>NC_060121.1:688149543-688774543 GCF_021461395.2 Schistocerca americana | reverse complement strand
ATAACACAAAAAACAGATAAAGGTAGCTTACGGCTGCCGGCCGCGGTGGCCGTGCGGTTCTGGCGCTGCAGTCCGGAACCGCGGGACTGCTACGGTCGCAGGTTCGAATCCTGCCTCGGGCATGGGTGTGTGTGATGTCCTTAGGTTAGTTAGGTTTAAGTAGTTCTAAGTTCCAGGGGACTTAGGACCTAAGATGTTGAGTCCCATAGTGCTCAGAGCCATTTGAACCATATTTTTAGCTTACGGCTACACAGTTCAGGAAGGCGGACTCTGTAGGTACGAGTAAAGTCACGTCTCCAGGCTAACTACCGAGCGGAAGTCATTATGGCCGTTAGACATTGGTTTGCTAAGCCTACTTACTCACCAAATCTGAACATTTAATGCCACTAATGTCTCCGTAGCAGCCAGTGAAGGTCAGAAACCATGAGATCTCACATTTTGTCGTTAGCTGTGGAAACTCTAACGCACAGTTAATAAGCGTAAACGTTATGACCGCTGTCCACCACCAAACCGATTGCCGCCTTGTGGCAATGCGGCGTGCAGGGTGGCTATAATAAACTTTCGTCGCTTGAGAGGACCACCATGAAAGACGAGTGATCGTAGGGCAGTTAACCGTTTTGGAAATATTTGTAAATACACGAAGAAGAGAAATAACGAAAAACCATTGAAAGAAACGCACATTAATTTCCACATGAGAGGGTAACATTTGTCTATTGTGTCCCATGATTACATTCCAAGTCACAAACGCCTGCGTCACGTGGCCAGAAATGGTGAGTAATGTGAAGTTTGTACCGATACCATTCCACAACTGTTCGCAGCACTTTCCGAACGATAGACTATAGAATGATCAACTGTCGTGACACGGCTTGTGCACTGGTTGAAGATCGCACACTGCGTCCAGAGCTCTTAGGCGTGGCAACAGCAGCTTCTATAACAATTTGTGGCGGAACTGGCTGTCAGCCTCTTCCAGAAGCAATTCCCACAGTTGCCACTTAATTCGAACTTCCGAAAATGGTTCAAATGGTTCAAATGGCTCTGAGCACTATGGGACTCAACTGCTGAGGTCATTAGTCCCCTAGAACTTAGAACTACTTAAACCTAACTAACCTAAGGACAGCACAAACATCCATGCCCGAGGCAGGATTCGAACCTGCGACCGTAGCGGTCTTGCGGTTCCAGACTGCAGCGCCTTTAACCGCACGGCCACTTCGGCCGGCTCGAACTTCCGAATCATGTTCTTCATCCTCAGTGCAGAGAAAAGATCCCTCCGTATTCCTTTAATGCATCGATACTTGCAAAGAGAATCAGCACTATTGTTGTTGTTTTGATAAAAAAGCTTTACGAATAAGGCCCTGCTCACCTCGTCCAGACCCATGTTGACTACCTGCAATTGTACTGCTCACTGATGCTTACCTTTCAACCACACAGTCGCCGTACCAGTACCGGCGCCTAACGGCAAGTCATAACACTAGCACTGCTAAGAACGAAAATCTTTGAGCGAAGTTTGAACATGATTCCTAAAAAAGTGAATACAGTAAATAGTTTCCCGTCTGCTCTGGCTCAAGTAGCAAAAGTATAATTATAACCATCCTGTATATGAGGGGAGCAGAGACGAACGAGGAATCATTATAGCGACGATACGTCCCAGAAATGGAGCAGTTCTGTCTCATAAGAGACTTGACAAAGGGCAGGTTGATATACTCCGGTGCCACGGAACAGATATCTCGGAGATGACGAAGCTGGTCTCTTGCTCGCATGAGTCTGTCGTGAGCATACGTGGAAAGTATTTGAAGGAAGGTGAAACACGAGTAGGCGAGGTGTTGGATGAGCATGCCTCACTACAGAACGTGGAGGTCAGAGACTTGCTAATTCAGTGAAGCAGAATACGTGGCGATGTGTGGCAGATCTGACGGCAGAGGACAATGCTGGTGCAGGCATAAGTGTTCTGTCAATTACGATTGAAGTAGACACGGAATCGTTGAGATTGCACCATAAAAAAGTGAAACCTGTATCCTGGAAAGCTGTACCACAGTTCGTGTTACAACATGTGACGGTCGTATCGAGATAAGCCGTCGTCCAAGCAAATCCCGTCACCTGGGCGAACAACTACTCCAGTCATGCACCGCATCCTGGACACAGTGTGATGCTAAGACGGACATTCGCTTTGGCTCCCACGGGACGTATGGCAATATTCGGAGGCACCATGACAGCTGTAGACTACGTGAACATTGGAAAATGTAAACTTTCACGGCCGGAAATGTCATAATTAATAAATTGTTATACCGTGGTTGAATGGATTTCACCTTAAAACCCAATGTTTCTTCCCCTACCTGCTGAGGACATTATCAAGAGAAATCGTAGCTTCTTTGAATGTCCGATTCATACACCCTGGTTCGCTACTGACTACCGAAAAATTCCGGTTCCGCTTGCTTCCGTGCAGCGGCGTGACGTCATATGTTTCGAATTCGCCAGCGCAATTGGCCGTTGTCAACTGCCGTCGTCCGCTGTTTCTATCACCCTATGATGGAAGACTGTTACACATCTTTTTCAGCACCGGAATCCAGGTGAAATTCAATTTCACACCCTCCTCCTTCCTGCTAAAATTACTGCGGTGTTTTACAGTCTCTATGGCCTCTCGGTATAACCTTTCATCGCATCCACTTGATCTGTCAATCTTCCCTCTTCTGCAGTTGTCCTAGTGCTCTTTTAGTCGTTCTTTTTTCTTTTAGTACCGATGCATACATCCCCACAACTACACGGAGTCCTACAAATTCTTGCTTTTTCTAGCGGTTGGCAAGCAGCCTTGGCTGATTTTACGTGCTCTTGTATCTTCCTGGCGGGTTTGTAGAGTACCAAGATGTTTCGCTTTTCTAGATTTTTCCTATGAGGTCAGTTACGTCTTCAATGAAAGGCAGGGAAACGTTCGATTTCACCAGCGCTTGGCCATCGCTATGATTTCTACGCGGTAGTCTTAGCGCTCCTTTCATCTCATCCAACGAATAACCATCCTCGAGAAGTGCGTTGGTAACATGTTTTAATTCTGCGTCACGCAGCTCTTGTTCGCAGATTTTTCTTGCTCTGTCTGCAAACGTTTTTATGATGCCTCGCTTTTGTTGTGGGTGGTGGCTCGAATTCCGGTGTAGGTAACGGTCTCTGTGCGCGGGGTTTCTGCAAATCGTGTGGCCCAAGCTATTATTTTCTCTCTTGTAAACTAGCTCATTAAGAAAATTCAGTCTTCCGCCTGTCTCCACCTCAATGGTAAACTGAATCTTTGTGTCGATCACGTTAAGATGCTTCTGAAAAGGCGCAGTTCCTTCCTTTCATGCCGCCACAAAACAAACGTATCATCCACCAAATATTCGGTTTCTCAATTAGCAATCTCCAATGCCTACTTCTCGAATTCGAATAATGTGGCAACATAAGAAATGGAAAGTAAAATTAAGAGTCTCCGAAAAACTGTACCGATTATGCTGAACTTATGAGTAGTATCCATATGCCTTTCTTTAACGTAAGAGATTCCACTCCAAACAGTTTCTGAAGAAGCCTACAATTCTTTCATACAATTCAAACAGCAATGCCGCTTAACACTTTCTACTTATCAGCGCTTTATCACAAGTGGAAGTCACGAGTTGTAGCAAAGTTATTAAATTTTTTTTAACGCTTCCTCATAACAATAAGTAATTCATTGCTTAAAGCAATAGGTATTATCACTACCGCCATAATATACTCCATTTTCACATAGTACATAGTGCTGTTGTGTAAACCAAATTAGTATTTTAACAAAAAAGCTCATGTGACATACGTACCGCATTTATTTAGTGTAAACTTATATGCTACGTGAAGTACAACATCTTTCGAACACATTACACCGTACGAACTTCCAGCATGCTAGAACGTCTGTGGACCAGCAACTTCTATTAATCAGTTCACCGAAGAAACCAACCCAAAGCTGAAAATTTTACTTTTTTTATTCACTCAATGGCTGGTTTCGGGCCGGGACCCATTTTCAAATCGTCGTAACAGAGTCAAATATTGTATTCCCGAAAATGCGAAAATCATGTCAAAAATGTGCAAACGAGCAGTTATCTGTATGCTCTGCAACCGTTTGCATATTTTGGACATGGTTTTCGCATTTTGGAAGTATCGTTTTTGCCTACGTCACGATGATTTGAAAATTGGTCCCGCTCCTAAACTAGTCATCGAGTGAATTAAAAAAAAGTTATATTTGCGCCCTTGTACTGTTTTTTTTCGTTGTACTGACATTATTCCTTGTTCCGGAATACTGTAACTAATTTATACACATTACCTTGGCGATAATCCTAGCAGTTATCCAATAAGGTATATTTTATTAAAATGCCTCTACTTCCTCCATTACAATATTTCTATCATCATGTTCACTCACTCATAGAAAATCTAAGACACATTAAATTTCACTTCACTTACCTTATAGAAATTTACTCTCTTTGTCTTGTTAAGTAATGGTAATTTCTCAGCACATAATTCATTTGATACAACCAATGTATATTTCAGGTCAACACAACGGTGATGATATGGAGGAATCACTCCAAGGTACTGATGACGAAAACAGTGTAAACGATCTGGCAACGCCGTTTCCAAGTGACACTGATAACAATGACAATATGTCAGCAGAGAGAGAATCACGTGAGCGTGTAAACTGTTTAAGCAGCGAGTGGACAGAATGGACGCCCTGCAGTGTAACATGTGGCAGAGGAGTTAGAGTGAGAGAGAGATATGTGTCGGTAAGAAATGTTCTCTTAGGAAATCCTGAAACAAAAAAGTATAGTTGCAGTTTTCACATTATGTTGATTTAGTAAATGTAGCTTATAACTCTACAATGCTTCTGTTGAAAACTAACTTATGCATAATTTCGTCATAACCTACAGATTTCGCCATATTGTTTTCTTATTCATACGTCAGTCCCATTTGCTGTGTAATAAGATATATTCCAAATGTTTAAGATATCATCTTGTATTTTTCAATAACAAAGAGCGTTTATATGTTTGTCTTACAGAGTTGTCATACAACAGAAATTCTTCACCATTTGGTTCATAGTATTAACGTTTTAAGGATTAGAAGAAATGTTAACTATAAACTATTGCATTTGCTTTAGAAATTACATTTACTAATAAAACTATTCGATTTAGTAACTAGATGACCAACAATCTTTGTAGACTTTAATTCAGTCTTGTCTACAACAGTGTGATGTTAAATAATAATTCATCCATGAGTAGTTTTCTTGTTTTAATCTCCAGTTAGTTGTTAGTGACAAATTTAATACTGAATATATTAACAGTTGCATCAAAAGTCAGCAATTATTCGAGTACATACACTCCAAGGCAAAAAACCTACGCACCACGAAATAATTATCCGAACAGGACGGAAATAGGTAGATGTGATGTATACGTACAGACAAACAGATGATTACAATTTAAGAAAAAATGGATGATTTATTGAAAAGAGAGGCTTTCACTAACTGAGCAAGTCAATAACGTGTACCACCGAGCGGGGTGGCGCAGTGGTTAGCACACTGGACTCGCATTCGGGAGGACGACGGTTCAATCCCGTCTCCGGCCATCCTGATTTAGGTTTTCCGTGATTTCCCTAAATCGTTTCAGGCAAATGCCGGGATGGTTCCTTTACAAGGGCACGGCCGATTTCCTTCCCAATCCTTCCCTAACCCGATCTTGCGCTCCGTCTCTAATGACCTCGTTGTCGACGGGACGTTAAACACTAACCACCACCACCACCAATAACGTGTTAGTATACATCTGGCCCTTTTGGAACCAGTTATTCGGCTTGGCATTGATGGACAGTGTTTTTGGATACCCTCCTGAGGGATATCACACGAAACTGTGTCCAGCTGGCGCGTCAGGTCGCCAAAATTCCGAGCTGGTTGGATGGCCCTGCCCGTAATGCTCCGCACTTTCTCAATTAGTCATCGGGCTCACTTCGATGTGGGATTCATCACTGAACAAAGTTCTACTCAATGAGATTACAGGCCGAAGATGCGTCTGAAGACACCCTGGACAGCGGTAGAAAATCAACCTCACTGTCACACGCCGTATGGGCTGACAACCAGGACGTCTGGGGTGCGAATCCTTTTCTTAGCAGGACCTTTGGTTGTTATCCGCGGCACCCTTACAGCACAGAGATACGTTGGTGACACTCTACGACCCGTTTTGTTGCCCGTCATGGCAAGCCATCCTTGTCCTATATTTGAGCAAGATAACGGCCGCCCACACGAGGCGCCAATTTCTACGACTTACCTTCGTGCTTGCCAAACTGTGCGTTAGCCAGAAATGTCACCGGATCTCTCCTCAGTTGAGAATGTTTGGAGTTTTAAGGGCAGGGCCTTCCATCCATCTCAGGATTTTGGCAATCTAACATCTACATATATACTGCGCAAGCCACCAAGCGGTGTGTGGCGGAGGGCACAATTCGCGCCAAAGTCATATTTCCCCCCGTCTGTTCCACTCGCGGATCGCGCGAGGGAAAAACGACTGTCTGAACGCCTCAGTACGAACTCTAATTTCCCTTATCTTTGAATGGTGATCATTGCGTGATTTGAAAGTTGGTGGTAATAATATATGCTCTACATCCTCGACGAAGATCGGATTACGGAATTTAGTGAGCTGCCCCTTCCGCTTAACACGCCGTCTTTCTGAAAGTGTGTCCCACTTCAAACTTTCTGTGAGGTTTGTAAGGCTCTCCCGATGACTAAATGTAACAGTCACGAATCTTGCCGCTCTTCTTTGGACCTTCTCAATCTCTTGAATCAGACCCCCCAACTGGTAAGGGTCCCATACAGACGAACAATACTCTAAGACAGGACGAACTAACGTAATGTACGGTATTTCATTTCTTGAAGGGTTGCATCGCTTCAGGATTCTACCAATAAATCGCAATCTAAAGTTCGCCTTGCCCGTTACTTGTGTAATCTGATCATTCCATTTGAGATCATTTCGAATAGTCACACCCAGATACTTGACGGATGTTACCGCTTCCAAGGACTGGGCGTTTATTTTGTACTCGTACATTAATGGGGATTTTCGCCTTGTTGTACGCAGTAGGTTGCCCTTACTAATATTGGGAGATAACTGCCAGTCATTACACCACGCATTTATTTTCTGCAAATCAACATTGATTTGTTCAAAATTTTCGTGTGCTACTACTTTACTGTAGACTACAGCATCATCGGCAAACATTCTACTGCCGCTGTCAATACTATCAACCAGATCGTTTACGTAAATCGTAAAAAGCATCGGACCTGTTACACTGTCCTGGGGCACACCTGAAGTTACGTTTGTTTCCGTTGAAGTCACCCCGTTCAGGACAACATACTGCTCCCTGCCTGTTACAAACCTGTCTATCCAACCGCATATGTCATCGGATAGGCTGTAAGCGCGCACTTTTTGGAGCAAGCGACAGTGCGGAACTGAGTCGAACGCCTTTCGAAAGTCGAGAAATATGGCATTAATCTGGAAGTCGTTATCTAGAGCCTGTTGTATATCATGCACAAAGAGGGCCAGCTGTGTCTCGCATGAATGCTGTTTCCTAAAACCGTGCTTGTTTCTGCAGATGAGCTTCTCAGAGTCTAGAAAGGTTATCATGCCTGAACACAAAATATGTTTCATGATTCTACAACAAATCGACGTCAGTGAAATTGGCCGGTAATTATGTGCATCCGATTTTCTACCCTTTTTATAGATTGCCATGACCTGGGCCTTCTTCCAGTCCCATGGAACTTTCCGCTGTTCCAATGTTCTTGGTAGATGATAGATAAGAATGGTGCTATATTTGTAGCATATTCAACATACAATCTTACGGGGATACTGTCTGGGCCAGATGCATTCCTGGCATCTAAGGATCTTAGTAGAATTTCAAATTCAAATGGCTCCGAGCACTATGGGACTTAACTTCTGAGGTCATCAGTCCCCTAGAACTTAGAACTACTTAAACCTAACTAACCTAAGGACATCACACACATCCATGCCCGAGGTAGGATTCGAACCTGCGACCGTAGCGGTCGCGCGGTTCCAGACTGAAGTGCCTAGAACCCTCAACCACTCTGGCCGGCAGTACACTGTTTAGCATCATCAGTTATATTACACATACTGCTAGCAATAGAATATATTGAATTATTTATAGCGTTCATAGACTTTATTTTTTGGGGGTTATTTTTAGAATCTGCAGACAAAATATTCCTTTCAAATTCTCATTGTCCTTCTGACAGCTGCTTTCATTTCGCATAATTTCCGTTTGTCAGCAGGACAATGACCACGTTTAAAACAACTGTGCAAAATTCTCTGCTTTCTCAGCAACTTCCTTATATGTTTTTTATACCAAGGTGGATCCTTTCCCATCTAGACAGAATTTGTCGCGATATTCCTCAGGAGGACATACAGAACTTTGTCAATCAATGCCAGTCCGAATAACTGCTTGTATCAGGACCACTACTGGACCAACGCATTATTGGCTTGCTCCGTTTGTGAAGCTCTTTCTCTTGAATATATCATCCAGTTTTTTTCTAAAATTGTTATCATTTGTTTGTCTGTTCGTGTACATCACATACAGATTTTCGTTTCATTCAGATAATTCCTTTGTGATGCGCCGTCGTTCTCTTTTTTTTTATTTATTTTCATTTCTTAGAGAGTATGTTACATCTTTCCCAGATGCTTAGGGTCTAATATTGTTATTGTGCAAAGTTAGAACACAGGAAAAAACCTCTTGAGATTTCCAAATGCCTCAATAACAAATATGAGAAAGTTGAGAAACCCTCTCAATTTAAGTACATAAACATAAAAGTTAGTATGAAAGTTTCAGGAGTTGCCTTTGTTAGGACGTAAAAAGAAGAACAGCCAAAAGAAAGTAGCTTATTCATAAAAGTAACATAAGAAAGGAAGCAGTAAAGAAAGAGAAGGTTCAACAGAATATTGTTCTCGAGAAAGCAGCAGTTAACAAAGATGGGAAGTATGTAATGAAGTAAATTATGCACCCAGAAGTGAGATACTCCCATGTTGCTGAATAAGATTATGTAAAACATAGATTTGCTTTGAAATAACAGGAGTTAATCAAATAAATTACTATAAGAGTGAAACATAGTTGAGTGGGGAAAAAGTAGTTTGAAGAGGACTGTGTGTTCAGCATTTAGTGTGTATTAAAATTGGAAATTTGTGGTAAGTGCTTATGGGGCTAAACTGCTGAGGTCATCGGTCCTTGCTCGCATGTTAAAGAACAGCATCCAATAAAGCTAGAATCTAAATGGTTTTTGTACCAAGTCATCTTTCCTGCTATCACTGCACTTAACACATATCATCAAAACTTCTTTTTTCCCTGTCTGTATAATGCCTATTTGTCCTCAGTTGTTTATTCTATGTATTGTTCAATGAAAATCACAGCATCCTAGTTCCATAATGTGTACTGCACTTCAAAACGTAATTTCCCTTGGTGCAGTTGTTGCTGTTGACTGGATTTGGATTCATGATGGTTCAGATAAGCTGTTCACCTCTAATAATTCCTGAACTGTTTAAAGGACCGAAATGAAATGTGAAAGGGTCCCCACTAAATGACGTACAGTCACTTTTAAATGGAACTGTAGTAACAACTGTTAACGTAGTTAACTGGTGAATCATCTTCAGATGCCACGTCCTTTACCTTCCAGTTGATGTGTCGGTTCAACCACATGCAGCCAAGTATGATAGTATAAGTTTTAAATTAAACTTTTCTCCACGACTCCACTTTTATAAGCGGACTCTCAAAACTACATCGAGTAAGAACGCCCCACCAGCCTGACGGGACAGTTCCGTACAACAATATCAACTTCCACAAAAGGCAGCAGTCGGTTACGTGTTCAAAACAGATAAATCTTAAGATGTAAATATTGTAATTGCGCCGAAACTAGTAATCGGATGTTGAGGAGGCACACGCCGTTGAATTCCTTTGCCTTAGATCTAAGATATTGGCAGTAAGAGCCGACAAGCGCGAGAATTATCAAACAATCAGCTTAACAGCTCATGCATCCAAGTTGCTGACAAGAATGATGAACAGAAGAACGGAAAAGAAAATTGAGGATCTAGTAGAAGACGATCAGTTTGGCTTTAGGAAAGATAAAGGGTCCAGAGAGGCAATGCTGACGTTGCAGTTGATAATGGAAGCAACACTGAAGAAAAAGCAAGACACGTTCGTAGCTTCTGTCGACCTCAAAAAGCGTTCGACAATGTAAAATGGCACAAAATGTTCGAAATTCTGACAAAAATAGGGGTACGCTTAGCGAGAGACGGGTACTATACAATAAGCACAAGAGCCAAGATGGAATAATAAGAGTGGATGACCAAAACCAAGTGCTCGGATTAAAAAAGGGTGTGAGGCTAGAACGTAGTCAGTAGCCCCTGCCGTTAAATCTGTATCTCGAAGAAGCAATGACGGAAATAAAAGAAGATTCTAGAGTGGGATTAAAGTTCAAGGTGAAAGGCTATCAATGATAATATTCGCGGATTACATTGTCATCCTCGGCGAAAGTGAAGAAGAATTACAGAATGTGTTGAATGGAATGAATAGTCTATTGAGTGCAGAATATGGATTGAGTGTAAATCGGAGAAGGACGAAACTTATAAGGTGTAGCACAAATGGGAACAGCGACAAACTTAATATCAGAATAGGCGATCGCGAAGTAGACGAAGTTAAGGAATTTTGCTACCTATGCCACGAAATAACCCATGACGGACGGAGCGAGGGGTACATAAAACGCAGACTAACACAGGCATAAAGAACATTCCTGACCAAGAAAAGCCTACTAATATCAAACATAGGCCTTAATTTGAGGAACAAATTTCTAAGAATGTGCGTTTGGAGCATAGCATTGTATGGTTGTGAAACAATGACTCTGGGGAAACCGGAAAAGAAGAGAGTCGAAACCTTTTAGATGTGGTGCTACAGAAGAAAGTTGAAAATTATGTGCACTGACAAATAAGAAATGAAATTCTCTGCAGAATCGACGGCGAAAGGAATATATGGAAAACACCGTGAACTGGAGTGGCAGTCATTAAAACAAAGGCGTTTTTCGTTGCAACGGGATCTTCTCGTGAAATTTCAATCACCAGTTTTCTCCTCCGATTGTGAAAACATTCTGTTGGCACCCACATACATGGGGAGAAATGATCATCACGATAAAATAAGAGGAATCAGGGCTCGCATAGAAAAAATTAAGTGCTCGTTTCTCCCCCGCGCCGTTCTAGAGTGGAAGGCTAGAGAGACAGCTTGAAGGTGGTACATTGAACCCTCTGCCAGGCACTTTATTGTGAATAGCAGAGTAATCACGTAGATGTAGATTTAGATGAAGAAGGGTCAGAATGACAGGACATCTATTAAGATATCAGGGAATAACTTAGTTGGTACTAGAGGAAGCTGTAGAGGGTAAAAACTACGGAGGAAGACAGAGATTGGATTACATTCAGTAAACAGTTTGCAAGGGGCACTCTGATGTAAAAAGGTTGGCACAGGAGAGTAATTCGTGGCGGGCCACATCAAACCAGTGGCAAGACTGATGATTAAAAAAATTAGCAGCAGAAATTGTTACAGCTCCAGTTAAAACGAAGTTAATACTGGTATCTCTGTAATATAATTATGAAGGGAGAATCTACGCCGTTTAGTGAGGAGTTTCCTACATTTCATCTCGATGAAAGCAAAACTTTGATATCTTGGACATGCCGGAATTATTCGTGGCGAACAGTTCAGTTGAGTCACACTGCACATGTGGCAGTACTAGTAGATGCAATCCAGCCTAGACAGATAAACAGGGGTGCTAAAAATCATTACTCCATGGCTTATAATTGAGGAAATTTACCGTGGCTCATTACGCCATCGAAGATGCTTTTCTTTAATTTAGTGTATTTCTTTTTTATGGCGGGTCGCATACCTGACGTCTGCAGAGTGAAAAATTCTTTCTGTGAACTCGGAAGTCTGTTAACCACATTACACTCCAATTGTATTATTTGATTATCACTGATCATTGTTCGAACGTAGAATCAATTATTCGTAAACCCATTTCCTTCACTTTCCGTCGCCGCCATAGTAATAGGTCAGGCAGTGAAAAATCTCTTAAATCCTTTTTTTACTTGTACCTGTTCTTATTAAAGCACTAAGTAAGTTGTTAATGACTGCTTGCTCCTGTCTGCTACTGTATTACAAAGTGGGTACGATACGTATCAAGAGAAAATCATCCTTGAATGTAACTGCGAGCTGTTTATTTCTGTAAAATAGCACTATACAGGGTGATCAGGAGTCTGAAAAGCTTGTAAGAGGGTTTCAGGGTAAGATCTGCTGAGAAATAATTTTTGACAATTCGATACATTGTGCCGTTTCCTGTTTAAGTGGCATTGATTTTATCCAATCAAATCGTTCGACATGCAAATTCAAGCAGCCTGACAGAGATGGTACCGCCAAACGCCTTCGTTTCTTTTCCTCAAACCGAACAAACGTAGCTTTAGCTCACACAGCTTAAATTTATCACTCCCGAAAAAGGCATGGTTTGGATGGGAATAGGCATTTCACCAAGCGGTAACTCACGGACTCACAGCTACCTGTTACTTACCACATTTTGTGCGCGCAAGTGCTTGAATTTGTGCCCGCAACGACCTGATTGCCAAAAATTCAAAACTAATTAAATTGGAAAGCGCGGAACAGTTTTTTCGCTGCACAACCTACCCTGCACCACCCTTACAAGGTTTTTAGACTGTTTCTGACCACCCCGCATATGTTATGCCAGATAAAAATCAATAATCCTTTTGCAAAATGTTTGTGTAACATTACACTTCAAATCTTTTACTCTTTGCACACTGTTATCGAAACGAATTAATTACTTTTAAATTATTAATCAATTATTTCATTAAATTACAGGTACTCCCACGTTGCAGAGGAAGGGGGTGTCCTAGAAGGCGTAGTGGCACAGAGAGATGTAGACGAAGGAACTGTGGTTTGTAATCTTACCCTCCTTTATCTTAATGTATTAAACATTTTAGAAAGGAGTTGAATAACCAGATAATCAGATGCACAACGTACATACGATCACCCGCACCAGTTTTAGTGTCAGATTTGCACTGTCCAGTCACATTAACGTGACCACCTGTGAAAAGCCTGCATAACCACATCTGCAGCGCAGACCGCTGCGAGACATGCAGGAAGAGAGTCAGTATGGTTCTGGAAGGTACCGACAGGGCTCTGGAAACATTCTATGGCCAGTTGTACTAGGTTTCTCGGTTGAGGATCTATGGCGCATACAGCACGTTCGGGGTGTTCCCAACACAGCCTCCCTACTGCGTTTAAATCCAGGGAGTTTGGTGGGCAGGACAGTATGGTAACTCATCCTGGTGCTCGTCGAACGACGCACTGCACTGCGAACTCTTTGACACTTCGCATTGTCCTGTTGGTAATGTCATAGTGCCGAGGGAAAAACTGCATGTTGGGGTGCACATGATCCTCAAGAACAGATGCGTATTTGTCTCGATCCATCGTGACAGCCAGAATTACGAGATCACACGGGAATGCCACTTAAACATTCCCCAGACCAAAATGCCACCACCTCCGGCGTGAGTCGCTCCTTCCGACGTTTGTTGCAGGGTTGGACTCGCCAAAGGCCATCTGTCTGATGAAGCATAGGTCACTCGTCACCATCCAGTGGACGACCAGCTGCTGTACAGGAGCGCAAATTCCAGTCTTCTTCGCCGATGAACAGCAGTCAGCATCTGTCCGTGAACCAGGCGCCTGCTGCGCGTGGCCATACGAAGCAGTGTTCTGTTAAAGGTCGTAGAGGAGACACTGTTGGTAGCCCCTTGGTTCATCTGGGCGGTCAGATGTTCAACAGTTCCTCCGCAGCCGCCGTTCACCCCTGTCATCTATGATCCGTGGTGCGCCACAGTTGTCTCAGCGCCTGTTTTGAATAGCGCCATTTTTCCAAGAACGATATACTTTAACCACAGAGGCATGCGAACCATTTATAAACTTAGCCATTTCGGAGATGCTTCCACTCTTGACCCGAAAGCCAATGATATGTCATTCTGGAAGTCAGAATTAGTCAACGACACCACTGTTTTCCGCGTCGTCCGACATGCTTTATACAGGGTGATCCATTGATTGTGACCGGGCAAAATATCTCACGAAATAAGAGTCAAACGAAAAACTACAAAGAACGATACATGTCTAGCTTGAAGGGGGAAACCAGATGGCGCAATGATTGGCCCGCTAGATGGCGCTGCCATGCGTCAAACGCTATGGTTGGCCCGCTAGATGGCGCTGACATAGGTCAAATGGATATCAGCTGCGTTTTTTTTTTAAATAGCAACCCCCATTTTTATTACATATTCGTGTAGTACCTAAAGAAATATGAACGTTTTAGTTGAACCACTTTTTTCGCTTTGTGATAGATGTCGCTGTAATGGGCACAAGCATATGGCTCACAATTTTAGACGAACAGTTGGTAACAGGTAGGTTTTTTAAATTAAAATACAGAACGTAGGTACGTTTGAACATTTTATTTCGGTTCTTCAAATGTGATACATGTACCTTTGTGAACTTATCATTTCTGAGAACGCATGCTGTTACAACGTGATTACCTGTAAATACCACATTAATGCAATAAATGCTAAAACCATCTCCGTTAACCTCAATGCATTTGGCACTGCGTGTAACGACTTTCCTCTCGACAGCGAGTAGTTCACCTTCCCTAATGTTCGCACTTGCACTGACAATGCGCTGACGCATGTTGTTACGCGTTGTCGGTGGATCACGATAGCAAATATCCTTCAACTTACCCCACAGAAAGAAATCCGGGGACGTCAGATCCGTTGAACTTCGACGACCAATCCACCTGTTATGAAATATGCTATTCAATAACGCTTCAACCGCACGCGAGCTATGTGCCGGACATCGATAATGTTGGAAGTACATCGCCATTTTGTCATGCAGTGAAACACCTTTTAGTAACATCGGTAGAACGTTACGTACGAAATCAGCATGCATAGCACCATTTAGATTGCCATCGATAATATGGGGGCCAATTATCTTTCCTCCCATAATGCCGTACCGTACATTAACCCGCCAAGGTCGCTGATGTTCCACTTGTCGCAGCCGTCGTGGGTTTTCCGTTGCCCAATAGTGCATATTATGCCGGTTTACGTTACCGCGTTTGGTGAATGACGCTTCGTCGCTAAATAGAACGCGTGCAAAAAATCTGTCATCGTCCCGTAATTTCTGTTGTGCCCAGTGGCAGAACTGTACACGACGTTCAAAGTAGTCGCCATGCTATTCCTGGTACATAGAAGTATGGTACGGGTGCAATCGATGTTGATGTAGCATTCTTAACAACGACGTTTTTGAGATTCCTGATCCTCGCGCAATTTGTCTGCTACTGATGTGCGGATTAGCCACGAAAGCAGCTCAAAACACCTACTTGGGCATCATCCTTTGTTGCAGGTCGTGGTTGACGTTTTACATGTGGCTGAACACTTCCTGTTTCCTTAAATAACGTAACTATCCGGCGAACGGTCCGGACACTTGGATGATGTCGTCCAGGACACCGAGCAGCATACATAGTACACGCCCGTTGGGCATTTTGATCACAATAGCCATACATCAACACGATATCGACCTTTCCCGCAATTGGTAAACGGTCCATTTTAACACGGGTAATGTATTACGAAGCAAATCCCGTCCGCACTGGCGAAATGTTACGTGATATCACGTACTTATACGTTTGCGACTATTACAGCGCCATCTGTCACAAAGCGAAAAAGGTGGTCCCACTAAAACATTTATATTTCTTTACGTACTACACGAATATGTAATAAATATGAGGGTTCCTATTTTTAAAAACGCAGTTGATATGCAGCGCCATCTAGCGGGCCAACCATAGCGCCATCTGGTTTCCCCCTTCAAGCTAGACGAGTTTCGTTCTTTGTAGTTTTTCGTTTGATGCTTATTTCGTGAGATACTTGGCCCAGTCACTATCAATGGACCACCCCGCATACTCTCCACTGCTAGTCTGCTACCTTTAGTCTGTGACTGTTTACTGCACGTTGACATCGAACGTAGGCGATGATCGCATTAATGCGACTGGACTGTGTAGTTTCTTAAAACCATCATCCAGTAATATCATGATCTTCATGGTAACTATATGTCAACATTGGTTTGTTGTGGGTACTTTAGTATGTTTTGCAACTGTTGTGGCAGAATCAATCAGACTCTTGGTAATTCTGAAAATCGTAGTCAAGTATTCTTTACGACGTATTACATGCTTAGCAAACCACAGATGCCTCTTGATTACGCCACTCGGTTTCTACGATTGTAAGACTCTGCAACTTCTTTCAGAACTCACACTGATTTGGACTAAAGACGCTGCTGACAGCATAAATGGTTCAAATGGCTCTGAGCACTATGGGACTTAACATCTGAGGTCATCAGTCCCCTAGAACTTAGAACTACTTAAACCTAACTAACCTAAGGACATCACACACATCCATGCCCGAGGCAGGATTCGAACCTGCGACCGTAGCAGTCCCGCGGTTCCGGACTGAAGCGCCTAGAACCGCATGTCCACCGCGGCCGGCTGCTGACAGCACAAGTAACAGCATTCTTCCAGCATCGCTTGTCTGGGGCTACCTGGAAATAATTACAGTGGGATAAAGCTTGAATATCACATTAATGTTCATGAACTGTATTCTGCGATTTTGCCTTTACAGACAAGCTGTAGGGTATACCAGCTGTTGTAATAAGACACCAGAATAATTAGTGAAACAAAATATATATTTAAAAACAGTTCAGTTGATCGTCCAATGAATTTCAATACTGATAGGACTGGCTAGAAAATTTTCTTTCACTCGTCTGTCAGTTTGTGAGAAACGAATCCCTTTCCCAAATCTTTGTAAGTAACGGTTTTAACATTGTCCTTTCTACGCTACTTTCTTCTATATTAATTTCAGTGACTGTAGCGAATATTGCACCACACCTGTCGCAGTGCCTCATTGTTTATTGTTCACGCATGTTGGTAGACAATCGAAAAGTGTTATACTGTTAATATTTTCCTTTCCTTTCCTTGCCGAAAGCGTTTGATCCAGTTGCAAACACATTTTAGATCACCACAAAAAATGCTTGTGAACGAGTCGTAATGAAGTGGATGAGCCTACAAACTACTTTCCTGAAATTATTTTTGAGCCATTCCAAACTGTATTTATTTCTGCTTTGATATGCTGAATGCATACATTAATAAAATCTTGTAAATAATTTGAGGCCGAGCCTTCGTGAGAGGTAGCACAGAAACGAACACTGTTCCCTAAACATCACTTTGATTCCGAGTTCGAAGTCAGATACCGTCAAAACACGTGATCAAGTGGTATCCAAATAACATCCAAGAAGCACATTATATAATCAGAAAACGGTATGTCAGCATAATCTATTTGAATGTAAAGAGTACAAAAGCGTATATGTAAGTGAGGAGCTGCTCACTCTGCCCCTCTTTCATCCCACTGTGTGACCATGGACCCTCGCTTGTGTACAGGCTGAGTGGATCGTCCTGGACCAGAGTATGGAGGTATGAACTGAGAACCTATAATGTACTAGTGTCTTCATTTTCGCAGTCGGGCAAGGATAATTTGTTTTTACACCGCTACCCACTCCCATCTCCCGTACCTCCATCCCCTAAGAAGACACAGATTTGCTGGAAAGGTTCATATTTCTACCCGCTTCTGTGGAGAGCGAGGGGTAGGGTGTTGAAGGTATCTGCCAGAACTGGATACTTTTGTTCCCTTATTGATGTCCAACAAGTATGATGTCAGTGATACTGGTATGGTCAGAGGTCAAAAGGGTAGAATTTGACATAACACGCAGTTATTAAATGGCGCCCAATCCCTGTAACACCTTATACATGTGTGCCTCGGATGCTGTTTCGACTGCAAAGGACTGTGAACACATCATTTCTTTCTTCCCACTGTCTCACGTTCCTTCTCATTTGAGTTCTCCTTTCTGTTCTCTCTCCCTCACTTTTTACCTTAATTATTATTATAACGTCTTTTGTAATATTAGGTGGGTGGTAGTTTTATGATAATTCTGGTGAATAAATTAGTAAACGTTTACCTTTTAGAAAAAATAAGTCCAGAGGAACGCACACGCCGGAATGACCGTTCGTCGGCGGATTGCAAGGCCACTAATACACAAAGTGTCGAACATATCTTGACCACACCTAGTACTTTTTTATACAGTAATAAAATAAATTATGTTTGGTGCTAGGGGTACATTAATCAGCGTGATGGGCTTTCTTGTAGCTTTGTTACGAAGATATAAACACTAGTTCGACTTTTTTAAACAGCAAATAATATTATTATTCAGTAATTCATTTTATCTTCTCAAAGGCTGTTCAAGAACTAACATACCGTTCCTTTCAAGTAAACATGACGTTATTAAAAATGTAACGCAAAACTGACTTTGTTTTCAGGAAGCTTGCCAAAGAGAGTGTGTCGAAATTGCAATCGCAATAAAAAATATTTTAACAGCCAAATGCGAAATAACTTCATCCAAGAATCGACTTTGACTCTCCTCTATTAGCACACTCTAGTGGTGGACAAAAATACGGAAATAACGCGAGAAATTGTTGCCAGAACATGAACACATATGTTAGCCGAGACTGCAGGTCGAGCTGTTGTGTTTGACAAGAAATGGCATCCGTGCAATGCCCTCAATACTTTCCAAGTTTCAAAAAATGTTCAAATGTGTGTGAAATCTTATGGGACTTAACTGCTAAGGTCATCAGTCCCTAAGCTTACACATTACTTAACTTAAATTATCCTAAAGACAAACCCATGCCCGAGGGAGGAATCGAACCTCCACCGGGACCAGCCGCACAGTCTTTCCAAGTTTCAGTCTTGGTCAGAAGGGTGTCATGTGTACAGTGAGTGCATTATGCCGAAGCTAAGTGGATTCGAACATGGGCAGGCTGTCGGTGCTCGTATGGTATTTCCGTAACCAAGGTAACCGAAGTGTTTGGTGTTTCACAGGGCACAGTATCGAAGATTTACATCGCATATATCGCATACAAGGAAAGCGCAAAAGCATGACATTTGAACGCGGATGAAAGTGTGTATTGAAGAGAATTGTGATTTAAAATACGAGGACGACAGCTGCGAAAGTTTCTGAAGAACCCGATATCGCACTCGCGAACCCTGTCAGAACCAAAACACGAAGGGAGTTCCATAAGCAGGGCATTCCAGGGCGAGCTGGATTTCCAAAACTATACATCAGAGGTGGTAGTTCCCGAAATAGGAAAACGTGGTATCAGTGCCCGAAAACCTGGAGTGTGGGGCTATGGAAGGAAATCGTTTGGTTCGATAGGTCTCGTCTCACACTGTTTCCAACTTATGGCCGAGTTTAAATCTGGCATACACCGTCCAAACCCTACGATGCAGACTGCTAACTGCCAAGATTGAAACTTGGCCTGGGTTCGGTGATATTCTGGGTAGCCACGTATGTGGTATTCCATGGGCCCCTTGAGTACACTGCAAGGTCGCATTACTTCCAAGGTTTATGTGTCCATTTTGGCTGATCACGTCCGTGCGATGGTCCTGTATTTGTTTCCCAGTGGTGTTGCTGAGTTCCACGACGACAGACGACAGGGCCCCTGTTCACACAACTCGCTTCTTTTAGGACTGTTTTTGTGAGCACGAGGATGAATTGTCGCATCGCCTCTGGCCTCCACACTTGAGACCTCAATATTATTCAGCGTGTGTGGTTTACTTTGGATAGTAGTGTGCGTCATCGCTGTCCACCTTCGTCATCGTCACCTGCACTTCCCACTATTTTGCAGGATGATGATGGTTTTTGGGGCGCTCAACGGTGTAGTTATCAACGTCTGTACAAATTCCCAATCTTTTCACTGTCCAGTCTCGCCGTATTCCTAAATGATGACGAAATGAAGAATGCAATACAAACACCCAGTCCCCAGGCAGAGAAAATCCCCGACCCGTCCCGAAAATCGAACCAGGGACCCTGTGGTCCAGAGGCAGCAACGCTAACCACTAGATCAAGGGCTGCGGACTGTTTAGCAGGAATACAGGTATAAGATTCCCAAGTAAACCACACAGCATCTGTATTTATCCATACCAAAATGACTGGCAGGCATGTTTATTGCCAACGGGTTTCCTACACCCTATTAGTTATGGTAATGTGTTGTGTTTTTGTGTTGCTATATTTTTGTCCGCCCCCTGTAGTACAGGTACCCGGGGTAACGTAATTCTTCCACTTGCTGTAGTTGACAGTTAACAGATCGAAACACGAGCAAAATGCACACTCGTCATTGAGTCAGCCACCTTCAGTTAATGGTTTTAGTGAGTACAGTAAACAACAACGAAGATCAGCTAGAAATGTTGCTCATTAATGGAGATGTAAATTATCAAAACGGTAACTCAACAATTTTTATTCATTTAGTACATAGATACATGTACAGCTGTATTTTTAACCGATAGGTTGTATCTCAATCGATGAGCTGAATTTCTACCTTCTATTCATTGGTGTACATTGCATTCACGTAAACTTTCAACAAAAGACGTTTGGCGGCATGACCGCCGTGCACTACCCCAGATTCTCATTTGTTTACTGTCAAGATCAGCTAAAGCGAAGGAGTTACGCTACCCCATGTACCTGCACTGTGTACCGCAGAGGAGAGTCAAAGTCAGTTTTGTGTTAAGTTTTTCATAACATCAGTTTTGCATTAGTTGTATACTACGGTACGGCTTTGAGTAGGTACTGAGGAGAAGAAATAGATTGCCGAATAAAAAATATAAAGTGCTAATTAAAAATGACGTACTACTGTTCATACCTTTGTAATGAACGAAGCTGAAAGACAGAAAATTACGCTGACTAATGTCCTCTTGGTAATTAAACATTTGTCTTCATATATTTTTTGTACCACTTCTGGAAAGAAAGTGTTTTTTGTCAGAATAAAAGGGTCACTCTGTATATTAAATACTCTAAACCACGGCGACAAGAGTGTATATGGTGTTACGAAAAGGTACGGCCAAACTTTCAGGAAACATTCCTCACACACAAATAAAGAAAAGATGTTATGTGGACATGTGTCTGGAAACGCTTAATTTCCATGTTAGAGCTCATTTTAGTTTCGTCAGTATGTACTGTACTTCCTCGATTCACAGCCATGATTTCATACGGGATACTCTACCGGTGCTGCTAGAACATGTACCTTTAGAAGTACGACACAACATGTGGTTAATGTACGATGGAGCTCCTGCACATTTCAGTCGAAGTGTTCGTACGCTTCTCAACAATAGATTCGGTGACCGATGGATTGGTAGAGGCGGACAAATTCCATGGCCTCCACGCTCTCCTGACCTCAACCCTCTTGAATTTCATTTATGGGGGCAATTGAAAGCTCTTGTCTACGCAACCCCGGTACCAAATGTAGAGACTATTCGTGCTCGTATTGTGGACGGCTGTCATACAATACGCCATTTTCCAGGGCTGCATCAGCGCATCAGGGATTCAATGCGACGGAGGGTGGATGCATGTATCCTCGCTAACGGAGGACATTTGGAATATTTCCTGTAACAAAGTGTTTGAAGTCACGCTGGTACGTTCTGTTGCTGTGTGTTTCCATTCCATGATTAATGTGATTTGAAGAGAAGTAATAAAATGAGCTCTAACATGGAAAGTAAGCGTTTCTCCGGACACATGTCCACATAACATATTTTCTTACTTTGTGTGTGAGGAATGTTTCCTGAGGGTTTGGCCGTAACTTTTTGTAACACCCTGTATATATATATATATATATATATATATATATATATATATATATATATATATATATATAGTGAGTCACCTAACATTACCGCTGGATATATTTCGTAAACCACATCAAATACTGACGAATCGATTCCACAGACCTAACGTGAGGAGAGGGGCTAGTGTAATTGGTTAATACAAACCATAAAAAAATGCACGTAAGTATGTTTTTAAACACAAACCTATGTCTTTTTTAAATGGAACCCCGTTAGTTTTGTTAGCACATCTGAACATATAAACAAATACGTAATCTCTGCCGTTTGTTGCATTGTAAAATGTTAATTACATCCGGAGATATTGTAACCTAAAGTTGACGCTTGAGTACCACTCCTCCGCTGTTCGATCGTGTGTATCGGAGAGCACCGAATTACGTAGGGATCCAAAGGGAACGGTGATGGACCTTAGGTACAGAAGAGACTGGAACAGCACATTAGGCCCACATGCTAACACCTTTTTATTAGTCTTTTTCACTGACGCACATGTACATTACCATGAGGGGTGAGGTACACGTACACACGTGGTTTCCGTTTTCAATTACGGAGTGGAATAGAGTGTGTCCCGACATGTCAGGCCGGCTGCTCAGCTCTGGTTGACGCAGCCGGCCGAAGTGGCCGTGCGGTTCTAGGCGCTACAGTCTGGAACCGAGCGACTGCTACGGTCGCAGCTTCGAATCCTGCCTCGGGCATGGATGTGTGTGATGTCCTTAGGTAAGTTAGGTTTAATTAGTTCTAAGTTCTAGGCGACTGATGACCTCAGAAGTTAAGTCGCATAGTGCTCAGAGCCATTTGAACCATTTGACATGTCAGGCCAATAGATGTTCAATGTGGTGGCCATCACTTGCTGCACACAATTGCAATCTCTGGCGTAATGAATGTCGTACACGCCGCAGTACATCTGGTGTAATCTCGCCGCAGGCTGCCACAATACGTTGTTTCATATCCTGTGGGGTTGTAGGCACATCACGGTACACATTCTCCTTTAACGTACCCCACAGAAAGAAGTCCAGAGGTGTAAGATCAGGAGAACGGGCTGGCCAATTTATGCGTCCTCCACGTCCTATGAAACGCCCGTCGAACATCCTGTCAAGGGTCAGCCTAGTGTTAATTGCGGAATGTGCAGGTGCACCATCATGCTGATGTCACATACGTCGACGCGTATACGAGCAACGTTGGCAGATCATTCTGTAGAAACGCGATGTATGTTGCAGCTGTTTGGGCCCCTGCAATGAAGTGTTTCTTACAACACGCAACTGAACGTCGGAGGTTTCAAGCGTCAGCTTTAGGTTACAATGTAATTAACATTTTACAATGCAACAAACGGCACTGATTACATATTTGTTTATATGTTCAGATGTGCTAACAAAACTAACGTGGTTCCATTTAAAAAACGTAGGTTTGTGTTAAAAAACATACTTCCGTGCATTTTTGTATAGTTTGTGTTAAACAATTACACTAGCCCCTCTCCTCACGTTCGGTCTGTGGAATCGGTTCGTCAGTATTTTATGTGGTTTACGAAATATATCCAGCGGTAACGTTAGGTGACTCACCCTATATATATATATATATATATATATATATATATATATATATATATATATATATATATATATATAGTATCGAAATGTAATGTACAAAAGGCAGTCAGTTTAGTTACCTAGGTGATAGTCCATTAGTATAGTGTAAAATGTAAATCTAAGGTAACGGCATTTCTGAATTATGGCCAGTTTTTAGTCACAATAGTACATGTGCTCTGCAGTGAAGACAAGCATATCGACATCGAAAGTATTTCTTGACAATATCTCCACCAATACAACTCATTTTACGTTAATACATGATTCTGTAAGATCGACGAACTGATTTTCCGAAGGTTCACAGAAAACAGGCAATGGTAAAGAGGCGATGTGGCAGCGCTGCCAGCCGTACTGAGCCTTCGGCGTCATTTGGTGACCAGTATTTGTGCCGCTTGGCCATAGGTATATCCTTTTCCTTCAACAAGAAGTCAAAATTCGGATCTAGCCTCATAAGCGAGGAAAGAGCATCTGTGTTACCTTGGTTGAATGTGGTTTAAACTGTATTTCGTGATTGTGTTTGTTTATAACCATCGCTCTGGGCTACAACATGTTAGTCACCTTTCCAGCCAAAATAAATAAGCCACGGCTTATAGTAGGTAACAAGATGGAATTTGGAGCCGTAAAGTAAGATGTGGCATTTTTGAACCACGTAGATTAGCGCTAAAATATCTTTTCCAATTTCCGTGCCGTTTATTGATGTTGAGCTCAATGGTTTTGAGGGATAGGAGATAGGCGACAAGAGGAAGAAACTAGTTAACTTTAGTTACTTTATTTCATTGACATGTGGGTAATGCAGTGTTTTGGTGTAACGTACATTAGGCGGAAAGAGTAATTATAGCCATAATTCAAATCATCTGCGTCATTTGGTTTTGCTAAGATCATATAGTGCTCTGTTTAACGTTCTGAGGATTCTTACACTAAAACTGCAGTATATATTATTCAAAAGAAGTTTGTGATCAGAATCAAGAACTTACGTAAAATGTTGGTCAGCGTACGTTCAGTGGGCAAAAGATAGAAGAGGATCTCTGTGTTAGAAGTATGTGCTTAACTGCGGTTCTGAGGTGTGAACAACTCTCTGCAACAAACATTTTGAATGGACCAATGTAAAGGCTGTTATTGGCAAGGCTATCTCCTGAAAAACTTCGATACGTTACTTTCTCTGTGGAACTGCATTTCACTGAAAAGGATGAAGCAGCATACAATACCGTAAAGTTGTTATCTTTTACATCTCTTTCATTGTGATGTAATAGCTATAAGTCACTAATCTGCAAAGTACATTCAAAGCAGTCTTTGCAGTGCCGAAGAAGTCGTTTAAAATATTAGCCCAGGGAGAATTCAGGCTTAAAGGATTAATCACTGGACACTTGTATCTGATGCATCTGTCATTAGCTAATTCATGAATGTCAACTACATTCATTATTTCAAAATGCTAACAATTCGGCAGAGAGAGAGAGAGACTCACATAATAGGGAAAACATAAAAATAAATTTAGTCTCGTGATAAGCAAAGATGTTTCAATAGAAATTATTCCTCTGTGGAGAGTAATCACAGCAACTTCTCCTTTTTGGAAAGAGTGCACAAACTACAGACATAAACTTCAGTGAAGAAAAAGCAGTATTGTTGCAAAATGTTTCAAATGGCTCTAAGCACTGTGGGACTTAACGTCGGAGATCATCAGTCCCCTAGACTTAGAACTACTTAGACCTAACTAACCTAAGGACATCACAAACATCCATGCCCGAGGCAGGATTCGAACCTGCGACCGTAGCCTCACGTTTAACTGTGCGATTTTGTCCTTGATGTTTGAAATTACTTTTTTTTTTTGCTTTATTTTTTTATTTCACTTAAAATCTTCTGTCATTCGCAAAAGATAATCAGTCTATCTCAAGTCTATTCTTATTTGTCCCAAATCTTTTGTTGGTCAGACAGCTTCCTATCTCTTAAGGGGAGTAGGACGTCAAACGGGACGACTTGGAGCAGGAGAGGCACCAGAGGACATTTTAATTTCCACTGTCTATGCTTTTACGCATAAATTCATAAAACTTTGTCAAAATGACCAGAAAGGATTCAGGATTTACACTCATAGCAGTGGAAGTTCAAACATATAAGAAAATATTTTTTTTTACATTTGAAATTTGACCTTTTTTCACTTACTATTGGCTGCATTTGTTGCTGTAGATACTCGTTTCTTCATAAGTAAGGGATATTCTTCGATGAAGTTTGAACAGCATACAAACCATACTTGCAGGTGTATGAAACTCTAAAATTTTCCAAATCTATTGAAAACTATGGTAAAAATTGAGATAATTAACTATAAAATTTGAGTTTTTTCTAAACATGAAGTTTAAAATGTAACAGCACATTCATTTTTTCATAAATTAAATAATTTCTAGAGTTTCATACACCAGTAAGTATAGACAGTGGGAATTTAGGGAATTTAAAAGTCCTGTGGTGTCTCTCTTGCTCCAAGACGGCCCGTTTAACGTCCTAACCCTCCCCCCCCCTCCTTAATTCCTGACACTACCACTTTGGAACTTCTTCCTTGTTATAGTATTTTGTGTGCCTATGTCTTGGGATATTTTCAGACATTGTGATACTAATGTCCAAATAAATAAAACATAAAATAAGGAAAGAGTGCGCTGACGTGCTGTGTACACTTGGGTTTCAGGAGGCGACTGCCAGCTGTCAGAGTGGAGCGAGTGGTCGCTGTGCTCGGCCAGCTGCGGCGACGCCTACCGGCAGCGCACCAGGAGCATCGTGCGGCCGGCGCGGCGCCGCGGTAGGCCGTGCGGTCCGCGCCTCGAGAAGGAGGCGTGCCACCTGCCCGCCTGCCATTAAAGGCACGGTGGACTTCACGTAGCGGCAGCAAAACTCTCCATTAGTGCACGGGGGAAACAGCTGCGACGTGTGTACAATAATCTCATAGTTTCCAGAACGTCAATTTCATTCTTATGTAAGTTGAAGAAGATTCATGGACGATCACTTTCGTGTGTGCAAAATTTTGAACTTTACAATCTCACAAACACTGCCAGCTACATATTTTCTAAGATAAATTATAAACGTTCATTCCATCGATGAAGCTTTATTCTAGCATATAAGAATGTCATGTTTCATTTGTAAATATAAGTAGTCAATTTTGGGAAGTAATTCTCATCTTTTTGCCACCAACAGGCAGTATTCTATTATTAAACCTGTACCAGTGAATCAGATCTTCGCCAAGCTCTCCCATCAGCAGTACTATTTGAATCATAGTTCATAACTGTATTTTGTGTAATTGTATATGTCCTAATAGACTACTAAATTAGCCTATATTGGTCGATGGACAGACCATCATTAACAAAAAGCTATCAACCAATCACTGTTGTTGACTGATTATAGTAAAATGATTTTAAAATTCTGTATGAGTAATCAGATACTCCTAGTGTGATTCTCATTATTAATTATATATTTTTATTTCTAAGTTCATGTGATATATATACAGAAGTAATTGTAACATTATGTTGCATTATTTGTGGCAATATATTATATACATGCAGCTCTTGCCTTGTTTTTACATAATGACTACCTTCTTCAAAATATCTGTGACAGACAAACAGATCACAATTAAAATACGCATAAAGAAAGCAATAAATGCAGAAAAGGATGACTTGACTGGTACAATGAGATACACATTGTTATGCACTTATCTGAGGAAAAATATCTGCTATTCCTCAAACATATGTACCAGAGTTGGTAAGAACATTGCAACAACATCAAAAAACTGAAAACTACAAAACAAAGTCCTATCATTCTCCCTGATATGACTTCAAAGATCCACCTGTTTCATGAAACAATATTTTACGTTAACGACACTCGATAAAATTAAGAGGTATGTAACATTTCAAGTACTTCCAACCTCACAGCCTCACTGAGTCTTGCTGTGGCCACAGGAATGCGTATTGAGATGTCTGTGTGGTTGTGTGTGTGTGTTTGTGTGTGTATGTGTGTGTGTGTGTGTGTGTGAATGTATGTACCATTGCTAGAAAAAGAGCTAGTGCTCGAAAAGTAGTGTGAATGTTGTTTCTGAGCCCCACATATCAATCCACTACAGGTGAGTGGTACCCTTTCCCTTATTTTACGTATTGCCCCATTCAGGAATTTCTGTTACTGTCATTCATTAGATAAGATCTGCCAGTGCGAATTTGCTTTAAGTCAAATGCAAAATGTGTGAAACTGGTAACAGACAAAAGACAGAAAATAAGCTCCAAGCAGAGCAGAACAACTACTCTACAATTCGTGACGTACCAAATCAGATATAATCATTCAAAGCTCACCCATATGTATTAATGTAATTATTGATGCAGCGCGAATTCTGTTGATATATACTCAAATGCTTTTATACATATCACAGCAACAATTCATACACTTACAAATAATCGGTAAGAAATGCATTACTTATTTATGCCAACCTCCAATTTCATTCAGCACAGAGTTGCTTGTAAAACATACATATTTCTTCCAACTAAATGCGTAGTGTTAGAAACTGCAATATACTTGATTTATGATATTATTACACCTAAACTATCAGTGACAGTGTGTAAGACCACAACATGTAGCCTTCAGTTTTACATGTTATAGTCTATAGATTATAGACACTAACTCTAAAATAAAAATGTTCCCTTGTTCTTTACCTCTAATATATATATATATATATATATATATATATATATATATATATATATACTCCTAATCAGTACTTGACACAGTACTGCAGTGCCAAGTATTCAGCCTTTCCAATATTCATATATTGTGTAGCATAGGTTACTTAACCTAAGCACTAGAAGTAGGAATTATCTATGCAATACATCAAAGCATAAATAACATTACCTACACAGAAATCTTTCAAGGATGATCAGTTATTCATTTACTTTCATTAAAAACATGAATAAATGACAAAGAAGGTCATCACTAAAGAAATTTTATAAGATGAGGACAAGCCTATTATCTTGTGTTTTCTTGGACAGACTGGTGGGTAACATCCTTCATGAGAAGTCCTGACTATCTTGTGTGGACCTGTATGAAGCAGTTGCCATTTACAAGTTTTAACAGGTAGTAGTGAAGAGTTTGGATGAGTTTTTAACAATATGTTTTCACCTGTGTAATAATTTTGTACAATGCTTATTTTCTTGTCATATTGGTTTTTCCTTAAATATGCTTTCCCTTACCTTGTCCTCCCAGGAACACTCTTTTCTATAGAGATGAGGAAGAGCATCTACACATTCATTTTGTTTCGTTTTGTTTTCTTTTTTAAGTTTTTTAGATGTTCAGGTAGTGTGTACATAGGTAGAGTATTTACTATTTGTCCAAACAGTTTCAGATATTCAATCTAACATGTCTGCCAGTTAGTAGCATATGTGCAGATAATTCTATTAAACTTATAGAAAATTCTCACTGTGTGGCTTTTTTCTGGGTGATAGACATTTTTTATCTTGGGATAATGGAGAAATTTGTTCCCTATGTGGCTAGTGAAATTTGATGTGTTGTCAGGCAGGTGGCAGACTTTCCAACTGTTGGTATGTAATCATTTACAATCCTTTTGATGATCAGACCTACTGTGGTAGACTTTGTGGCCAACAGTTTAATGTATTTCAAAAAATTATCATATCATAAAAATATCATACAATGAATTCTAAATTCAACAACATTAATCTGTCAAAAAAGTAATCAGTTAATACTGATCAATGACATAAAAAATAGTTTATCCACATGGTCCTTTTGAAAAAAATCATACATACAGAAATACCATACATACTTCAAGATAGGATGTAGCTCTGTATGACACTAGTGGTATGATAGTTTTGATTTCTGGTATATGACACATAAGGAGCCGTTATACACATCTGCTCATGTTTGAAAAATACCAATACCAATTTGTCTTTGTAGTACATTTTGTTGTACCATAGTACCCCCATAAATGACATATGTACCAATTTAAGGCATCTTCACATGAGCCTGGAATGCATATTCATGAGCTGTCAGACCACACATTTCATCTAGAGATCAGAACCTCATAACATATTTTGTAATATTTGTTTAGATCTTCAATAAGATTTTGTGAAATCAGTATTTTAAATTTTCGACTAGTGCTGGTCAGTATTCCCCAATCAGTCATATTTTACACGTGTATAAGAAATACTTTCTGTAATTACTGTCTTTCACTATTACCATATTATGTTTTCCAAAGATATGTATTATTTCAAAACTGTTGCCATTGAGGGTTCTATAATTCTCCACTCAAACATTTGCCATATTCCCTTTGTGACCACCTCATGCTTGGTTCATGAGATGGAGTATGTATTTTATTTCGCATGATTGAAATTCAATTTGATATTGGTACATACTTAAGAATCAAATCCTTTAAGTCAGCCTGTGGCAAAAAAGTCAATGTTGTAAACACTTGTCTTTCCATGGTTGTAAGACTGTGTGCAAGGTAGAGAGTACTGAGAAATGTCATAATCATTATTGTAATTGCTCAGTTTAAGTCTTTGTGCATCATACTGAATGAGTCTAATATAGACATGAAGCGCTCAAAAGTTTTTTCTTGTGTGTGGACTAATTTGCCTCTTAGATCAAACAGCAACTTTTCTTCCAGTATTTATAAAAGGTTCCTGTGTAATACTGAAGTGGGTTCATCCCAGTATTGTGTCTTATTCAAATACTTCTTGAAATACTTGTTTATACCTCCTTTCCTATTGTTAAATCGTTCAGGACTGAACACCCTTACACCAGGATAGGATGTAGCTCTGTATGACTATATTGGTTTGACAGTTTTGTTTTCCAGTATATGACACATAAGGAGCTGCTGTATAAATCTGCTCATGTTTGAAAAATACCAATACCAATTTATCTTTATAGTACATTTTGTTGCACCCTAGTACCCACGTACATGACATTTGTACCTATTTGCAGAGTCTCTCTTGCACAGAACCAGACCAGTACTTCGATAAAAATGTCTTCTTAAACTCTTTATATGTCTGACAGTTTTCAGTGGTCTCTTTTGCCCCAAGGTTGCCTATAAAGCCTGTAGTGATGTGAATCTTTTGCTGATCTATCCACGATTTTGGTAAAATGCTACTTCAAAAACATGTCGGGAATGGGAGATGGGAAGATACTAAAATGACCTACACCTGAATAGCAAACTGAAAGACACATCATCTGTGCTTCTTGCAGATAATATATGGGTGCGGAGGGGGGACACCATTGTGTCATCCCAATGCAAGACCTCTGTGGTTACTTTATTCAGACATCTTTCTTTAGGTTAGAATCAGGATTCAGGCACAGTAGCAGTAGAAGTCAAAGTCAGGCACAGTAACAGTAGAAGTCAAAGTAAAAGTAGAACCTGCAGAATGCTTAAGAGTACACAGAAAAGTAAGATTACCTTATTTCATCAGAATACTAGGGGACTGGGTAATAAGACAGGACAGTTTCTTGTCTGCTTAGAAAATTTAGAGAGTTCTGAAAAGGTAGATATCCTATGGAAATCTGAGCACCACACTCTATTAACTTACTCATACAGAACTAATATGGGAAAAGGAGGAGTTGTATATTAAGGCAGAAAAGAAGTTCAAAAACATTGTGACAAGTACATTTTGTAGTTGTCATCACAAGTGTGTGCTTTTGAACTGATATTGAAAATTGGTTCACTTTTAACAATAGCTGTATAATTTTGAACTGTTTATGAGGAATTTGGATTCCTTGTTGTGCTATCTGTCTTTAACAGTCTGTTGTGACTCCATTGCAGTTTTCGAAAAATGTTGACAGGAAAAATGATCTGGAAACTTTATTTGGCTCCTAAAATTTGATCTGAGTAAGAAACTTTCCAGCAAGGGTGAATAAGGATAGTAGGACCCAACTGGTAATGTTTTCTTTGGTGAAGTTCAAAGCACGAAAATAACTGTTTATACAGTAACACTCTCTTTGATCATGATTTATAGTTAGTGCCATACAGTGTGGATTCCCTCAATGGAAAAGAGTAGCCATAATTAATGACTACAGGACAAACGTTTTCAAGTACAGTTTACAAGAGATGACTTGAGATTAAAGTTATAATGAATCAAATGTTAACATAAAATTTAAAATATTCCATCATAAGTTCATATCCCCCCCATGAACCATGGACCTTGCCGTTGGTGGGGAGGCTTGCATGCCTCAGCGATACAGATAGACGTACCGTAGGTGCAACCACAACGGAGGGGTATCTGTTGAGAGGCCAGACAAGCATGTGGTTCCTGAAGAGGGGCAGCAGCCTTTTCAATAATTGCAGGGGCAACAGTCTGGATGATTGACTGATCTGGCCTTGTAACATTAACCAAAGCGGCCTTGCTGTGCTGGTACTGCGAACGGCTGAAAGCAAGGGGAAACTACAGCCGTAAATTTTCCTGAGGACATGCAGCTTTACTATATGATTAAATGATGATGGCGTCCTCTTGGGTAAAATATTCCGGAGGTAAAATAGTCCCCCATTCGGATCTCCGGGTGGGGATTACTCAAGAGGACGTCGTTATCAGGAGAAAGAAAACTGGCGTTCTATGGATTGGAGCGTGGAATGTCAGATCCCTTAATCGGGCAGGTAGGTTAGAAAATTTAAAAAGGGAAATGGATAGATTAAAGTTAGATATAGTGGGAATTAGTGAAGTTCGGTGGCAGGAGAAACAAGACTTTTGGTCAGGTGATTACAGGGTTATAAATACAAAATCAAATAGGGGTAATGCAGGAGTAGGTTTAATAATGAATAAAAAAATAGGAGTGTGGGTTAGCTACTACAAACAGCATATTGAACGCATTATTGTGGCCAAGATAGACACGAAGCCCACGCCTACTATAGTAGTACAAGTTTATATGCCAACTAGCTCTGCAGATGATGAAGAAATTGATCAAATGTATGACGAGATAAAAGAAATTATTCAGGTAGTGAAGGGAGACGAAAATTTAATAGTCATGGGTGACTGGAATTCGAGTGTAGGAAAAGGGAGAGAAGGAAACATAGTAGGTGAATATGGATTGGGGGGGAAGAAATGAAAGAGGAAGCCGCCTTGTAGAATTTTGCACAGAGCTTAACTTAATCATAGCTAACACTTGGTTCAAGAATCATAAGAGAAGGTTGTATACCTGGAAGAATCCTGGAGATACTAAAAGGTATCAGATAGATTATGTAATGGTAAGACAGAGATTTAGGAACCAGGTTTTAAATTGTAAGACATTTCCAGGGGCAGATGTGGATTCTGACCACAATCTATCGGTTATGAACTGCAGATTGAAACTGAAGAAACTGCAAAAAGGTGGGAATTTAGGGAGATGGGACCTGGATAAACTGAAAAAACCAGAGGTTGTAGAGAGTTACAGGAAGAGCATAAGGGAACAATTGACAGGAATGGGGGAAAGAAATACAGTAGAAGAAGAATGGGTAGCTCTGAGGGATGAAGTAGTGAAGGCAGCAGAGGATCAAGTAGGTAAAAAGACGAGGGCTAGTAGAAATCCTTGGGTAACAGAAGAAATATTGAATTTAATTGATGAAAGGAGAAAATATAAAAATGCAGTAAATGAAACAGGCAAAAAAGAATACAAACGTCTCAAAAATGAGATCGACAGGAAGTGCAAAATGGATAAGCAGGGATGGCTAGAGGACAAATGTAAGGATATAGAGGCTTGTCTCACTAGGGGTAAGATAGATACTGCCTACAGGAAAATTAAAGAGACCTTTGGAGAGAAGAGAACCACTTGTATGAATATCAAGAGCTCAGATGGCAACCCAGTTCTAAGCAAAGAAGGGAAGGCAGAAAGGTGGAAGGAGTATATAGAGGGTTTATACAAGGGCGATGTACTTGAGGACAATATTATGGAAATGGAAGAGGATGTAGATGAAGATGAAATGGGAGATAAGATACTGCGTGAAGAGTTTGACAGAGCACTGGAAGACCTAAATCGAAACAAGGCCCCGGGAGTAGACAACATTCCATTAGAACTACTGATGGCCTTGTGAGAACCAGTCATGACAAAACTCTACCATCTGGTGAGCAAGATGTATGAGACAGGCGAAATACCCACAGACTTCAAGAAGAATATAATAATTCCAATCCCAAAGAAAGCAGGTGTTGACAGATGTGAAAATTACAGAACTATCAGTTTAATAAGTCACAGCTGCAAAATACTAACGTGAATTATTTGCAGACGAATGGAAAAACTGGTAGAAGCGGACCTCGGGGAAGATCAATTTGGATTCCGTAGAAATACGTTTCTAGCATTTGTAGACTTAGAGAAAGTTTTTGACAACGTTAACTGGAATACTCTCTTTCAAATTCTGAAGGTGGCAGGGGTAAAATACAGGGAGCGAAAGGCTATTTACAATTTGTACAGAAATCAGATGACAGTTATAAGAGTCGAGGGGCATGAAAGGGAAGCAGTGGTTGGGAAAGAAGTGAGACATGGTTGTAGCCTCTCCCCGATGTTATTCGATCTGTATATTGAGCAAGCAGTAAAGGAAACAAAAGAAAAATTCGGAGTAGGTATTAAAATTCATGGAGAAGAAGTAAAAACTTTGAGGTTCGCCGATGAAATTGCAATTCTGTCAGAGACAGCAAAGGACTTGGAAGAGCAGTTGAACGGAATGGACAGTGTCGTGAAAGGAGGATATAAGATGAACATCAACAAAAGCAAAACGAGGATAATGGAATGTAGTCAAATTAAATCGGGTGACGCTGAGGGGATTAGATTAGGAAATGAGACACTTAAAGTAGTAAAGGAGTTTGGCTATTTAGGGAGTAAAATAACTGATGATGGTCGAAGTAGAGAGGATATAAAATGTAGAGTGGCAATGGCAAGGAAAGCGTTTCTGAAGAAGAGAAATTTGTTAACATCGAGTATAGATTTAAGTGTCAGGAAGTCATTTCTGAAAGTATTTGTATGGAGTGTAGCCATGTATGGAAGTGAAACATGGACGATAACCAGTTTGGACAAGAAGAGAATAGAAGCTTTCGAAATGTGGTGCTACAGAAGAATGCTGAAGATGAGGTGGGTAAATCACGTAACTAATGAGGAGGTATTGAATAGGATTGGGGAGAAGAGAAGTTTGTGGCACAAATTGACTGGAAGAAGGGATCAGTTGGTAGGACGTGTTTTGAGGCATCAAGGGATCACAAATTTAGCATTGGAGGGCAGCGTGGAGGGTAAAAATCGTAGAGGGAGACCAAGAGATGAATACACTAAGCAGATTCAGAAGGATGTAGGTTGCAGTAGGTACTGGGAGATGAAGAAGCTTGCACAGGATAGAGTAGCATGGAGAGCTGCATCAAACCAGTCTCAGGACTGAAGACCACAACAACAACAACAACAAGTTCATATCATAATTTTAAAATTTCTTTTCGGTTACGCTAATTACAAAGGACATTAGACAGCCATGTAAAAAGAAAATGACTAGAGGGAATGAAGTATCTTGTAAAAGGAAAAGGGAAATGTATATGGTAGCAAGAACAAGTAGAGATCTAGCTGTAGTTACAGACTACAAAAATTAGTCGAAATTACTAAGAAATGTTATAAAAAATTAAGGAAGATGCCATTAACATCATAAATCAGTAACTCCTACAACAGACTGAAGGCTGTATGGAATGTAGTGAAACACAAGACAGGACAACCAGCCACAGAACAGGATAACATCACTATTGAACTAAGTGGAAGGTGTATAAATGATGAGTCACAGGTAACTAATATTTTAATAGTCATTTCCCAAATGTAGTGGAAAGTATAGGAACAAACAATTTTAGAGGAAAATCACAGCTGTATATTGAAAAATTAATTCTAATAAAGTTCACTCATTTGAATACATCCCAGCTTCTCCTTCTGAATTTGGGAAAATTATATATTCTCTCAAAACATACAGTTTTGATGATGTTTCCAACATAGCATATAAGATGCCCAGCATCATCGGAAATATGTTATGTGGCAGTAACTCAATATACTTTTCCAGAGAAACTGAAGTATACCATTGTTAAACCCCTCTTTAAGAAAGTTAGTAAGGGAAATGCCAATAGCTACTGACCTGTTCCATTGCTGACATGATTCTGCAAAATTTTGAGAAGGTGACATATTCTAGAATAGTATCTCACATCACGAACAATAATATCCTCAGCAAATCACAGTTTGGATTTCAGAAGAGTTGCTCTTCTGAGAATGCCATTTACATGTCTGCTCTCCAGATTCTACTCTCATTAAATAACAAAATAGCACTGGTTGGTATTTTCTGCAACCTATCTATGGCAATTGACAGTTATAGTATTCTCTTACATAAATTGAAGTTTAGTTGTATATGGGTTAGCCAACGAATGGATAATGTCCTAACTAACCAAAAGACTGTAGAAAGCTGTACTCATTAATTCAACCAATATAGTCTGGGGACATGTTTCTGACAGGGAAGAAATCACATATGTGATTCCACGAAGTACAATCTCAGTTCCACTACTGTTCCTTGTATATGTAAACGATCTTCTGTCTAATATACAGCAAACAGAATTAGTTCTATCAGAATATGATACCAGTATTGTAACCAATCCAAGCATAAATACAGGAGCAGAAGAAGTGGTCGGTAGTGTTACTAGAAGTACGATTGTGAATGCTCTCACCTTTAATTTTAGTAAGACACAACATATTCAGTTCCACACATCTAGAGGTGTATACCAATTATAAATGTAAAATACGGTGAGAAAATAATAGGCTAAATAGGATGGAAATTACAAAATTCTTAGGTGTCCATATTCTTGAGAATTTAAACTGGGAAAAGCACATTTTGGAACTTCTAAAACAACTTAGTTCAGCCATATCTGCACACAGGATCGTGGCAAATCTTGTGGAGAGACAAATCAGTTAGCTGACATATTTTGCACATTTTCATTCAATAATATCATGGGGAAAATGTTCTGGGGTATTTGATATTCAAGAAAGAAGTCTTCGTTTGTCAAAAACGTGCTGTAAGAATAATATGCTGTGGTCACTAACTATCTTCTTGTAGACATCCGTTTAAGTAACTGGGCATTCTGACTCCTGCTTCAAACTACATTTATTCCCTTATGAATTTTCCTGTAAATAATTCACTACAGTTCTAAAGTACCTATGATGCACTAATTACGATACCATGCGGATAAATGGTATACGTTACTCGACATTGAGGTTGTCTTAATCACCGAAAGGGGTGCACAATGCTGCACACAAATGTTTGATCACTTACCCAGTGATATAAAAGTCTGACAGACAGCGAAGTAAATTTTGAAAGAAAACTGAAAAAGTTTCTCCTTGGCAACTCCTGCTGTTCTGCAGAATAATTTCTATATAAGCTTCAAAATGTTAAGCATGTAACCATATTTACATACTAATTAATTTTTGGTGTGAATGTAAAATGATTCGCTCCATCTCATTACGATTTACCATGCAAAATGATCCATGGAGCATGGGACTAACTAACTATATATGTGTCAAGTGCAAAAACCTGAAACTGTCTGTGCCTCAGTAAGCTCTCATCTAATAGAATGGATGGTAATGGAAGTGCTGCCCCCACCCCATAGGACATATGGCTAGGTGGCATACTATTTCCAGACATTCCCTCATGTGGTGTACGACTAATATTTTCACCACTGATCCTAGCATCAGAGGGCGATGTGTCATGAAAATCTGCTTAACCATTGACAGCTTCTATTGTAAGCTAGTGATTTGTGATGTGACGCTATATGACCACACTGGTAAATCAGTTTCAAATGGGTTTAATTTGGTTTTAACTACTTCACTATAGACTCACCTTTCTGAGACAAGACTTCAGCGGCAGACTGTTGTGCTTTATGTGGCAGTTCTGAATATAATCCTTCATTATGGTGCTTCGACACCTCAGAGGACATTTCTTCGTGTCCAGGTAACATATCATGAAGAATAGTTAATATTTCATTTTAGTTAGATAACATGCCATTCAGCTTAGATGACATTTGATTTCTCATTTGTTCAAAATATGTCTTTATTGGTGCTTCTAACTTGAACAGAAAATAAGAGAAAAACCGAATCATGTCACTCACAGAATAATGTGTAGCAAATTGCTAGAGGCCAAAGAACGATTCGATCCAGCAAAAAAGCATAATGGATGGCACCTGTTAGATTTTTTGAAAAACTGTGAAAGGAATTTCCCTGATTACGTAATGGACCAGGAAAAGATCAATGTGGTTATTAGCGTATTAGCGGGCGATGCGAAAAGATGGAGCCTAAATTTGGATACAGAACAAGCGTCATTTGGCGAATTTAAACAGAAATTTATAATTTATAGAGGAATACTGGTCGAAGCAAAAGCAGGACTGCCTACGGTGGGAATTTATCATGGCCAGGTTATATGACAACAGAGACAGGATCTCAATGAACGAGTTTTGCGAAATGTGGTATTGGAAATTGACACACTTGAAAAACAGACGAACGGAATTCGAAATAGTGTGGGAAGTATGGGAAAAGCTCCCTGAGGATCCAAAATGTTACGTGGGAAGTGATCCCAAAAGCTTCTCGTCATTTTTGGAAAGAGTAGAAGACGAGGACCACTGGAGAGGGAATCGTGACTATCGACAAAACGATAACAATCGGAATAGGTATAATCACGAGCATAGTGAACAGAATGAGGACAACCTTATCATGTAAATAGGATGCAAAGAGGTAGAGTCAGAGGTCACGGTAACATGTCATTTCGCGGTAGAGGATTTGCACCTCGAAACTGTCAAAACCGAAATGGCGTGGAAAACTAAGCGCCGCGTGTTTTACAGGCCAGATTCGCCTGGACAAACATTACTGGCCCAAACTAAAGAAATTATACTGGCTAAAGCAAAGTGAATTTAAGACACAAGTAAGCGGCAGAGCTGCGCCACAAGATGGTGGCTGGAGAACAACAGGTGCAGGCGTGAGTGAGTCACTGGCGACAGACTATGCTGCAGGCGCTACTGTGCGATCTAAGTAACCTCGTGCATTGAACTTGCCAGAGCAATCACCTATCCGTAGCAAAGCTGCGGTCACGCCAGTAGGAAGAGATGACGTCAAAAGGGAATTCAGTGGGCCAAAATGAGAAAGGGATCAGACATGTTATTAACTAAAAGTGAAAGCATCGACAACCAAGCAAAGACAGACAATTTGTGCAAAAAGGAGTCTTCAGGGGTCATGGAATGTTGTGGTGATTTGTTTTTTGGTTTAAATCAATATGAGTGGGAAGACTTTAAAGGAAACATCGAAAAGAGGGTGTTGTCTGAAAATGAAAAGGAGATGAAAGTAATCAGCACCACACAAGGTTCGCGAACAGCGATATCAGATCAAGAGGTTGGTAAAGGACAGGAAGGCACCACGCAAGCACATGAGCTACCGATTTAAAGAAATTAGTGCTAGAAACACAAATTGGTCGGTATAAATATAGGAACCGGAAGGAGGATGAAATCCTCAGTAGTACAGATGAGGCGATCCTGGCTGACAAAAGACTCATACTATTAGATGTTGTTGATGGTCATGACGATTATACTAAATTAAAGTTGACATCATCAAAAGTGATATTGAAGAAACGCCTGTGATTGAAAATGAAATAGAAGATTTACGAATGAATCGAAATGTTGAAAATAAGAAAACTGATGAAAGGTCAAAAGAAGAGATTGTTCGTTGTCGAAGAGTGGCGTTCATGTTGGAATCAGACAATGAATATGAAATAAAAGATTGTTCAGACGAAGAAAGGTAGAAATAGAGAAAAGTGAACAAAGTAAAGCGGAAGATGTCTATAAAAAGCAAAATGAAGTCTCAAACAAAATCCGGCGGTATATACCGAACAGAAAAAGAAACAGCCACCAGCCAATGCGATACTGGGGCAGGATATGATTATACCCGTAAAAGACATAGTCACCAGAAAACCAAAGAAGCTCCCAGGCATACGTGATTTGTCAGTAAATAACATATCTTGGAGCGATCTGATGGTCGAACAAGATTTGTTATGGGAGCAACAAGAAAATTCAGAAAATAGGACGATTAAACAATCATCCCAGTCGAAATTTACAGTATTAAATTTTTTAGACACTGGATCCCAAATTAATGCTATTTCACAATCTTCCTTTGAACATATTTCCAATAAACCTGGGTTAGTTATGATGTCAGTAAATGGTGTGAAAATTGTAGGGGCAACTGGAAAATCCCACAAGAGTATTCGAAGATAAGTGTTGTTGGAATCTGAAATTAATGGACGAAGATTTGAACACGACTTCCTGGTCACGCCTGAATTGAATACTGAGATGATTTCAGGTATCGATTGGTGAGATAAGGAAAAGGTATTCATTGACTGCGTAGCAGGATTGTCAAAACTAATAATAAATCTGGTATTTTGGAAGTTAGATTTGAGGAAAACGAAATTTCACAGGACACCAAAGTTGATTCATTGATATTGGAATTAGACCCTGGAAATGATGGTTTGTCTATGTATACGAAATATACCATGTAAAGAATGTAACGATTCAGGCTCCAAAACTAGGAACTTTTAAAGAATTATTAGAGGATACAGGAACTTACACCGGAACAGAATGCCGATTTGTTTAACATTCTGATTAACAATCAGGAAATGTTTTCAGATAAACCGGGAATATTAAGAATTTTGAATACCGTATTGAAGCAATAGAACATGAACCATTTTTCGTGAGACCTTATCCAGTACCTCTAGCTAAGAGAGAAGCCATGAAGGCGGAGATCGACGAAATGATTGAATGGGGACTTATCGACAGGATCAATAGTGAGTACAATAGCCCTCTCATTGTTGTGATGGAGGTGTGCGAGTACTAATCGATGCACGAACACTAAACATGGTTGTCAAAAGAGAAGTATATCGTCTAGAAAATTTAGACGATCTGTTGCAAAAATTCCACAATGTGTGGTGTTTGACTATCTTAGATCTGGAGGCGGGGTATTGGCAAATCCCATTGCATAAAGAGTATCGAAAGCATATCGCATTTCTATATGCGGGGAAAATGTTACCAGTATAAAGTTTGGTCTTAATACTTTCGTCTCAGTCTTTATTACGGCTTTAGATTCCGTGTTATAAAGGGAACTAAGCGCCAGATTGACCATATGCGTGGACGACTTGTTGATCGCCATGGAAAATTGGAAAGAACAGTGGCAATTATTAGACACAGACTTTTCCGCTCTTCACGCAGGAGGGATGACACTAAAACTGAAGTAATGCGAATCAGTAAAACAGGGAACAAAATTCTTAGGACATATTATTACCACTTCTGGTATTGGAAAGGAGCCAGAGAAGTTAAATGCCATTGAAAAATGCCCACCACCTAAGAACCGAAAGCAATTAAAAGTGTATCTCGGTCTCTGCGGATTTTACAGCACATTTGCGAAGGGGGGTTACTTAAGGAAAATAGTGCATTCATTTGGACAAAGGACTGCCAACAAGGTTTCGAAAATTTGAAAATTGAATTAATAAGGAACAATATCTTGCATCACCCTGCTCTTAGTGAACAATTTCATATGAGTACTGATAGCAGTGCATATGGAGTCGGCATAGAAATTTTCCAAAAAAACATTGATACAGTAGAACCAAAACGTAGGAAAATAGCTTTTGTTAATCGAACCCTGACGAAGTACGAAATAAATTATACCATTTTAGAAAAGGAAGCTCTCGCCATCATATGGGGTTTGAAAAAACAATTATACACACTGATTACAAAGCGTGGACGTTTCTTAAAGACTGGCAGATTAAGCCGTTGGGCACTGTACCTCCAGCAGTTTGGCTACGAAATGTTTTGTATTAAAGGAAATGACAATCATGTAGCAGATACTCCATCGAGACTACCTGAAGGGATAGACAGTGTGCCAGAGGAATATAACGAACATGACATTTTTCATGTGAGATTCATCAAAGAGGTACAGGGGAAAATGAAACTCGAAGAAATTTTCAAAGCTATGCAGTACTACCAAAATGAAGATGAAGTTTGGAAGTCAGTTAAAGTAAGTTTTAATAATACCAGATACCATCAAATTAGTAAGTATTATAAGATCTTTAAAGATGTTTTATACAAACGAAAAGTTGTGAGTAGAGATGAGTGGAAAGTGTGTTAGCCATCTCAATCTGAGACTGAAGTAAATTACTATTTTCATCCTGCCTTAGGACACTGTGGTCCGAAAAAGTGTATCGAAAAACTTTCTGTTCTAATAATAGTAAATATCAGTGCAGCAAAGAAACTAACAGATCGAATCAAGTCATGTGACATTTGTCTGAGGGCAAAGGTCATCAATCGAACCAACCAAGGTTATATGCAAAACAATGTGCCAGGAGATACTCTTGACTTATTGTCAGTAGATTTGCATGGGCCTCTCCCAAAAACTTTCGGCAATTGTACCTACATTGTAGTGATACTAGAAGTATTTTACAAGTTTATCAAACTCTTTCCCATTCAGAAAGCTACTGCAAAAGCAGTATTTAATAGAAAGACTGAATATTTCAATGCGATAGGAAAATCAAAGGCAGTACTATCAGAGAAAGGACCTCAATTCATTTCAAAAATATGGAAGGAAGGGATGGAATGGAATGGCATTCAATTGAAATATATTTCGGCATACCATCCTGCAAATAATCCAGTGGAGTGTTATATGCTTGAACTAGGTAGATGTGTCGAACTTACTGGCACCACAGTCATAAGGCATGGGACAGGTTTACTGCAGACCTTGAAATTGTAATGAATACCCTCCACCATGAAACTACAGGATTTTCACCCAAGGAACTTCTACTTAATCATAAGAGCAAATGTATAATTAAAGAAATCTTAGTTAGAAAAAGAATGAAAGAAAAAGTCGAAGCCAGATCCAAAAGGCACGATACGGGCCTTAAAGTGACCAGATTCAAAACTGGGGATTTTGTTCTCGCAGAAACTCACCAAAAATCTAGTGCAATATGTCAAGAAATTTCTAAGTTCGAATATATTTATAATGGTGCCTTTGAAGTGCAAGGAACTCCTGACACTAACACCTATTATCCTGTTTATTCTAAGTCAAAAAAGCTATTAGGTGTTCATAACATTGTAGATTTAAAACCTTACATCCACATAAGTGAGTAATAAGGGACAACATGAAAGAATGTATATGGAACTCATCAAATATTATTTTAATCTGTATGTTCTTGTTCATGATGTGGTACTGTTATGTTAGGAAAAACTTTTTTCTTATGACTACTGATACATGTCTTTAAGATTCAGATTTGGTATAACATAATTGGATATACAAATTACATATAAACTCCAGGCTATGACATACATAAGGATTGCATTGATTGAATATTGCAGCTTGATCAGGAGGACTGCCAAATGTGTCAATAGGCAGACAAAATGTTGAAAATAGTAAAGGACTGCCAAATATGTTTATAGGCAGAAAATGGATGAAAAGTTTATATAGTGTACTGAGTATTATGCTGTTCATGATGAACTGCCTGAATATTTAAACCAGACAAAACATAGTTTTGTAATGATCATACAGTGACAGATAAGTGTGGACTAACCTTCTGTAATGTAAGTTGTGTATGTAAGTGATATGTAAATTCCTATATACATATTTCAGAACATGGACACATGTACAGAATAGTACATATTTTCTCAGTGTAACAAAAATCCATGTTTTATTACTTGATGAAACAATGTTCTATATAAACAGTATCATGAAGTGTTTGTTGTGTAATATATTTGTATTTCTTTATCGCCCAACACTGTTTTGAAGTGTTATTGATGTTTCATTGATTTATCCCTGTTGGGAAACCTCAATGAGACATGGGGCACACATAGCACTTAATATCGATTAGAAGTAGGTTTGTATTATGTAACTGCGTATCTGCAATTATGAAGTGTGTATTCTGTGTTGTTGAAACTCCCTGATCTGTGGCAAGAAAATTAGAGTTCTGTAATGCATATATGACAAAAGCAAAAGGATATGTTAAAATGATAAATTATTATAATATGCGTATGTTCGAGAAAAGAAAATGTTTATGGAAAGCCGGTTCATGCTTAAGGCACTTGTCTTTGTAACATGTAAAAGCTGTAGGGGAATCCCTCTGCAACGGAAGTGGCATGGCGCGATGTAAAAGGTAGTTTCGGCGGTCGAACTGAGCTGCCCCTTTGTGTGAATGGCAGGCAGTATGTGGCAAGCCGTAGCACTGTACACTTCGACGGTGCGAAGAGAGGCAATTGGAAGCTGCTTTACAAAGAATTTGCCTCGGGATGTGGATCTGGCTATTATTTGGTATTCTCGGCATAAAGGAAGGGCTCTAATATGTTGAAAATCCGACACCAAGAAGAGATTTTATAGAGCATTCAAACATCAGGAGCCGTGAGTACAGTTAGCCGCCATGTCGCTTGCCACCAGTCTGCACCACTGCTTCACAAACTTCATACATTCAATAATGTATAAGGGCTGGACCAGTTAATTTGTGTGTTGTTTTAATAATAATCACAAAATCATAAATTTGTGTTTAGAACCATATTTTCTATCCTGATCACGAACCTATGCAGGGTCCTCACATAATGACAGGAAATCACAAATCCAGTCGCATAACTGAGGCGATATTCCGTAAGCACACAATTTCACTACAAGCCACTTGTGTGGTACAGTGTCAAAAGCCTTCCGGAAGTTCATAAATACGGAATCGATCTGAAATACCTTGTCAATAGCACTCAACACTTCATGTGAATAAAGAGGTAGTTGAGTTTCACATGAACGATGTTTTCTAAACCGTGTGTCAATAGACAGTTTTCTTCGAGGTAATTCGTAATGTTCGAACACAATATATGTTCCAGAACCCTGTCGCATATCGACGTTAAGGAAATGGACCTGAAATTACTTGGATTACTCCTACTACCTTTCTTGAATATTGGTGTGACCTGTGCGACTTTCCAGTCTTTGGGTACGGGTCTTCCTTCGACCTAACTGTTGTATACGATTGTTAAGTGTGGAGCTAATGCATCAATATACTCCGTAAGGAACCTAACTGGTATACAGTCTGGGCCAGAAGACTTGCTTTTATCGAGTGATTTAAGTTGCTTCACTACTCCGAGGATATTTACTTCTACGTCAGTCTTGATGGCAGTTGTTCTTGATTCGAATTATGGAATATTTACTTCGTCTTCTTTTGTGAAGGCATTTCGAAAGGCTGTGTTCAGTATCTCTGCTTTGGCAGCACTGTCTTCGATAGTATCTCCATTCCTATCGCGCAGAGAAGGCATTGATTGTTTCTTGCCGCTAACATACTTCACATAGGACCAGAATCTCTTTGGATTTTCTGCCAGGTTTCGAGACAAAGTTTCGGTTGTGCAAACTGTTATAAGCATCTCGCATTGAAGTCCGCGCTACTTTTCGAAATTCTGTAAAAGATCGCCAATCTTGGGGATTTAGCGTCTGTTTAAATTTGGCATGTTTGTTTAGTCGTTTCTGCAACAGTGTTCTGACTCGTTTTGGGTACCAAGGAGGATCAGCTCCGTCGTTTGTTAATTTATTTGGCATAAATCTCTAAATTTCTCTGAATTCAAGCCACATCTGTTCTACACTTACATCATTAATTTGGAAGGAATGGAGATTGTCTCTCAGGAAGGTGTCAAGTGGATTTTTATCTGCTTTTTTGAATGGGTGTATTTTTCGCTTATTTTTCGAGGATTTAGGGGTTACAATATTCAGTCTCTCTACGACAACATTGCGTTCACTAATCCCTAAATCGGTTTTGATGCTAGTTATTAACTCTGGATTATTTGTTGCTAAGAGGTCAAGTGTGTTTCCACAATCGTTTGCTATTCGCGTGGGCTCATGAACTAACTGCTCGAATAATTTTCATAGAATGCGTTTAGCACAATTTCGGATGGTATTTTATGTGTACCGACGGAATTAAACATGTATTTTCGCCAACATTTAGAGGGTAAACTAAAGTCACCACCAACTAAAATGGCATGAGTCGGGTACGTGTTTGAAATCAAACTCAAGTTTTCTTTGAACCTTTCAGCAACTGTATCATCTGAATTGGGAGGTCGATAAAAGGATCCAATTATTATTTTATTCCGGTTGCCAACAATGACGTCTGCCCATACTAACTCACAGGAAGTATCTACTTCGATTTCGCGGGAAGTTAAACTACTTCCATTAGCAACAAACAAGTCACCGCCAACCGTGTTTAGCCTATCCTTTCGGAACACCATTAGGTTCTTCGCAAAAATTTCGGCTGAGCTTATATCCGGCTTTAGCCAGTTTTCAGTGCCTATAACGAATTGAGCGTCAGTGCTTTCTACTAACGCTTGGAGCTCTGGCAGTTTCCCAACACAGCTACGACAATTTGCAACTGTTATATCAATGGTTCCTGTATCTACGTTCTTCCTGTGTTCGGCCTGCACCCTTTGTGACTGAAACCCTTCTTGTGTTTTGCCGGACCCTCTAACCTAAAAAACCGCCCAGTCCATGCCACACAGTCCTTGCTACCCGTGTAGCAGCCTCCTGCGTATAGTGTACAGCTAACCTATTCAGTGAAACCTGAAACCCAACCACTTTTGGCACAAGTCGAGGAATCTGCAGCCTTCACGGTCGCAGAACCGTCTGAGCCTCTGATTCAGACCTTCCACTCGGCTCTGTACCAGAGATCCGCAATCGGTCCTGTCGACTATGCTGCAAATGGTCAGCTCCGCTTTCATCTTGCAAGCAAGACTCGCAACCTTTACCACTTCTGTTAGCCGCTCGAAACCAGAGAGAATCTCTTCTGATCCAGAGTGACACACATCATTCGTACTGGCGTGAACAAGCACCTGCTGTTGGCTGCACCCTGTGCTCTTCATGGCATCCGGGAGGGTGAGGGATGGCTGGCCAGCCGTCATAGCGTCCGTGATGCTGAAGTCCAGCATTTTTGGGATCATCGGCACTATCTCTTTTCCCACAGTGGCGTCATCCTTTTGCATAGTGATTCAGACGTTCCCCAGGTGGTCATACCGCATGCATTGCGCTGCCATGTACTCGACATCCTCCGCGCTGGCCATTGGGGAATCGTCCTCACCGAGCAGCTGGCCCACCAACACCTTTATTGGCATGGTTTGGATAAAGACTTTGCCTCCCTCGTGTTGGCCTGCACTACATGCCAAACACGTCAGGCAACACTCCCACGCCAGTATTTTTCGTACCCAGATGCAGCTGCTCCACGGCAACGTCTAGTCGTTTCAAGGTTCCCAGTCGCTCATCCTGATCGACTCCGGGTCAGGATACCGTTACGTATTCCCATGATGAACACCACTTCTGCTGAGACTATGAAAATTCTCTGGCGCCTCTTTGCTGTCAAGGGACTCCCCAAAACGGCGTTACTGATAACGGTACACAGTTTACTTTAACCGAGTTTCAGAAATTTTGTGCTGCTAACGGTATTTCCCTCGTCCACACCGCCTCATTTCACACTGCGTCAGACAGCCAGGCAGAACGTTTTGTGCAGACATTCAAGACCTAGCTCGATAAGATGCTGAGCAATCGCCCACTGGAGGTGGTAGTGCTTCTTGTTTTGGCTACATACCGCGCCAGTCCCCATTCCGGTAAACGTCTAGCGGAGATACTTCACAGTCGACCATTCTGCTCTCCCCTATCTGTCCTTGTTCCCGAGACTTCTCACCCTCCCACCTGAGTGAAAGTGGGTACCCCAGCTAGTACTTATTAAAATGTCTCATTGTAATTGATATTCTGCACTAAAATCTAACATCCTGTAGCTACTAGTACCTATTGTTTAATAAAATGTTAATTCTTTAGGTTTTATTGTTTTTCAGTTTCTTTTATTCTTTCTTTTTCTTTCTTTCTGTTTCTTTCAAATTATAGGCTATTTCTTTTTTTCTTAGGTTATTTCAGTTAATGTCAATGGGAAGTTGCATTTATTTCCATTCAGAATGCGTGGACTTCAAATTTATTTTGAATACCTAGGCATTATTTACCTCTTTACTTCAGCAGCGCGAGTGAATGAGAGCCTTAAAAAGTAAAACTGCGTGAAATGATAGTAATAGAAAATATAAAAAACCTACGTGACCCCAACTCTTTGAACCTGAACTTACATAATGCACATAAATTTTACCTTCTTTAGGTGTTGGCTCTATGTGGAGCTACTTTCGTACGCTAAAATAATTAGCAGTTCCTCACTTAAAGTTCAGAGTAATAGTACATAGCTTGGTCACAGGTATACTCGCATAGTTCCAGATGAGCAGTGTTTATCTAGTACTGTGAAAATCTCAGCACTTAACGGACAGCTTCTGTTTTACGACCACAATTTCAATATTCAAATAGTAGTGTCTGTTGTTAAATTAATTAAATAAATTTGTGTCCTCTGCCCTATAAGAATCCTATATCCACCTATTCACAATTACAACACTCATGCTATTACTTCATTGTCTGCCAACAAATCTAATAAAATTGCAGTCACTCACCCTTTTAGTATGCAGGCCACACATATTCCTTGGACTGCACAAAGAGGATCACTATTTAATATGCACAGAACCAATCAGTACCATGACTGATTGTATAGAAAGCTAAGTGCCAGTTATCAATGTCCTTTATAGGTACAGGACTTTCTACACAACGTGGTAAACTATCAAGCCTGTGAAACCTACAACAGCATACATAGATTTTCCATTGATGGCAATTTAATAACAACAACCATTGGTAGTCAGTATTAACTTTCAGCATACCAAATCCTCCAAACACCTGCTTAAGCGTATTCATAAATTATTCCTCCGAATAGATCCAGTCGAGCAGTTAAACTGTGGTCATCGGTACGACAGCTCACCAGCTATTCTCTGCCGTACCTCCACATCTTCTACAAAACGTGGATTCAACTGACCATTAGCCCTATGTTAAAACCATCTAGGAGCCATTAAGCAAACAAAATTACAATGCTAGCGTAACTTATAACAATTAGTTCATTATATTCTGCAACGGTCGGCAATTGCTTCTGTGGCCTGCTACTGCTCAAGTAATCTGTGCCGCAGACGGTTACTGCTGGTGATGAGCAAAACTCGCACCATCTTTGGCCGCTCGCTCTGCTAATACTGGCGGCGAATATCGCAGCACAGATTTAAATTTTTTTTTAAACAAACAAATATAAGAAAAACTTTGTGCTAACATACGTTTCAGTTCCCTAAGTTACCTCTTTGGGCTAATTCGGTTCCTAATACAAAAATTTAAGAGCACTTAACTCCTGTGACAATTAAAGCTTTACCATTACTTTTTGACCCGTCACATACTGTTGGCACAAATGTAACTACACTAACCGATGGCGGCTTGATAACAAGCTGCGGGGCTGAGCTCTGGAAGAGTGAATTAAAATCGACATGCAAATCATTCTACAGCGAAACAGCGAGAGTCTAGACAACGCTTACAGATGAGCACGGAGATAAACAAAATGCGATCAATCCGAACGACTGACTAGCACGAAACAGCACAGCGCGAGGCGAAGGCCAGGTCAAAAATTCCAGAAATCAGCTTAAGGACTGACTGGCAAGGCCTAAAGCCGGCGACAGGTAAACTTTTGGGCCAGCGGTGCTGACAATACAATGTCTCGCTTACGCCGTCCATGACAGCATTCCGCACTACTCTGTCGCGAGACCCACACCAGCGCATTTGCTTCCATATGAACGACTGCTGGATGGATACTAAACGCTTATTTGTTTACTCAAGCTACGTATGAAGCACGAAGTTTATTCCATCGAAGTTTTAAACCATCAGCCAGTTGCTGTTTCACTTCATTCAATGCTAACGACAGGCTCCCAAAGTCAAATAATCTTCGATATGCCAGATGACAAATTTTTTTGCAACATGTTTATGCTGCAATTTCAACTGTCAGCAATTTGAGCACGATCAAATACAAAGGAGTGAGAAATTATCCCAACTGTCATTTCTATTATATCTCTAACATAATACAACTTGGATTGTATAGTTAGCCCAGCTCTAATTCCTGTCATATCTCTACGGTATTACAACTTGGGCCAAGTGGTCAGCGCATTTTATTTCGTCTGGCAAGTGAAACTCGAATTTAATGGTAATTAATATGCAATGACATCCCATTCCGTTTGAGAAACACACGAAGGGAATGTGGCATCCTTGGGGAATGTAAGAAATTTTCGAAATGACAAAGTTCGCTGTAAAACAAAGGACGTTTATTGAACTTCGATGTGAAAAATTAGTTGCCTATTTACTTAATTAACAATCAGGTCAGAGTTCTTGTTTTTCTACGTTTCTCTGAGGCACCCTACTGAGTGGAAGCGATCTCCAGAATTCCATTCGCTCTTCGAGTAGACCCCTCTTCGCTTCCAGCTTCTCGCCTATTTCCAGGTACTCCGGTTCAGTGTCTGAAGTCACTCTTGGCCAGTGTATCAGCTTGTCGTTCGGTGTTGGGTTTCTGCAAAATACATAAGAAAACAGCAATAGTTATTTTGCTCATCTGATGAACTGAAAGATTAAACTATAGCTCAGCTGTCCATGATGAGATAGTGTAAATATAAAAGTTTTGAAACTTGTGAAAATATCATTCAAAACTTGAAACTGAAAGGAGACGATAGCTATATAGAGCAGAGCAATAATGAGTACCACAGAGGAGATATGTCTGAACAAATACAGTCAGTTGTTTTAAATACACATTTATTCATGTCCTTTTCTTTTCGTCACCACCGTTCCGTGTTTCAGCGACGATAATCAGATGATTCGTATGTCTAATTTATGTTGGTATAGGGATGCCAGATTTCTAGTTTAGGCATCATCAGATCTCGTATAACATACTTCTGCGTTTTGGAACACATGCTGATGTGAATAGAGTCGAATAAATTTCAACAAATACCGCTTAAAATTAAATCTGACGTAAAAGGCAGATTATCAGTGAAGTGATCACCTGCACAGATTACTGAAATCGTCTAGAATACTAAAATCTGTTAAATCTTTCTTTAGAGACGTGTACCGTACCAATTCCTTGCTTCTTTAGTAGTGAAGGGTTGAAACTGACTCGTAAAAATGTCAGGCAGATGGCTATTAAAACTAGCTTTCAAAGACCTCCGAATATTTTTCACCTGAAGCGTTTCCAGTGTCCAAATTTCATATTGAAACTATATACAAGACACTAAATGTGCTGAGTTTCCAGATGAATTTCGCCTTCTTTAAATTAAAGGCATCTTCAATGGAATTCTCTTGACTAACATCTAGTTTTGTTCTTCCATTTATTAGTTATGGATTTGAAATCCATGGCCGAATATTTACGCAGACAAAATGTTTCTTACAGTAATTTTTTGTCTGTCCTGACATATTTCTCTGTTTCCTCTCTTGAAACAAATTATGAGTCCCAATACCCACGACATCACTCTTCCACTGCCTTAACGTAATGTCAAAATCTCTCTAATAAACATATTGTAACTATCGGCTCTTTCCCTTATTTTATTAGACATTAAACACTCTAAGTCTTATAAACACACACACACACACACACACACACACACACACACACACACACACACACACACACACACACACGGACAAGAACAAAGAAAGAAACAAAAACGGAATAGAAGATAGCTTGGCAATACTTCTATACACAAACAAGATGACAGATGTCAAGTGAATAAATAATTCATTCATTAAAAGTCATCACACTTGTGTTAACAACCTTATGTAGCAGGTAAGTAATCACTGACATGATTAACGTCATACAGCGCAGGCAAAACAAAGTTTGAAAATCAAAAATTTCAATGTGAATATACTATGAAATTTCTTAAACGAAGTGTACATCTTAGCGTAGTATGACTTGAAAGAAAACAAGTGAACTGGAAGGACAGGTAAAAAATAACTATAGGTAACATTTTATTTGTCTCAGATCGTAATTTACATATATAAGGAGACAACTGGATATTGTTTGAATAAAGTCTACTGAAGAGTCATGTAATATGAAGTGCTAAACGCATCTAGAAATTAAATAATAATACTGAATTTTTTGTATATCAGTTTTATCACGCAAGTAAAATTCTATTCTGTGCAGTGAATACCTGTAAGGAGGCTTTAAAATGACACTAGACTTATGAAGTTTATGGAACAGAATAGAAAACTTAAACGCATTGTAGATTGCACCGAATCTTTACATCTGACTGATGGCTTAAATAGGAGAAACTGGAGACCACCTTGTGCAAATTCCTGAAAGCGAGGCTCCGACAGTTTTGGTTAAGAAATGGGCTTGTAGCATTTCTTGAATATCGTATTTATCATAAGCAAGCGAATTATTAATCATTTAACCACGCGTCGTATTACTGGTGGATTTCCAGGCAGTTGGAAATCTACACTTCCATGTAACTTATGCATATACAACATGGAATAACTGGGTGAGAAAGTATCAGCGAGAATAGATAACTAATACGGTTTTAGAGAACCTAATATATTCGGTCAAGATGAAGCTTCGTTTGAAGGAGTCTCCTTCACAGTGTCACGGATCATTTTATTGGCTCACTTGAAAATTCTTCAACTTATTGGGAGGTCAGGTTCGATAACTCACTAATCACAGATAAAATGAGCATACATCCATTATTTGTTGCATGTATGACCACACGAAAAATGTAATTCCACGTGCAGTTTAATGATACATTTGAAAGGATATTCATTAAACCCTACAGCTTTTACTCTGTGACCCTAAGACTTTACAAAGAAGAGAGCAGCGTCACACTACTCAGAGACTTGCAATATACTATTGCCGACGACACATAATAGGTTGCACAAGTTTTCTGTGTCCTACATAAGGCGAGAACTGTAATATTAAAGGAACTATCGATGCCTTCACGATGGCATTTCTGTGTATCGTAAGCAAAGAGATGCGTGGTTCAACTGAACAATGCATAGTCCTTATCTCTGGAGATAAGAATTACGTTCTTTTGTGTACTTACGTTCTAATAAATCAACAAAACCCTCTGAAATCAGTCATTAAGATTCATATTCATTGTACATTATTTTTCAGACCTTCAGCTTCAAAAGGAAACATAAGTTTTAGTTTCTGCTCACATAATACTTTATTGTCCTTTACAGTTTAACAGTCATGCAGCAATACAACACTCTTGTAAGTAACTAAATAAATGAGGAACTTCTCAGAATTATGAAAATTCTCAAAATTATGAAACTTCTCAAAATTATGACTTCTTAACTGTTTTCTTTCTTTAATAGTGAAATTTTTCACAAAAGTTGATAATGATGATGAGAAACTCTCAGTTTTCTCCAGACGTTTTCGAGACGTTCCTATGAATGATGTATCTATTATAAGGGTCAGTGGGCTGCAATCTTTAATGATGGAGGATGACGAAGTGTGGAGCACAATGGTGAGAACCTGTCAGACGCCCTGGGTGTTAATGAGACAGCATTAGCGAATTATCCGTTTATTCGCTTTCGTTTTCCAACTGAATCACATTCTACTTGGTAGCAGGTAGGAGGGCGGCGATCACATCACACAGGGATGAAATACGCTGACGCATCCAGCTCAGCAGTCTCTGGAAGCCGCAGGCAAGGTCACGGCAGCTAATGCAGCAAGACTGGTGCCGTAGAGGATAGCTGAACCGGCTGTTGGTAGGCATTGCTCGTCCAGCGATGGCACCAACAGCTCTACGACGCTTTTTACTATCGCGCACTCTTTGACATCGAAGGAAATGTCCCAGTAACCTTGCAGCAGCCCTGCACAGGACAGCGACAGTGGTGCAGAGCTACATCATAACCTCTCCATCAGAGAAAGACTGTCGACGTCAGTGTCTACTCAAAGATGTAAGTAAGTTACGTGGCGGCAGCAGCTGGCGTTCCTTCCTCGTAGAGCGACAGTGTGATAGTGCGCCAAGCATCATCAGTTTGACCACCAGAGAGCCAGTGGTAGAAAGCTCCACGCCTTCAAATGAACGGAAGAGAGTTCAGTAGCTCACAGCAGCTAAGTCCAGCAGTCCTGGCTGACTGCAGCCTCGAAGGTAGCAGTCATCTGATGAAAGGCAGCCAGCACGTCATAGAGACTGCCTCGAACTGCAACAGAGATGTAGAAAATATCGAGAACTTGAATGTTTACAGTCGTCTGTCGGAAGCAATGAGTGAGGACAATTTGGCCTGATTTTCCAGGTTTTTCAGCTGTCTTCACCACACCTCTGCGTCTCAGCTCTGGCTTTCAGCTCTTCAGCTTAGTGCTTTCTGCAATGCCACTTGGCATCTGTAAGATTTACGTATCATTACGGCACCTTGCAGTGCTGCCAAAATGATGCTACGTTCCCATTACACCGAGGTCACATTGCGCGCCAAAATGATGTTACGTTCCCATCACATCGAGGTCACATTGCGGATCAGGCGATTCAGACATTTTGCTTGAGAGGCTTGTGGCAGTGGCGTCGGTTGTGTGTCGCGATATTGATCCACCGGCTCTCCCGTCTGTTTGTCATTCTGATTGCAACACTGATCTTAAACCTAACTTAATTTGGTTTGGCACGGACGGGGAAAAACTTCAAAAAATGTTACATTTGCCCAGTACATCTTTCTGGGCGCAACACCGTTATTCTTGCGGGAGTCACTACCATCCAGCTGTAACCCCAAGGGCTTTTCAACAGTAGTACATACCGAGAAAGTCTACGTTCACAGTCGTGTATGATCAGTTCTGATATATGGGGCCTCTTTTCTTTGTTATTGCTTAGATTTCTAATGACAAGCTTCCACCGACAGCAAAATGAATACCAGTTATTGTATGCTGCAACTCTTTCCCACAAGTAATACAACCCTGCTGTTGTGGAAAGACTACCAAGGAAAGCGAGATGAGTAAACCGATATCTTTTGTATGGAATATTCCGTCGGTACTTCCAGGAACACAGACATATTAAAAACTTAAATACACAATATTGATGTTCCACAGCAAATACTATGTATTTCAGTTTTTAATTCGATATCATAAAATCAGCAGATTCGTTCAGCACGTAACTAGAAGTGAGCGCGAATCGTACCTGACATTAGGTATAAATTCTGTCAGTTCGTCTTGCAGAGTCGTTGCAAGACACACAACAAAACTGTAGTTATATGAGTGAAGAAGACAGCACTGATTCGTGGGATATTATTCCTGCTGTTGAGTTCTGATGTTCAAATCTGTGTCTGTTGAAGCACTAGTTTTTATAGGGATGAGAGTGCTACATGCCCGGTGTAACGGCAAATTGAATTCCATTGCTTATTTTTTAATGGTTGAAGGTAGTCGCTTATTTGTGCACACAATATTCCTATTAGTGAACGTTGGAAACTTATTGCTTGCCATTTAACGCCTTTAGGCATGAAGCTACAGGCCAAAATTGTATGTTTCTTTTGAAGAACTCGTTTCAAGACAGTTGATATATTCTTCAAATACGGTGCACTTAAATACTGTATATTTGAGCCAGTTAACAAAGGGATGTAATAGCCTCCAATGACCGTCAGTAAAGTATGAACCCAGAAACATGAGTTTATTCCTACGATCACTTCCTTCAGCAAAGTCGCCTTTGTACTTAATAAAGAAATCGCTTTAATTTCCATAAAAAAGTAGCTGATGGTCTTCTTTCCATTACTTTTTACCACAAATAAATGATGAATTTACTGACAGCTGAAATATTGACCACAGAGTGAAGCATGCTGAGTATATCGGCACAAAATATCTGAATATACAATATTACAATAACGTACTCAAATCTAAAATGAGTTATTTAGAACAACACGTGTTATGAATGAAGCACTAAGATTATCACAGCCAAAAAATACACAATGAATTTCATTTATTCCGAAATTATTTAAAAACGTATTTGAAAAGTAGTTTCATAGATTTTCACTTCTTTCAGAGGAATATTCGCAAAACATTTATATCGACGACTGTGCTATGATTAACAAGCAAGCAATATTTAAATTTACGACCTAGTGAGTACCATAGAGAAGTGCTGAAAACTTGGTGTCTGCTGATATTTTTCTAGTATAAATGACGATACGTATTCTTGTGTGCAGCGTGGATGATATTTTCTTTCCTGAACCTGACCTAGAAGAGTCCGTGTCCACACACAGACGCCTCTAATACAATCGCTCGCAGCACGTTATGAAAATGCTTAGGACGGCAGCAGAAACCTTGAGCAGAGAAATGGAGTGCTAAGTCTTCTAATGCTAAACTTGCGTCAACGCTTTACTCAACACTCCTTTCACCCTAAATAAGAAACCGCTGAGTCGTATTTTTGTACATATGTACCTGCCACATAAAAACCGTATGCCGGACAAAAATTGCTTCCAGCTCCCATTGCACGAAACCGTTCCCAAATTCCGTACCGAAGCAGCGATCACCAGGTTGTAGTTGACCCATCTTGTTACACTGTTGGCCATCAAAGCTACATCAACAGGAGGAAAATTTACTTGCTGTGTGTCTGCAGCATGAAACGAACATGATAAAATTTTAATGGATTGGATGGTGGGCAGAGTGCGAGATTTAGTACACAACGGTCCGCCTCGGGCATGAACAATAGCTCTATGTCAGGGTTAAAGGGTCGTAGTGGCTACTAGTAGGGGGAAAAACTAAATACACTGCCCAGTCGAATTAATGTGAGCACCTGTCAAAAGCCTAAACAATTACCTTTTGCATAGCGAGACGTGGCCAACGGCCTTGTAGCAGTGGTAGCACCGGTTCCCGTCAGATCACCGAAGTTAAGCCCTGTCGGGCTGGACTAGCTCTTGGATGGGTGACCATCCTGTCTGCCGAGCGTTGTTGGCAAGCGGGGTGCACTCAACCTTTGTGAAGCAAACTGAGGAGCTACTTGATTGAGAAGTAGCGGCTGCGGTCTCGTAAACTGACAGACGGCAGGGAGTGCGGTGTGCTGATTACATGCCCTTCCATACCCGCATCCAGTGACACCTGTGGCTGAGGATGACACGGGGGCCGGTCGGTAAGTTGGTCCTTCCAAGACCTGTTCGGACGGAGTTTAGTTGCAGTTATAGCGATACGTGCAGGAAGAGGATCACTGGAGTTCTGGAAGGTACCAACAAGGATGTGGAGCTACGCCGTCTCTAGTGCTGTGGCCAGCCGCACTTGATTTCTCGTTTCAAGGTGTGAACAGCGCGATCGATGTGGCTCCAAATATCGTAGCTTGGATTTAAATTCTCGTGGTCTGGTGGCCAGGAGAGAACGGTGAACTCATCCTGGTGCTCTTGGAACCACATAAGTGCACTGCGACCTGTGTGACTCAACGCACTTTCCTGCTCGTAGATGTCATCGTCCTGAGGAAAAAACAAACTGCGTATAGGGGTGGACATCGTCCCTAAGGATACATGGATAATTGGGGTGACTCATTACGCCTTCCAAAGAGGACATCAGCAGAGGACATCAGCCAGGGAATGCCATGAAAGCGTTCCACAGACCATAACGCATGCCGTACACGACAACGGCCATCTGTCTGATGGAGCATGAAACGTGGATCATCTGAAAAGGCTACCTATCGTCACTCAGTGAACGTCCCGCTACGGTAGTGGCGTGCAAATTCCAGAGTTCATCGCTGATGAACAGTCAGCACGGGTGCTCGAAACAGCCGCCTGCTGCAGAAGCCCATTCGCAGCAACATTCGCCGAATGGTCGTTTAGGAGACATGTTGGAGGTCAGTTGCTGAACACTTGCGCGTCTATTCACCCGTACACATCTCTAAGACCGTCGTTCACCCGTGTCACTTGTGGCTCGTCGTGCCTCCGCGCCGGTATTGGGTAACGTCATTTTGCCAGGCACGATTTATTTTTATCATAGCGGCACGCGAATAGTTCACAAACTTCGCAGTTTCGGAAATACTTCCACTCTTGGCCCGAAAGCAAATGATCATGCGCTTTTGGAAGTGAGATGAATGGCTCCCTTTCCGGGTTACGGAGCCTGCACTGTTTTTCCGCGTCCCTCGAAACGCTACACCGTTAGTGTTGGTACCTGCCGTCTGTGTGTTGTTATTGCACGCTGACGTCGAAAATAAGCAGTGATCACGTTAATGGATTCTGCTGTGCATTTTCATTGGATGAAAGATATGGAGTAAGTGCTAACCACTGGAGAAACGAACATTATTTCGAGACTGATGAAGACAGAACGGGCAACAAGAAGTCTTGCGTTATCTTAATCAAAAGTAGCGTTATGGAGCACTCGAATATAGGGCAAATACATCTGCCTTAACACATCAGACATATAATGTCTTTCCAAGTTAATGACTTTGCGAACCAGGGATGAAGGTGGTGTGTAAAAATTGGCACTCCATCTGATCTCAAGTGCCGGATCCGGATATAGTGATGATGAATGCAGTCTGATGGCATTCATTCTGCACGGAACCTCCTCACATGCATATATGTCCATTTGGATGTTGTATAAGCAACGTATTTGAAAAGACGACGTGGCAGTAACCAAGTATCCAGTAATGTCATTGCCGCATTAGGGGAAACCAGTACAGTGTTTGCCGTGCTAACGTGACATCGTCGCACTGTCACTGTCGATGTTTGACTTGCTCCAAACAGGCCCATTTTCTGATTCAAAGAATGTGACGTGGCTGTACGACCTTGCACGTTTGAGCGAACAATATGTCGCGTAGGCGGTTGAGATCCTTAAAGGGGGTGGGACGTCAGACGGGCCGACTTGGAGCAGGAGAGTCACCACAGGACATTTTAATTTCTACTGTCTATAATTTTACAAATTAATTCATAAAACTTTGTCACCATGACCAGGAAGGATTGAGGACTCACAGTCATCGCAGTGGAGGTTCAAAAACGTAGCAAAATACCTTTTTTACACGTGAAATTTCATCAGTTTTTCACTTATTACTGGCTGCATTTGTTGCTATAGGTACACTTTTCTTCCTAAGTAAGAGAGATTCTTCAATGAATTTTTCATAGCCTACAAACAGTAGTTACAGGTGTATGAAACTCTAGAATTTTCCAAATCTATTAAAAAACTGTGGAAAAAATTGAGATAATTAACTATAAAACATGAGTTTTTTCTAAACATGAAGTTCAAAATGTAACAGTTCATTCATTTTTTCATATATTAAATAACTTCTAGAGTTTCATACACCTGTAACTATGGTTTGTATGCTGTGCAAAAGTCATCGAATAATCTCTCTTACTTAGGAAGAAAAGTGTACCTATAGCAACAAATGCAGCCAGTAGTAAGTGAAAAAATCATGAAATTTCACATGTAAAAAAATGTGTTTAGTTACGTTTTTGAGCTTCCACTGCTATCAGTATGAATCCTGAATCCTTCCTGGTCATGTTGTTAAAGTTTTATGAATTTATTTGTAGAAGTATAGACGGTGGAAATTAAAATGTCCTGTGGTGCCTCTCCTGTTCCAAGTCGGCCCGTTTGACGTCCTACCCCCCCCCCCCCTAAATGCCTTTCAATATTGTGGTATCGATAGTTCCGATGCCACAGCGTAGGTGCACGCTCGTAGGTTGGCCCTACAAGAGCGGACGAACTACGCCGACCACAGCGCCCTCTGGCCGACGCTGTGGAGCTCAACTAGCGCCGCTCTATTTTCAGCCCAGTTGCTCAAGAGCAGACGACCTAGCAACTTAGCTTCTACTTGTCGGGGTGGGAGGGAGGGGGGGGCTAGCCATAATAGACTCTGTCTTTGTAACTTCTAGTAACTGTTAGCTTTGATACATGAATGGCTTCGCACCTACGTGCTCATCTGTACCAGTAAAGGTGCTTTAACTTTACTTGCAGTACCGAAGTGCTTTACCTCACCTGCTCCTACTCGCTCCTTTCATTCGGCCTATTTTGCAGATCTCAGGAGCAGACCCACAGGACGTCTTCCAGGCGGGATACAAAAAATATGACCCACCTGAATCCATCGATTCCATACTCGCATGACAGTTGTAGGATACAGTCCAAGGCGACAAGCAATATAAGCAATATCGCAGTCTCCACAGCACACAATTCAGACACTGTCGAATTCCGTCACATTTCTCCTTCATATCGTATGACAAGCAAACAGAATATAAATGTGTAAACGTAGGCTTCCGCGGCCGTTGTCACAGTCAATAAAATTCTTCTGGGTTTGAGGCCGCATTGTCATCCGTAAAATTCCAACGTTTCGGCGACTGTTGCAAGGCGCCTTCCTCAGGGTGTATTGCAGTTGGCAATACACCATGAGGAAGGCGCCTTGCAACAGTCGCCGAAAAGTCGGAATTTTTACAGATGACAATGCGGCCTCAAACCCAGAAGAATTTTATTGACAGAATACAAATGTCATTCCTGAATGAGAAGTCTAACGCATTATCTATCCTGATACAGAGAATACAGACGGTGTATTTACTACACGGTCGAGATACTTTAATATGACGAGCGCCTATGTTCGACGTCACGTTCAATAACCACTCACGGACGACAGGTGGAAACACTAGCAGTAAAGGGTATATTAAGGGTGTTGGGGTGGGGGGTGGGGGGAGGGGCGATTTGTCTGACGTCCAAAAGGGCATGGTCACTGGCTTCTGGACCAAGGGCGGAATAATTTCCGAAACGACTAATTTCTTAAACTTATCGCTTGCGGCCGTGGTTAAAGAATACCGTGCATGGCGAAACGGCGCTGTCCAAAACAGATGCCGAGGCAGCTGTGGTGAACCACGAGCCACAGATGACAGGGGTAAACGACGGTTGCCGAGATGTGTATAGGCAAATAGCGTGCAACTGTTGAGCAAATGGCCACCTTGTTGATTCAAGGGGCTCCCAATGACCGTTCAGCGAGTATTGCTGTGTGCAGGTCTCAGCAGCAGGAGTCTGGTTCACGCACACATGCTGAATGTTGTTCATAGGCGAGGAAGTTTGGAATTTGGGCGCAAATACTACAACTGGACGTCCATGGAGTGGCCTTTTGAGATGAATTACGTTTTATGCTCCATCGGATAGACGGCTGTTCGCGTGTACGCCGTGAAACGTATGAAACCAAACACCTGCAGGAATGATAGGAAGGGTTCAAGCTAGAGGGCATTCCCTGGGTGATTTCGTCATGCTGGAAGGCACAATGGATCAACACAAATCTGACTATCTATAGCGATCATGTCCACCGCTACATGCAATCTTGCTTTTCCTCGGTACGACGGCATCTACCACCAAAGCAGTGCAACGTGTCACACAGTTCAGTGTGTGGTCCAAAGAGCCATGAAACCCCGTATTTAAACCTAATCGAGAACCTGTGGGACCGCCTCCATGGGCTGTTCGCACCATGGGTTTAACATCTACATCTACATCCATACTCCGCAAGCCACCTGACGGTGTGTGGCGGAGGGTACCTTGAGTACCTCTTTCGGTTCTCCCTTCTATTCCTGTCTCGTATTGTTCGTGGAAAGAAGAATTGTCGGTATACCTCTGTGTGGGCTCTAATCTCCCTTATTTTATCCTCATGATCTCTTCGCGAGATATACGTAGGAGGGAGCAATATACTGCTTCACTCCTCGGTGAAGGTATGTTCTCGAAACTTCAACAAAAGCCCGTACCGAGCTACTGAGCGTCTCTCCTGCAGATTCTTCCACTGGAGATTATCTATCATCTCCGTAACGCTTTCGCGATTACTAAATGATCCTGTAACGAAGCGCGCTGCTCTCCGTTGGATCTTCTCTATCTCTTCTATCAACCCTATCTGGTACGGATCCCACACTGCTGAGCAGTAGTCAAGCAGTGGGCGAAAAGCGTACTGTAACCTACTCTCTTTGTTTTCGGATTGCATTTCCTTAGGATTCTTCCAATGAATCTCAATCTGGCATCTGCTTTACCGATGATCAACTTTATATGATCATTCCATTTTAAATCACTCCTAATGCGTACTCCCAGATAATTTATGGAATTAACTGCTTCCAGTTGCTGACCTGCTATATTGTAGCTAAATGATAAGGGATCTTTCTTTCTGTGTATTCGCAGCACATTACACTTGTCTACATTGAGATTCAATTGCCATTGCCTGCACCATGCGTCAATTCGCAGCAGATTGTCCTGCATTTCAGTACAATTTTCCATTGTTACGACCTCTCGATATACCACAGCATCATCCGCAAAAAGCCTCAGTGAACTTCCGATGTCATCCACAAGGTCATTTATGTATATTGTGAATAGCAACGGTCCTACGACACTCCCCTGCGGCACACCTGAAATCACTCTTACTTCAGAAGACTTTCTCTCCATTGAGAATGACATGCTGCGTTCTGTTATCTAGGAACTCTCCAATAGTTTAGTCAGTTTATAATAGTTGAAACTTCCTGACAGATTAAAACTGTGTGCCGCACCGAGACTCCAACTCGGGACCTTTGCCTTTCGCGGGCAAGTGCTCTACCAAGCAAGCTACCCAAGTACGACTCACAACTAATCTTCACAGCTTCAATTCTGCCAGTATCTCGTCGCCTACCTTCCAAACTTCACAGAAGCTCTTCTGCGAACCTTGCAGAACTATCACTCCTGGAAGAAAGGATATTGCGGAGACATGGCTTAGGCACAGCCTAGGGGATGTTTCCAGAATGCGATTTTCACTCTGCAGCGGAGTATGCACTGATGTGAAACTTCTTGACAGATTAAAACTGTGTGCCGGACCGAGACTCGAACTTGGAGTCTTTGCCTTTCGCGGGCAAGTGCTCTACCAATTGAAGCTGTTAGGACGGGTCGTGAGTCGTACTTGGGTAGCTCAGTTGGTAGAGCACTTGCCCGCGAAAGGCAGAAGTCCCGGGTTCGAGTCTCGGTCCGGCACAAAGTTTTAATCTGTCAGGAAGTTTCACATCAGCGCACATTCCGCTGCAGAGTGAAAATCTCATTCTGGACCTATAGCAGTTGGCCACGGCACTGGAGTCGGCTTGGCGCACTACCTTGCTGGACCTCGCTGACTCACTTACTGCACGTCTCGCAGTGGCCCGTTCTTCAAATGGTGGTTATTCAGGCTTTTAATAGGTTGCCACATTAATGTGATTGGGCAGTGCTCATACTTCGTGTGGTTGTGCTGAAAACCTGATCATATGCATATCCAAGTATTTAGTACACTTCACGCCAATTTGACGTTTATAGTATGATGCCTCCATTGTGTTGCCATGTTAATGACCTGCAAAGTATTTCTGCAATCATCATCCGAGCAACCACAACAGTACTCAACAAGCCTGAGTCACGTCTCCATTAATCCTTTTGGCTTCACTGGTCATAAACTCCCGACTGCGAGGCTATGAAGCCTACAACAGGATTCTGAGAAGGTGCGCCACAACTTGAGTCTTTTTGTTTTTTTCTATTCCAAGTTGTTGAGAGTGGAGCGTGATGACAATGGTTCAAGAAAACGCTGAGTGTGCGGAATGGATTTTTCAGACCCAACTGGACATACAGGTTAAAGGGATTTCCAACACGATATAGGAAGCACGCACTCTCGTGGACATCGATACACCTGCGGTACAGGAATCTTATGCAGACAGGATGCGCTGCCGTGAATCAGCATACTGGACGACCTGGAACAAGTGAAGCCGGCACAGAATGGATACGGTTGCCTTTTCAGTATTCACCGTAGATGTCTGTTTAGAGGGCGCCGTGGGCGCTGACATCCTTGCTGTTGAGCGCCCGGAAACTCCAAACACACAACTACCCCGAAGGGTTTCGCAAGAGATGTGAATCCCTAGGCGATGGTGCACCGTGTCCTTCGGAAACGGTTACAAATGTATCTATACCGACTGCAACCGTTGCACGTATTCAAGCCATGTGACAAGTCACAACGCATGGAATGCGCTGTGGACGACCTTCATCGTTTAGAAACTTTCTGATTAATCTCTCATTTTCTGACGGATCAACATTATCCGTGTGTGACAAGGTGTAAAAATACCATTTTCGCTTCTGGAACCAACCAACCTGCATACTGTGATGCCAGGGATACGTGAAAGCCCGAAAGCGAATGTGTGGTGTTTTTTGATACCTGGTCGCGTTGTGTGATCTTTTTTCTCTAAAAACGGTTAATTCTAACAGTTATTTTCAATGCTAGAGCTATTTGCGTTACTACAACTGTCTGACAGCCAAGACACAGTCGTTTTCCAACAAAACGGTGCACTATCACGTTGGGCTCAGTTTGTGCGAGATGTTGTAGACCAGATGTTTCCAAATCGATGGATTGGCAGGGGTGGTCCAATTCCCTGGCCTCATAGGTCGCCTAACATTACACTGCTGGACTTCTTTGTATGAGGGTATGCCAAGTACAGAGTCTACCAATCGCCTGGCAACCACATCAGTGATTTAAAGAACCGAATCACTGCTGTCATTAACAAAGTTGATGCTGGTATATTGCACCGAGTCTGGATAGAGCTTCATTTCAGACTGGATATTGAGCGTGCCACCAAAGGCGCACTTGTTGAAACTGACTGGAAGGTATAAAAAATTTCTGAGACAGTGTGTCACTTAAGTCAGACATGGTGTGAGTATCTTAATCAGTTTGGATTCTATAATATAAGTTGTAACACACCTTTTGAGATACCTTGTATTGTATTCCAGTCTTACATCATTAAAATCCAGGTAATCCTCGTATATTCCGAGACCAAGTCTCTATACCTTTGCCAGCTACGTGCTCTGCCAAAAGTCATTCTGACCCAAGTAAATCTTTCACTTCCATCGGCCCTCATTTGTATGTCGTAGTCAGTCCGATTTCTTTTGAGGAAACATATTTTCTACTAAACGTTACGTTAAGTCATAACGATTACTTACCCAGTTTTTGCAAAATTCGTCCAGAGTTTGGTCATGGCCTTTACTACTTCCATATCCTTCGCTGGCCTCTCGCCAGGTATTGCATAGTAAGAGTTGTTCGAAAAGAGGTACAGCAAATCATCTCCATGAGCAACACCTGCAACATTTGTGCACCAGCTTGTCACAACTCTTCAGTGTACGAAAAAGAACAGAATTTATTTCCATAAAAATGCATATAAGTAGGCTATACAATTGGCATCTGCAAGTGATGTAAGGAATTTCTGTTTTCACAATGTTTCCGACGTTCTTCGCATAATTTGAACCTATAACAAAACGTGTGTGATCTTTTCCTTACTTTATCATTGAAATTGACAGTAACGGGAAGGATGCCTATTTCACAGATGGAATTCATATGTTAGCATATGCAGATGCATCATGATATTTGTGGAGTCTGAGGCCTAACTGGTGGAGACACTGTTGACCCAGATTACAACGTAAGCATACGGGAATCAGAAGTCGCAAGCCAGCGATGATGGTGCCTTGCAGAGAAGCATTGAAGAACGCTCCACTGGAAGGTCGAGTTCGAGATTTTCCAGGGTGTGAGATATACAAAAACGATAAAAATTTAAATTTGGAATTTGGAAGTCAAACAATGGATTATAAACGCATCAAAATTTCTTTCAGTGTGAAACAGATTGTGCTCTCACACAATAACACCAGAAAAACTTCAAAAACAGCATCTGATGCAATAACGGTTACAACGATGCTGCAAGGAACAATCCTTGGTTACCAAAACATTTCAGCGTAACATCTTGAAGACTGAAAGGGAACGCATGGCCAAGAACTATCGGATGTGATACGAGAACTTAAGACAAAAAGTTTTCGATGAGCTCGTCAAAGGTCTCTCATGCCTGAAAAACTTCAACCAGACCTGTCAGGACGGAAAAGTTTCGTAGAATGCGGAAGGGATGGTTGGATTAAGCCATAAAAGTCTTTTAAGGCTGTGTGGGGTCTGAGATGATTGAACGGAAAAATACAGTATCACAGGAGGCACGCTGTGAAGTCGGTACACTATCTTCACGGTCGATAAACATCTTTACTTAATTATGTTCGCAGTGAGGAGAAAATGTATCAAGTTTACGCAAACATGTTTGTACATTTGACCACAGTAATATTTCATAGCTAGTTGTTCTGAATTACAGCAAGAAAGTTACTGACTCAAATATTTTGCGAAGAACTGCTATAGCAATTGGGCACACCTACTCTGTTTACTATTGTACCGCTCTGCTACCTCGGGCGCCGTTAACCACATTTGAAGCGTTTATACATTAAGCGAAAATTTAGTAAATCAGAGTCTGTTTGTTATGTACCACTTGTTTCATCTTTTAATGTAAATACAATGAAGATCATCAGTTTATTCGGAATGTTGTAACTTTCACATCTTTGCATGATGAACAAACGAGCGGACACAGGATCTGGTTTCCAGGTTGCATTAGAGCGTGGGCAAGCAAGTAGGTAACGACCTAGTCGAAACGCAGCGTTGGTCCTTAGTAGTAGTTGTTGAATCGTGGAGAGTGGGTGTTACATCGTGGCGGAATGAGCAGCTTGAATAGTGGATGAGCAGCACGGACATTTTTATTTGAGCTGTTCCATGGATTGTAATCTGAGCATGAAAAATGATTTTTAAGATGATAGTATAAAGATACTGCACTTCGGGAAAGGTAACTTATTTTGAGTTTGTTAGCTGCAAGCGCGAATTCAGTAATTGTTGCTGTTCAAAATTTCATTGTGTGCAGTAATACGTACATGTTGGTAATTCGGGAGAACTATCAATCGTGTCTTCAGTTTTCTAATTAGTCTACCCTTATTTAAATTATTTAAATAGTATGCCTGTTGTGTTAGGAATCCAGTACAACAAATTTTTGTAGTAAAAATATTTTTTTGAAATCTGAATCATGTTATATGACAATGTGGAGAGAGCCAATGCTGATTGTTCATTTTAGTTTGAGTTTAAAGGACTGAATATAATTTCAAAATACTTCCTTTTCTCACTTACAAATATTTCCAAAATAAATTCCCACTGTTCAAAGAAAAATATGGTTTGGTACAATTTGCAGTAATTAATAATTTCAAAAAGACAATCAGAAACTAATTTGCTAAAACAGGACCTTAAAAGAAATGAGATGAGATGGCAAACAGCGGAGCAGTGATTTATTTCAGCTCATCATCTATGCAGCCAGAGCATAGTCAAGGAATCGTTTTCAATTAGTGAAATTTCATGTAAATTCAACAGATGCGATTTTATAATAGGGCTTATTTAAATTACGTAACAGTTAATCATTCTGAGTATTCTTCTGAATCATTCTTTTAAGTAATCTAATTTACAGTCGATCAGATGCATTTCCAGATTACTTAAAATAACGTTCCTAAAAAGTAGCCTGCATAAATAATTTCATGTTTCAAAGTAGGGTAACTATCCCGATTCTAGAGCTGCAACTGTAATCGGAATTTAGAAGTCAGACAACTTTCAGATTTGTTAGCGCGAAGTTAAAAAATGGTTCAAATGGCTATGAGCACTATGCGACTCAACTTCTGAGGTCATCAGTCGCCTAGAACTTAGAACTAAATAAACGTAACTAACCTAAGGATATCACACACATCCATGCCCGAGGTGGGATTCAAACCTGCGACCGTAGCGGTCGCTCGGCTCCAGACTGTAGCGCCTAGAACCGCACGGCCACTCCGGCCAGCCAGGGCGAAGTTCAGTTACGCTCTGTTTCAGAGTACAACTTACAACAAACACACAACTTTCACCTTCAGTTGCGCACGACTGCTGTAACCGTTTGCTGAACTTTAGTATTACTTTTCATTCCTTGTCTCTTTGTATGTCGTGTTACTTTAAACGACCGGCTATCTGAATCTGACGAAGAACGAGCACAGAAAAGTGGCTAGGCTACTACGATCCTGGAAAACGTACTAAGTACTGCACGTTAACTGAGAACGCTGGAACGTGTAGAACATAGAACGGTACTGCTGTTGCTGCCACAACCATACTGCACGTTAAGCGACGATGATGCAAAGTCTGCCGGTTTGATATCCCTAATGTACTCGACTGTAAAATGCTACTACTGTTCCGGTTCAGCTACAGATTTGTTTTGACTTTTTATTCTCCACCCCAAAGTGTAGAGCGGCCTCTCTTGAGAAAACTCCTGACTGTGCCAACCCTCGCAGATAAACCGAAGACTGCCATATATTGGCAGAACATATAAAAAATGCAACAGGCCTACTAAAGTGACCTCCTACATTGTGCTTGTCCGTCCTCATCTGGAGTACTATTGCGCGGTATGGAATCCACATCGTATAGGACTAAAGGAGAACTTCAAAAAACAAAAAATTTCAAAAATAGGCAGCTCGTTTTGTGTTGTGACGAAATAGCGGAGAGAGTGCCACGGATATGTTACTGAATGGGGGGGGGGGGGGGGTGTTTTTCGTTGCGGCAGGGTTTTGTCATGAAATCACAAACTTTCTCCTCTAAATAAGAAAATATTTTGATGACGCCCACCTACGTAGGGAGAAACAATAATCATATAAAAAAAAATCAGAGCTCATCCGCGAAGACTGAAATTTTAGTTTCCCCCCGTGCTGTTTGCGAGTGGAACGGTAAAGAAATAGCAGGCACTTATTTGTAAATAACAGAGTAGTCAGGTAGATGTAGATGAATCTCGATACCGCACGATCGATTCTTTCTCAGTGTTTACTGAAAACGTCTAAATAGGTATACTGCATACGTCGAGCCAGTCATCTGCTTTACTTCGTTATGCACATACATACTCGAACATCCACTGGCGAGTAGACATACGGTCCTATAATGAAACTAAAGAACTCCAACTTCCGTTAAAGGTTCCCGAGAAGTTTACTCTCGTTGCAAAGCAATTGTCGGAACTGGAAACCCTCCCCCGAACATTCTCAGGTGGAGCCCCTTGGTCCTTAATCAGCTCGCCTGGTATCTGGCTCAAAATACGCCGCCTTTACAGTGGGTTTTCTTTTTTTCTTTTTATAGTGCACTTCATCAAAAATAGTCCTGAAGCGATAAATCTGATTACGTTACTAACAAATATGTCTGACAATGTCTGGCAAGGCTGCGGGCAGAGGGGTGTTTGGTGCTCGGATCCTATTTGAGCTAGGAACATGGGGTTAAAATGTTTCGGTTTAGAGCATACCAGCGGCCAATTTTATAGACATCCGACCATCTGTCTTATTGTAGCTATGTTGTAGTACATTAAGCAAGGTTCGAACGGCGAACCGTCGCTGGCGCCCGCACAAATTGTGCAAATCCTTTAATTCATTTCGCAAAAGATTTTAAACAGGCTGAAATTGGTGTTCAGCTAATAGCACCATTTGAATATGCACCGTCCGCATTTTTCGTGCAAAAACAGTAACGCCCGTTCGCATTTTACGTGCGAAAGCAGCAGTCACCCTTAAATAACTGCGGACTGGACTGATGGTTAGGTTAGGTTAGTGTTGTTTAACGTCCCGTCGACAACGAGGTCATTAGAGACGGAGCGCAAGCTCGGTTTAGGTAAGGATGGGGAAGGAAATCGGCCGTGCCCTTTCAAAGGAACCATCCCGGCATTTGCCTTAAACGATTTAGGGAAATCACGGAAAACCTAAATCAGGATGGCTGGAGACGGGATTGAACCGTCGTCCTCCCGAATGCGAGTCCAGTGTGCTAACCACTGTGCCACCACGCTCGGTGGACTGGACTGATGGTTCAAGTTTGGTCACCAGTGTATCGCACTTTGGTCTAAAATAATTTTCGACCACTTGAAAAATGTTGATTCGTTTTGATTTTATATGCAAAAAATGCGTTTCTGGGGCTTTTTGAAGCGGGCCTCTTTGATTCATTAAACTTGAACGAATCGGTTTAAACTTTGCAAAAAGATAGATAAATGGATAAAGTCGAAACGAATTTGTTTTATCCGAGAGTAATCTTTAGCCGTTGTCGAGATACAATGGGTTAACGTCTAACTAAATGCAGCAGCTAAATTTCGTTCTTACGTTACGTGAATGCGTGGAAACGGTTTAAAGTGAATTAGATAAATAAAAAATACAATATTACGATAAAATTGTAAACTTGCTTTCAAAAAGCGCGGTGGACAACTGCAGTGTGCTGGTCCGATTGAGGACTGTGTGCGTTGAGGATGCGCCGCCGCCCGGCACTCGGCGCCGCGACGCCGTCTGCTGGTCGGTCGCCCCGGCGGTTCTCGCTGTTGGTTTGTATCGCAGCTGTGCGGACGTGTTGGCGCGTGCGCTGTGCTGGGAGAGTTCGCTTCGACACCCAAGTGGGCTAGCGTTGGAGCTGCCCGGTCACCCTTGGTGGCCGCGTGTTGTCTCCCGCCGGCGACGCCACGACAGCACGCTCCCGGGCCTCTGTCGGCAGCGGCAAGCTCAGTTGGGAGCACGGTTGGTCGCACTGAAAGCGTCTACTCGCCTGACTCCGGGCGATTGCGCCTCTCTCGAACCCGACCAAGTACTTAGGAAGGCGCTGCGCGCCGCCGGGACCTGAGAGGGTTTCGAGGTGTATCGTGCAGGGGAGCTCTGCCTCTTCCTGTTTGCAGAATAATTGAGCGGACGCTAGCTTCATCACGATTTTACGTGCAGAAAACACGTTTCTTGAATGTGTCTTTTTTTATTTTTTTCCTTTTTTCTTACGCGCGCCACTTCTATGTTTCAAACTTGTGCGAATCAGTTCAAATTTAGTAAGACTACAGACATATACATGTAATTAATCGTCGTCCTGTTTTGTGAAACCCTTACCCGCAACATGGTTCAAAAGATAATAAAAGAATGTATACCGGGTCTATCGCAGACCGAGTCAATAACAATCTGCATCCGGCGCCAAGCTATGTCGGTCTAACGTCAAAATTATGATAGAATGAAAGTTGGGAATCAGAATGAAAAATGCTCCTATTGTAGCACTAAAAAGGCGAATATGTTCCTGGGCAGAGTTAGCGATGTAAAAGAAGGGAGCTAGCTTTGATTTAAATGTTTTTGAAGCTACCAAATAAGTCCGTCTCTTATACCGGGGCCGGCCGCGGTGGTCTAGCGACTGCTACGGTCGCAGGTTCGAATCCTGCCTCGGGCGTGGATGTGTGTGATGTCCTTAGGTTCGTTAGGTTTAAGTAGTTCTAAGTTCTAGGGGACTGATGACCATAGATGTTAAGTCCCATAGTGCTCAGAGCCATTTGAACCATTTTTTTCTTATACCGGGTGATCAAAAAGTCAGTATAAATTTGAAAACGTAATAAACCACGGAATAATGTCGATAGAGAGGTAAATATTGACATACATGCTTGAAATGACATGGGGTTTTATTAGAACCAAAAAAAAAAAAACCAAAGTAATGCTAGACGCGTGAAAGATCTCTTGCGCGCGTCGTTTGGTGATGATCGTGTGCTCAGCCGCCACTTTCGTCACGCTTGGCCTCCCAGGTCCCCAGACCTCAGTCCTTGCGATTACGGCTTTGGGTTTACCTGAAGTCGCAAGTGTATCGTGATTGACCGACATCTCTAGGGATGCTGAAAGACAACATCCGACGCCAATGCCTCACCTTAACTCCGGACATGCTTTACAGTGCTGTTCACAATATTATTCCTCGACTAAAGCTATTGTTGAGGAATGATGGTGGACATACTGAGCATTTACTTTGTCTTACTTTGTTATGATAATTATTGCTATTCTGATCAGATGAAGTGCCATCTGTCGGACATTTTTTGAACTTTTGTATTTCTTTGGTTCTAATAAAACCCCATGTCCTTCCAAGCATGTGTGTCAATTTGTACCTCTCTATCTAAATTATTCCGTGATTTATTCAATTTTCAAATTTATACTGACTTTTTGATCACCCGGTATTTCTAACTCCGCCCAGGACATATTGGCCTTTATTGTACTATAACAGAAGCATTTTTCATTCTGTTACTTAAGAAATAAAAAAATCGTGCTTTAAATGACACTGCTTTGAGATGTTACCACCTGTTGTCAGCTTGGAAGACTGGACTGTTCACAACGTGCTCATCGAGAAGATGTAGAACAAACGCCAACACTTGGCCACTACAATATTGAAATAAATACCCTGGTTCATGTTGACAGTGACTTGAAAGAACGGACCATAACCATCGTACGTGAATCACTTTCAGTACATCATAGAACCCCTCGCGCACTGTGGGAAAAGTGCCTCATTCGGCAGTCGATCTATTCGGCGCTTTGCATCATTTCAAAAGAGATAACATCGCGACTAGTCTGTCACACTATACGTCTCAAATCAGCTACTAGTCAGTTTCTGTGTTTCTTTGTCCACTGAATACGTGCAACTGTATGTGTCACTGTGAGCCTTTCGCGAGGTATCCATCTTCGTATTCTCACTGAACGCATTTCCTACAGCAATGTTCGGTTGGAGCCTGCTTGCGATGGAACTGCATTTACTGAGATCCTCAACTCCTGTTCCATATTGGAAGAAGAAGAGTATATTTGGGCCGCAAATAATATATTTAACACTAAAAGTGGCCACCAAGAAAAAAAGAACAGGGAGGACCAACGAGAGGATAGTGTCGCCTGGCAGCAGTTTCACATTGAAACTATTCAATTTATCATAGCTTTACATAAATTGAATTTTTCTTTTTTTTTCCAGTCGTGTGATAGAAACTTACTTGGGACGCATGCAGCCTACCGGCCGCGTGTTAGACACCTCTTATCTACAGTGCTTTACAGTAATCACTGCACTCAGTCGGTCATAAATACAATCGGACATTAAAGTCTACACACATCGTAAAAATAACAATTGAAGTCAAAATCAATCAAGAAAATATTACGTATTCACTTTCTGTGACATAAACAGACATGTTAAGAACTGAAAAACAACATATACACTGCATAATTATTAATAATTCCATATACTGACATGTTGAGCATACAAATGAAACAGCGGTCAGGTACGAAAGTAAACATACACTGTGATGTTCTTCACTTTCAGGCCCAATTTAATATTTTGTATTGCCACCTTACGCTTCGATCACAGCTTCCAAACGTCGAGGCATAGTTTCCAAAACTGCGTGTGAAATCTTATGGGCCTTAACTGCTAAGGTCATCAGTCCCTAAGCTTACACACTAATTAACCTAAACTATCCTAAGGACAAACACACACCCGTGCCCGAGGGAGGACTCGAACCTCCGCCGGGACCAGCCGCACAGTCCATGACTGCAGCGCCCTAGACCGCTCGGCTCGGCTAATCCCGCGCGGCTCATAGATTCCACCAATCTTTTTGTGTACTCAGGTGAAAAGTTATTCCATTCTCTCACTAAGGCTGCTTTTAAATCATCTTTGCTTTTGATGTTGTATTTTTTTATCATATGCTTTAGTTCTCCCCAAAGATGTTCAATTGGGTTAATGTCTGGTGGCTGGGGAGGCGAATGCAACTGTTTTGGTACATTGTAAAGTAGCCATTGTTTTACGACAATGGCCGTATGCTTGGGGTCATTCTCTTGCTGAAACACCAAGTCTGTTCTTAGTCCCAGTTTCTCAGCAGACTGCTTCAGATTCTCCTTTACGATGGTGAGGTACTTCCATTTATCAATAATACGTTCAATAAATACTGAATTTCCAACTCCAGTTCCAGACATGCAACCCCACAAAAGAATATTTCCATCACTATACTTCACTGATGGGACAAGATTTCTCTTCTTCCAACTTTCATTCCTTCTTTGCCAAACCTTTTGCTGCGCATCACACTGGAAGACGTTAAACTTACTGTCATCCGTAAAAAGTACTGTATTCAAAAATGTGGAATTCTAGGCTCTGCTGTTCATTTACCCTGCTTATGAACGGTTTCTTCCTTGCTGTTCTACTTTCAAATCCATGATTGTGCAGGTGTCTTCGTACTGTTATGGGATGAACACTATTTCCACTAGTATTTGCGACATCTAATGCCAACTCCGTGGCTGTAATTCTGGGATCCTCATTTACTTTTATAATGACATGTCGGCGTTCCCTGTTAGGTAATTTTGGTCGTCGACCTCATCTAGCTTTGTTTTCTACGCTTCCTCGATCCTTGTAATTTCTTATTTCGGTTTGCACACTTGCATGGCTCCTAAAAATTTCCCTAATTTTCAGAAGTCAAAAACCCTTTTTACTGAGCTCAGTAATATTTTTCCTCGCCTCCACTGGTATTTCGGTTCTTTTTGAATCCATATTACGCGATCTAATTATGTATTGCAATGCACGTTTATTATATCAACAAACCACACCACATGCATTGTGTTCACAGCAACGTCTCTCTTGCAACTAACGACAGACTCGAAGTGTGTTGCGACTTCTGTACCGCAGTAAACAAACTCTGTTGCATCTATCCGGCTTGCAGTGCACAATACCGGTCTGAACACCTTGGTTTATTTTATTGTGGACGTGGATGCAGGCACAGAGTTGCACGTCTACGTCTGTGGATCCAGGCTGTACGCAACATGCTACAAAATGGGTGTGTATGTAGACTTTTGTGTCCGACTGTATTTTGTCGCAGGTTTGAATCCTGCCTCGGGCATGGATGTGTGTGATGTCGTTTGATTAGTTAGGTTTAAGCAGTTCTAAGTCTAGGGGACTGATGACCTCAGATGTTAAGACCCATAGTGCTTAGAGCCATTTGAACCATTTTTGTATTTTGTCGGATGAATTTATTCAACGACTGTTCGTCAGAGTAATTTAACGGTATGTCGTCAATTGTACATGTTTTACTTGGTGTCGTTGCAGTACGCATTGCCCCTATGCCCAATGAGTTCTTTGTATATTTGGATCCGAACAACAGCTTGACAGCCGGCCGGAGTGGCCGTGCGGGTCTAGGCGCTACAGTCTGGAACCGAGCGACCGCTCCGGTCGCAGGTTCGAATCCTGCCTCGGGCATGGATGTGTGTGATGTCCTTAGGTTAGTTAGGTTTACTTAGTTCTAAGTTCTAGGCGACTCATGACCTCAGAAGTTAAGTCGCATAGCGCTCAGAGCCATTTGAACAATTTTTTGAACAGCTTGACAGTCAAGCAGAGTCGAAAGGGGAACAAGTTGGTAACGTAGGTTCGTAATTGTCCGTGCGCGCTATGTGGCTCTGGTGTCAAGAACCTGGTGAATCCCTAGTAAACACGTCACACGTTCCCTGGCAACGTGGAGTCGTGAATTCCGTTTGTTGGACCTTAAAATCTGTGTCACTTCTCGGTGCACACTCTCCATTGCTTAAAATAAACACGCCACAGAGAGAACTAAAACACTCTTTGCATAGAGTCACAGAAATTGCATCTCAGGACGCAATTGTCACTTGTGGTTGGTACCTGTGACGACAGCGTCCGTAACAGAGGACATGAGCTAACCCATCTAAATTAGTTACCGCTGTGATAACTGGCCAGCAAACAACTAGGTAATAGGTCTCAGTCAGTCTCTTATGGGGTAATATATCGTGGCCAGTCCAAACAATAAATAATTTATAAGTTAAAAGAAAAACAGTAAATTTTGGTGACTGTTTAATGCTATCACAAAAGTCTTTTTTTTTATCAAGAACCGATTTGGAAATTTGTTGTCGGTCAGTCGCACTAGGTGAGATACTTTGTTGCTTATAAAAATATGAAACGTATAGGTGCAGGAAATAGACATATACACTCCTGGAAATGGAAAAAAGAACGCATTGACACCGGTGTGTCAGACCCACCATACTTGCTCCGGACACTGCGAGAGGGCTGTACAAGCAATGATCACACGCACGGCACAGCGGAGACACCAGGAACCGCAGTGTTGGCCGTCGAATGGCGCTAGCTGCGCAGCATTTGTGCACCACCGCCGTCAGTGTCAGCCAGTTTGCCGTGGAATACGGAGCTCCATCGCAGTCTTTAACACTGGTAGCATGCCGCGACAGCGTGGACGTGAACCGTATGTGCAGTTGACGGACTTTGAGCGAGGGCGTATAGTGGGCATGCGGGAGGCCGGGTGGCCGTACCGCCGAATTGCTCAACACGTGGGGCGTGAGGTCTCCACAGTACATCGATGTTGTCGCCAGTGGTCGGCGGAAGGTGCACGTGCCCGTCGACCTGGGACCGGACCGCAGCGACGCACGGATGCACGCCAAGACCGTAGGATCCTACGCAGTGCCGTAGGGGACCGCACCGCCACTTCCCAGCAAATTAGGGACACTGTTGCTCCTGGGGTATCGGCGAGGACCATTCGCAACCGTCTCCATGAAGCTGGGTTACGGTCCCCCACACCGTTAGGCCGTCTTCCGCTCACGCCCCAACATCGTGCAGCCCGCCTCCAGTGGTGTCGCGACAGGCGTGAATGGAGGGACGAATGGAGACGTGTCGTCTTCAGCGATGAGAGTCGCTTCTGTCTTGGTGCCAATGATGGTCGTCTGCGTGTTTGGCGCCGTGCAGGTGAGCGCCACAATCAGGACTGCATACGACCGAGGCACACAGGGCCAACACCCGGCATCATGGTGTGGGGAGCGATCTCCTACACTGGCCGTACACCACTGATGATCGTCGAGGGGACACTGAATAGTGCACGGTACATCCAAACCGTCATCGAACCCATCGTTCTACCATTCCTAGACCGGCAAGGGAACTTGCTGTTCCAACAGGACAATGCACGTCCGCATGTATCCCGTGCCACCCAACGTGCTCTAGAAGGTGTAAGTCAACTACCCTGGCCAGCAAGATCTCCGGATCTGTCCCCCATTGAGCATGTTTGGGACTGGATGAAGCGTCGTCTCACGCGGTCTGCACGTCCAGCACGAACGCTGGTCCAACTGAGGTGCCAGGTGGAAATGGCATGGCAAGCCGTTCCACAGGACTACATCCAGCATCTCTACGATCGTCTCCATGGGAGAATAGCAGCCTGCATTGCTGCGAAAGGTGGATATACACTGTATTAGTGCCAACATTGTGCATGCTCTGTTGCCTGTGTCTATGTGCCTGTGGTTCTGTCAGTGTGATCATGTGATGTATCTGACCCCAGGAATGTGTCAATAAAGTTTCCCCTTCCTGGGACAATGAATTCACGGTGTTCTTATTTCAATTTCCAGGAGTGTACATTGACGGGAAAAATCTCAACACCAAAATTTGAATAATATAGAGTAATAAAATTTCGGGAATACATTTGCCTAGGCAACGTATTTAAGTGATTAACATTGTAAGATCACAGGTTAAAATAATCACGAGATAAGCCACTGCAAATGGGAAATGCTGGTATATCAATAACCGGTGTAGCCGCCAGAATATTGAATGCAAGCGCGCAAACGTACATGCATTGTGCTTTACAGGTGGGGGACGTCGGTTTGTGGGATGGAGTTCAAAGCCTGTTGCACTCGGTTTGTCAATACAGGGGCAATTAATGCTGGTTGGAGAAGAGGTTGGAGTTGTCGTCCGATAATGCCCATATGTGTTCGACTCGATCTGACGAGCGTGGACCCCAGGCAACATGTTTACTCTCTCTAGAATGTGTTGAGTTACAACAGCCTTATCCTGCTGGAAAACTCCCCTGTAATTCTGTTCATTAATGGCAGCACAACAGGTCGAATTTCCAGACTGATGTACCAACCTGCAGTCAGGTACGTGAGATAACTGCGAAAGTGCTCCTACTGTCGTACGAAATCTCATCCCAGACCAGACCATAACTCCAGGTGTAGGTCCAGTGTGTGCAGCACGCAAACAGGTTGGTTGCAGGCCCTCAAGTGGCCTCCTCCTAACCAACACACGACCATCGCTGGCACCTGGGCAGAAACTGCAGGAACACAACAGACCTCCACCCTGCCCTTCAGTGAGCTGTCGCTTGACACCACTGAAGTCGGAAATGGCTGTGTTTTTGGGTCAGTGGAATGCACGTTATAGGGCTTCTGGCTCGGAGCTGTCCCTGAAGCAACCGTTATGTAACAGTTGATTGGTGTCACTGTGGTGCCAAGTGCTGCTCAGATTGCTGCTGCAAACGGAGTACGATGCGCCAGAGCCACAGCCGTACATGATGGTCTTTTCTGTCGGTAGTGTCACGTGGTCGTCCAGGGCCCGCTCTTCTTATGACAGTATATTCCCCTGACCACTGCCGCCATCGATCATGTACAATGGCTACATTCCAAGTCTTTCTGCTGTATCACTGAAGGAACATCCCGCTTCTTATAACCCTATTACAAGAGCTCTTTCAAACTCAGTGAGCATTCTTGACTAACATCAACTCCCCAGTGTCAAAGATAACTAACATTCACAACCGTCATAGCGTTATTTGTGTTCTCGTAGCTACGCACCTAGCGCTACTCTTTTGCGACTGTCACGAAATTTGAATAAACATATATCTTTCAGGTGCAGAAACACGCCTACCGAATTTCGTTTATGTCGCACAACTCTTCCTTGCTGTTGTGACTTTTTCCGTTAATTTATTTTCAGGCGTATATAAGGTGAACAAGAACTCCACCGATAAATTTTCACACGTGGCAGAATGGACCAACAAACGAAAAAAGTTAAGTTAACATGGACTCTAAAGGGCATACTTGTTCGTCTCCGGTACTATGAAGCACACCTCTTCTATTGCAACCTCTTTGCTTTTCATATTGTGGGAGGAGGTAGCATGGACCGGAACAAGAGATAAATGTGCGCTCTAAGTATCGGCTCTAAAATGCACACCTTATGAGGAATGAGCTCTCGTTCAGTATGGAGATGTTTCACATTTGCGAACATGAACAAGGGCCTATGTCTCTTAAGGTACGCACTTTAAAGCCAATATTTAGTGAACATTTTAGTCCTTATTATATGAAGGCGTGATGTCTATTCTTTCGGACATGCCAGAAAGAACAGACACCTCGCAGAATCCGCAGCTTCAAGTTCATCGTCGATCCTTTAACTCAGTGTTTTTATCATTATTATTATTATTATTATTATTACAGAGGGCAGCCAACCCTCTGACCTACCGTACCGCAACTGCGCGGACTATATCAGTACGCCTCAGGCCGATCCACATTCACATCGAGCACCAGCTACCAGCAGTCCCTGCCCATTTCCTCCATGTTTGCTCTCTGAGATTCCCAGAGGTCGGACGTGTTTGTGCATCCGCACTGAAGATGGTGGATCCACTGCCCACGTCAGAAAGAACAGACACAACACATTCATATAATCTGACAGACCTAGGCGGGCAGTGTAATACTTTCTTAAATCTAATTTGTGTTGGATAAAAACTTCCAGAATTTCGGAATTATATTTACATTTAACAATATTTGTCGATACGTTAATAGCAAATACAAATAAGATGAAAGCAGAAAAATACAACATAACAGCCTTTAAATCAACTGCAGAATATACAACACTTTGGCCTTATCTTACCTGAGATTTCTTCGCTTCCAGCTAAATCTGTGAAACTGTACTTCCCCTTATACGAAAACAAATAGAAATACACTGGCGCTCTGTCTTTGTATCTTCCGACAGCGTCGACTGCGGGCCAGATGAAAACGGAATCTGAATAGAACTACGAAAAAAAATTCCATTAGGCACAACGTTCATTAAAGAAATCAAAATGAAAATTAATCAACCACATGGCAAATGCTATACTGAAGAAAAATTTATTACATCAGTTGTAGATGCGTGAAAGCCTTATACGTGTAATGGCGTAAGTAAAACTGTACAAAATGTGGTCGGTTGTATTTTTTTTTTTCAAATAATGAATTTTTGTATGTATGGACAGAATAATAAATAGAAGGGTTAATAAAGCCTGAAGTACTTTAGAGAAACGAAGATCCTGATATGCCTGATACGAAAAATTTACTGCAAAACAAATTAATGGAGTAAGGAACATACCGAAGTAGATGAGTGAAATGAAAATAAATGAATGTGAGTGGGACATGTAGTAAGGCAGATATATGTTAGCTAATTAATTAGTTACATGTTCCGTAGATCACTTGAACGATTATTTTATTAAAATGATGTAGAGTGAGCCAGTTTACAGGATATGTGCATATTATAGTGTTAACACCAAGGACTACACCCTTTCTATGTTCATGCAATGCATGCTACAGAACAGACGCTACTATGTAACCTTACAATCTAAAAACAGCCGATGGAGGACACAGAAAAATGGACTTGCACAGGGTAGTGTCTTGGCTTCAATATTATTTAACATCTATACGAATGACCTTCCCATCAGCCACCAGACGCGAATGTTCATTTATGCTGATGATGCAGCAGTGGCCAGACAGGATAAAACCTTTGAACAAGTGGAGGAGAATCTCACAAGAGCCTTAACAGAACTTGCTACCTATTACGATGGCAATAATCTCAAACCAAACCCTAGTAAATCTCAAGTATCCGCCTTCCATCTTAGGAACAAACAAGCCAAACGGAAATTCCGAGTCATGTGGCAAGGGGAAGAGCTGAAGCATACAAACAGACCAAAGTACCTGGGAGTAACATTGGACAGAGCACTTACTTTTAAGCAGCACTGTCACAACACTAAAAAAAAGGTCTGTGCCAGGAACAACATACTGCAGAAGCTAACAGGTTCATCGTGGGGAGCTCAACCACACGTTTTGCGCACCACGGGTCTGGCGCTGAGTATCTCGGCAGAGAATACGGGGCGCCAGTTTGGAGGAACTCTGCTCACACTAAGCAAGTTGACGTCGCCATAAACGAAACTGTACGTATTGTCACAGGATGCCTCAAACCAACTCCCAAAGACAAAATTTATCCCATCATAGGCATAGCACCATCAACTGTCCGTAGACAAGTAGCTGCCAAGATCGAAAGATCAAAACAAAAGAATGATCCTCGACACCCGATGCATATGCACCGAAAACAATGTGTCCGGTTGAAATCCCGCAGGAGTTTCATTGAAAATATTGAAGAGCTCGCCACCAAGCCCGTCGCAAGGCGGCTATCTATTTGGGAAGAAATGGTGCCACACTCCACAATGGAACTACTTGAGGAGGGATCTGCAGGATTTCAACTAGCTTTTACAACTTGGAGGTCATTAAACCGGCTGCGCACTGGAGTAACTGGGTGCAAATCAAACCTATTTCAATGGAGCTGCAGTGATAGCGATAGGTGTGAATGCGGAGCAATACAGGACTTGGACCACCTACTGATTTGCCCATATACGTCTATAACATGCACTAAAGACGATATTTTGAAGGTCAATCACAAAGCAACATACGTTGCTAATTACTGGGAAGAGAAGATATAATTGGTGCATCCAGATACGGAAGAAGAAGAAGAAGAAGAAGAAGAAGTGTTAGCATTAATGAACAAATTATTATTTTAGTCCGACTCATGCAACTACACTTTAAAAAAAGTTTTCTGGCTAAGTAGAAATTCGTCAGTGGAAAAGAACGAGTTGTCCAGGAGAAATGATTTTAAATTAAATTTAAAACTTGCTTCGCTACCTCTCTGACATTTTTTGTTGTCGGTAAATGATCAAAAACTTTATGACTGTATCTGTTGTGCAGGAGAGTCCATTTTCAGAGAATCACTGAATGCTTTGGAAAATATCATAAATAATTTCTTCTGTAGCATTGCCTTTAATGTGATTTATTGTAACTCTAGTATAATCTCCAAAAATTAGCAGTTCTGCTTGCAGCATGTTTAGTGGAATGTCAGTGACTTATATAAGGAATAGGAGTGGATCCAAAATTGAACCCTGGAGACTCCATTTATGATTTGTCCCCAGTCATTAAAATTTTGTACCCTTCCGGCATTCCTTGAACTACGATATTGCAGTGCACTGCAGTATTGTACAGGGTGATTCAAAAAGAATACCACAACTTTAAAAATGTGTATTTAATGAAAGAAACATAATATAACCTTCTGTTATACATCATTACAAAGAGTATTTAAAAAGGTTTTTTTTCACTCAAAAACAAGTTCAGAGATGTTCAATATGGCCCCCTCCAGACACACGAGCAATATCAACCCGATACTCCAACTCGTTCCACACTCTCTGTAGCATATCAGGCGTAACAATTTGGATAGCTGCTGTTATTTCTCGTTTCAAATCATCAATGGTGGCTGGGAGAGGTGGCCGAAACACCATATCCTTAACATACCCCCATAAGAAAAAATCGCAGGGGGTAAGATCAGGGCTTCTTGGAGGCCAGTGATGAAGTGCTCTGTCACGGGCTGCCTGGCGGCCGATCCATCGCCTCGGGTAGTTGACGTTCAGGTTTCACAACTAGCCTTTTTCGTAGGACTCTCCTTACAGTTGATTGTGGAATTTGCAGCTCTCTGCTAGCTCTGCGAGTCGATTTTCCTGGGCTGCGAACAAATGCTTGCTGGATGCGTGCTACATTTTCATCACTCGTTCTTGGCCATCCAGAACTTTTCCCTTTGCACAAACACCCATTCTCTGTAAACTGTTTATACCAACGTTTAATACACCACCTATCAGGAGGTTTAACACCATACTTCGTTCGAAATGCACGCTGAACTACTGTCGTCGATTCACTTCTGCCGTACTCAATAACACAAAAAGCTTTCTGTTGAGCGGTCGCCATCTTAGCATCAACTGACGCTGACGCCTAGTCAACAGCGCCTCAAGCGAACAAATGTACAACTAAATGAAACTTTACAGCTCCCTTAATTCGCCGACAGATAGTGCTTAGCTCTGCCTTTTGTCATTGCAGAGTTTTAAATTCCTGAAGTTGTGGTGTTCTTTTTGAATCACCCTGTATTTCTCTGCCGATACTGGGCAAGCGGCTTTCGAGTACAACATATGAACTGTACGGGAATTAACAAAATTGATGTACGAATGAATACAGGTCATAGACGAAAGTTTATGGCTGGCCGTGAGTGGTGCAAGGATAGCTAAATGCTAAGGCGACCGCTCGCGACAAGCGGGAAATACGGATTCGAGTCCCGGTTCGGCACAAATTTTCATCGTCGTCATTCCATTCCAGAGGTTACGGTTGTTCTGATTCGCAATTGCGAATACGTTTATTGTATTGCTCGAATTATCCAGCACAACTTTTTGCATTTTGCTTCTTAAGTATGGTTCAAACCAGCTGTCCGTAAAAACGTCAACACGAAAAATTCTAGAGGAGGTCTTAAAGTGGAAGTTGGTGACAAATGGTTTATGTCTATGACTTCAAGGAATATCTAAACTGGAGCGCTCTGTGCAAGTGGACGCTTCTGACATCTTATGCTGCTAAACTACTGATGGTATAATACAGAGAGGTACTGAAAAAAAAACCGCATCTACGTTTATAAAAGTAAACATTTAACCAATTAATTATTTTAAAATGTTATTTGCATTTTTAAAAGGCTTTTGGCTCAAGAGCAACAAATCTAACGCTGGTAGCCCATCTTCGCATTTCAGGATAATGGAATAAAATTATGATTAAAAGGAAGTGCTCTGGCAGCAGGCGACCCTCGGCAATCACCGTGTAACTGAAATAGGTAGTTGCATGCTGGCAGTAGTGGTGGTAGTGGTGTATCATTGGTATCGTTGTATGTGGACAGCCGCAAAGAACCTCAATGAAAACAAGTCATCTCCATGAGCCTGTGATAACATCATGCCCATGTGTTGGTAAACATCTCAAGATTTCTTCATATTATTACATCAACATGAAGAGCTCTGCAGCGACTTCCCGCTAGCAAATATGTACTAGGGATTTCCTGTCCGAATCGCTAGATAAAAACAACCGCCACAGGGACAGCCGTATCTAGAGCAGCAGTCTACACTAAGGTGACTAAATTCATGGGACACCTCTCAATATCGTATCGGACCTCCTTTTGCCCAGCGTGCAGCAACTTGACGTGGCGTGGACTCAACTAATTATTAGCAGTCTCTCGCAGAAATATTGAACCATGCTGTCTCTATAGCCGTCCATAATAGTGATAGTGATGCCGATGTAGTAAGGTGTGCTCGTAATGGTCCCTCGATTATGTCCCATAAATCTTCGCTCGATTTGTCCAGAATGTTCTTCAAACCAATGCTGGCGAACAACTGCGAATCCAGTGACATGATATCATTGTTTGGGAACATGAAGTCCATCAGTGGCTGCAAATGGCCTCCAGTAGGCGAATACAACCATTTTGAATCAATGATCGGTTCAGTTGGACCAGAGGACCCAGTTCAGTACATGTAAACACAATCCACATCTTATTGTGCCAACACCAGCCTGCATAGCGCAGTGTTGACAACTTTGTTACATAGATTCGAGGGGTCTGCGGCATACTCGAACAGTACCATCAGCTTTTACCAAATCAAATCGGGACTTTCAGGACCAGACCACAGTTTTCCAGTCGTCTAGGATCCAGCCGATATGGTCACGAGTCCAGGAGAGACGCAGCAGGCGATGTCGTGCTGTTAGCAAAGGCACACGCTTCGGTAGCGCGCTGGACTCACATTCGGAAGGACGACAGTTCAAACCCGCGTCCACTAATCCTGATTTATGTGTTCCGTGATTTTCGTAAATCGCTTCAGGAAAATGCTGGGATGCTTCCTTTGAAAGGGCTCCGCCGACTTCCTTATCCCTCCTTCCCTAATCCGATTCGACCTACGACCTCGCTGCTGGTCCTCTCCCCCACAACAACGAACCAATCAACCAACTCACGTCTGTCGTCAGCTGCCGTAGCAAAACTGGAAATTTGTGGTAAGGTCTTATGGGACCAAACTGCAGAGGTCATCGGTCCCTAAGCCTACACACTACTTAATCTAACTTAAACTAACTTACACTATGGACAACACACACACACCCATACGTCCTGGTTGCCGTAGCCGATTAACGAATAATTTCACCGCACTGTCCCAACAAATACGTTCATAGTACATTCCACATCGATTTCTGCGGTTATTTCAGGCAGTGTTTGTTGTCTGTTAGTACTGATTACTCTATGCAAATGCTACTGTTCTCGGTCGTTAAGTGTAGGCCGTCGGTCACTGTGGCGCCCGTTGTGACAGGTAATTCCTGAAATTTGGTATTCTCGCCACACTCTTGACACTTTGGATCTTGGAATATTGAATTCCCTAGTGATGACCGAAATGGAATGTCCCATGCGTCTAGCTTCAACTACCGTTCCGTGTTCCAAGTATGTCAGTTCCCGTCGTTCGGCAATAATCACGCCGTAAATATTTTCACGTGAATCACCTGAGTACACAGCCCTGCCAGTGCACCGTCTTTTATACATTGTGTAGGGAATACTGCTGTCATCCGTATGTGTGCATTTCGCTATCCCATAACTCATTCAAAATGGTTCAAATGGCTCTGAGCACTATGGGACTCAACTTCTGAGGTCATTAGTCCCCTAGAACTTAGAACTAGTTAAACCTAACTAACCTAAGGACATCACACACATCCATGCCCGAGGCAGGATTCGAACCTGCGACCGTAGCGGTCTCGCGGTTCCAGACTGCAGCGCCTAGAACCGCATGGCCACTTGGGCCGGCGCCACCTCATTGTGTGACAGCGTGCAGAATTCGTGGGAAACTTACTCCCCTACACCCCATCGAGCTCTTGACTGGTGGGACACTAAACCCTAGTTTTTTTCTGAAAAAATCACTATTACAGAAGAAAAAGTGAAACCAATAGCGCAGACAAGATCGTTTTAGAAAGTACTGCCTTCTAAAACGATGAGTAAATAGAGTTGAGATTACAAACTGTCTAGAATAATGGTACAAAAAAACAGCGCCAAGAAAACATTCATAACGTAAGTTCGTTTTTTCTTTTTTTTTTTTTTTAAGAACTTGTACATCAGATCAGAGCAAAGAAAAGGTACAGTTACTCAAATATGCCGGCCGCAGTGGCCAAGCGGTTCTAGGCGCATCTGTCCGGAACTGCGTGACTGCTACGGTCGCAGGTTCGAATCTGCCTCGGGCATGGATGTGTGTGATGTCCTTAGGTTAGTTAGGTTTAAGTAGTTCTAAGTTCTAGGGGACTGATCACCTCAGATGTTAAGTCCCATAGTGCTCAGAGCCATTTGAACCATTTTTTACTCAAATATAAGCTGTCTAAGAGAGAGCAGCGCTTAGGTAGTTTTATTAGAGTCGATACAGTCACTGAAATAAAATGAAGATTTTTATTTCACGAATCCTGCCTGAAAACTACTTCTCTGTGAATTTCATATGTACTGGCATAAGTATGTACCTGATTTTAACCAAAACCAGTGCTTAGTCACTTTATTTCTTTTCATTTTACTTTTTACTCTTTTCTCTGAAGTGTTTTTAAGGTTCGTGCATTGCAGAGGTCGATTGTTTTCAGTAAAGTACTTAAGTTAATGGGGCAGATGGGTCCCGATTCTATGTATAATGGAGAGGGTTTCCAATTGAAGCATCGATCTTACAATCAAAGGAAGTCAGCCAGAACCAAGAGGTTGAAGTTATTTTTAATTGTGTATTGGACGATACATAAAAACGATAGCATAAATATCCAGCGTATGCGTGTGTATCGTTAAGCTCGTTCCAAAAAGTAAAGATGGCGACTTCTTGAACACGTGCAGCGTACCTTGCTTTTTCAGCGTATAAACTATACGTATATAATTCAGGAGAACCAAGAGTTGGGGGCAGTGAGAATATTAAGCTAAATACTAAACTCTCATTTGCACCACGCGACAGATGACAAGCAGGAAAATACAACTAAAATAGGAACAAGTACATGCAAATTATACTTAAAGATTAAGTTCTGCACACTGGATAGGATACATACTTCAGTGATGTTGTCGTTAGAAAATCCTCTGGAGAAATAAAAGTCGTGTATCTTCTCATTTATGAGGTCAGCTTGCGGCAACAGGTGGTATGGCACAGAAATTGGCAACAACCTTTTGCTGTTCTCTTTCAGTTCACTTAGCATCGTCTTGTTCGCAATAATTGCTGCAAAGAGAAACATGGTGAAGTAATAATTAATTATTTCGTAACAATTTATAAATATGTTAATAGATTATGGCGTCTTCGTACAACAAAACATTTAGTACTGGAAAGAAAATAAACTGTGTTTTATTTTTCTTTCACTAATATGTTAAAAGAGAAAGCGTTGTTCTCAGGGATGTGATTCATCAAATGCAACTAAATGGAAGGTTGCTTCTATTGTGCCACGCGCGTTTCGTTTCTTTCTATTTGTGAAACATCTTCAGTGACGTTTTGTGATCTTGTTTAGTGCAAATGTGCTGTCTTGGAGTTTTACATACGTTAGTTGGTCTGCGTAACTTCGATGTCCGATTTTCGTCGTTTTTCCGTCATATTTCGGATTAACACCTCACGTTCATTGTTCACCGAAACGCTGTCAACAGTAAAAGTGAACTGCCAAGGCGAAATGTGCTCGAGAAACGCTGAAAACGGGACATCCTTGTTACGCAGACTAACTAAATACATCTCCATCTTGGAGTAATGAGATCATAAATGATTTCTGGAGATGGTTCACGAATAAAAAGAACCGAAACGCACGTGACACAATAGAAATAGCCGTTTATTGACTTGCATTAGATGAACCAAGTCTTCAAGAATTAGAAACAACTATGAAACAATGGAAAACATAAGAAATTACCAAACTACGTTTTGCCAAAGAATGACACAAAAACATTAAAAAAAAAGTCCGCTTTCATAACTGTAATAATCTGCCTTGACTGTTTTTATATTATCTGAACTTCAAAATTTTATGCTTTTCGTCTCAAAACGATCTTCAGAATCTCTTGAAAACATTAAAATGAGAGGTAATCTTACGGTGCGCAAAATGTTACATACATAGAAATAAAAGCAAGATATACCATCTAACAGACAATTTCAGTGTACAGTAGTACTGTTAACGAGGTACTGGTTAGTGACATTGACTGCCTTAAATAAAATCAACTTTGAAAGTAGGGTGGCTATACAATCCTCCTAATCACATAGTAACACGCGATATCAGCACAGTACTCAACATAGCACCGCGGGTAATAGCCGCTGGAGACCTCAACGCAAAACACCCTGATTGGAACTCACGAATACGAACCTCCAACGGCAAGAAACTGTACGAACATGCGCTAGGCCGAAACTACATTATACTTGGGCCGGACGTTCCCACGTTCGTGCCTACACAGGCCCGACATAGGCCAGACGTGTTAGACATAGCCCTCATAAACCTAACGGTTGAAAACTCAGACCACATGCCTGTAATACTGCACGTGGAAGAGACACTGCAGGACATCGAACCACGCAGGATGCTCAACTACAAGCGTGCGAATTGGACACTGTTCAAGGAAACGCTTGATAGTCGCATTCCTGACACACACGAAATTAACAACACACAGCAAATTGATGAGGCTGTGGAGGCTCTCACAACTGCCGTCCAAGACGCAATGACTGACGCCATTCCATTTACAACACCAAGACAACACTCGACGGCCCTGCCCCAGGAAATCCTGGGCCTTATCTCAATGAGGAACCGCCTCAGGAGATACTGGCAGCGTACCAGGCGCCCGTTCTATAAACTGCACGTCAACAGACTCCAGGGCATAATACGGAATAAAATTCAAACATTCAGAAACGAACAATGGGGACAGAAAGTCGCTGGGCTGGATACCACACGTCCTGGCGTGTGGCAGCTGGCCAGACACTTCACCAGGGAGAAACATTACATTCCCACGTTACAAGGACCAGACGGCCCAGCCTACTCCGCGACGGAGAAGGCAGAGCTTATGGCCACAACACTTGCAGCGTCTTTCATGCCGAATCTGGTTCCTTCAGACCCAGCATTCACACTTGAAACGGACCAGGAGGTTACACGACTTGTAGCCCAGCCCTCGCGCAACGAAATAAGACGTGCTAGCACAAATGAAGTCACATGGGCTATCAAGCACACCAACGCTAGAAAAGCCCCTGGGCCTGATGGCATTCAAAACCGTGTCCTCCAGGAGTTCACGGATAAAGCCGTAGAATACCTCACACACCTAACGAATGCTATCCTGACACACCAACACTTCCCTGACTTTTGGAAGGCGGCCAAGGTCCTGATGTTCAGGAAGCCAGGGAAAGACCACTCCCACCCACAAAATTACCGACCTATCAGTCTGCTGTGCTCGCTCAGCAAGATTGTTGAGAAGGTAATACTAAAACGTATCACTAGGCATTGCATCGCCAACGACACCCTAAGACCGGAGCAATTCGGCTTTAGGAATCACCACTCGACAACACAACAACTCCTCCGCGTAGTCGAACATATAACACACGGCTACAACATGAACAAAGCCACAGGGGCCGTGTTCCTAGACATCGAAAAGGCTTTCGATCGTCTCTGGCACAACGGACTCATACGCAAACTAAGCGAAGCTGGTTTCCCGGACGGACTCGTGCGTCTCATACACTCATATCTCACGAACAGACGTTTCAACACTAACGTGCAGGATAAACAATCAACACAACACGGTATCCAAGCTGGAGTACCCCAAGGAAGCATCCTAGGGCCCATCTTGTTTAACCTGTACATTAATGACTTCCCAGCGACACGAAACACGACGTCAGCCGTCTACGCGGATGACACAGCCATCCTCGCGCAAGACTGGAAACCGTCGAACATCAACTCACGAATACAGACAGCACTCAGAACAGCTGAGCCTTGGCTGGAGCGATGGCGTATTAAAGTAAACGTCGACAAGTGCGAAGCAGTTCTGTTCACTCGCAGACCGAAACTACTGCGCAAACACCAACACTGTAGACCGATAACACTACATACACGCCCAATACGTTTCCGAGAGAAAGTCAGATACCTTGGTGTCTGGCTGGACCGGAAACTTACATGGGGTGACCACATCGAATACGTTGCCAACCGAGCGCACGTGAGGCTCAAACAGCTCTACCCAATGCTCAACAGGGCAAGCACACTGAATAGGAGGGTGTCGAGGTCCTTATACATGACACTGATTAGACCTCTGATGACGTACGCAGCTCCCGTCTGGGGATATGCAGCTCCCACACGACTGCGCCGCCTGCAGATCATACAGAACAAGGTGCTACGAATCATCAGCAATGCTCCACGCTACACACGCACCGTGGATCTTCACCATGAATACCGCCTTGATACCCTCAAGGAAGTATTCAAGAAACACGCCACACGACTATACAGGAACTCGAGACACTCGAACAATCCTTTCATCCTCACTCTGGGAAACTACGATCACAACCACAGGTGGAAACACAAGCGGCCAAAGACACTGCTAGCTAGGGCATAACCACCTATGGTAAACTAACATACGCAAACAGCAACAAACGCCGGTAAGCCCCTGCATATCAGCAACACTGACTGGCAACTGCCAGCTGCTATTAGAGCCAACCAACAGGCCACAGCAGGGACACCGACGAGCTCGCCCACAGACGCACGAACAATCTGCCAACACTCCCTCACACTGTGCCTCCGGTATATGACCTATCGGACACAAGACCGATAACAAACCTAACTGTTGCAGGTTGCAGGACGCTGAACGAGGACTCTGTACCAGCACCCAGCGCCAGCCGCCGAGCAGCACAAACGCACAACGTCAAGGTATCAACATGCATGATACCCACTACTAACAAAGCCTATCCTTACACAACCTATCGCAGGCAGCAAGACAACCGCTACTGCTCTTGCCGCCCGACCTAACTTTCGCAGAGGTTTTTTTCCCTTGGCTCTTGCTTTGGCACTTTTTTTCCTCTGCCGTTCAAACCGCTACCCTTCGTCAGATTTCGACCACTCTATCTCCAGATGAGCGCGTATTAATGGTTAAAACTAACCAGACGTACGCAGACATCGCAGTACCCACATCCTGCGACACCTCACTTTAGTGAATACTAACCCTTATGCAGAGATGGCAGTAGACCTTTTGTGTTGGCCATCATGCCGGTGTGGGCGTGGAGGGGCTCCACCTCTTTTGAAAAAGTAGGGTGGCAGTACTGAAATTACCCCTTCGAACATGGCATCTAAAAGTTTTAAAATTAGACGTAGAGTCAGTCCTATAAAATGAAGAAAATCTGTAAAGGGGGTAAAATGTATTACGGAGTAATGTGGCTCTGAGCACTATGGGACTCAACTGCTGTGGTCATAAGTCCCCTAGAACTTAGAACCACTTAAACCTAACTAACCTAAGGACATCACACACATCCATGCCCGAGGCAGGATTCGAACCTGCGACCGTAGCGGTCGTGCGGTTAATGTGGCAATGAAATCGCTTTAAAATATGACACATCGTTATAAAAACATGCTAAAGATTTCTTTATACTTATGTTAAAGCTAGATTTACGTAACGTATGGATGATACAACACAATGATGAGTTTATCATTACAATACATAGCAAGAGGTTTAAAACATTAAAACTAAATGGAATTGTAGGACACTGGTAGCATCTCTGGAACCACTACAGATTCCCTCTTTCTTGGTCCGCTCGCGAATGACGCGTGGGAGGAAACGCCGTCGGTAAGCCCCTGTATTGGCTCTAATTTCTCCAACTTTTGCGCCGTGGTCATTTCGCGAAATGTATGTCGGTGGAAGTAATATGTTGTCTGACTCTACTCGGAAGCTGTTCACTCGAAATTTGAATAACAAACCTGTCCGTGATGCACAGCGCCCCTCTTGTAACGTCTGTCAGTGGAGTTTGTTGAACATCTCTGTAACGCTCTCGCGCCGACTAAACAATCCCGTGATGAAACGCGCCGCTCTTCGGTGTATTTTCTCTATCTCTGCTATCAGTCCTACATGCTAGGGGTCTCATATTGATGAAAAATCGATCGAATAAGCTGTTTTGAGCTACGTCCTTGGTGGATGGTTTACATTTCCTGAAGGTTCTTCCTCTGAATCTCAGTCTGTCACCCGCTTTTCCTACTAGTTGTTTTGTGTGGTCACTCCACTTAATTTCACTCTGGATATTTACTCCTAGATACTTTATGGTAGATACTGTCACCAGGTGTTTGTTAGCAATAGGGTAATTGTACAGTAGTAGATTCTTTTTCCTAGGTTGCGCAATATCTTACGTTTATTTACATTCAGGTTCAACTACCAGAACCTGCACCATTCATCAAATCCTCTGTAGCTCATTCAGCAACTCGATAATGTCTTCTGGCGTTGCTACCTCCTTATAGACAATCGCATCGTCTCCGACGCATTCTGGTATATCATTTATATACACTGCAAACAGTAACGGGTTATATCACACTTCCTCGGGGTACTGCGGAAACTGCCTTTACAGCTGTCGATTTTTATTTCGATAACATTGGGTTGCACGTCTATCTTCTTAGTATAAGCACTACTGACTCGGGTCGAACAGCAGTATTCAGCAACGGAGTATGATAGGGCTAAGACTGTGGATCTTTAATATGAGCATTAGCTCCCCATTAGGTACCAGCAAGTTTTTGAAGAATGTTGCTTCTCGTTTTGTCTTTAGTAGCTCCATCTGAAAGATGTTACGCAGTCTCAGAATTCACTCAGTCATTTACGGCCTAGTGTTCGATGACTTCCCACATAGCCAACACATACTACTATCTTAAAGGTGGGGATGTCTGTACCTGGTAGACGTTGGTTCCTAACACTCCACGTTGTCTCGTAGGTGATATGGTTCGCAGAACACTATCGATCATCCCGTATGACTCGGCGGGCGAGACGTGACATTCGTTCTTCAAACACTTGCGGTCGTCAGTGCGGGATTTATGCTTGAGAGAACATTGCCTCTACGACATTGAGTGGCCATTGTAGGGAATACGAATTATGTTGCTGTCGCTAATTCGCTCTGATTCATGAATCTTGCACCGATTATCATCTCATGTTCAAAATCGATTAACTCGTGGTGACGTGTTTCTACGTTCAGAACACATCTGCCTGTAACAGACTGCTTATGCACAGTGTCTGCACTCACGCTATAGCCGCACCTGGCCGCAACATTCGGACGCCATAAATGGTCACATCTTCAAATCGGGACGCCCTTGAGCAACAGCTCTTGCTGACGATGGACGGACCTGCTATCTTTTGCTCTCAGGTGAACTTGTACTTTACCGATCAGTTAGGCCACTGTATTCGTTATAAACATAGACGATTCTGAACTTCAGTTTTCCGGCTGGGAGTTTTCGTGTATTACGTAGCATACAGTGATTTTGAGAGCACTTTTCTTCATACACTCCTGGAAATTGAAATAAGAACACCGTGAATTCATTGTCCCAGGAAGGGGAAACTTTATTGACACATTCCTGGGGTCAGATACATCACATGATCACACTGACAGAACCACAGGCACATAGATACAGGCAACAGAGCATGCACAATGTCGGCATTAGTACAGTGTATATCCACCTTTCGCAGCAATGCAGGCTGCTATTCTCCCATGGAGACGATCGTAGAGATGCTGGATGTAGTCCTGTGGAACGGCTTGCCATGCCATTTCCACCTGGCACCTCAGTTGGACCAGCGTTCGTGCTGGACGTGCAGACCGCGTGAGACGACGCTTCATCCAGTCCCAAACATGCTCAATGGGGGACAGATCCGAAGATCTTGCTGGCCAGGGTAGTTGACTTACACCTTCTAGAGCACGTTGGGTGGCACGGGATATATGCGGACGTGCATTGTCCTGTTGGACAGCAAGTTCCCTTGCCGGTCTAAGAATGGTAGAACGATGGGTTCGATGACGGTTTGGATGTACCGTGCACTATTCAGTGTCCCCTCGACGATCACCAGTGGTGTACGGCCAGTGTAGGAGATCGCTCCCCACACCATGATGCCGGGTGTTGGCCCTGTGTGCCTCAATCGTATGCAGTCCTGATTGTGGCGCTCACCTGCACGGCGCCAAACACGCATACGACCATCATGGCACCAAGTCAGAAGCGACTCTCATCGCTGAAGACGACACGTCTCCATTCGTCCCTCCATTCACGCCTGTCGCGACACCACTGGAGGCGGGCTGCACGATGTTGGGGCGTGAGCGGAAGACGGCCTAACGGTGTGCGGGACCGTAGCCCAGCTTCATGGAGACGGTTGCGAATGGTCTTCGCCGATACCCCAGGAGCAACAGTGTCCCTAATTTGCTGGGAAGTGGCGGTGCGGTCCCCTACGGCACTGCGTAGGATCCTACGGTCTTGGCGTGCATCCGTGCGTCGCTGCGGTCCGGTCCCAGGTCGACGGGCACGTGCACCTTCCGCCGACCACTGGCGACAACATCGATGTACTGTGGAGACCTCACGCCCCACGTGTTGAGCAATTCGGCGGTACGTCCACCCGGCCTCCCGCATGCCCACTATACGCCCTCGCTCAAAGTCCGTCAACTGCACATACGGTTCACGTCCACGCTGTCGCGGCATGCTACCAGTGTTAAAGACTGCGATGGAGCTCCGTATGCCACGGCAAACTGGCTGACACTGACGGCGGCGGTGCACAAATGCTGCGCAGCTAGCGCCATTCGACGGCCAACACTGCGGTTCCTGGTGTGTCCGCTGTGCCGTGCGTGTGATCATTGCTTGTACAGCCCTCTCGCAGTGTCCGGAGCAAGTATGGTGGGTCTGACACACCGGTGTCAATGTGTTCTTTTTTCCATTTCCAGGAGTGTATATTCTCAGGTTGAGACGTTTTTGAATTTCGCTGTTCTGACAGGGAATTCATGGCTCTCGTCTGTTGTTTGCACAAAAAACTACAAGACAGTGTTCAGATTTAATAGTTTGTCGACCTCAGTCTGCTGTACAAGGTCTTGTAGTTTAGTACTCAGAATATTCCGAAGTGCTGCAGCTTTGCCGGTGGCGCAGATTTCTTTCAGAATCGTCCGTTTCAGCACCATGCTGCATTCATGGTGATACTGCGATTCGTTCCGGCATTGTAGGGCTGTAAAAGTAAATTTTTGCGATCACTATTAACGTATTTTTTATCTCCCCTGAGGCATCATACCAACTGTTTGGAAGTAGTTTCTTCAAGAGATTCGTACCGACGTGTTGTCAGTCATTCCGCGTTTTATTCCACAGATCCTGTACTCAAAACTGGGCGGAACTAGAGGGGTGATTGCTAGTATTAATTTAGAGTGCCTTTTGTTTTGTTTTATGTATCCACTGGACGATTATGTCATTACACATTAAATGTGTACGCAATTGTGAATATGGGCTACCACCAGCTGTAGAATGGACTGACAACAACGAAACATTGTGTCGGGCTGGGATTCGAACCCGTATTTCTCGCTTATCGCGAGCGGTCGCCTTACCATTTGACTGTGCGTGCACTACTGCCGGCCAGACCCAAACTTCCGATCGTCGTCAAACATGTGTCTGTAACTTGTATTCGTACACACATTACATATATTCCCATACAGGTGAGACACTTTATTCGAAAGTCACTTGCCCTGTGTTAGCAGATGAATACGATTTTATGTGCCTGTATTATTCCGAATCACGATGCAAAGTTCCTTTCGACATGCAGAAAGTCGCTTGCCTGGTGTCGGCGGGTAAATTCGATGTTCTGTTCCTGTGTTATTCCGAATTACGATGGAAAGTTCCTGTAGACATGCACTAAAGTCCAGAGGAACTTTGCACGGAAATTAATAAAAGAGGCACTGCAATATTGTAACTATTCACAGACACCGGCCAAGTGACTTTCAAGTAAAATGTCTCACCAGTGGGGGAATATACATAATGGATGTGAACAAGCTGTCGATGCATGGTTGACGACATATGGAAGTTTTGATCTGGCCATACGTCATGCACTTATAGCCATATGGTAAGGCGACCGCACGTGATAAGCGGGAAATCCGGGTTCGAGTCCGGCTCCGGCACAAATTTTCAGTGTCGTCATTCCAATCTACAGCTGACGGTTGTCCATATTCGCAACTACGAATACATTCAATGTACACTCCTGGAAATGGAAAAAAGAACACATTGACACCGGTGTGTCAGACCCACCATACTTCCTCCGGACACTGCGAGAGGGCTGTACAAGCAATGATCACACGCACGGCACAGCGGACACAACAGGAACCGCGGTGTTGGCCGTCGAATGGCGCTAGCTGCGCAGCATTTGTGCACCGCCGCCGTCAGTGTCAGCCAGTTTGCCGTGGCATACGGAGCTCCATCGCAGTCTTTAACACTGGTAGCATGCCGCGACAGCGTGGACGTGAACCGTATGTGCAGTTCACGGACTTTGAGCGAGGGCATATAGTGGGCATGCGGGAGGCCGGGTGGACGTACCGCCGAATTGCTCAACACGTGGGGCGTGAGGTCTCCACATTACATCGATGTTGTCGCCAGTGGTCGGCGGAAGGTGCACGTGCCCGTCGACCTGGGACCGGACCGCAGCGACGCACGGATGCACGCCAAGACCGTAGGATCCTACGCAGTGCCGTAGGGGACCGCACCGCCACTTCCCAGCAAATGAGGGACACTGTTGCTCCTGGGGTATCGGCGAGGACCATTCGCAACCGTCTCCATGAAGCTGGGCTACGGTCCCGCACACCGTTAGGCCGTCTTCCGCTCACGCCCCAACATCGTGCAGCCCGCCTCCAGTGGTGTCGCGACAGGCGTGAATGGAGGGACGAATGGAGACGTGTCGTCTTCAGCGATGAGAGTCGCTTCTGCCTTGGTGCCAATGATGGTCGTATGCGTGTTTGGCGCCGTGCAGGTGAGCGCCACAAGCAGGACTGCATACGACCGAGGCACACAGGGCCAACACCCGGCATCATGGTGTGGAGAGCGATCTCCTACACTGGCCGTACACCACTGGTGATCGTCGAGGGGACACTGAATAGTGCACGGTACATCCAAACCGTCATCGAACCCATCGTTCTACCATTCCTAGACCGGCAAGGGAACTTGCTGTTCCAACAGGACAATGCACGTCCGCATGTATCCCGTGCCACCCAACGTGCTCTAGAAGGTCTAAGTCAACTACCCTGGCCAGCAAGATCTCCGGATCTGTCCCCCATTGAGCATGTTTGGGACTGGATGAAGCGTCGTCTCACGCGGTCTGCACGTCCAGCACGAACGCTGGTCCAACTGAGGCGCCAGGTGGAAATGGCATGGCAAGCCGTCCACAGGACTACATCCAGCATCTCTACGATCGTCTCCATGGGAGAATAGCAGCCTGCATTGCTGCGAAAGGTGGATATACACTGTACTAGTGCCGACATTGTGCATGCTCTGTTGCCTGTGTCTATGTGCCTGTGGTTCTGTCAGTGTGATCATGTGATGTATCTGACCCCAGGAATGTGTCAATAAAGTTTCCCCTTCCTGGGACAATGAATTCACGGTGTTCTTATTTCAATTTCCAGGAGTGTATTTCATAACGGCTGTAGTCACCACAGTGCTTGTTCCTTTGGACATGCATGCTTATCCAAGGAACGTTGCATCGTAATGCGCAATACCATAGGCACTGCAACATCTAATTATTTCGTCGTTTGATCTTTCTTTACAAGGGTTCTGAGTTAAAATAAATTTGTATAGTGCAGAACTGCATTTACTCATTCAATACTTTCCCTTGACTATTGATTTTATTGCTTTATATTTTTCTTTTCGTCCTTTTTTAATTAATAATGTTCAGATCCAGTAGTTAATTCTAATGAGATTGGGAACGAAAATATAGTCAGAATATCCCATAAAATAGCTGATCCATGGGATGTGCTCTTGTTGTAGGATATTCAATGTGATGTAGCTATTTGCAGTTGTCAGTTACGTATTATTTCCCCTCACTACCTCCAGCGGGTATCTAAAAATGACAGGGCCATTCATCATTCGATTTACTCACAATCCATAATGTGTACTCATTAGAGTGTTCATTCCGCTCTACAGATCATGTAATTATTCTTCACTCTCACTCAGGATAGCAATGTCATCAGCGAATCGCGTCATCGATATCCTTTTACCTTGAATTTTAATTCCGCCCCCGAACCTCTCTTTTATTTCCATCATTGCTTCCTCGATGTACTGATTGAACAGTAGGGGCGAAAAGCTACATCCTTGTCTTACATCCTTTACAATACGAGCACTTCGTTCTTGGTCGTCCACTTTTATTACTCCCTCTTAGCTGTTGTACACATTGTAAATGACTCGTCTCTCGCTATAACTTACCCCCGCTTTTCTCGGAATTTAGAATATCTTGCCCCATTTTACATTGTCGAGTGCTTTTTCCAGGTCGACAAATCCTATGAACGAGTCTCGATCTTTCTTTAGTCTTACTTCCCTTATTAAGCGCAACGTCAGGATTGCCTCTCTTGTGCCTCTACCTTTCCTGAAGGCAAACTGATCGCCATCTAGCCCATTCTCAATTGTCTTTTCCATTCTTCTGTAAGCAACTTGGATGCATGAGCTGTTAAGCTGATTCTGTTTTAATTCTTGCACTTGTCAGTTCTTGCCGTCTTCGGAATTGTGTGGATGATATTTCTTCGAAAGTCAGATGGTATGTCGCCAGACACATACATTCTACACACCAACGTGAATAGTCGTTTTGTTGCCACTTCCCCCAGTGATTTTAGAAATTCTGATGGAATGTAATTTAACCCTTCTGCCTTATTTGATCTTAAGTCCTCCAAAGCTCTTTTAAATTCTGATTCTAATACCGGATACCCTATCTCTTCTAAATCGACTCCTGTTTGCTCTTCTAACACATCATGAAAATCTTCCCCGTCATAAAAGCTTTCATTGTATTCTTTCCACCTATCCACTCTCTCCTCTCCATTTAACAGTGGAATTCCCGTTGCACTCTAAATGTTATCACCCTTGCTTTTGTCCGCCCCAGTAGCTGAGTGGTCAGCGTGACGGATTGCCGTCCTCTGGGCCCGGGTTCGATTCCCGGCTGGGTCGGAGATTTTCTCCGCTCAGGGACTGGGTGTTGTGTTGTGTTCATCATCATTTCATCCCCATCCGGCGTGCAGGTCGCCCAATGTGGCGCCGAATGTAATAAGACCTGCGATATGGCGGCCGGACCTGCCCCGCGAGGGGCCTCCCGGCCAATGACGCCAAACGCTCATTTCCATACCCTTGCTTTTAATGTCACCGAATGTTGTTTTGACTTTCCTGTATGCTGAGCTGTCCTTCCGACGATTATTTCTTTTTCAATGTCTTCACATTTTTCCTGCAGCCATTTTGTCTTAGCTTCCGTGCACTTCCTATTTATTTAATTCATAAGCGACTTGTATTTCTCTATTCCTGAGCTTCCCTGAACATTTTTGTACTTCCCCCTTTCATCGATCAATTGTAGTATTTCATCTGTTACCCACGGTTTCTTCACAGTTACCTACTTTGTACCTATGTTTTGCTTCCCAACTTCTGTGATGGCCCTTTTCAGAGATGTCCATTCGTTTTCTACTGTACTGCCTACTGAGCTATTCCTTATTGCTGTATCTATAGCCTTAGAGAACTTCAACCGTATCTCGTCATTCCTTAGTACTTCGTACCCCACTTCTTTGCGTATCAATTCTTCCTGACTAATGTCTTCAACTTCAGCATACTCGTCATCACTACTATATTGCGATCTGAGTCTACGTCTGCTCCCGTGTACGCCTTACAATCCAGTAACTGATTTCGGAATCTCTGTCTGAGCATGATGTAATCTAACTGAGATCTTCCCATATCACCCGGCGTTTCCGGAGTATACCTCCTCCTCTTGTGATTCTTGAACAGAGTATTCGCTATTACTAGCTGAAACTTGTTACAGGACTCAATTAGTCTTTCTCCTCTCTCATTTCTTGTCCCAAGCCATATTCTTCTGTAACCTTTTCTTCTACTCCTTCCCTACAACTGCATTCCAGTCCCCCATGACTATTAGATTTTCATATCACTTTACATACTGTATTAACCTTTCAATAGGAGCTGTAGAGGGTAAACTCTGTAGAGGAAGACAGAGATTGGAATACATCCAGCAAAGAATTGAGGAGGCTGGTTGCAAGTGCACTTGAGATTAAAGGGTTCGCAAAGGAGACGAATTCGTGACGGACCATATCAAAGCAGATACGACAGGAAGTATAGATAACATGCTTTTTGAATTTCTTATGTCATTTGCGGGAAGTGGCAACCAAACAACTGTTCAAGTTGTATATAATCTATGAGACTGAAGGCATATCACCGGACTCTCGGAAGAACGTTATCCACGCAATCCCGAAGACAACAATGGCAGATAAACATAAACGCGAGACTTTTTCTGGGTCCACAAAACCTACTGATATTTCTTAAAGTTTGCCTTCGTTATCAAACGCTACATCAAAACTGCCTCTCTGATTCCCTTAATTTCCCTAAAGCCCAACAGTCACCTAACACATCCTCAGTTTTCGTTTCCTTTCTTCTGATTCTGTACTCGTCAACAACTTTCATGGCTCCCTGTAGTCAGACTCTAGGAGTTGTACCATGAAAACATAAAGACGCTGTAAGTGGTATGCGCTGCCTGCGATATGTAAGGTATAAGAGAATCTCAGGCCAAAGAGCAGTGTTGTATGCAGTAGGAACTGTGTAGCAGTAGGTTGTTGCTAGCGGGCAGTCTGGTGTATCGTGTTGGTTGGGCAGGTCACGGTGCAGCGATGGCGGAGCCTGAGCGTTATAGTATAAGGTAAAAGCAGCCTCGCGCATATCTAGTAATGTTACGTGAACTCCCATGTAAATCTTTTAAAAATGTCTTAATAATAATTTTTGTGATATAAAGTAATTTTTAACAAGCATTCATTTCAATTTAAAGAATTTACTAATTTCTTCAATCCATGACCATTCCTATTGTTGCAAAAGAAAAATCAGTTGCTTCCTTTCATAAATGACAAATCTATAGGCCAGCGTTGCACAGAGCTGTGCCGGAAAAAGCTATTGTTAAGAGCAGATAGTTGGCGACTTTATTGAGGTAAGAATTTTTGGTCTTTATTCAGAATGATCTTACAGGGACATGACGCAGCACTGCTGTCGTCCAAAATTTACCAGGTTACTGAATTTTTTTTTATTACGAGGTTTAGGAATTTTTCTGTTTCGAGCTCACATTAAATGAGAAAAGAATTTTGTGGGTACATTAAATGGGAAACAAATTTTGTGTGGAGGTTAAATGTGAATGAATTTCTGTAGGGAGGTTATAAATGGGAACCAATTTTGTTCTGAGGTTACACGAAAATTAGAATCATTAACCAAATAATATTTATTTATTTTAATTTTTTTGTGGGGAGGTTACACTTGGCGACAACCGGCCAGGATCGTATTTCTTTGTGAATCTCTGAGAAGTAGTCATATATCTGCTCTTATTTACTTAAATGTAGTTTGCATCTGGCGCAACGCATTTACTAACTTGTCACTTTTTCTTTCACAGATCATCGGCAATTTATTGCTCTTTGTTGTAATTGTTTGTTCCATTTCGCTTTGTCTTTGTTTCATTTGTGCTTAATTTTGATTTGTGAAAAATGCCACGAAAAACTCTTAACAGTACATCGCGATGTGCAATGAGTGAAATAGCCGACTCAAATAATTTGACCGATAATAATTGCGACACACAGTGTAATAGTGATAATCGTCTAATTACAGATAATCAGTGCCTACCGATCACTAGTATTGCGTTAAATCCTAATGATGGGCAAACAAATTCAATTATGTCTACAGTAAATTTAACAATTGATGACGCGGCACGTTCCGATACAATGAACGCTGCTCAGTTTGACACACCCAGTTTGCAAAATTTGCATAGTGAACAGATAAAGTTTTCTCACGAAGATGAACAATGTAGTCAAAATACGTCAGATTTATTTGATTCCGAGGTGGTGACCAACAGTGCACATCCAATTGGCGAACCTTTTCAAGAATCAGAAAATGACCAAATGGTTACATAAAACGTGACAGTTGCAGGTACGCCATTAAACAGCACAGAGAATAGAGTAGGTAATATTGGCATGGATCAAGTTATGGCATTATTGCTACAAATTAATGAAAATAATGAAAATCTCAAACAACAAATTAATGAAAATAATGAAAATCCCAAACAACAAATTAATGAAAATAATGAAAATCTCAAACAACAAATTAATGAAAAACTAGACAATAATTCCAAACAGTCGAATGATAAGCAAGATAACAACTTCGAACACCTTAATGAAAATCTTAAACAATTGAATGAAAAATACGACAACCTTAATGAATCGAACAAACAACTTAGTGAACAGATTACAGCCGTTGCTGTGCAATGTCATGATACTAAAGAACAATTACGTGAGGAAATTAAGGCTTGTGCTAGGAACAGTAGTGAAGAAATTAGATCTGTGGCACAAGAATTAAATAATACACATGCAGCCACAACTAAATTACTTAGAGAGGAAATTAGTGCAGTCGCTAAACAATGTTCTGAAAACGCAACACAGTTACGCGACGAGTTAAAATTAATGTCAGCAGAACTTTCACGCACACTGGATGCGAAAGTAGACGCGAAATTTGACCAACAGAACAGCCAAATTGACGAACGTTTTAATCACCACCTACAAAACAGTGTAACACGTTACCGTAAATTTATACAGGAACAGAATAAAGTAAAGCAATAAGTCATGGAAACAATTACTGCACAGAGACAGGAAGATAAGCGTAAATTGTTTACGAAAGCAAAAACATACGTAGACAACAATATTGCTACAGTATCAGACGAAATTAATGCTATCAAACAGTTGAACACCGAATTGCATGATGAAATCTCTGATCTTAAAACAAAAACAGACACACACACAGTAGACTTTCAGACAGTGACCGACAGACTTGAACAATTAGAACTAATACAGGATCCCGATGCCATCAAAGCAGACGTTAAGAAATTAAACAAAACCACACGTAAAATACAAGAACAAATTAATGCTTGCGATACTAAAAACGATGATCAGGGAAAAATACTGACTGAAAAATATGATGAATTGGCCAGTCGTATTGATGTTATCGAAAGTAATAATGACACAAAATCAGACGATACGTCACCAGTTTCGTTTAATCAAACACCTGAATTCCAAAATTTACAGCAGACGATCAGTGAGATAGATTCGTCCAATAATACATTACGTAGAAAATTGTCGACTTTACAGCAAGAAGTGACACAGATGAAAAATGTTTCAGCCTCTAACACGGCACAGCATACGCCACATTCCGAACATTTATCACACTCACATAGCATGTATAATTTAGGTAATTTACAGAGAGTACGTGAGTTCGATTCCGAACAGTCACAGACAAACAGACTAGGATACAATCATGAACCTGTTCAGACATTCAGAGACGAAAATTTTGATTACAAGCACTTTCTATCCGTGAGAAAATTTAAAGTATTTAAAAATGACAGAACACAGATTCACCCCTTGGATTGGATACAACAATTTAGCTTTGCTTTTCCACCGGCTTGGCCCGTAACACACAAACTTGAATTTATTTGCAGTTTTTTGGAAGGCGAACTGGCAACTCGTATGAGACCGATCGCGAGACAATGCTAGTCGGTAGAAGCATTTCAGAATGCTTTTCTGTCAGCGTACTGGTCGAAGACGACACAGCGCGGAATCAAGGATCAATTAATTAGTTTACCGAATTATGAGAACTCAAATTTTTCCTCTGTCACGCAATTTTTTGAACACATGGTCCAACAAAACCAGTACTTAAGTGAGCCATACAGTGAATCTGCACTTATTCAATTATGTATTTCTAAATTACCACAATCTTTAAGAGTATCACTTTTAACGGGTCAGCAGAAAGAAAATATTTCGGCATTCAGAGATCTGTTACAGCTTTTGGAAGTTCAGCAATCAGATTATTCCTTCATAAACAAAAATTTCTCATATCATAACCAAGGACAACCAACATACAGTAATTACGATCAGACACGCTATTTCAATAGCAAATGTAATAGACGCTCCAGGAACGACAACCACCAGAATTTTAATAACAGACAAAATTTTAATTATCAGTATCGTCGAAATTATCAGCAACAGGAACCACATTTTGGTAACAATTGAGGTTTTTCCCCACAACAACAACAACAAAACCAGCCGGTTAGCATACCTAACCAACAATGTAATGAGCAAGGTCAAGCAAGCTTTAATGTTTCGCCGCCTACACGTATAGCGTCGGTTCCACCAAATAATAACGCACAGCAGCAAGGAAATCACTACGTACAGAAGACACATTATTTCAACTCGTATCGCAACGCGCCGTATAACTACGTACAGAAAACACACCATTTCAATTCATATCGCAATGCACCGTATAGAAATGACTATCATGACAGACGTAAAAGTAATGAGCACAATTTTCAGCGTGCGTTTAATAACAGTCGGTCTTACCAGCAGCAAAATAATCCACAACAACAGATTGTTATGAATGAACCAGACAGTCGGTATCATCCCGAACCTAATACGTCAGGAAGAAATAACAGAACAGTACAAATTGTCGAGATGCCACAGCATCCTCCCGCAAATACCAGCGCGTCAGAAAGAATTTGACTAGATACAGTACAGGTTGCATCTTCCTGCAACGCAAGCAATACTTTTGACACGCAGAATCTTGTTCACGAAAATGTTATTACTTTTGACGACATCCCAGACACTCTTTTGCAGGAAAAACCAGTTATTCAAAAAACCATTTCACACCCTGTCATTGAAGATAGGATCATCCAAATTTTCAGCAGTAATCGATTCTGGATCACCTATCTCAGTTATAAATGAGGAAACTTTCAACGAATGTAACAAAGAGAATACCTATCCTACGTTACCATTAGGTAAAACTAAAGTAAAAGGAGCAGTATCTGGTAATGCAGTAGATGTAAAATTACAGACACATTTATCATTTTGTATTGCAGGTCATACATTTCACTCAAATTTTGGGATTGTTCCCTTATTGACAACAGACGGTATTTTAGGTACGAATTTTCTGGTACAACACGACGCAATTATTGACTTTCAAAATTCCTATTTACTGTTAAAGGATGAAAATGTACAACTGGCTTTAGAATTTCAACACTCTTTAGCTGCAGAAGAACAAACAATTAATCGTACAGAGGTCATTTCCGCATCACGTAACATAGACTGTCATTTGACATTGTTCACAGATACGTACGTACACAACTATAATTCTCCAGACGAAGGCGATTATGACGTTATACAGATGATTACTGATAAAATTAAACAGAGCAGTGCAAATACAGACGACGAACGTTCAGAGCTACGCAAAATTCTTTTACAGCAAGCTCCAGTTTTTGACAATGTTCCTGGTACTATGTCCGGATTTATGTATGAATTTCAAGTTAAACAGCACGACACGTTTAAAGCCAAACATTATCCCATTCCGTATATTCACAGAGAACAAGTTAGGAAAGAATTGCAAGCTATGCTTGACCAAGGAATTATTGAACCGGCAGTTAGTCCGTACATAAACCCGCTCCATATTGTTAAGAAAAAGGATGGTTCACTTCGCCTCGTACTTGATTCGCGTCACATCAACGACATTATTATTAATGAAACAGATCGCCCTCAAACACTAGAAGAACTTCTACAGAAATTTCATGGTACTGCTATTTATTCCACGTTAGATTTGAAATCGGGATTTGGGCAAATTCAGCTCCATCCGAATTGTAGAAAGTACACAGCTTTTCTCTGATTTGGTGACTGTTATCAATTTTGTAAATTACCGTTCGGTTTAACTATTTCTTCAGCAGCATTTATTCGCGGTTTGAATAGTATACTTCCGACAGAACTTAAAGACAGAATCACAACGTATGTAGACGACATTCTTATTGCAGAAGCTAACTGGTCTGAACACAATTTGATTCTTGAACAACTGTTACGAACTTTTCGTGCACAAGGACTCACAGTTAATCTCAGTAAATCGCACTTTGGCAAAACTTCTATAAAATTTCTTGGACATGTAATTTCAGCAGAAGGCACTGCGCCTGACCCGGAAAAACTTCAAGCTTTACGTGACATTACTGTTCCTACGACGAGGAAACAAATACGCAGCTTTTTGGGTTTAATTAACTTTTTTCCTAAATTTATTCATTACTCTGCTTTAGACACCCCTAGATAATGTCAACTGACGGGTAAAAACACTATTTGGTCCTGGGATAGCCAAGCACATTCTGAATTTGTGAATCTGAAAGAAGCTTTGTTGAATGCACCACTTTTATCACATCCAGATCTTACTAGAAATTTTTCCATTGCCACCGACAGTTCTAACACCGCTTTAGGCGTACACATGTTTCAGGAAATTGAAGAAGATGGCACTACGGTAATTAAAAACATCGCCTTTGTGAGTCGCATTCTGTCACCTGTTGAACGCAATTATTCTGTTACAGAACTTGAAACATTATGTGTTGTATGGGCATTTACGAGATTTAGGCATTTTCTTTATGGAAGACACACTACCGTTTACACAGATCATAGAGCTATACAGTTTTTACTTTCCGCTAAATTTACACACGACAGATTAAGCGGATGGAAACTTTATTTACAGGAATTTAATTTTACAATTGTTCACATTCCCGGTACTCAAAATATTGTAGCAGACGCACTATCCCGTTCTCTCAGCAACAATCAGCAAGACATCGCAACCAACATCTGCAAAGCAAATTTCAGCGTCATGTATATTCAACAAGTTGCATTTGAAAATTTCATTTCGTCGTCATTATGAGAGCAGAGTAAAGACAACGTATGGAAAGAAATTAAACACCTTTTGCAAGATAGGAATAATGTTACCATCAGAAACCATTACACTGTACGCAGTAATATTCTGTTTCGCCGCTCTCACCCTGACAGCAACAATTGGTTACTATGTATTCCTGACGAGCTTGTTAACAAATTAATTTGGTATACTCATTTAAGTTACGCACATTATGGAGCCAGAAAATGTTTTCTTATACTGAGACAGAACTGTTATTTTGCCAACATGGAGAAACGTATTCGACGAGTTTTAGCGTCATGTAAAATCTGCCAGAAAGCCAAGTCACACACGACTTCAAATATTCCTCCGTTACATCCCATTGTACCTGTTAAATTGAGACACATGGCCGCTGTACACATTTTTGGTCCGATTCCCAGAACTAATAGAGGTTTTTGCCACATCTTTGTCGCAGTTGAACTCACTTCGAAATTCGTTACCTTCACTCCGTTACGCAAAGCTACTGCTAAATCTGTTTCGAAAGCATTTGTAAAACATTTTCTATTTCATGTAGGGAATGTATTGAAAGTAATTTCCGACAATGGATCACAATTTCGATCTGCTATATGGACACGTATGTTACGAACAAGAAACATTTCTCCGATCTATATATCCACGTATCACGCTTCTTCGAAACCTTGTGAACGACTAATGAAAGAAATTGTTAAACTATGTAGAATATACTGCTATAAAAACATATTGATTGGGATACACACATACTGTCATTCCAGGATGTAATTAACTCCATACCAAATGAATCTACTGTGTTATCTCCGACTGTTATACTGAAAAATGTTGAACCACCTAACAAAATTAAAGAATTAGTATCCTTTCCTACATCTCGTCGACTACGACACCATGAAATAATTGACATTGCGCTGAACAACATCAAACGTGCGGCAGAGCGCCGGAGAAGACAGCAAAAACAGGTTTGTACATATCGTGACTTTCACGTTGGACAGAAGATATTAGTACGTACACACTATTTATCCAACAGAGGAAAGAGTAGATGTAGTAAATTTGAGCTTCTATACGTAGGTCCATATCGAATTCGCAGCATTCCTCACCCCAATGTAGTACACGTCGAAACTTTGAGAACCAGAAAAAGCAAAGGCAATCACCATGTCTCCAATATTAAACCCTTTATTGAATGAACATACTTTATGATTTATCACACTGTAATGCCATTTCCTGATTTTTATATGACCACTTAAGCAATTATATTTATGTGACTACTTACTGATGATTATCATATTTTTTCTTGCCAAGTGCCCGGAAAGGTAAGGTTAGCATGTCGCTTTTCTTCTCGTTACACATCAGACCGTGCACATTTTTCCAGATAAACTTACATATTTTATGACCAATTATGCAATTCTATCTATTGACATATTAATTTTATCAAATTCTTTCTCCATTAAAGTCTTCAACTCTCGCCTCTATCAACTACACAACATACAAGCTGAACAAAAAGAAAGTCATTTCTTGTCGTTACATATCAGACCGCGCACATTTTCCATTTTTCATGTATGTATGATTGTTTTCCTGTTGGTTCGTATGCACTATGAAATGTTTAAGATGTAACAAACACTAGTTGACTTTAACATTTCGCCTTATGATATCTCAACATTGTGACTATTTTACATTTTTTTTGCTGCTACATTATGATACTCTGTGTACATTTTTGCACCTGAACACTGTCTATGTTTTTTACATAATACGTTTTCTGTCATGCTATGCTGTATGCTTAATTATATCACTAGAAACAAGTTTTTATTTAATGGATATATGATTTAAATGCAAGATATTAATGCCTATACATCATTTTCAGAAAGCAATAACGTCTAAAAGAAATAAATTAAACAAACCAAAGTGGATTACTATGAAATGGGAATTTGACCTTCGGAATGAACGAAAGAAAATGGAATACCTAGTGGTGAAGAGTAAATGGATCAGAATTAACAAGCATTAACAAGAATATACTATACACATCGTATGATAGCAGTCTTAACTAATTTTTTCTTTCAGAATACGAGGCGATTGATGCAGGCTGTCAGACATAACTACACATCTTAGTTTTAGTGATGAAATATGCTAGAAATAAGAAACTCTATACTATGAATAGTTGTAGGAAGTAAATGGTAATATGAATAATGAATAATGAAGTGTCTTTTTCGCAGATGATGATGAATGGTGATGTATAGTTTTATGAAGAATATGCTAATATGAATAATGAAGTTTTTCTTTGCAGGTGATGCTAGTAATGAAGTTATGGTGATATGAATAATGAAGTTCTTCTTTGCAGGTGATGATAGTGATAAATTTTATATGGCCACTTAACGCACCACATTTAAGTTTTTCTTTGCAGATGAGAATAATGATGAAGTTTATATATTTACTGTTAGTTAAGAAATGCTATGTAGTTATTTAAGTATTTGTTGCAGTTCGTTTTGACAGTATGTCTCATGTCGCATGGTATAATGACTGAATGTTTTGGAAAGGACAGCTTGAGTACATACATATTGAGTACACGTTTCATTACCTGTTAATTCGAAGTTCACTACTTTTCAGCATAATATGCGATTCTTCTTTCAGCTGAATAATCCATTTTGTATTTTTTCCAGGAGAAGCTATTCATGAAATTAATGTGCTATAAGCAGTTAGTTATTAAACATGTTGTAGTACTTGCATTTTTTTTACCATTTGTGTGTGTCATTCATGAATGTGATCACATATACTCTACTTGTTTCATAACCTTGCTACAGCTGACTCATGGTGAATGACGTTATTAATCCTTATTTTCAGCAATAAGTCAAAAGCAAATATTTTCATGCCCCAGTAACTAATTATCGATCCCAACGCAATGCATTACTAGCACAAAAAATATAGACCTTGAATAATAGTTACAGTGTGTTTCATTTTAAATATGTCTTATGTCACTGGAATGATGAGTTCTGAGTAATACTGAATGATGTTTTCTAACCACACACCTTGAGTAATAGTTCCAGTGTGTTACATTTTAAATATGTCCTATGTCACTTGAATGATGAGTTCTGAGTAACACTGAATGATGTTTTGAATAATGCATAAATACTATACCAATAATTTCTGTAAATAATATTTTTGTTATAGTCTATAAATGCTATGCCAATAATTAACTCTTGTTTTGAATGATGACTTCTGAACAATGCATAAAAATGTTTAGTAACTGGCCAATGAGTGCCAATGTTCACTGTAATCAGATGACTTATGAATAATATTCTGTAATACTTCATACACAGTACAGAAATGTTTAGTAACTAGGCTATGAGTGCCACCAATTACTGAAATCGGTTGATAGACTAGTGTAATTCTCAATTATGACTAGCATAAGACTTAATGTCCTTCACCTTCTGACCTAATTACCAGAAATTACTGCAATATCCGTTTGTCCTGTCCATCCTTATGATCATGGAGCACCATATTTGGTTTTTGCACTGATCCTACGTTGGTGAAAGAGTGTGGTGTTGACACATCTTGCTGTCCACCACCTTGAACGATGGAGATGTTATTATGGTCCCACTGTTTGGTGTACCTAATGTACTACCAAAATGATAACATTAAATATTAATACGACATTTCAGTGTCTTGGCTACACTGATAAATACTTCAGGAAGAGAACTGCAGATTGTCTCACTTGGTGTTGTGCTTCTGTAGAAAGATATGGACTTTCAGTGCAGCTACGTGCAACCTACTGTGCTACAACCATGATGCAATCCTTCCCATTCCTTTCCTAGTTCTTGTAAAATGGCAAAGACTTATACAGTGCGTTTAAATTCTTGTAAAATGATAAAGACATATACAGTGCATGTGCACTTCATCTCATTTGTTAGCAAGATCAGTTGTCCTAAAAATGCTAAAGACTTCTACAGTGCGTGTGCACTTTATTTCACTCCATGACATGTTATGTAAAAATGCTAAAGACTTCTACAGTGCGTGTGTGCTTTATTTCACTCCTTGATATGTTTATTAGTTGTAAAAAAGGTAGAGATATCTTCAATCCATGATCATTCCTATTGTTGCAATAGAAAAATCAGTTGCTTCCTTTCATAAATGACAAATCTATAGGCCAGCGTTGCACAGAGCTGTGCCGGAAAAAGCTATTGTAAGAGCAGATAGTTGGCGACTTTATTAAGGTAAGAATTTTTGCTTTTTATTCAGAATGATCTCACAGGGCCATGACGCAGCACTGCTGTCGTCCAAAATTTACCAGGTTACTGATTTTTTTTTATTACGAGGTTTAGGAATTTTTCTGTTTCGAGCTTACATTAAATGAGAAAAGAATTTTGTGGGTACATTAAATGGGAAACAAATTTTGTGTGGAGGTTAAATGTGAATGAATTTCTGTAGGGAGGTTATAAATGGGAACCAATTTTGTTCTAAGGTTACACAAAAATTAGAATCATTAATCAAATAATATTTATTTATTTTAATTTTTTTGTGGGGAGTTTCTCTTTTGCCTCTGATGATATTCGTGGAAACTCGTAATGTCGATTTTAAAAACCACGTAAAGGAATCTGCACAGGACTTACTCCCAGAAACAAACTATTTTCACTGTTTGGACCTCAACGAAACTGAACTTTAACATCGACTTGCATATTTTCTCCTCTAGTATTGTAGATCTTTCATTTCCAGCCTTAAATATCTCAGTACTTAAAGTAAACTTTACACATTCCATCGCAGGTCATCAGAATCATTACTGCTATAGTATGAAGTAAAGAAGCCTTACATGCTGAATGGAAGTATCCTTCTTCTATTGTGACTCCAGTTAGCCACGGTACGGCTGTATGGGGCTCCATGTCTCCCGGATGTTTAGGCAGAAATGAATCTTCCCCCTCGCCTTCTATTGCTGCTCGGAATGGTATTAGAGGACAGATGAACCACTCCTGGAATAGAAATAGACCATAATCATGACTTCATCATAACAACTAGTCACACATGTCATGTATCATTTGAACTGTAATAGTAACTGGAACAATCAGATGCTGACTTGTTTTATTTTGTAAACGGTTCATAAAGGAACGAGAGTCACCTATTGCCTTTCTTACGACCTCACTGCTTTACCAGAAGTGTCGGAGTTACAAAGTACCTTAAATAAAATAAATTAACAGAGGAATGAGAGTATTAATTCCAAGTTTAATTTTTTGTTGTATCGCACAAAAATGTATTGTTTACGTCGCATTAGTTTTGTATACCTTCATCATAAGTCTTTATTGATGTGAAATATGCTTTAATAAAGAGTTAATGAAAACATTATGTTGCATGACGCTTTTCACCAATGCGATCTTAAAGCTTGTTCTTCTCACTTCGTGTCTAATATAACTCCACCTACTCCAAAATGAGATCACCGTGTGTTCATATAAAAAAACGTACGTTATTAGAACTACATCCCAAGTAATTAGAGCAGTGAGGTGTATCACTAAAACCTTACCAAAAACAGACTAGTATCGCGAGACACGGAACTTATTTGATGTATCGCATCTGAATGAATCTTTAATTAATTAATGAATACCAAAAGGCTCATAGCTGGATGCAAGTCTTTCCGTTTGACTCCACTTTTGAGGCATGCGTGTAAGTTTCGCTGTTCATTTATTTAATCTAAAATTGAGAATGAGCATGCGTGGTCTAGGGGTCACCGGCACGGTATCTCAGCGCGTTCCATCTGAGGATTAACTGCCCTCGAAAAAAAAAAAAGCATCTTTGACGAGCACCCAAAACGCTGTAAGTCCCGCCACCGCTTAAATTTTTGCAAAAGCCATAAGCAATGGCAGCTGAAGACTTCCGGCATAAGAAATCACTCTCATTCAGCCAACGGCCTTGTCAAAGAGGGCGGACAGAGGTTCAGGGCACTCTCCATTCCTTTGGGTGGGAAATTGTCCCTAAAGGCAGAAAATGCAATAGTGATCAAAGGGGTGAGGATGCAGAAGGCAACTTGAATCACTGCATTAGAGAAACATAATGTGTACACACAGGACATGTGGCCCGTAATTGTTAATCTCTCCATAAGCCAAAGATTCCGGAATAGTCCCCCATTCAGACCTCCACGAGGGGACTGCCAAGGGTAAGGTGAGGTGACCATGTGAAAAAGAATGATGAACGAAAGGATAACGTTCTACGAATCGGAGCGTAGAACGTCAGGAGCTTGAACGTGGTAGGGAGGCTAGAAAATCTGAAAAGCGAAATGTAAGGATCAGTCTACATATAGTGGGGGTCAGTGAAGTGAAATGGAAAGAAGATAAGGATTTCTGGTCAGATGAGTGTAGGATAATATAATGGAGTGTCTTTATTATCAAAATGGCGTAATGAATGATTGCCTATACTAGTAGAGGTTGGAAAGCCAGTGGAGATGAAACGGCAGGCAGTACTCGAGACCTGGGTGGGAAAAGCCCGCACAGGTGTGTTGGTCCTGCCTGACACAGGAAGTAGCGAGAGAGGCAGTCTGGACACATGGGCGCGGAAACACAATACAGTGGCGGCTGGCCAGTGTTGTAGATAGGCCGGAAGGATAACCGGGAACTCTATAAATCTTGAACGCAGCTGAGAGGAACGAGTAAGTGTCACCTCAGAAATCACACGGGCTGGGTTATTTCCAAGGATTTTTACTCAGAAGCGTATCATTGTATGAATATAAGTATTTCCTCGCAAACTTTCGGCACTGGACGATAAAAGACTAAAATATGGTAGGTAGGCTTTCTCAAGAATCTGTAGAGAGGGAGAATATTCCAGAGTTTCGTGCAGATCATTCGCCTTCTGCAGTTACGAGGGAGGGGATCCGAGTCTTGCTGGGAAGCCAGCGTTGGAGAGGAAGAGGTCTTTTGAGCGCCCGTGTGTGACAGTCGCTATCAGCTTTGTTGGTACAGACGGACTTGGTATCTTTGTGCTCATGAGTGTTATGGATAGATAGGTTACGCACTGTACTGTTGCGAAATTATACTATTCTGGACTTCGCCTCCGGGTTGGAAGCCGTCGTTGAGCACGCAGCGTTCGGTGATTGATAGCACTCCTTCTGCCTATACATACGTTGAGACTTTATTTGAACTCCGTCCTTGTGGCTGGGAGTTCGCGTTTCTCGTTTGTAGAACACAGAGAAGAGAAAGTGTTAGAGTATGCTAGTCAGAGGACCGCCTTCTGCCGTCCTAGTGTTTGAAAGAGTTTTATTCTGTGGCGGGAGTTCTTCCATCGTCGCATACGTGTACGAGAACCATTACTCCGACGCACCAGACGCATTACATACGGTTGCTTCAGCTTATCAGGGCTGTAAAGCTAAACAGCTGTGATCACGCTAGTTTATTTCCACTGAGGTTCCACACCACTGCAGATCATCTTTGAAAGTAGTGTCTTCTAGTGTTTGGTACGTAGATGATGTCAGTCATTTCGCGTTATTTATGTTAGATCGCGTGGCTATAAAAAGGGGCAGAGTTGGGCAATTGATCAGCAATTTTTAGTCAGGGAATATAGAAAATTGTATTATAAAGGTTTTTTTTAATCTACAATAAATGTATAATGAGAAACAACGTTTATCATTTAGTAGTATTAGTTGCCCTGATCATTCATTTATGTTTAGGTTGTAATTTATATGTTAAAGAGCATTAAGAGATCCTAAGATCTGCTTCAGGGGGTAGTCGGACAGGACCAAATCATCACTTTAGTATTCAATATTTTCCATTGCGCACATGCATTTTACACCCTCCTGGAGTAGCATCTTGGCAGTGGTTTGAGGAGCATTACAGTGAACTCACGTTGATGCATCGACGACCAAATTCGCACGATGTAAATCCTATGGAACCGATTTACGCGAATAACATGACCTTTGACTTAGACATGTAATTCCACGTACCTCAACAAACCTACGATCAAACTGTCGGGTCCTTGATACACAAAGCCAGTGATGTATTTCGTTCCAAACACGGACACACAAGTTATTAAGCAGTTGTTTGGCTCAGACGAGTTGTTCTGTAGGGTGTTCCATTTATCTGACAACTGCCTGTGCGGCGCAATATATGCCAGGCAGCGAGCGCTCCGTTGCCCTACGATCAGAAGCCGTGTCGCCCGTCTACTGCTGTGCTATAACATGACTACCTTTAAAATATAACCAAATAAATTTTGTACTGACGCATGTCGCACAAGGAGATGCTGGAACTGCCTGCCATTATTTTCCACGCATTTCTGACATCTACTCAAGAAATTATTCATCACATGACGCAATTCTCTCTGAGGTACTGAATTAATTGATTCACGGATATTATCCTTCAGTTCCTCTATTGTGTGTGGGTACTTCAGTACAACCCACAAATAAAAATCGCACGGAGTTAAATCCGGACTTCTAGCCGGCCAGATATAATTAGTAATCATTCTTTCATCGAACATATCGTGAATTGCGTGCACGAAACATTGGGCGTTAAGAGCCCTTGACGAATCCTGTTGAAAGAAAAATAAAAAGCTTCGTTCTCCTTCCCTCTATCAAACAAAAGTCGCAAAAACTTTTGCACATATCTTTCAGCTGTAACTGAACCTGGGCCTATTATTCTGTCACTACTAACTGCGCACAACACCCCTATTTTCTGAAGATGAAGGGGTTCATCCAGAAGAACAATAGGCCTATCAGGGCTGCAATGTCGACGATTTTGGGAACTAACATACCCATGTAAATGGAACCAAGCCTCGTCTGAAAACAGAATGAGATAAGGATCCATTTCACCGTCACGCAGTTGTTGTAAAACCCATTCACAAAACTTAACCTTGAATCTCTCAATTGCTGTTGCTACTATATCTTTGAATTTGAGCCACATCTCGTCTACCTTTGCATAGTCAGTTCGGAAGGAATGGAGATTGTCTCTTAGGAAGGCTTCAAGTGACACTTTATCCGCTTTTTTAAATAAAATTATTTTGCGTTTGTTTCTGTTGGATTTGGAAGAAACGGTATTGAGCCTAGCTACAACGACCTTGTGATCACTAATCCCTGTATCAGTCATGATGCTCTCTATTAACTCTGGATTGTTTGTGGCTAAGAGGTCAAGTGTGTTTTCGCAACCATTTACAATTTGCATGGGTTCGTGGACTAACTGCTCGAAATAATTTTCGGAGAAAGCATTTAGGACAATCTCGGAAGATGTTTTCTGCCTACCACCGGTTTTGAACAAGTATTTTTGCCAACATATCGAGGGAAGGTTGAAGTCCCCACCAACTATTACCGTATGAGTGGGGAACTTATTTGTTACGAGACTCAAATTTTCTCTGAACTGTCCCGCAACTATATCATCGGAGTCTGGGGGTCGGTAGAAGGAGCCAATTATTAACTTAGTTCGGCTGTTAAGTATAACCTCCACCCATACCAATTCGCACGGAGTATCTACTTCGACTTCACTACGAGATAAACCACTACTGACAGACACAAACACTCCACCACCAATTCTGCCTAATCTATCTTTTCTGAACACCGTCTGAGACTTCGTAAAAATTTCTGCAGAGCTTATTTCAGGCTTTAGCCAGCTTTCTGTACCTATAACGATTTCAGCTTCTGTGCTTTCTATTAGCGCTTGAAGCTCAGGGACTTTCCCAGCACAACTACAACAATTTACAACTACAATTCCGACTGTTCCTTGATTCAAGCACGTCCTGTATTTGCCATGCACCCTTTGAGATTGCAGCCCACCCCGTACTTTCCCGAGGCCTTCTAACCTAAAAAACCGCCCAGTCCACGCCACACAGCCTCCGCTACCCGTGTAGCCGCCAGCTGAGTGTAGTGAACTCCTGACCTATTCAGCGGAACCCGAAACCCCACCACCCTATGGCGCAAGTCAAGGAATCTGCAGCCAACACGGTCGCAAAACCGTCTGAGCCTCTGATTCAGACCCTCCACCCGGCTCTGCACCAAAGGTCCGCAGTCGGTTCTGTCAACGATGCTGCAGATGGTGAGCTCTGCCTTCATCTCGTAAGCAAGACCGACAGCCTTCACCAAATACTTTATAGGGCCTTAGCCCAAGCAGCTTAGCACCTCTTTGTACAGATGTGCACGATATTTGTGTTTGCTGCGAAAGATGTCTAAGAGACGTTTTAGGGGAATTTTCCAGGCGTTATGCAATATTATCGAGACGAGCTTCAGTGATCACTGTACATCATCGTTTACGCTTCTTGTCTGGAACACTTCCCGTTTCACGAAATTTATTTACTGATTTGTGAACTACATCACGACTCAGAACTCGGACACCTGGAAACTTCTGTTCAAACAATCTCCGAACAGTGCATGCAGATTCTGTACACACATACGAATCGTAAATAAACACTTGTTGAATTGAATAATTCACTCTTGCTGTTGTTGCTTTCGCAAATTTCCCTGTTACACTCGTGATGCCTGTTTCACTGCTCGAATGAGGCGCGTATCTCTGTATGGCCTTCAGGCTAAAACCCTCAAAAAGAAAAGGGGCCATAGTGCGGTCCCGCAGGACCCATTCGCCCGGCAGGCGCGGCTTCCTTGGTCGGCCTGCAATACTCCGGGCAGGTGGCCGTCACACTGTACTTTAAATTGGAATGGAGTGAACCAAGTCTTCTTTGGAATCAGCGAATAAAACAGCAATAGAAATACTAACTAAGAAGCTCATCTCGGTGGCGGTGAGCGTGGAGTCGTCGACGGTCCTGAGGCAGTCGACCAGCGCGGCGTTCGGCTCCGTGGGACAGCCGACCATGGCCGCCACCTTGCGCGCCTTCTCCAGCGCTCCAGGCTCCGGTACCGCCCAGGGCGTTGTTGACACGCCGCTCTGGGAAATGGCTCTGTGGAAGAGGCCTGCAAACGAGGGAGAACAGTTTGCATCTGGAAAGATGCCTGCACAAGACAGTTTGCAAGCACAGTTCGTCCACTCAGTAGACACGAACTGCAGTGAAAAATAATATAGATTAAAAGGCCGTTCATAATTAGTAACGAAAGAATTACTAGTAATTAATGACACAAATTGATAAAAGTACCCGATGACTATAGTTAAAGCGTAGTTTCTCACAGAGGTTCAGCGTGGGCTGTAATTATCGCATGGCAGCGAAACTTGGTGGATATTCTATTGCAACAATGCGGAAGCGATTTTCGCTGGAAGAAAATAATAAGTTCCCAAATTGGCCAACAGGAGCAAATCTGGCGCTATGAATGCAAGAAAGACGTATAGAATTGTTTCCAAAAGTAATGGACTAGAAACGGGACAAGGGCAGTAAAGATCAAATAGGTGAGAATGGTATGATTTCGATTTTATTGTTAACTACCACTTACACAATTTGTTTAACACGGGCATCGGAGTCGTCGACGAGATTCTATATAGCGCAAGGTGGCCAAAATTGGAACTAATTTTTTCCAGCCTAAATCGGTTCCACATTAACGCATTAGCTTGTCTATAAAGTTCCACGCCACACGATTGTTGCAGCCCACACTGGACCTCCATGAGTAGTTCCACTTTGGTTATAACCACCTAGTATCTAAGATACTGTGCTGGATACGGCGCACATTTCAAAAGCAGATCTAAACATAAATGTTTCACATGGTTTGTGTTTCACATGCATTAATTCGTAGCATGTAAAATAATAATAACAAACTAAAAAATTAATCTAGAGGTGTGAACTACATAAATAATCTAGATACATGGCAAACGTACAAAAGTAAATGGGTAGTACACGTCTTGGGAATAACAAGCTGAATTTTTATCTAAAGCCCGTGTTAGCGTAACGATAAAAGGAAACGGGCATGATAATAGAGTTCAGCATTGATGCAGTATTTAATTCATCAGTGCTGTTTCTTATCAATTTTTTTCTTCCACCTTTTGAGTGGTTCCCTCTCCTGTGCCAAGCTCTACATTTCAGAATTGTACTTGCACCCAACATCGTCAATTATTTCTTGGTTGTAGTCGCCTCTCTGTCTTGGCCAACAGCTTTTAACGTCTGTAGCCTCTCTAGTATGATGTAAATTATTCTTTGATGTTTTAACACATATCCTACCATCACATCGTGGTTTCCCTTCAATATTCTGCGGAGAACCTCTTCATTTCTTATCAGTACATCTTATTTTCAACAGCCTTCTACATCACTACATCTCAGAAGCTTCAATTCTCTTCCGTCTTTCCCGCAGTCTACGATTCACTTCCCTACGGCCGGCCGGGGTGGCCGAGCGGTTCTAGGCGCTACAGTCTGGAACCGCGCGACCGCTACAGTCGCAGGTTCGAATCCTGCCACGGGCATGGGTGTGTGTGATGTCCTTAGGTTAGTTAGGTTTAAGTAGTTCTAAGTTCTGTGGGACTGATGACCTCAGAAGTTAAGTCCCATAGTGCTCAGAGCCATTTGAACGATTTTTGAACTTCCCTACGAGTATGTTCTCCAAACTCACACTCCGAATTTTTTTTTCCTCATACTAAGACCAATATTTGGTACTAGTAGATATCTTTTGCCCAGGAATGCCTTTTCTGCCTTTGCTACTCTGATTTTTGTGTCCACATTGCTTCGTCTGCCATGTGTTATTTTGCTTCCAAGGTATCAGAAGTCCTTCATTTCGTTTACACTGTGATCCTCCATTCCTTTGTTGTTAAGTTTACCGCTAATCCCATTACTACCACCCCTCTCTTCCACTCTTACTGTTCCTGTACGGTTCCCTACATTTTATGGTCGCCTTCCCCACAACTTACATCTATTTGTTGAAAATTTCAAACATCTTGATCCGTTTTGAGCTGTCGAGCGTTGTTTCTAGGTCGACGAATCCTGCGAAAGTGTCTCAATTTTCATCAAGTCGGTTTTATTATCAAGTGCAACAACAGAACTGTTTCTCGCAGGTGCCTTTACCTTTCCTCAGGCAAAACTGGTCGTCAGGTAACAGACCCCCAATTTTCGTTTCCATTCTTCTGTATGTCATTCCTGCCAGTAACATTGATACATGAGATGTTAAGCTGATAGTGCTATAATTCTAGAATCATCCGACCGCCGTGTCATCCTCAGTTGAGGATGCGGATAGGAGGGGCGTGTGGTCAGCACACTGCTCTCCCGGTCGTTTTGATGGTTTTCTTTGACCGGCATTGGCATCACGAGGCTGAGTGTACCCCGAAGAATGGCAACAGCGCATGGCGGCCTGGATAGTCAACCATCCAAGTGCCAGCGACACCCGACAGCGCCTAACTTCGGTGATCTTACAGGAACCGGTGTATCCACTGCGGCAAGGCCGTTGGCTTGGTGTTATCTATACCTTCCGTATTATTGATTGCAACTCTTCCAAAGCTCTGTTGAATCCCCTATGTTTTCCATATCGACTCCCATTGCATCTTCTATCATGTCACTTTGTAGGCACTTCCAGTGTACCCTTTGCATCTATCCACTCTCTCCACTCTCTTGGCGATTAACAGCAAAATTCCTATTTCATTCCTTTCACTGAAGATGATGTGGACTTTTCTTTTCCATTTTCTGAATCAGTCCTTTCCACGACCCTTCCTTTACCAAAGTTACGTGTTACTAACTCAGTTTAAGTGCCTCAGGTCGGTGTTTTAAGTAATTAACTTTCCTGTGCCATAATTTTCATTGTAGGTGGTCGCCAGTCAGTTGGTAGCTGTGCATGATTTTATCATTTTTTTGCTCTAGTCGAATGCGCTACGTGTCCTGCACCCGCTATCTCGACGCGGTCGAATGCAGTAACATACCGTATCTTACTTGTACCGCACTCGACTGTCACGCCGTCGGATAGACAAGGTTTGCCGGCATTCCCTTCACGCGACACGCCTGACCACCCAGTCGTTATACAAATGGGCAACACGGGACCTCCTTGTAACTCATTTACTTTTTACTCAAATGTGTAGAAGGTCGAGCATCTTTATTCTCTTGTTTTATGATTGTATTTTCAATTCCAACTGCATCTCTGCCATGTTTCTTCACATTAACGTCCAAGTTTTGAAATTACTTCTTTCGTTTCTGCTACCTTCCACATTACTGAACTGTATGAAATATTATCAACTGAGGTAATATTATTGCTTTTATTACATCCAGGATAGACTCCAAGGAAAAAACACGCTGAATTGACAAAAGTCATGGGGTACGTCCTAATAATATCGTGTAGGACCTCCTAGGCGTACAGCCGCATGTCCCCCTCCCCCCCCCCCCCCCCCCTATGACCTTGCTGTTGGTGGGTAGGCTTGCGTGCCTGAGCAAAACAGATAGCCGTAACGTAGGTGCAACCACAATGGGGGGAGGGGGGGGGGGTATCTTCAGAGGCCAGACAAAGGAATGGTTGTTGAAGAGGGACAGCAGCCGTTTCAGCAGTTGCAGGGGCAACAGTCTGTATGATTGACTGAACTGACAAGCAACAACATCCAAAACAGCACTGCTGTGCTGGCATTATGACCGACTGAAAGCAAGGGGAAACTACAGCCGTAATTTTTCCAGACAACATGCAGCTTTACTTTGTGGTTAAATAATGACACCGTCCTCTGGGGTAGGTATTCCGGAGATGAAATAGTACCCCATTCGGATCTCCGGAAGGGGACTACTCAGGAGGACGTTGTTATCAGGAAAAACAAAACTGACGATCTACGGATCGGAGCATCTAATGTCAGATCCTTTAATCGGGCAGGAAAGTTAGAAGTTTTAAAAAGGGAAGCGGCTAGGCTGAAGTTAGATATAGTGGGACCTAGTGTAGTTCAGTAGCAGGAGGAACAAGACTTCTGGTCAGGTGAATGCAGGGTTGTAAATACAAAATCAAATACGGGTAATGCAGGAGCAGGTTTAATAATGAATGAAAAATAGGATAGCCGATAAGCTACCACAAACAGTATAGTGACCGCATTATTGCAGCCAAGATAGACACGAAAACCATGCCTATCAAAGTAGTACAGGTTTATACGCCAACTAGCTCCGCAGATGATGAAGACATTGAAAAAATTTATGATATGATAAAAGAAATTATTTAGAGAGTTAAGGGGAACGAAATTTTAATAGTCATGGAGGACTCGAGTACGACAGTAGAAAGGGATATGAAGCAAAATTAGAAAGTGAATATGGACTGGGTGTAAATAATGAAAGAGGAAGTAGCCTGGTAGAATTTTGCACAGAGCATAATTGAATCATAGCTAACACTTGGTTTAAGAATACGGTTGTATACGTGGAAGAAACCTGGAGACACCAGAAGGTTTCACATTGATTGTATAACTATTAGACAGAGATTTAGAAACCTGGCATTAAATTGTACGACCACTGACCACAATAGCTAACACTTGGTTTAAGAATACGGTTGTATACGTGAAAGTAACCTGGAGACGCCAGAAGGTTTCACATTGATTGTATAACTATTAGACAGAGATTTAGAAACCTGGCATTAAATTGTACGACCACTGACCACAATTTATTCGTTATGAACTGTAGACTAAAACTGAAGAAAGATTGGAACTTAAGGAGATAGTACCTGGATAAACTGGAAGAACCAGAGGTTGTAGAGAGCTTCAGAGGGAGCATTATGGAATGATTGACAAGAACAGTGGAAAGTAATGCAATAGAAGAAGAATGGGTAGCTTTGAGAGATGAAAGAGTGAAGGCAGCAGAGGATCAAGTAGGCAAAAGGACAAGGACTAGAAGAAATGGTCGGGTAACACAAGAGATATCGAATTTAATTGATGAAAGAATAAAATATAAAAACAGTAAATGAAGCTGGCGAAAAGGAATACAAACGTCTCAAAAATGATATCGACGGGAAGAGCAAAATGGCTAAGCAGGAATGACTACAGGACAAAGGTAAGGATATAGAAGCATATATCACTAGGGCAAGACAGATGCCGCCTACAGGAAAACTGAAGAGACCTTTGGAGAAAAGAGAACCACCTGTATGAATATCAAGAGCTCGGATGGATAAACCAGTCCTAAGCAAACAAGGGAAAGCAGAAAGGTGGGAGGAGTATATAGAGGGTCTGTACAAGGGCGCTATATTTGAGAGCAATATTGTGAAAATGGAAGAGGGCGTAAATGAAGATGACATGGGAGATATAGAAAACATACTGCGTGAAGAACGTAAGTCGAAACAAGGCCCCGGGAGCAGACAACATTCCGTTGGAACTACTGATAGTCTTGGGAGAGCCAGACATGACAGAACTCTTCCATCCGGTGAGCAAGATGTATGAGACAGGCGGAATACCCTCAGACTTAAGGAAGAATATAATAATTCCAGTCCCAAAACAAGCAGGTGCTCACAGGTGTGAAAATTACTGAGCTATTGGTTTAATCAGTCACGGTTGCAAAATACTAACAGTAATTGTTTACAGACGAATCGAAAAACTGGTAGAAGCCGACCTCGGAGAAGATCAGTTTGGAGTCAGTAGAAGTGCAGGGACACGCGAGACAGTACTGACCCTAAAACTTATCTTAGAAGACAGGTTAAGGCTTCTCCGAAGTCGGCTTCTACCAATTTTTCGATTCGACTGTAAACAATTACTGTTAGTATTTTGCAACCGTGACTTATTAAACCAATAGCTCGGTAATTTTCACACCTGTGAGCACCTGCTTTTTTAGGGACTGGAATTATTATATTCTTCCTTAAGTCTGAGGGTATGAGCGAAAGGCTATTTACAATTTCTGCAGAAACCAGACGGCTGTAGTAAGAGTCGAGCGGAACGAAAGGGAAGCAGTGGTTGAGCAAGGAGTGCGACAGGTTTGCAGACTATCCCAGATATTATCCAATCTGTACGTTGAGCAAGCAGTAAAAGAAACAAAAGAAAAATTTTTAGTAGGAATTAAAACCTAGGGAGAAGAAATAAAAATCTTGAAGTCTGTCGATGACATCGTAATTCTATCAGAGACAGCAAAGGACTTGGAAGAGAAGTTGAATGGAATGGACAATGTCTTGAAGAGAGAATGTGCGATAAACATCGACAACAGCAAAACGAGGATAATGGAAAGTATTCGAATTAAATCAGGTGATGCTGAGGGAATTAATTAGGAAATGAGATACTTAAAGTAGTAAAGGAGTTTTGCTATTTGGGGAGCAAAATAACTGATGATGGTCGAAATAGAAAGGATATAAAATGTAGACTGGCGACGGCAAGGAAAGTGTTTCTGAAAGAGAAATTTGTCAACAGCGAGTATAGATTTAAGTGTCAGGAAGTCTTTTCCGAAAGTACTTGATCGATTGTAGCCATGTATGGGAGTTAAACATGGAAGATAAGTAGTTTAGACAAGAAGAGAATAGAAGCTTTTGAAATGTGGTGCTACAGATGAATGCTGAAGATTAGATGGGTGGATCACATAACTATTGAGGAGGTACTGAATAGAATTGGGGAGAAGAGGAATTTGTGGCACAACTTGACTAGAAGGGATCGGTTGGTAAGACGCGTTCCGAGACAACAAGGATCACCAATTTAGTGTTGGAGGGAAGTGTGGAGGGTAAAAATCGTAGAGGAAGACCAAGAAATGAATACACTAAGCATATTCAGAAGGATATAAGTTGCAGTAGTTACTTGGAGATGAAGAGGCTTACACAGATAGAGTTAAATGGAGTGCTGCATCATACAACAGCAGTGTACCAACTCCACATGGCATGGACTCAAGAAGTCGTTGATAGTTCGCTGTAGAAATTTCGCGTCATGCTGCCTCTGTAGGCGACCACAACTGACAAAGTGTTGCCACTGCAGGTTTTTGTGCCCGAATTGACCTCTCAGTTACGTCCCATGAACTTTCGATGGAACTCACGTCGGGCGATCTTGGTTGTGAAATCATTCGCCCGAATTGTCCCAATGTTCTTCAAACCAATCGTATTTCGCATAGTTATCCGTAATCATTCCATCGTTGCCTGGGAATGTGAAGTTTATGAATGGCTGCAAATGGTCTCTAAATAGCCAAACATAACCATTTCCGGTAAATGATGGGTTCAGTTGGACCAGATGTTCAAAGCCGTTCCATGTAAACAGCTCACAGCATTATGGAACCACCATCAGCTTGCACGGTGACTTTTTGACAACTTGGACGCATTATTAAGGGGCTCCGCCACACTAGAAGCCTACCGTCAGCTGCGATGAGTTGAAATCGAGGCTCATCTGACCAGGCCACTGTTTTACAGTCGTTGGTCGTATGGTCACGAGTCTAGGAGAGGCGCTGCAGGCGATGTCGTTCTGTTAGGAAAGGCACTTGCGCCGTTCCTCTACTTCCATAGCCCATTAACATCAAATTTCGCCGCACTGTCCTAGCGGATACGTTCGTCGTACGCTCCAGCGCTCGGTTATTTCAATATTGATGTCACTGTTATTCAACGCAACGTTGCTTATCTGTTAGTAGTGCAACTACGCAAAGGCCGCTGCTCTCGGTCGTTAAGTGAAGCCGTCGGCCAATGCGTTGTCCGTGGTGAGAGGCACTGCTTGAAATTTAGTATTCTCGGCACGCCCTTGACAGAGGAGATCTCGGAATACTGAATTTCCGAACAGTATCCGAAATGGAATATCCCATAAATATAGCTCTATCATTCCGGTTCAGAGACTATTAATTCTCGTTGTGAGGCTGTAATAACGTCGGAAACCTTTCCACGTGAATCACCTGAGTACAAAAGCTCTGGCGATGCACTGTGTTTTATACTTTTTATACTCGGCCCTGTTTATGTGCATATTGCTATCTGATTACTTTCGTCACCTCAGTGTGTTAAAGAGTCGTAGATGTTGGGCGAAAGCAAGTTACGGTGACTATCGGCATTCTCACGTTCTCAACTCACACCATGGCTGGCCAGCCAACAGCGCAACACATGGGCGGATTCCTTCATCGGTAGCAATACAAAGGAGCGAAATCTCCAGTAGGAGATACCATTATTGTGACTTTGTCCGCGTATACTATATTTTTAGATTGTATGTAGTACATCTGGTATCATTTGGCTTAGGTTACGGTAGCTTATACTACTTGTGTTGTTGACAGTCTCTCGCATTGGGTCTAATCTTGGGTAAGTGTATCAGTCGGGCGATATTTCTCCGTTCGCGGCTCGGAACGATCTCATCTTACTTCCTGTCCTATGCACTTACACATTTATTTCTCATAAATGTAGCACGTGTCCTTCTGCGACTAGTGTCTTCTAATTACAGTCCTCCAGTCTGTACTGACAGGGCATCTTATAAGCTACTTAAAACACCAAAACTACCGTCATTTCTGCTGTGCTGCAGCAACATTCTTCAAAATGTAGATTAATACAGCTGGGGGCTGGTGCCTCAACATATTGGGTTTCTAGTGGTGTCATAAGACATACGACATGAAATTTCTTACACTTTATTGGTCCTGAAATACATTTCTGGTTGCTGGTGTGAAGAAAAACTTGGGATTTGAATTGATAGACCTAAAGGGCAGCACCCAGCTCAAAGACCTGAATTCTACTGTTTCCAAAACATTTACAAATATTTCAACCTAACTGTAATATCACCAATTCTACCAATAAGTGGCTTAACATATACAACTACAACAAAACTCCACAAGCCACCTTAAGGCGTGTGGCAAGGAATATTTCTGATGCCAGTAACTGATCCCCCTTCCCTGTTCCATCCTCGAATAGCGCGTGTATAGAATGATTGTCGGTAAACCTCTGTGTTATCTTTAATTTCTCGAATTTTCTCGCTGTGGTCATTTCGCGAGATGTATATGGAATAAAGTAATGTGCTATTCGACTCTTTCCGCAAAAGTACACTTAAAAAATTTCAGTATGAAACCCTCTTTCCACACCTCCCTCTTTCCACACCTCCCTCCACACACACACACTTTTCGAATATCAGCTGCTTGTTTGCAGGCACTGTCAGAGAGTCTTAGAGCTACAGTGGTGTTCGTCACTTTTCTGAAACGCTGAGCGGGTTTAGTTCATTTTCGCTGCTGGAGTCAGGCATGTTAAGGCACTTATTTTTTATTTCCTCATTTTTTGAAGCACAGTTCTACAATGAGCAACATACTATGGTGTGTAACCACAGATTGGAAAATCAGAACAATTACACATCCAAACGTTCATGATATATTTCGAAACCCACAACAGATTGCGAATAAAACACAGGCACTGAGCAGATCATGTCTAAAAGATTCTCCTAGAATTCGAAGCACTGTCCTACAGACGAGAAAAATGGCTGGAATTTTCTGTGAATTTTCGATGTCCTACAACTGCTGATCTAAAACCACAATGGCAGGTGGAGGGGTGGGCAGCATCCCACCTGTTACATCCAGAGGAGGCTGGGCTGCCTGGAAAAACTGGGAAATTTGTGGTATGGTCTTATGGGACCAATCTGCTGATGTCATCGGTCCCTAGGTTTACTCACTGCTTAGTCTAACTTAAACTAGCTTATGCTAAGGACAACACACGCACCCATGCCCGAGGAATGACTCGGACTGCCGACGGGGGCCGCGGGCTGCCTGGACTTATATCTGGACACGCGAACAAAGAGGACATCACGTGACTCGCTGATATCACAGAAAATTCTGTAGATGCCTTGTTCCGCCCCTGTCTTGTTAGAACTAATCTTTTGAGAGTCCTACGCCCCTCACAAAGGATGTCTTGTGATCCTACGACGTAATGGAACTCTCTATGAATGTAGCGTCTTCATTGGTTCTTGATAGGTCTACCGGCCAATATGCTGCTGCTGGTGTCTCAGGAGGGGAGCTTTAATTTTTCGGCGTGGTACCAAATTCAAACCACAGTTTATCACCACAAATGATTGTACCACCAGACCATATCCCGTAGTGAACACGATTCGCTTCCTGCTCCATATAAAAATCTTCACTTATGCATCCTGCATACAGCTATCGATCACCAGAGACTCGCACATGCACCGTGAAGGCACACAGATCCCAAACACTGAAGCACATGCAACGTATATAGCCACAAGCTAGATATCTCCCACGAGGCTGGTCGGTCATCCACTACAGCCAATGGCCACGAGGCAACTTCACCCACATGCCCTGAACTGATACGCAATCAGCGCTCCCTCTGTGGACAGCAGCCACTCTCTGAACTGGTGAACAAAGGCTGGATAGTTCCAACGGCGCAAAGGCGTCTGCTAACAGTACTGTTCCCAGTCTGCCCTGCTTGCTGCTGTGGTTACTAAAATGGATTGCGACCATCTCCAGAATCCGGGATTACAAGAATATTTATTTTGTGTGCTCAGTCGATGAGAAATGTTTCATCAATTGCAAATTAATTTACCCATCTGGAAGCCCACAGCAGCTGCAATATCCGATTTTACACACCAAAATATGACAATGTTTCTGACACTTTTATGCGGAAATCATCAAATAGCACATGATATTTTAAGGATTCATGTTTCTTCACATGGTCTGCTGGAATATCGTAGCATTTACGCGACTGTTCTCAATATCAACCACATAGCAGCATCCAACTACCCGCCCGCACTGCATAATTCCGAAAATAAAGAGCGGTAATTATGTATGTATAGAGCAGCAACTTTAGCAAGGTCATTGCTTGGAACGTGTTACAGACCATAGAGTAACTAGACGTCTCGTGTGCGAAGTTTTTTACATGGAAACTCGAAAATAGAGAAAACTGCTAGATCCACTCGTATTGTTTAAGAATACCAATGGCGGGTGGAGGGGAGGGCAGCATCCCACCTGTTCGAACCAGAGGACGCTGGGCTGCCTGGAAAAACTGGGAAATTTGTGGTAAGGTCTTATGGGACCAATCTGCTGAGGTCATCGGTTTACTCACTGGTTAGATCATCCTTGTACTTTACAAGGTCACCTAAGATTTTAATACCCATTATTGCATGTACTTCTCATGTCTAGAGAACCAGCAACTGTCTCTTCCGCCAGTGGCTCACCATCTTGATGCAAACAACACGTCACAGTCGATCTTCTCTCACCAAATGTGTAAAATGGCAGTATACCTCAAAGTCAAACAAGAGGCTTCTGGAAGTCTCAGACTGGCCAGGCCAATGACACAAAGAAAGAGACTTGTAACAAATTGTCTTACTACAGTCCCGCCAAAGAAGTGTGATGTCACCTTCCGCCTCACAGTCAAACAAGAGGCTTCTGCAACTCTCAGGCCTGCTGGATCGGCGACACATAAGAGAGAGAGATTTGTAAGGGCTCGTCTCACTACAGTCTCAAATTTAAAATAAAAAAATAAAAAATAAACCTTAACTCCTCCCAAACAGGCCATGAAGGCCCAAAGGTACCGACCGGGCCGCCGTGTCATCCTCAGCCCACAGGCGTCACTGGATGCGGATATGGAGGGGCATGTGGTCATCACACCGCGCTCCCGGCCGTATGTCAGTTTCCGAGACCGGAGCCGCTACTTCTCAATCAAGTAGCTCCTCAGTTAGCCTCACAAGGGCTGAGTGCACCCCACTTGCCAACAGCGCTCAGCAGACCGTGTGGTCACCCATCCAAGTGCTATCCCAGCCCGACAGCGCTTAACTTCGGTGATCTGACTGGAATCGGTGTTAGGCCGCAAGGCCGCAGGCACTACAGTCTCCAGCCCCAAGAAATAAGTGTGACGTTATGGACTACATCATCTCACACTCAAAGAAGGGTTTCTGTATCTTCTATTCAGAGTTTGAATCTCATTGGTTCCTGAAAATAGTCCTTCCTGTTCGCACGCCATCCGTACCAGATGCTTAGACGCTAGGTATACTGTTACCAGCACTGTCAAGCAACCACCCGATTAATTTACATGGGGGAGGGAATAAACGTCCAGCATGACAACTTACCATATTTAATCTTCTCAAGTTTCCACATAAAAACTGGAGACTACTTGTAACACACTGTAAGAGGTCCATGACTAAGGAATTTATTGCTAGCGCACTCGAGCAGATGTAATTTCGATGGATTGCTTACGCGCTGCAATAGAATCGCAGACCAGAGAGCAGTGTCGGCAACAGTAGTGGTAGTAGCTCGCTGTCGGGTAGTTGGGCCGGTCGTGGGGAGCGATGGCGGTGGCTGAGCGATGTAGTATAAGGTAAAACCAAAAATTACTATTTATAGCGGCGCGCATATGTAATTTGTAACAACTGATTTTGTACTATTGTCATATCATGTCCCATGTAACTGTTTTAAAAAATCTTTTAATAATAATCTTTCTTGTAAACATAACTTTTGACAATCAATCATCTGAATTTAAAGATTTTACTAATTTCTCCTATCCATGGTCATCCCGATTATCGTAAAGAAAACTCAGTTGTTTCTATTTATACATGACAAATCTACCGGCCAGAATTGCACTGGGCTGTGCAAAAAAAAAAAATTTCTTATAGGAGCAAATATATTCGCGATATCCGGCGACTTCATTGAGGTAAGGATTTTCAATTTATTCAGAATGATTTTTCAGGGCCATGACGCAGCATTGTTGACGTCCAGATTTACCAGTTTAGGTTCACAGTCAGTTAATTATTGAAAGGTTATATGTGAGTCACATTTTCATTGGGAGGTCATTCATATTTTTATTCCGAGGTTACGGAATTTAAAACTGTTGGGAGGTTACAACATACGACCGCGAAGGCTACCCAAAACATACTGAGTATTAGTTCGCCGTTTAACCACCCAGAGGACGACGTGATTATCTCAACTGCACCCCTATACTCTGCCTCTTTGGTTCGGGAGGTTGAGTGGTAACTCGCCCCCTTAAGCCAGAAGTGTCCATTTGTTCTGCTTACCGGCTTTCGCTGCCATGCGCCCAGATGCCAAGCAGTGTCGTCCTAGGAAACCAGCCACCTAATTATCAGTGTAATTACAACTAAGTATTACGACAGCAGCGCCAATCTGGTGATATTCAACAATGAGCTAAGTATTGGAAATACCTCCTCCTGACGAATGTGGCTCTGAAAATATTATTTCCCCACGTAAACCTATATCCTTCTTATGACTGGATAATTTTCCACGTAAAACCTTTCATACGCCTAACACCTATCGATGCACTGAAATTGCAGTTTCCCACATCAAATCTATTCCTTCCCTATGACCAGACATAGACCCCACCTGTGCTGGCTTAAATGTCGACAGCACACCAGGCAGCAAAGAGGCGCCGCCAGCGCCCTCTCGACCACTAGTATTTAGATCACCGCCGTGGACCGGAGGGCCCAGTCAGACATCCAGTGAGTCAACGAGTCGAATCACCAGTCGCAGCTCAGTGGGAGTCGCAGTCGCAACTAGCTCAGCCTCTAGCTCAGAGTCAGTCAGTACCTAGCGACCAGAGTAGTGTAAATATCCCATTTGCACTTCACCAGCGGTGAGGCTAACGTGCACTATTACATAAGAGCTTGTTTCGCAACACCTGGATTATCTTAAGTGTCTTATTGTTGTTATGATTAAAGAACCCTGTTAATACATGCACTTTGTATTACAGAAGAGGATACCAGCCACCAAACAACATCCTCTCCTTCCTTCCCATGGTACAAGGCTACAGTGACGATGAGACAACACAAAACCACCCACATCAATTTCTTCGCACATGTCAGACAAACGACCACAGCAACTTTACACTCCAACACATACACATTTCAGACAATCAGCGAAATTATCGTTTATATGTTTAAGCATCCGAAAAATTATGATATGTCCGTACTCACACCAGCTAGGTTTCTCGATTCCCCTTAGCTCAAGGAAATTATTTGACATTTAACTCTTCCAGTCAGTCAGATTCGAGGAAGGACTGCAGTTATTTTCAGTCAGCACTTCCGGAAAGTGCTGCATGGCAACAAGGCGCTCTTAAACAAGTGTTGTAAAGCACAGGCGTCTGGCACTCTGCGATAATCAACAGTGCTCCCACAAACGAAACGGTTGGAAAGACATCACCGATATGGATTGGTACATGATAATAAACATCACAGTCTACAGTGTGACAAAGAACAAGTGAGAATCTCCTTTGGGGAGCCCATGGGAGGACATTCTGTGTATCCATGATACACAGGAATGTAGAGTTACTGACATGTGCAAAGAAATAGATGTGAATGAGACTATGTCTAGTCAAGAGGGAGGTATAGATTTGACACAGTAAACTGCAATTTCAAAGCTCCGACATCCGTAAGGGGCATGAAAGATTTTATGTGGAAAATTATGTCCACTATTAGGAGGATATAGATTTACATGGGAAATTGATGTTTTCAGTGCCACATTCGCCAGAAGGGCGTGTTTCCAATATTTCGTATATTGTCATCAGATTAGCGCTGCAATCGTAATATCTAATTATAATTATACTGATAAATATGTGGCTAGTTTCCCAGGACGGCTCTCCATAGCGTCAGGGCGAATGGCGGAGATAGCCCACTGGCCAGAACAGGTAGACATTTCTGGCTTGAAGGGCGAGCTGCCACTGAGCCTTGCTAACCAGAGAGAGGGTGCAGTTGACCTAACCATTTGTCCCCTTGGCGGGTGAATAGAGAACTAATACTAAATACCTGTTGTGTGTTGCGAATATTCTCAGATTTTTATGTGTAAATGATTGAATAAGGCGAGTGTTTGTGCTGGACGTTTATCCTCTCCCCCTCGTAAACTGACTAGCTGACTGACCGGCGGTCGCAGTAATAGTCTCTGTCTCTGTGGCCTCTGAGCATCCGGTATGGCTAGTGTGCAAACAAGAAAGATTATTTTTAAGAAAGAGTGAGGTTCAAACTTTGAATAAAAGTTCCAGAAAACCTTGTTTGACTGTGAGGTGGTATGGTCCATGATGTCACACTTATTTGTTGGGGATGGAGACGGTAGTGAAACAAGTCCTTAAAAGTCTCTTTCTTTTCACGTGTCGCCAGTCCAGCAGGTCCGAGAGGTCCAGAAGACTCCTGTTCGACTGTGAGGTGACATCATACTTCTTTGTCAGAGCTGTAGTGAGACAAGTTGTTGCAAGTCTCTGTTTCTTTGTGTCATTGGTCTCGCCAGTCTGACACATCAAGAAGCCTCTCGTTTGGCTTTCAAGTATACTGCCATTTTACACATTGATTGACAGAATATCGATTGTGATGTGTTGTTTGCATCGAGAAGGCTGGTGGAAGAGATAGTTGCTGGTGCTCTAGACATGGGAACTACATGCGATTATGGGTATTAAAATCTTAGTTGATTTTGTAAAATACAAGGATGATCTGGAATCTGTTAGATCACTCACACTGGTATTCGTAAATAATACGAGTGAAGCTATCAGTTTCCATTGTTTTCGAGTTTGCAAGTAAAAATCTTCGCAGATGAAACAATTTCCTAGTTACTCAGTGGTTTGCAACACGTTAAACGCAGTGACCTCGCTGAAGTTTCTGCTCTCTAGAGATACAATTTCCACTCTTTGTCTTCGGAATTATGCTGTACAGGCGAGTAAATGGTTCAAATGGCTCTGAGCACTATGGGACTTAACATCTGAGGTCATCAGTCCCCTAGAACTTAGAACTACTTAAACCTAACTAACCTAAGGACATCACACACATCCATTCCCGACGCAGGATTCGAACCTGCGACTGTAGCAGTCGCGCGGTTCCGGACTGACGCGCCTAGAATCGCTCGGCCACCGCGGCCGGCGCTACAGGCGAGTAGTTGGATACTGCTGTGAGGGTTATATTGACAACAGTGACGTAAATGCTATGATATTCCGGGAAACATGTGAAAATATATGAAATTTTCATATGCTATTTGATGATTTCAGCATAAGATCTCACAAATATCGTCGTTTTTTGGTGTGTACCGTATAATCAGATATTGCAGCTGATATCGGTTTCCAGATCGGCAAATTAATTCGCGACTGACGAAGCATTTCTCATTTTGGAGAGCGGTCGCAGTCCACAGAGGGCGCCCTTTGATCATATATCAGACCAGTGTTTCCATTGGCCGTTATGGACGACCGACCAACCTTGGGGGGAGGGGGGGGGGGGGGAGGGGGGATATCTAGCATGCGACCATGTATGGTGCATGCGCTTCTGTTTTTGGGATCTGTGTGTCTCTCTGGTGTATGTGTGGGTGACTGGTAGTCGACAGGTAAATGCAGGATGTAGAACTGATGATCTGTGACTGGTATCGTGCTGAGCGAAAGTTGAACGAGCGCCGGGGCAAATGGACCTCGATGGACGATAGAGGGAAGAGTCGTCTAGTGAGTGCACCATCGTCTCACCACGTGAATACACTGGCCAATAGTGCCTCTCGCGGCCGGCAGAAATACAGCCGCACCTCGACCACTCAGTCCATCGTGGACTTCGTCTGACAGTGTTCGTTACTGTTTCCACATACTAATGACTACTCTTAACGACTTTGCTTTGGTGTTGGCTTTCCTGGTTAATCTCAATTTGGTTTGAGGCTCGTACTTGACCTGTTGACAGCGTTGCAACTAAAGTTTGTTGCACTTCACTGTCACACAGGTTACCATTGACTTGCTCTTCTTCTGTCAGGTCTGCCATTTGTCAGCCCTGTTTCTAGATTCTGGCGGGGGTTTGATTCCCGTCCGCAGACAGTCTCCCCACCTTGCGTCGCCATCGTTTCCTGTTTTTCTGACGTGTGAGCCGTTATCTGACTACTCGCGGATATAGACTGCGTGGTACAGGATACGAATTGTGTTCACTACAGCGATATAGTATGGCAGAACAATCATTTGTGGTAATAAATCCTGCTTGGAGATCAGTTTTACCGTGAAAAATCCAAGTTTTCTTCGACAGGAGCAGAGCAGCGTAACTGTGTCACTGCACTATCTGTTGACCACTTTTGCAGGGTTTAACTGTCAGTGCTAAATGACTGCTGCATAGTTTCCGATCTGTACAAAAAATAGTTTTCCACTGATAATTTGTCCAGCTGTAGAAAGTGGTGGACAGTGTTCCCACACCAGCAGCAGTATTTTGGCAGGTAAATTCTATAAGAACAAGTTAGGATGCTCCATTCACAGGAAGTTCCACGATGCCAGAGAGTCACAAGTCATACTCTGTGAGGGGCTTCGGTGTCTCTACAGACTGGTTCCATCAAGACAAGGCCAGAACAAGCCATCTACAGAAAGTTCCGTGAGTCATAGAGTCACGTGATCTCTTCTTTTCTCCAAGGTTCAGAGACAAGTCCAGGTAGACCAACTTCCTCTCGTTCGAACAGGTGGGATGCTGCCCTCCCCCCTGCCTGCCGTTGTGGCTTTAGATCAGCAGTTGTAGGACACCAATAATTCACCGAAAATTCCGGACATTTTTCTCATATGTAGAACAGTGCTTCGAATTCTAGGGGAATCTTTTAGGTGTGATCTGCTGTGTGTGTCTGTGTTTTAATCGCGATCTCTTGTGGGTTTCGAAATATGTCATGAAATTTTAGATACGTAATTGTTGTGATTTTCCTGTCCATGGTTACACGCCAGTGGTGGTTCCCATAGTAGAACTGTGCTCCGAAAAGTGAGGAAAATAAAAAATAAGTGCCTTAACATCCTTGACTCCAGCAGCGAAAATACACTAAGCCCACTCAGCGTTTCACAAAAGTGATGAATACCACAGGACCTGCAGGACAGAATTTTTTTTGTTTGACAAGCAGCTGAAAATCTAAATATGGGTGGGTGGGGAGGGGGGAGGGGCTGCTGAAAGTGGGAGGTGACTGTAGGATAGTGTCAAGCAAGCTCTGACGGCAGTATTGTGGACCAACATCTCCTCCACTGAACACATCACAAAGACTTGTGTCATCCTATCTAAGAGCTCGGCAAGGGCTGAAGCTTCCACACAAGTAGAGGAGTGTGGGAGTTGGAGGAGTGGGAGGAAGAGGGTGGAGGCCAACAGCGCCCTCTGGTGAATGTAGTGCGAACTAGCTCAGTTAGTGTCTGCATGTCTCTAAATTAGATTACTGGAGGTAGCCCAATTGAGCTCTAAATAAATAAATAAACGTAGTAGCCCTCCTTCCTTTGCAGCACAGAATTACCATTTCCCACCATTTACACAAGTTAGGCTATCCCAATGAACCTTTTCCCACCATGTCCAGGGGCGAAGTCATAGGAGTGGTGTGGGTGAGGAGGGAGGGAAGGGGGAAGTTAGGTTAGTGGAGTTGCCCAATTGACTTTTTTGCACCAACATTTCTCGGCATTTCCAGGAGTTGAAGGGGGATGGGGGTGTGGGGTGAGTGATGTCCTAGGAGGCCAAGGGGGGCCCAATTTGTCCCAGAAACGGCTCGCTTACGCATTAGAATTTTCCTTCTTTGAAGCATACCACGCCTTTCAAGCCCAGAAAACTACTTAAAGCTATGCTCCTCCATGGGTACTCTGTTCGTGTAGAGGCTCGTCGAACACTGAATTCTTCAGCTGGTTTCATATACACTCGTCTGATTGATGGTATGACTGACGGAGATATACAATATTATTCAGGGCATGACAACAGTCCATCGGGTTATGAAGAGAGTTGACGCAGCATTAGTGCATAACCACAGCCTTTTCTTAACATTTGATCGAATGAGCTATGTATGAGCTGTGAAGTCATCAACGTCAAACGGTACATACTGCACCTAGTGCTTTACTATCAACGTCCGCATCATAACCATACTGGCACGTCCTGTAAAAGCGCAGCCAAATGTGTAACTTGCTGCAACGATGTTCATGAGGGAGATTGTCCATCTCCTTGTCCCCACTGCATCAACAGTACTGGAAGCCATGCCACTTCATCCTGCGAATGCCCTGTGTACCTCAATGAGCGAGCCGGTCAGGAGATTCGGGTGAAAGAAAAGGTATCCCCCAATGTTGCTCGCAAGATATTAGCGAGTCGAAAGCCTTACATATCACTATCCTGCAGTTACAGTATCGTTATTGCTACATCACGACCCACGAAAGATATGACCACTCAGACTTGTGACTCCAGTTTAGTGGTAGGGTTGTGAAATCGCCTAATGGTTAGGTGGCGTCCTCACCTCCGCCCACTACAGTTGCTCAAAACACCAAAAAACCATCCCCCATACCAGTGGTGTTACTTGTATGCAATCAGAAGAAGGGAAATTTAAAAATACGTACTCATAAAATGAATTTTTGTGCACCTCAAGTCAGCAAGCGTCTGAGCCCACGACTGACAAACGCAAAGGTGCTAAGAAGACAAACGTTATTCCCCTTCCCCAGCTCGGAGATCCTGTACAACAGCGACAATGTGCGACACCTACTTCTGGCCCACCTCCATTGCACCAGTGTGAATCACGAACCAGTTCTCTACCCTGGAGTCAGCTGACCGACCCAAGCAACATAATGGAACGTCTGAAGAAATAATGGAACAGGATCTTCCATCCTCAGAACCCTGTAGCATTTTTTTTTCGGTGTCATCAATCTTCTGACTGGTTTGATGCGGCCCGCCAGGAATCCTCTGCTGAGCCAACCTCTTGATCTCAGAGTAGCACTTGCAACCTATGTCCTCAATTATTTGCTGTATGTAAAGTAAAACTCTGTTTTCCTCTCAGTTTTTGCCCTCTTGAGTTCCCTCTAGTACCACGGAAGTCATCCCCTCATGTCTTAACAGATGTCCTATCATCCTGTCCATTCTCCTTATCAGTGTTTTCCACATATTCCTATCCTCTCCGATTCTGTGCAGAACCTCCTCATTCCTTACCTTATCAGCCCACCTACTTTTCAACATTCGTCTGTAGCACGACATCTCAAGTGCTTCGATTCTCTTCTGTTCCGGTTTTCCCACAGCTCATGTTTCACTACCATACAATGCTGTACTCCAGACGTACGGTCTCAGAAATTTCTTCCTCAAATTATGGCCTATGTTTCATACTTCACTTAGCCAGGAATGCCCTTTTTGCCATTGCTAGTCTGCTTTTGATGTTCTCCTTGCTCCATCCGTCACTAGTTATTTCACTGCCTAGGTAGCTGAATTCTTTAACTTCATCTATTTCTATGACCATCAGTCCTGATGCTAAGTTTCTCGCTGTTCTTATTTCTGCTGCTTCTCATTACTTTTGTCTGTCTTCGATTTACTCTCAATCCATATTCCGTACTCATTAGATTGTTCATTCCATTCAGCAGATAATGTAATTCTCCTTCACTTTCACTCAGGATAGCAACGTCATCAGCGAATCGTATGATTGATATCCTTTCGCCTTGAATTTTAATTTCACTTCTGAACCTTCTTTTATTTCCATCCTTGGTTCTTCGATGTACATATTGAAAAGCAGGGGCAAATACTGCATCCCTGTCTGACACACTTTTTAGTCCAAGCACTTCGTTCTTGGTCGACCACTCTTATTATTCCCTCTTGGCTCTTGTATATATTGTATACTCCCCGTAATCCCTATAGCTTACTCAATGTTTCACAGAATTTCGATCATCTTGCACCATTTTACACTGTCGAATGCTTTTTCCAGGTCGACAAATCTTATGTCTTGATTTTTCTTTAGTCTTGCTTTCATTATCAACCGCAATGTCAGAATTGCCTCTCTAGTGCCTTTATCTTTCCTAAAGCCAAACTGATCGTCATCTAGCACATCCTCAATTTTCTTTTCCATTCTTCTGTATATTATTCTCGTCAGCAACTCGGATTCATGAGCTGTTAAGCTGATTGTGAGATAATTCTCGCACTTGTCAGCTCTTGCAGTCTTCGGAATTGTGTCTATGATATTTTTCCGAAAGTCGGATGCTATGTCGCCAGACTCACACATTCTACATACCAACGTGAATAATCATTTTGTTGCCACTTCCCCCAGTGATTTTAGAAATTCCGATGGAAAGTAATCTATCCCTTCTGCCTTAATTTGATCTTAAGTCCTCCAAATATCGTTTAAATTCTGATTATAATACTGGATCCCCTATCTCTTCGAAATCCTCTCCTGTTTGCTCTTCTATCGCGTCATACAAAACTTCCCCGTCATACAGGCTTTCAACGTATTCTTTCCACTTACCCGCTCTCTCCTCTGCATGTAGCAGTGGAATTCCCGTTGCACTCTTAATGTTACCACACTTGCTTTTAATGTTACGAAAGGTTGTTTTGACTTCTGTATGCTGAGTCTGTCCTTCCGACAATTATTACTTTCTCTATTTCTTCACATTTTTCCTGCAGCCTTTCCGTCTTGGCTTCCCTGCACTTCCTACACTACTGTCCATAAAAATTGCTACATCAGGAAGAAATGCAGATGATAAACGGGAATTCATTGGACAAACATATTATACTAGAACTGACATGTGATTACATTTTCACGCAATTTGGGTGCATAGATCCTGAGAAATCAGTACCCAGAACAACCACCTCAAGCCGTAACAACGGCCTTGACACGCCTGGGCATTGAGTCAAACAGAGCTTAGATGGCGTGTACGGGTACAGCTGCCCTTGCAGCTTCAACACAATACCACAGATCATCAAGAGTAGTGACTCGCCTATTGTGACGAGCCAGTTGCTCGGCCACCATTGACCAGACGTTTTCAATTGGTGAGAGATCTGGAGAATGTGCTGGCCAGGGCAGAAGTCGAACATTTTCTGTATCCACAAAGGCCCGTACAGGACTTGCAACATGCGGTCGTGCATTATTCTGCTGAAATGTAGGGTTTCGCAAGTATCGAAAGAAGGGTAGAGCCACGGGTCGTAACACATCTGAAATGTAACGTCTACTGTTCAAAGTGCCGTCAGTGCGAACAAGAGGTGACAGAGAGGGGGTAACCAATGGCACCCGATACCATCACGCCGGGTGACACGCCAGTATGGCGATGACGAATACACGCTTCCAATGTGCGTTCACCGCGATGTCGCCAAACACGGAAGCGACCATCATGATGCTGTAATCAGAACCTGGATTCATCCGAAAAAATGACGTTTTGCCATTTGTGCACCCAGGTTCGTCGTTGAGTACACCATCGCAGGCGCTCCTGTCGGTGATGCAACGTCAAGGGTAACCGCAGCCATGGTCTCCGAGCTGATAGTCCATGCTGCTGCAAACGCCGTCGAACTGTTCGTGCAGATGGTTGTTGTCTTGCAAACGTCCCCATCTGTTCTCTCAGGGATCGAGACGTGGCTGCACGATCCGTTACAGCCATGCGGATAAGATGCCTGTCATCTCGACTGCTAGTGATACGAGGCCGTTGGGATCCAGCACGGCGTTCCGTATTACCCTCCTGAACCCACCAATTCCATATTCTGGTAACAGTCACTGGATCTCGACCGACGCGAGCAGAAATGTCGCGATACGATAAACCGCAATCGCGATAGGCTACAATCCGACCTTTATCAAAGTCGGAAACGTGATGGTACGCATTTCTCCTCCTTACCGAGGTATCACAACAACATTTCACCAGGCAACGCCGGTCATCTGCTGTTTGTTTATGAGAAATCGGTTGGAAACTTTCTTCATGTCAGCACGTTGTAGGTGTCGCCACCGGCGCCAACCTTGTGTGAATGCTCTGAAAAGCTAATCATTTGCATATCACAGCATCTTCTTCCTGTCGGTTAAATTTAGCGTCTGTAGCACGTCATCTTCGTGGTGTAGCAATTTTAATGGCCAGTAGTGTATTTATTTCATTCCTCAACGACTTGTATTTTTATATTCCTGAGTTTCCTCGAACACATTTGTACTTCGTCCTTTCATCAATCAAAGGAAATATTTTTTCTGTTGCCCATGGTTTCTTCACAGTTACTTTCTTTGTGCCTATGTTTTTCTTTCCAGCTTCTGTGGATTCCCCGTTTTAGAGATGTCAACTCCTTTTCAACTGTAGTGCCTACTGAGCTTTTCCTTATTGCTGCATCTATAGCCTTAGAGAACTTCAACCGTATCTCGTCATTTCTGAGTACTTCTGCAACCCACTTCTTTGAGTATTGATTCTTCCTGACAAATGTCAGCCTACTCTTCATCACTACTATATTGTGATCTTAGTCTATATCTGCTCCTGGGTAAGCATTACAATCCAGTATCTGATTTCGGAATCTCTAACTGAAATCTTCCCATATCACCCGGTCTTTTCCCAAGTATACCTCCTCCTCTTGTGTTCCTTGAACAGAGTATTCGCTATTACTATCTATAACTTGTTACAGAACTCAATTAGTCTTTCTTCTCTCTCATTCCTTATCCCAAACCCATACTCTCCAGTAACCTTTTCTTCTACTCCTTCCCCTGTAACTGCATTCCAGTCTCCCATGACTATTCGATTTTCGTCTCCCTTTACGTACTGTATTCCCCTCTCAACATCCTCATATGCTTTCTCTATCTCTTCATCTTCAGCTTGCGACGTCGGCATATGTACCTGAACTATCGTTGTTGGTGTTGCTTTGCTGTCGACTCTGATAAGAACAACCCTATCACTGAACTGTTCACAGTAACACACTCTCTGCCCTACCTTCCTATTCATAACGAATCCTACTCCTGTTGTACCATTTTCTGCCGCAGTTGATATTACACTATACTCCTCTGACCACAAATTCTTGTCTTGTTTCCATTTCACTTCACTGACCCCTACTATATCTAGATTGAGCCTTTGCATTTCCCTTTTCTGATTTTCTAGTTTCCCTACCACGTTCTAGCTTCTGACCATCCACTATATCTAGATTGAGCCTTTGCATTTCCCTTTTCTGATTTTCTAGTTTCCCTACCACGTTATAGCTTCTGACCATCCATGCCCCGATCCGTAGAACTTTATCCTTTCGTTGATTATATAATAATTTTCTCATCGTCACCTCCCCCTTCGCAGCCCTCTCCCGCAGACCCGAAAGTGGGACTATTCCAGAATCTTTTGCCAATGGAGAGATCACCATGACAGTTTTCAATCACAGGCCACATGTCCTGTGGATACATGTTACATGTCTTTAATGCAGTGGCTTCCATTGCCTTCTGCATCCTCATGCCGTTGATCACTGCTGATCCTTCCTCCGTTAGGGTGACTTCTTATGCCAGAAGTCTTCGGTCGCCAATGCTGATTATTAATCAAAATTTAAGCAGTGGCGGGATTCGAACCCGGGACCAAAAAGTTTTGATTGTAATCAAAGATGCTACGTCATTTTTTTCTTCTTTTCCTGTACCGTTCGTTGAATTTGGTCTGGGTGCACGTAACAGGACATCCGTTGAAGTTGATTGTTGTTTCCTTTACTCAGTTTTTTTTATTACAGAGGGCTAGCGCCTCTCTGACCGCACACACTGAGCGACCGTGTCGGCAATAATACACAGCCAAAATACGGTACTATCGACCTGCTGAAGTAATTACCCCTTATAAGAGATATATCTGCTGTCATATAATATGACCTCCAATGGTACATTCGTAGTATCAGATCACACAGGGAGGACTTACAGGTGCTATTGCGATCACAATGCCCAGTTGTTTTATGCCGCCAAGAAAGGAAATTATGACCACAAGACTACTTTAATCTTTTACACTTTACTCCACCACGTTTCAGCCTTCCTTTTGAGAAAGGAAGTCCAGCTCACAGGGGAGTCATGATGCTCATTCAGGACGACATCCATAGCCAAACCACTTCATTGAAGACCCAATTACATGGCGTTACCCTCCGTATTTCTCTCCTCAATTATAACTTTTCACTTTATAATATCTACATCTCCCCATCATCTGATGTCACCAGGGAAAAGATGCTGCAGATTACCGTTCAGCTCCCTCAATCCTTTTTGCTACTCGGCAACTTCAGTGCCCGTCGCCACATTTGGGGCTATCTTGGCAGATATTCTCATCCAACTTACTCTCATTTCTATTAGTACTGACCCACATTCCTTTCAGGTTCGATAAACGCTTCCTCGCACCTAGATTTCTCGTTCTGTAATGCACAGCTTGCCCAGCGTTTAGAGTGGTCTGTCCCCTCAGAAGCATACTCGATCGACCATTCTCCGTGTGTAATTCGTCTGGTAACTGATGTCCCATCTGTATACAAGACCAACTGGCAGCTTTCTAAAGGTAATTGGACTCTCTAATTTTCACTGACAACTTTCGGCGAACATTCCCACAGCAGTGACGATCAGGTAGAGTACCTTACGAATGTTATCCTTACTGCTGCAGAGTGTTCCTTCCCCCGAACATCTTCCCTACCGTGACGTGTCCCATTCCCCTTGTGGAGTGAGGAGTGCCTCTTCTTGAACGCCATCCCAAATGGTTCAAATGGCTCTGGGCACTATGGGACTTAACATCTGAGGTCATCAGTCCCACAGAACTTAGAACTACTTAAACCTAACTAATCTAAGGACATCACACACATCCATGCCCGAGGCAGGATTCGAACCTGCGACCGTAGCGGTCGCGCGGTTCCAAACTGAAGCGCCTACAACCGCTCGGCCACACCGGCCGGCCGCCATCCCAAGAAGGAGAACTGTATTCGTTACAAAAACTTGCACCCAAAGCGTCATCATGTTATCAGAGATAGCAGGAAAACTGCTTGGATCTTTTTTACTAATTCTTTTAACCGTTTCACTCACTCTTCTGTTGTTTGGGATAACCTACATTGGATTTCTGGAAACAATGTACCTCCAGATTCCTGGCCTGACTACAGCGAACGATGCCATTGTTGACCCATATCGATATTTCCAACTCCTTCGGTCGATACTTTGCAGTTATCTCAAGCTTCGGCCATTACCATCCCATCTTTCTACCTCCTACGAGTGGAGGAGGCTCAGGAGATACCTTTCTCCTCTCAGAATTGCAAATGCTACATATCGCTTTTACCGTGATGAAGCTCGAACTTGCTCTCACCTCGCCACGATCCTCCGCTCCAGGACCGGACGATATTCACATTCAGATGTTGCAACACCTATCTCTTGACGGAAAGTACTTTCTTCTTTGTACCTATAATCACGCTTGGACGGACGGTGCGTTTCGCAGACTTTGGTGTGAAGCCACTGTAATCCCCATATGCAAGCCTTGCATGGACAAACATCGTCCGTCCAGCTACCGCCCAATTTCTCAATGCAAGGTGATGGAGCTCATGATCAACGGTTGGCTGGAATGATGGCTTCCTAACAAATACACTCTGTGAGTTTCGTAAGCACCGCCCTGCAGCTGATTAGCTCGTCACCCTGTTAACCCACAATATGAACAATTTTCTGCTGAAATTCAAGACTGTAAACGTGTTTTTTTTTTTAATTTGAGAAGGTCTAAGATAGCTGCTGGAGGACAGGCGTCCTCGTACAATGCACACGAGGGGGGGGGGGGGGGGGGCTCCCGAGGCCCTCTGTCCCATTTGTTCAATATCCTGCGTGTCTTAAAAGGTACTTCATGGGGAGCGGATTCTAAAATCCTCCTCCGCTATACCATTCCCTTGTCCGATCAAAAATGGACTATGGGTGTCTCTATTACTCAACTACACGACCGTCTGTTTTACACATCTCAACATAATCCACCATCAAGGCATAAGTTTGCCCACTGGACGTTTTTACAGTAGCCCGATAGTGAAAGACTATACAAACTACCGCTGCCATACCCGCGTGACGTTCTTTTCAGCAGTTATGCGTGCGGCGATCCTCTATGTCCTACCATCCGTTCCATGTGTGGATACGATGTAAGCGCGTCCTACCATCCATTCCATGCGTGAGTACGATGTAAGCGCAACTTCTTGGTTGTCTCCGGGAGTTCGCTCTCGTATACTGCTTCGGTAACTTAACCTTACGTTACCTGCCAGCTTTCCGATGGCTGAGAGAACATCACCACCTTGGCTTCGTGCAGAGCTCCACGTTCATCTCGGGCTTAGTTCGCTTCCCAGGAACACAACTCCAGATTCGACCTATCACTGTAAGCAAGCAACTTGAAGACAGCGTCTTCGTCTACACTAATGGGTCTAAGACCGACCGTGGTGTCGGATCCAGATACCGGCTTCTAGAACTGTGCTCGATTTTTACTGGAGATCTTTTCACTCTCTATCAGGCCACGCAGTACATCCGAGACAAAGGCTTCTCAATTGTTTTTTCTATTCCGAATCACTTGTAAGTGGGCTGTTTCTGTGTTGGCAGCGCTTTGTAGCGCTTTGCATCGGATCCCTGACTGGGCTTTCTTTGTAAGAGACTCTGTGGCTGGTTGGACACGTTGTTGGAAGTTAATCGCCAGTGGTATTGGGCCGTTGAATGATAGTCGCCAGCAGTGATGGAAATACTGTTGGGCAGTTGGAGGTGAACAGCCAGCAGTGATTGATGTTAGATATGAGAAGATAGCATTTTTGATGGATGGAAGAGGTCTGAAGTGTTAGCGAAGGCTAACGATCTGGAAGTATCCGACTTGGAGATTGAAAATTATTCATGATTATATATCTTTGTACTGGATGTCAATGACGATTTATATTCGTGTTTGAACTGGATGTGACATTATTAAGGTAAAACATACATTATTTGGCATGCAGCAAAATCTTTCCTTTATTAACCACATGCCTATTAGTAGTTAGTGGCTGTAGCAGTTAGAATCTTTTATTTAGCTGGCAGTATTGACGCTCGCTGTATTGCAGTAGTTCGCGTAATCAAGATTTTTCTGAGGTAGGTGCTTAATGAAATGTATAGGTTATTGTTAAGATTTCTCTTTAGTCAGGGCCATTCTTTCGAATTAATTATTTGAAGTCAGGTTGTAATTTTTTGAGCAGTCAGATTGCGTTGCGCTAGAATATTAAGGGTCAGTGTTGGCATGATAAGAAAAAGTAAAGAGAAAGTAGGCTCAGTATGTTCAGTTTTACTCAACTATTTCAGAATCAAATAACGTAGACGTTTCATCTTCTCAGTCATTCAGCAATTTAAGTACAGACACACACATTTAAATAAAGAAGTTTCACACTTAGTGCCCTCCAGAGCTTCTGTGTGCTTATATACATACCACAACTTAGTATAACGAATCTAACAATCAATATAGTCTGGGTAAATGGCAACACTGAAATCGATTATTTTACAGGTCGGTTTCGGTCACTGTGTGACCGTATTCAGTGCAAACTATTCGAAAATTTTACGCCCATAATATGGGTTTACAAGGCTCCGATAGTTTGCGCTGAAGATGGTCACACAGTCGCCGAAATCGATCTGTACAATAAAGGATTTCAGTCTTTACGACCAATGCTGCCATTTATCCAAATTATATTGACAACAATACAGTCGTGGTGTATACGGTTCCAAATGGAATTAGGCATCAACAACCTAAGAATGCCTCCACTCGCTGACTGACAATGGAGTCAACGTCATGTTCATGTGGGACGCTGGTCACGTCGGAGTGTCGGGAAATGAAGCTGTCGATACTCCTGCCAAGGCTGGAATACGATTACCTAGGCTTTCAGCTTTTCTCCCCCTTCAGATGATCTTTGTGTTGCCGCACATTGTGTCACTATCATGAACACCAGTTTTCTCTCTATGGGACAAACTCCAGGAATTTAATATCTCCCAACGGCTCAGACAACTTCCTGTCGTCCCTTTTGTCGCGAGGAGATAATTTTAGCTAGGCTGCGTTTCAGTTGTCATCATTTGCTAAGTGGAGACCCCCCCCCCGCCTCCCACCACTCTGTGCTTATTACTACCACCTATTGACAGTGCGCCATTTTCTGTCCCAACACCGATTTTATAACCGTTTACGTTTTAATTTATGTTTTCCATCTGAATTATGAGATATTTTAGCAGATGCAGTACGAGCTAGAGCGCGTTTACTTTTTATTCGTCGTAGTAGCATGGCGAAGGAAGTTTAATGATCAACCGCTTCGGCAAACACCTGTAAGGGGAAGTGATCGTTTTCAGCTATTCCTCTACTCCAATCGATTAGGTTGTAAGTAGGTCGACTTTAAATTGATTCGGTAATTGACCATTTCAAATAATAACACGGGTGCTTAGGACCTCAGCTGTTTAGCACCCTAAAGAAACAATAACAACAACAACAAAAAAATGGTTCAAATGGCTCTGAGCACTATGGGACTCAACTGCTGAGGTCATTAGTCCCCTAGAACTTAGAACTAGTTAAACCTAACTAACCTAAGGACAGCACACACATCCATGCCACGGGCAGGATTCGAACCTGCGACCGTAGCGGTCTCGCGGTTCCAGACTGCAGCGCCAGAACCGCGCGGCCACTTCGGCCGGCAACAACAACAACACATCAAAACATGTATAACTTCACTAAGACAAGTAATATTCCATGTAATAAGTAAATTGTATGCATCCGCTTATTACATTCAGTTCCTATAACTGGACCCGTCGTGTTGCGAAAACGTCTCCTATTTTTTCCAGCTTTGTAAAGCTTACAGCATCCAGCTATCTCGCTCACAAATCTCGCCAAAATAATACAGAATCAGGCCAACTAGAGCGTTCACCAGACCTGACTGGTTGGCGCAAAAGCACGGCTGGAAAGCAAATACTGGCTACATCTTATCATCAGAGAAATCAGTTACTAGTGGTCGACTGACACTGTCCTGAAGAGAACAGAGTGGACCACTGTTTATACTTACCTCTGGTGAGGGGAGAATGCATGAGGTAGTGCACGCTAGCGCCCCCAGCACTCTCCCCAAAGATCGTCACGCTGTTGGGATCGCCACCAAAGGCTTCAACGTTGTCTTTGACCCACTTGAGCGCCGCCACCTGGTCCTTGAGGCCATAATTTCCTGGAGCGTTCTCGTCGCCAGTATTTAGAAAGCCTTAAACAAACACAGGTTGATAAGGTTAAAATGATCTGGCCCCCAAAACAGTCACCTCACATTCGCGACTGTCTAGTCACCCTAGTTAAACACTAACAGCGCCACTTAGTAAACATCCATAGGAAAGACCCGAATAGAATAGAACTATTAACAACTAACCACCCAGAAGGAAAACCGGAATAGACTAAAAATACTAACAGGCCGAATACGATGAGTAAATCACCCTACTACTATCCACACCTACAACACCGTCAACCATCCCGTACTAATATACCCCAAAGATCCCCAACTTCTATCCTACCTTCTAACCAAACCCACCCCAAATGAAGGCTCTAACCCACCCTTTCCTTGCCCATCTGGCATCCTGTTCCTATCCCAACATCTGCATCCCAACTGACAGTTCCTTTCTCACAATGGCGCCCCTCATCCTTCTTCGTCCAGAATCCTCTCCAATAGTCCCCATAGCCCACACCATACTCCCAGTTACCATGAGCCTACAACACGTCATAATCACTATAATTTTCAATGTACATCACTTCACCATCATCATTTTTTACGAACATAACTATCTGTATTTTACTTCCTAAATTGTCGTATATTTATCTCATTTTTTTAAAGAACAGTGGCCGAAGATCGGCCTCCTGTCCGCGGCCAGCTCTGCTTCACACTATGTTAGGAGACGGGGCATATTACGTTACTTTTAAATTTAATATTGTAAAAAAAAGTTAAAATGACTCCTCTCGCTACCACAGTCGAGTATTTATGACTAACATTTCACAGAAAACTAAGGTGGAGTACACACCTCCTTAACACCCGACGTAAAGCCGGAAAACTACTAAAACAACTGACAGACTTCCCCTAGGACCTACATCCTTCTACAGCTATCTTCATTCATGCATTCCTTATCCTCCCAATCATAACTAATGCCATCTTTCTTGGTCTCCATCTCTTATAATTTCTACTTTTTCCTTGACATCCCAGAAAGACTTGCATTCCGCCTTTCATTCTGCATCCGTCTGTTGTTGTTGTGGTCTTCAGTCCTGAGACTGGTTTGATTGCAGCTCTCCATGCTAATCTATCCTGTGCAAGCTCCTTCACCTCCCAGTACCTACTGCAACCTACATCCTTCTGAATCTGCTTAGTGTATTCATCTCTTGGTCTCCCTCTACGATTTTTACCCTCCACGCTGCCCTCCAATGCTAAATTTGTGACCCCTTGATGCCTCAGGACATGTCCTACCAACCGATCCCTTCTTCTAGTCAAGTTGTGCCACAAACTTCTCTTCTCCCCAATCCTATTCAATACCTCCTCATTAGTTATGTGATCTGCCCACCTAATCTTCAACATTCTTCTGTAGCACCACATTTCGAAAGCTTCTACTCTTTTCTTGCCCAAACTATTTATTGTCCATGTTTCACTTCCATACATGGCTATACTCCATACAAATACTTTCAGAAACGACTTCCTGACACTTAAATCTATACTCGATGTTAACAAATTTCTCTTCTTCAGAAACACTTTCCTTGCCATTGCCAGTCTACATTTTATATCCTCTCTACTTCGACCATCATCAGATATTTTGTTCCCAAATAGCAAAACTCCTTTACTACATTAAGTGTCTCATTTCCTAATCTAATTCCCTCAGCATCACCCGACTTCATTCGACTACATTCCATTATCCTTGTTTTGCCTTTGTTGATGTTCATCTTATATCCTCCTTTCAAGACACTGTCCATTCCATTCAACTGCTCTTCCAAGTCCTTTGCTGTCTCTGACAGAATTACAATGTCATCGGCGAACCTTAAAGTTTTTATTTCTTCTCCCTGGATTTTAATACCCACTCAAAATTTTTCTTTTGTTTCCTTTACTGCTTGCTCGATATACAGATTGAATAACATCGGGGAGAGGCTACAACCCTGTCTCACTCCCTTCCCAGCCACTGCTTCCCTTTCATGTCCCTCGACCCTTATAACTGCCATCTGGTTTCTGTACAAATTGTAAATAGCCTTTCGCTCCCTGTATTTTACCCCTGCCACCTTTAGAATTTGAAAGAGAATATTCCAGTCAACAATGTCAAAAGCTTTCTCTAAGTCTACAAATGCTAGAAACGTAGGTTTGCCTTTCCTTAATCTTTCTTCCAAGATAAGTCATAAGGTCAGTATTGCCTCACATGTTCCAACAATTCTACGGAATTCAAACTGATCTTCCCCGAGGTCGGCTTCTACCAGTTTTTCCATTCGTCTGTAAATAATTCGTGTTAGTGTTTTGCAGCTGTGACTTATTAAACTGATAGTCCGGTAATTTTCACATCTGTCAACACCTGCTTTCTTTGGGATTGGAATTATTATACTCTTCTTGAAGTTTGAGGGTATTTCGCCTGTCTCGTACATCTTGTTCACCAGATGGTAGAGTTTTGTCAGGACTGGCTCTCCCAAGGCCATCAGTAGTTCTAATGGAATGTTGTCTACTCCCGGGGCCTTGTTTCGACTCAGGTCTTTCAGCGCTCTGTCAAACTCTTCACGCAGTATCGTATCTCCCATTTCATCTTCATCTACATCCTCTTCCATTTCCATAATATTGTCCTCAAGTACATCGCCCTTGTATAGACCCTCTATATACTCCTTCCACCTTTCTGCTTTCCCTTCTTTGCTTACAACTGGGTTTCCATCTGAGCTCTTGATATTTATACAAGTGGCTCTCTTTTCTCCGAAGGTCTCTTTAATTTTCCCGTAGGCTGTATCTATCTTACCCCTAGTGAGATAAGCCTCCACATCCTTACATTTGTCCTCTAGCCACGCCTGCTTAGCCATTTTGCACTTCCTGTCGATCTCATTTTTGAGACGTTTGTATTCCTTTTTGCCTGCTTCATTTACTGCATTTTTATATTTTCTCCTTTCATCAATTAAATTCAATATTTCTTCTGTTACCCAAGCATTTCTACTAGCCCTCGTCTTTTTACCTACTTGATCCTCTGCTGCCTTCACTACTTCGTCCCTCATAGCTACCCATTCGTCTTCTACTGTATTTCTTTCCCCCATTCCTGTCAATTGTTCCCTTATGCTCTCCCTGAAACTCTGTACAACCTCTGGTTTAGTCAGTTTATGTAGGTCCCATCTCCTTAAATTAGCACCTTTTTGTAGTTTCTTCAGTTTTAATCTACAGTTCATAACCAATAGATTGTGGTCAGAGTCCACATCTGCCTCTGGAAATGTCTTACAATTTAAAATCTGGTTCCTAAATCTCTGTCTTACCATTATACAATCTATGTGATACCTTTTAGTATCTCCAGGATTCTTCCATGTATACAACCTTCTTTTATGATTCTTGAACCAAGTGTTAGCTATGATTAAGTTATGCTCTGTGCAAAATTCTAACAGACGGCTTCCTCCTTCATTTCTTAGCCCCAATCCATATTCACCTACTACTCGCACGTTTCCTTCTCTCCCTTTTTCTACTACCGAATTCCAGTCACCCATGAATATTAAATTTTCATCACCCTTCACTATCTGAATAATTTCTTTTATTTCATCATACATTTCATCCATTTCTTCGTCATCTGCAGAGCTAGTTGGCATATAAACTTGTACTACTGTAGTTGACATTGGCTTCGTGTCTATCTTGGCCACTATAATACGTTCATCATGCTGTTTGAAGTAGCTTAGCCGCACTCCTATTTTTTTATTCATTATTAAACCTACTCCTGCATTACCCCTATTTGATTTTGTATTTATAACCCTGTATTCACCTGACCAAAAGTCTTGTTCCTCCTGCCACCGAACCTGACTAATTCTCTCTATATCTAACTTTAACCTATCCGTTTCCCTTTTCAAATTTTCTAACCTACCTGCCCGATTAAGGGATCTGACATTCCACGCATCCGTCTATATTCTCCAATCCGCTTCCTGTATCAAATCAGCCATTTGTCATCTCTTCTTCTTCTTCTCTTTAACAGTAACCCAGTGGTAAGACCCTATATCATTAACAATAATCATCAATTTAGATATCCTGCTGCGCCACTGCATTCATTTCCACTTTCTATGCACCTCTATACCTTATTCTTCCTCTCCCATTGGAACTCCTGACTGAGCAAATATGAAGCTCGTTCGGAGATACACTCTGTAAGTAGGCTGTTTATGTTTTCTTATTGGCAACGTTACGTAGCGCTCTGTATGAAAATCACTGGCTATGCTGTGTGCAGTCTGTGGCTAGTTTGCATTGTTGTCTGCCATTGTAGTGTTGGGCAGCGGCAGCTGGATGTGAACAGCGCGTAGCGTTGCGCAGTTGGAGGTGAGCCGCCAGCAGTGGTGGATGTGGGGAGAGAGATGGCGGAGTTTGGAAATTTCTAAGACTGGATGTCATGATCTGTTATGTATATTATGATTTTTCAACACTATTAAGGTAAATAAATTGTTTTTTCTCTATTAAAATCTTTCATTTGCTAACTATGCCTATCAGTAGTTAGTGCCTTCCGTAGTTTGAATCTTTTATTTAGCTGGCAGTAGTGGCACTCACTGTATTGCACTAGTTCCAGTAACAAAGATTTTTGTGAGGTAAGTGATTTGTGAAAGGTATAGGTTAATGTTAGTCAGGGCCATTCTTTTGTAGGGATTTTTGAAAATCAGATTGCGTTGCGCTAAAAATATTGTGTGTCAGTAAAAGCACAGTCGTGTTTAATTGTTCAAAGGGGACGTTTCATATGTCGACCCTTAGCCGAGGATACCTCACTGGAATCTTCTGATTTATTTCTTGTAGTTTGTGTAGTTAGTGTAGCTTTTGTTTATTGCCAGCGCGTTATTATAGAGAGAATTTCCATTGTAGTTGTAGTTTTTCATTGTTGTACAGTAAAACAGTTGTGGCATGCATGTAGATTTGCACCAAGTATTTCGCAGCTGCGCTTGCAATTAAGTAGACATTATTTCCATTGCTATGTTATTTTATTTTGCTCTTCAAATTGTGTTTTTCTGTGTTATCGTGTGAAATATTGTGACAATTATGGCGTGTGAAAAACGTAATACTAGGCTCCAAAGTAAACTGAGAAATGACAGTGAAGACGAAAGCAGTGTGTTAGCGGCGCAGAGTAATGAATTAACTAATGTTCAAAGCAGTAATTTGGTAATTGCGCATAGGGAAATGGAGCGGGTTGCAAATAATGGTGTACACAGTGAAACAATTAGTGAACAGGGAAGCATTATCGATCGATCGGTCGGCAACAGCTCGCCTCAGGAATCCGAAATGACAGGAAACAATCTCGCAAATACTGTAGATTCAGGTTTTGGGTCCTCACCGTTTTCTCAAATAAGTCAAGACACATTTTCTGCTTGTCAAAATGTGAATGTTGCCGGTGCAAAGGCACTGCCGAAAAGCATAGAGGAACAGATTCCAGACAGTAATACATTATTATTGCAATTAATGCAACAAATGAAACAAAATCAGAGACAAACACAGCAACAGTTAGACACAATGCAACAAAATCAGAGTCAAACACAGCAAAAGCTACAAAAGTTAGACACAATGGAACAAAATCTTCAAAAGTTGGACACAATGGAACAAAATCTTCAAAAGTTAGACACAATGGAACAAAATCTTCAAAAGTTAGACACAATGGAACAACACCAGAGACAAACACAGCAACAGTTAGACACAATGGAACAAAATCTTCAAAAGTTAGACACAATGGAACAACACCAGAGACAAATACAGCAACGGTTAGACACAATGGAACAAAATCTTCAAAAGTTAGACACCACACTTGAACAAACACGTGAAGATTTAACTACTGAGTTACATAAAATCGAATCGAAATGTCAAAAAGTCTGTAATGACGTAAAAACACAAATTTGTGAGCACTTCCAACCTATTTTTTCGCGTCATGAAAATGCATTACAGTATCACGAAGCAGCCATAAAAGAACTGCAAACTATTGTTCATGAAAATCACGACACCTTGCAAGCTAAAATTGACTCAGTTGCATCTACCGATTCGGTTACGCAACTTGCAAAAACTCAAGAAAACTTAAAGGACACAGTAGATACGATTTCAACACAAATGGACACTCTGAAACTTGGTTCAGAAAAACACACAGAGGAAATAATTTCATTATCGGATAAAGTAGCCGAACTTTCAGATCAGTTCACTAACTTATCTGCAAAGGTAGATGATGATCTGAATGACACAAGACCTGTAGCCATCACTGACACAGAAGAGTATGAACAAATTGTGAAATTCAAACAAGATCAGAATCAAATTAATACGCAATACAAAAGAGATATCCGGGAAGTACAAGATCAGTTGGCACAAGTAATACAAAAGTTTCATATTTCAGAGGATACTCGCGCTCCAAAACGGGAAGAGGAACTTAGAAATACGGAAAAGCCACAAAATAATAACACAGGGCATTTCGGAAGTTATGAAAGAAATTGGCAATGTGCACCGAATTTTGAGATGGAACCGCCGACACGACGTAACAATGACCGACATGCGACTCGCCGACATGATGATTTTGACTGTAAGCTGTTCATTACTACACGTAAATTCAAAACGTTTAAGAATTCTTCCAACGACATTCATACACAAGCATGGCTCCATCAATTCTCTCATTGTTTTCCTCCCAACTGGTCGTTAGAACACAGATTAGAATTTATGTGTGGCTATTTAGAGAATGAACCAGCTGTAAGAATGCGATCGGTCATTCACGATTGTCACAGTGAAGGAGAATTTTACCATGCCTTCCTCTCAGCATATTGGTCTCAAGCTACACAAGACCGAGAAAAATATAGCATCATGATGATGAAACACTTTGAACAATCTGAATTTTCCAGTCTTGTCAAATATTTTGAAGACATGTTGCATAAGAATCAGTATCTTTCAAACCCATACAGCCCCTCAGAACTCATCCGCATTTGCTTACTGAAATTGCCTGAACATTTATGACATATTATTTTAGCAGGACGTTGCAAAGACGACATTGAAGCTTTTCAGGGACTGTTACAAGAACTGGAAATTGACACTGACAATCGCGGAACGCGAAAACAGGAGCACAACAATTACAGGTCACATCTGTCACAATTCCGCGATGAAAGAAATAATAACTGGACACGACAAGGCTATTCTCACAACACATATCGTGACCAAAACAGACACCACCCGTATGACAACCGTTGGCAGAGTAGTAATAATTACAGGGAAAGATCACCTCTCCGCGGTAATGACTATCACAGAGACAATCAGAGAAACAGGCAATATGGGAACCAAAATAATTATTATCAAGGGAGACAGAATAACTTTAGACGCAACGGTCCAGCGCGCCGTTACGATTCAGGGAGAAATTCTCCACCACGTGACCGACAAGAAAGAAACTATGGAATCTACCGACATGACGACAGACGATATGATCCGCTGGCAGCCACAAAACGTACTTATGAAACTGACGACGCAGCTGCCGTAGCTAGTAATTACGTAAAAATGGAAGACATTAGGGACATCTTACTCCAGGAACACGACGTAAAAAATAACAACATTGCATATCCTGTGATTCACATTACTGTAAATGACGTAAAATTTACGGCAGTACTTGACTCTGGCAGTCCCATTTCAGTAATTAGTGAAACAGCTTTTAGAAAATGCAACATATCGAACGATTGCCCCACACTTCCGTTACGTAAGATTAAATTACAAGGTGCAATCTTTGGAAAAAGTGTAGATGTACGCCAACAAACCAATTTAGAATTCTTTTGTCAAAGCCACAGCTTCTCTATGAACTTACTTATTGTTCCATTATTGTCGACGGAAATTATACTGGGAAGACTTTCTGAATGAATACAAAGCAATCTTAAGCTCTCACGATACTGAAATAAGTTTAGAGAAAGAAGGTAAGTCAGTAGCTTTGAAATTTGAAGATTGGCTCTCAAACCATGACGAGGAAATTAATCGGCTTTACCTTCTGTTAGACAACAGGTCGGAGTTTTCTACGGAACTAGACACTAACAATCACTCTGCAAGTAGTGACAGGGATGATATCGACGACATATTTGATACTAATGAGTTAATTCAAAATAAAATTCAAACAATTGAGAACTGTAATGACATTGATAGGCAGGACCTTTTGAGATTTTACAAGCACATTCCACAGTTTTTACTCACAAAACAGGAACAATCAAGGGATTTCAATACCAATTTCGTGTTCGTGAGCATACTAAATTTTGCGTTAGACCATACGTAATTCCAGCACATTATAGGGACCGTGTTAGAACAGAAATACAATCTATGCTTAATGAGGGCATTATTGAGCCTGCAGTAAGCTCATACAACAATCCATTACATGTTGTCGAGAAGAAAAATGGATCGATCAGGCTTGTCTTAGATTCGAGACCAAATCAATACTATCCTCATTCCTGAAACAGACAGGTCGCAAACGTTGGAAGAACTTCTTCAAAATTTTAATGGTGTAAAAGTGTTGTCTTCTATTGATCTCAGATCCAGCTTTTATCAGCTCGAACTTCATCCAGAATGTAGAAAATACACAGCTTTCCTTTGTTTCGGCGTTTGTTATCAGTTTCGGAAACTTCCTTTTGGTTTGAACATTTCTTCAGCAGCATTCATTCGCGTGCTAAATTCCATATTACCTGAGTTCTTAAAACGTCACATCACCTTATATGTGGACGATATTCTAATAGCGGAAGCTTCATGGGAACAACATAATCACATCCTCAACAGTCTGTTACGTATTTTTGCAGAATCTGGAATTACAGTTAACTTCGAAAAGTCTGAATTCGGTAGGTCAAAGGTGAGGTTTTTGGGACATATTATTTCTTCTGAAGGCATTCAGCCGGATCCTGAAAAGTTAGAAGCAATCAGAGCCATTCCAGTTCCATCCACAAAAAGACAAGTCCGCAGTTTTCTAGGTCTCGTAAATTTTTACCGCCGTTTTCTGAATATGCAAATTCTTGTTACACCAAAACTTTGTTCTCTCGCTGGAATAAATACTATTTGGAACTGAGACGAACAATCACAGTTGGAATTCAATTCTTTGAAAGAATCGTTACTTAACGCGCCAATACTAGCTCATCCAGATCTGTCACAAGATTTCTGCCTTAGCACGGATTCTTCTAAAGTCGGTCTTGGTGCCCATTTATTTCAAGAAGCCATAGAAAATGACACTACTGTTCAGAAAACCATTGCTTTTGCTAGGCGAGTGCTAACAAAATCTGAAAAAAATTATTCCGTTACTGAATTAGAAGCTTTAGCTATCGTTTGGGCATTTAACAAATTCCGTTTCTTTCTTTCTGGTAAGCACGTAAAAGTATACAGTGACCATCGTGCATTACAATTTCTTATGTCTTCAAAATTAAATCATGACAGGTTAAAACGTTGGGCATTGTTTCTGCAAGAATTCCGCTTCACAATAGTCTACATTCCCGGCAAGGAGAACATTGTTGCGGACGCGCTGTCACGCGCACCGGCTGGGCTTGAGAAAAGTAACACAGAAGGCAACCTCGAGAAAAATTTCAGTATTCTTTACATTCAGAAAGTCGCCTTTGAAAACTTCATCACCACATCTTTAAAGGACATTGCTCATGAACAAGATAAAGATCCGATTTGGAAAGACATCAAGAGCACATGGCATGAAAAGACACACACACAGATTAGGCATTATTACCTGGTTAGAAACAACATACTCTTCAAACGCTGCACTGTTGATGACAAGCTATGGGTACTTTGCATTCCAGACGATTTTGTTAATAAGCTCATTTGGTACATTCATTTCAGCTACGCACATTTTGGTCCACGAAAATGTTATCATATTCTTCGAACGACTTGTTATTTTAACAATATGGAAAAGAGAATTCGAAGAGTCTTGTCTATTTGTAAACTTTGTCAAAAGGCGAAACCATCTACTGACTCACATCGTGCTCCGTTGTTTCCTATTATTCCTTCTAAATTAAAAGAATTTGCTGCTGTTGATCTCTTGGGACCGCTTGTCAGAACATCTAATGGATTTTCGTACGTTCTAGTCGCTGTTGAACTTACTTCAAAATTTGTTTCTTTCACTCCGTTACGTAAAGCCACTGGACGGTCTGTATCCAACACCTTTGTTAAAAATTTCTTACGTGAAGTTGGCCACGTTGCTAAAGTCATTTCAGATAACGGACCGCAATTCAGATCTGCTATTTGGTCACGCATGCTTTGGAATCATAATATCAAACCTGTTTTTATTTCATTGTACTCACCACATTGTAACCCGTCTGAACGGATTATGAAAGAAATCAATAAGCTTTGCAGACTTTATTGTCACAGAAAGCATCAGCATTGGGACAGATATTTACACTTATTTCAAAACGTGCTGAATGAAATGCCTCACGACTCCACTGCTTTACCACCTACTCTTGTACTAAAGAATGAAGAACCACCGAACAGAATCAAAGAGCTTGTACCTTTCCCGAATACACGTAAACTTCGACACAAAGACATAATTGATTTGGCTATTATAAATATAAAATCTGCAGCAGACAAAAGGAGAAAACTACACGGTAAAGCAAATGCAAAGAAATTATATATTGGTCAGAAAGTTCTCATTAAAGCTCATTCATTGTCACATAAGAAGAAACACTTGAGTCACAAATTCTTTCTAGTTTACAATGGACCATACAGAATCCGACGTATACCACATGATAATTGCGTTGAAGTTGAAACTCTGCATACTAGGAAGAGTAAAGGTTTACACCACATTTCACATGTAAAACCATTTATTGAGAGATAATCTGCTTTTTAACTTAGTCTTTGGTATAAAACTTTTCACTTTACATATCTAGTATGCTGTGTCAGACTTAAGAAACTGTTAACATGCAACAATGTTTGAAGGTAAATATCCAGTCTAGAACCTAGGGATCATTTTTAAACAGAAATTACTAATGCATTGTTATAGTGAACAGACGTCACAGTGTTATTGTGTTTGTATATTCTTGCTTGTTAGTTGCACGATTACGTAACGACTATAAGGCTCACATACTTAGAGCATTTACCAGTAATGCTAATGAGATTTTAATGCAACATTTTGGTTTACTTGAAATTTGGTGTATCATGAGGTAAGTACATTGGCTTCTGCAGAACTTAGCTTTCGGAGGACGATAACTACGACACTATCTTACAGCAAGACGCACATTTAGCACTACAGGACACGTGCTTGAGTGATTAATTTCGCACTTAAAACATGTATTTTTTAAGATATTTGAAGTACAATGATACAAGGGTTTTCCGTGATATATTTCATTCCATTGCTGTAATCTGTAACACTTGAGGGTATAATTACTTTGTGTATCACGTGTTTGGCAAGCACAAGGAGCCCTAGCTAATATGGTATTTGCTTACACAACTTTACACATCGGTGCCGTATTTCTCTAACAGATAATTACACAGCTATCTGATCACTTAACTGAGAGAGACAAACTTTTTTACTACGGCAGTGACAGATGTTTGCGTAATTACACCGTTGGATAACTTCACCCTTACGAAATTGTATTTTGTCTGTACTTTGTGAACTGTTCATATTTTTTCGGAACCATTGTGATACTATGAGAGCTTTGAATGATATATTTGGTATGGGATCACGATTTTTAAAGTACGTTTGAGGCAGATGACACTTTTGACATGAGCAGAGAATTTTTTTTAGGTTTTGAAATTATTGGAGGAAGCTACGACGATTTTGAGATTTGACGGAGGTGTTATGATGTTATTATTACGACGATGATGTGTATTATGTTGTTGAGGAATGTTTATTATGCTACGTATTTCTCATGATGAAATATTGAAGAAGTGTCGATGTATATGTATATGTATAATAAGGTAAGGAATAATGAGTAGTGGTTAGGGACTCTGGTTTGTGAAAAAGGTTGTTGGAAACCAAGAATCGTACTTTAAGAGTTATGAAATGTATGTAAATGCGTGCATGTATCACTATGCTGGCGAAAATGTTTTGGACACTGTTATATTTATAGGATTTTATTTTCTACACATTTGTAACGCAAATTCTCAACCTGTGGAATTTTTTTATATAAGACTGCCACTGTAGCGGAAACTGCTGTCGTAAATATTTCAGTGAGAAAGGTAAGTGACCTTGACGTAATGCGTTTTGGGCGCCCAGCTGAGAGGTAGAGGTCTGACAAAAGAAAGCCATTAGGTGCAAAAAAAAAAGGAGGCCATTATCCTCACCATTGACATTCCTTTGTAGAAAGCATCGCAAATACGACACGCTCGAACTTGAAAACATATGATTACTCTGTGGAGCTCTTAATTTATGATATTTACTAAAATGCCTTTTGAAATGAGAAACATTTTACATCCATTGTCTTTCTAGTTGAGAGATTGCTCATTTTGTTTAATATCTAGTTTCTAGCTGCACTGCAGCATTGGTTAAAATAAAATTTTATAGATGTACTAATATAAATATTTTGTGTCTACAGGTCGAGTAAATAATAATTTTTTCAAAAAAATGAGGGAGCACAAAAAGACATTTACCTTCACAGGAAATGCATTCATAATTTTCTTTTCAAGTACTTGGTAATTTATTTTGTAGAATAAGTTGTGGTGCACCACTTTAATGACAAAGATATTAAGATGTGAATATATATTTCCCTTGTCTGCATTATTGTCTGTAGTGTAATGTTTTTTTCTGCTTGAGCTATGTCATGTTTAGATATAAGTTATTTCATTTGCTGCTGCTGTTTGCCAGGCATAGTGTTACTGAATTTCACTTTGTATTACTCTGTTAATCTAGTTTACTACTGATTTATTTTTCTTGTTTGCTGCGCATTGCCTTATATTAGTTGTAATATTGCAATTGCTTTGCTAATTTCTATAATGCTGTTTGCTTTGCAAATTTGAATTTTTTTGTCATTGCTGTTTGTCTAATTGTTTTGTGCTGCTGCATTGCCTCGTCCCTTAGTTTAGCATCTGAGCTCAGTAGAGTTAAGTTAGCTTAAGAGGGGGTAGACTATATAAGAGAATGAGTTGCAATGTATTGGAAGAAATGCATTGAGAAGTTATACGAAAAAAAGTACAGAAAGCAGGTATAGATAGGACTTTTGGGAATAATGATGAACCAAGGGAGACCTCCATGCAAAATACTGCAGTAAAACAAACCCTGTCCTTTCCTTTTGTGTTATCCCACTATGTGTTTGTGTACCCTTGTGTATTTGTTTTCTTCCTGTCTCTGTGTAGTTTCATAGAATTTTTTTCCCTTCTAATACTAAGCTACATTCACTATGATGAGGAATACTGTTATCCTCAAATATAATTGGCATTAATAATATGTTATTTACCTTGTAAATATGCTTAGACATTATTTATTCTGTTTTGTTTTAATGCTCATGTGTAAAGTTGATGTTTCAAAAGTTATTCTGATCTTACTTATGTCATAATTCCTGTAACACTGATGTATATGTTAGTTCGATTCTCTTGTAAAGCCTGTACCACAAATGTTATCTGTATTGTTATGTTCTTTAATTATGTATTTTGTACCTTTGTTATTGTATTTTTATGTTATACAATTGTAATTGACACCAGTTCATCAAATTAAGTAACTTGTAAGTTACATTTCACTGCACACGTTTCTGTTGGTCATAGTATATGGACAATATGTGAGAAGTAGGGACTGCTAGTGTTTACATGTGTGTTAATAATTCAGCAAGGGACTGGATAACAGCATTGCTGGTTCTAAGGACAATTCCAAAAACTTTGTGAGTGCACAAGTGGTGGTTATGGACTTGCTTTATTGTCCGCAAGACTCTTCAATGGTGATTGTGCACCTGCACAGTCGCAACAGATGGCTGCTGGCCATCTCTACAAGGATTACAGTGGGTCTACACCTTTGATGATTCATCAGTACCATTATTTCTACAAGGACTACAGTGGGTCTGCACCTCTGGTGGCCCACCAATACCGTAATCTCCAACAAGACTACAGTGGTCTGTTCTGTGATGACCTACCTACCAATATTCTTCAAAACTTCGACTGACTCTGCTGTGGGTTTGCTCTCTTGTGGCCCATTACCTGTCAGCATGTCAAGAGTCAGCATTGTCTTTCTGTTGGAAGGACAACACTACTTCTTCAAGACTGCATGGAAATCCATTACTTCCGTGTGCATTTTCTTTTACTGCTCAGACTTTGAGAAAAACACTGCAATTTTACTGTGATGAACGATCAGGACTGTCTTTATGGACTGTGAGAAAATTTTAGCTTTTGACCAACATTGTATTAATAAGTGTGTGCATTTGATATCTTTCTTACTGTAATTATGAAAAATTTTATCAAATCATTATTGGCCACTACCCAAAACAATTTGTAAAATTTTTTGTGGGGAGCATGGGGGCTATGTAAGTAGGCTGTTTATGTTTTCTCATTGGCAACGTTACGTAGCGCTCTGTATGAAAATCACTGGCTGTGCTGTGTGCAGTCTGTGGCTAGTTTGCATTGTTGTCTGCCATTGTAGTGTTGGGCAGCGGCAGCTGGATGTGAACAGCGCGTAGCGTTGCGCAGTTGGAGGTGAGCCGCCAGCAGTGGTGGATGTGGGGAGAGAGATGGCGGAGTTTGGAAATTTCTAAGACTGGATGTCATGATCTGTTATGTATATTATGATTTTTCAACACTATTAGGTAAATACATTGTTTGTTCTCTATTAAAATCTTTCATTTGCTAACTATGCCTATCAGTAGTTAGTGCCTTCTGCAGTTTGAATCTTTTATTTAGCTCGCAGTATTGGCGCTCGCTGTATTGCAGTAGTTCCAGTAACGAAGATTTTTGTGAGGTAAGTGATTTGTGAAAGGTATAGGTTAATGTTAGTCAGGGCCATTCTTTTGTATGGATTTTTGAAAGTCAGATTGCGTTGCGCTAAAAATATTGTGTGTCAGTAAAAGCACAGTCGTGTTTAATTGTTCAAAGGGGACGTTTCATAACTCTTCCTCCATCACTAATTAACAACGCTGCACCTTACCCCATCCTTGTGTTTCTCCCTCTCCGTACTCACCTTAATCACAGAATTTATTTCATCTGCTTTATAAATTTATATCTTTATTAAACGTGTAAAATTTTTGGCTCAAGAGTGGTTTTATCCCTTGTTGCTATCCCCCTCTCCTCTCACCGGTAAATGAATAACAAACAAAAAAGTTGACACTCTATTGCTTTGGGAAATTCATCATTTTCGTCGTCTAGTCCAATACTTCATTTGTGTTCCTGAAATTGCTAAAACTGTAAAACAGTTCGAAGACAATTTTATCAGAATTTATTGTTCAGCAAGGCAACAGAAGTATCGCCTCCGCAATTCTTATCAAAACGAGGCTCTTAGGACTTTATAATATAGTAGGTAAGTTATTGGAATAATTAATAAATTAATAAAGTAAATTAATAAATCCTGTGGGAATAATAATGCTGACGCAACACGATAATTATCGTTTAAAACAGTTAAAAAATTTATTGCAAATAATTCACACATATGCGAACGGTGGCCTTACACAATTGCACACTCAAATCAAAACAAAGATATAAATAATAATTAACGTAAAGTAGCAAATCATGGAAAACGGAACAAAATCGTGTAAAGTTCGTTTAACAGCCCGTTAATCACGAGATTTGAAAGCAAGTACTCAATGTCCAACAATAGAGTTACTGATTATTAACCGAGAACATAAAACCAAATTTCGCAAACCTATTAATCACTGCGAAAATCAGCGCACAACGTCACCAACTGCAAGTCTCAATATTAATTGCTGCAAAACAGTGAGTATTCTGCCTCTGTTCCCACAAATAAAATTCGTAAGGGCACTCAAACTTAATCACAAAAGCACCGTCAAATATTCTAAGTACACTGAAAATTTAAATTCATACTATGGTATTCGCCGCCCAGACTACCTCTACTGGCGCCACGCTAACCCGCTGATACAGTACCATCCGCAAAAGACGGAGACCTCAGAAGACGACGGGCTACTTGCGAAAGATCGCGTGCTCGCTGCTGCTCGCCCTTAAATATTTACTGTGGCGTCACATATTGAATCCATATGAAAAACTGAAACAACGAACATTATTCGCAACTAACCTCCTGTACATATACACGCATCATTAGAATAAACCCACAATTATTCCGATCATTTTGTGAGCTCTCAGTACAAAAATAGCACAGTATTACAGAAGTTACCAGCGAAACATGCTTACATTCCTTTTTACAACAGGGAATAGTTATGATAAAATCAAAAACACGTATTGCTAGCTTGAAGAATGTGCATTCTTCTTCCTATTATTTCATACCATACTTCTCTCTCTCTCTCTGTTTTTGAGTCATCGGTCTTCTGACTGGTTTGATACGGCCCGCCACGAATTCCTCTCCTGTGCCAGTCTCTTCATCTCAGAATAACACTTGTAACCTTGCAACCTACGTCCTCAGTTATTTGCTGGATGTATTCCAGTTTCTGTCTTCCTCTACCATTTTTGCCCTCTACAGCTCCCTCTAGTACCATGGAAGTCATTCCCTGATGTATTAACAGACATCCTATCATTCTGTCCCTTCTACTTGTCAGTGTTTTCCACATAACCCTTTGCTCTCCGATTCTGTGCAGAACCTCCTCATACCTTACCTTATTAATCCACTAATTTTCAACATTCGTCTGCAGCGCCACATCTCAAAGCTACGATTCTCTTCTGTTCCGGTTTCCCCACAGTCCATGGTTTATCAATCGCCATTTACTTGAATAATCATTTACAGTATACCTAACAACTAACTGTAGGTAGTAGTTAACTGGGATGCTTTGGTAAGGAATTGATTCTGCCTGATTGGTGAATCTATGACTGTGGCACGTTTATATATTTATATTTTATAAAATCATTTATAACTTCTGAAGTAAATCCACCTTCATTTGAAGCTTCATATTATGTAATCGCTCCAATTGCTTCATGGTCATTAATTTCTATTTTCCAGTGTAATATTACTAATTGAAAACCAGTCTTTCTTAGAAGTTACCGTAGAATCATGCTGCAAATTGTAATGAGTTCGTCTCATCACCGCGATTTTTGTTTGCATATTCGATTTTTGGGTCATGTTTGTAAGTTGTGTATCGTAGTTTCCCTGAAAATAAAGTATATTATGGTTATTGTAGCGTCTTTTCTTCAACCGCCTCGCCCACCCACCGGACCGGACCATATCCCTTATCCTCCAGTTAGTCTACTTATCTCCGTCAGCTTACGCTCCGAGAGCCAACTACTCGTCTGCATGCGTCTGTTCCCAGTCTCGTAGCACTTTTTCCAGCAGTAATTAGCATTACATCCAGACGCATTAAACAAAGTTAATCTTTTACAAATGAGAGGAATCAGAGCCTTGAAGGAAGCAGGGCCAGAGCAAAAATTGGAAAGAAAGGTTTATAGAACATAATACAAGTAAGATTTATGATTAGTATTGCGAAAAAGAAAAAAACTCAGTAAAAAGAGTACTTTAAAAATCCTAGCTCTACGGTATTGTCTCTCATACGTCACCAATTTCGTTATCTCATTATCCCGCAACACAAAGCTTTATTTTGTCATACATGTTCCGAGGTATCTGTGTATCATGCAACTGAAAACTGCTAGAAAGACATAGCAAGCATGTAGCACTCTGCTGTAAAAATATTTTAAGTGTCTATGTATTGAAAATTACTATCATAAATTATATTCCCTATCAGGAATAAATATTTCTATATGTTGATGAGATATTGTAGGGCAGCAGCACTTACTTACCTAAGGGACCAACGCGGTAGTTAGTCGTGACGAGGACAATTTCGTGGTCAAGTAGAAAGCCAGGTTCATACCAGGTGGCGGCACCTTCCACAAACCCACCACCATGAATCCAGACCATGACAGGAAGCAGTTTTGCAGGCTTTAGCTGAAATAGCATCGTTATTTGAACTGTTGGTACCGACATGCTAACACAGTTAATAATCATAAAGAAATTATTACTAGTATACGCCATTACTTTTTGTGGATTCTATTATAGAATGTTTGTCACATAAGACGAAGAACGATCTTAAGAAGAATGTAGCTACTGCTAAGCGTAAGAAGCATGTTAGTGAATGGCTGAGCCACGGTGCACGCAGGGGAAGTCTGAGTCTGTCAGTCAGAGTGGTGCTATCGTGTAGCGCTTCGCAGGACGTTGATGGGATTGCTCTTGCATCCAGAAAAAATAAAACTGGTTGTAACCTTTTAAAGTTCTTTTTTTTTCTCTCTACCAAAAAGTAAAACCAATGCTTATCTGACAGTAATGAACTTTAAGTCAGCAAACACATCGCTGCTTCATCCACTCATTTCGATTGGCTGCGTTGTACATAAAGAATAACCAGTCGCAGATACAGATGGTCGGAGCAAAAAAAAGGTGAATATCTACCTCTTTTAAAGACCCTGACAGAAGAGCGGGGAACCTGCTGGTTCAATCCTCACTCATTCCTCACCAAAATTTTTGACGTTTTCACGGTCTTTTAACACAGGACATTCTAAATCTTCTCACCGACTCCCTCTTTGTCGGTAAGCCTTCGTACTCAGCATCTCCCTCTCACTGCCACTGTCTATATATGTCTCTCTCCCACTGTCTCGTTTTTATCTCACAGATTCACAATAGATCACGTTGCCACTGTCTCCCCTCACACTTACACCTGTCTCCTTTTGTCTTTCTTTCCCACTGCCATTGAGTCCGTCATACCTCGGCAGCTCAGAAATTCTGGGCGTCAAACTTGGTTTATCCCGCCACACCTACGTGTTTAAAATTTCAATTCAAAATACGCCCTCCCCCATACCTTCAAGCTAAAATTCTCCAGTCTGGGAGGTTCCAGACCCACCAAAGCTATTTATGGTCTCCATTCATATGCATTTTTCATTTCCACTGTCTCCTCTCTCTTTTGCTTCCACCTCTTCTTTCTCTTTTGCTGCCACTGTCTCTCACTGATCATCAGCACCTACTGTCTCTTTGCCTCCCACTGCTCTTTTCCTCATTCTTCTCTCTTCCTCTTTTGCTGCCACATCCTCCGTCGCACCGTCACTGCCTCCTTTCTCTTTCTCTCCCACTGGCACTGCCTCCTCTCTCTCTTCAATCGCCACTGTCTTTTTGCTGCTGCCTTTCAGTACAAAAAAGCGCGAATACGTTCGCATGCCAAAACTTTTGGTGAGGAAGGCGGAATGAGGATTGAGGCTGCTGATTCCTCACCCTTCTGTTAGAATCTTCTGCGAACCTGGCAAAACTAGCGCTCCTGGAAGAAAGGATATTGTGGAGACATGGCTTAGCCACAGTGTAGGGTATGTTTCCAGAAGATATTCTGTGAAGTTTGGAAGGTAGGAGACAAGGTACTGGCAGAATTGAAGCTGTGAGGACGGATCGTGAGTCGTACTTGGGTAGCTCAGTTGGTAGAGCACTTGCTCGCGGTAGGCAAAGGTCCCGAGTTCGAGTCTCGGTCCGGCACACAGTTTTAGTCTGGCAGGAAGTTTCATATCACCGCACACTGAGCTGCAGAGTGAAAATCTCATTCTGGATATTTTGGTGACCCTTGAAATGACCCTGGAACCTTTGCCAAGCGTCCAATATGTCAGTTGCATTCGGGCCTACGCCTCAGACCGAATATTATGTGCATATTATACGTGCGTAAATACGCAAATTTGAACCTCTGGATCTCTTTAACAGATAATGATTTCTAAAGAAGTTTCGAAGTTACCTGAGAATATCATCTTAAGAACATATTATCAAAATTTCGATGATCTGCCATGAATAGAAATTATAGAAATGTCCAGTCCCACAATTGGTACTTCTCGTACCAAAAATCATGGTTTTTCGGGTTTTCTCAGGAACTGCCCACGAACAAATGGTGCTTTTATAAGGTGCCTGAGATCCATCCTAGGCAAAACCCAATGGAAAAGAATCAACCGATTTGCTCAATTTTCCTGGGCTGGAGGAAGAGTGTAAAGTTTAAATTTTGACCTTGCATTGTACGATAGCTACAGTAAGCTCGTTCCTCCATTTGCTATACAAATGGTCGCTAGAAACAGAGCTATCCAAAACCATTGACCTTATCTCTGTGATCCATAGAAATCGAGGTCTGACCCCGTGAAAAACGTCACAAATAATCCAGTTTCCGCATTAATTATGGCTTTAAACATACATAGTCATTACACCAGATCGAACGCTCCAGTACTGACAAAACAGTGTAAAACTGCTAAATACTGACAACCGATGCCCAAATCAATATGCAGTTCAGGCTAATCACGAATGATATCGACTTCATACTTTGGTTATCACACGAAAAACAAGTTCAACGTATTTGAGCTATGGAAACCTCCCAATTTTATAAATGTTGGTGATTTTCACGTCAAAAATTGGCGGCGTCCCGACGAGAAAACCCAAGCTTGTGACTGTGCTCAGTCAGTACAAGTCTCGTGAACGTTCACGGGTAAAAATCGACAGAGTTCCGATATCTTGGTTCATAACAAGAGTCCTAAAACTTGCGTCTCATACACTAAAATAAATACATCTTCTGCTACACACGACACGATCTCACCTCCACGGTTGCCCTCCGCAGAGTTCCTCTCCAGTCCCAGTAGCGTCGTTTTTATCCCCAGCGACAGGTAAATCCAAGAATATCGTTTTAGCTTTAATCGCCTGCTCCAGTGCTAGTATTACTAACTAGTAATTTCTGCAGTTTTCAAGCTACACAAGTGCACGATTTCGCTGATTAAAATGACATGTCGAACATAGCTGTACCACAACTGTTAGCTAACAATGAAAAAAATCGACAGGCGTAATTACTCAAATCTATAATTTTCTGCACTAATTTGTTAAACACCATTGAAACGGTAAATCTGTCTCAAATGATATTTACTGCAATTAGCACTGGCGCTGTCATAAATGTAACTTGAACAAAATTGTAATGACGGCGGTGCTAAACTTGTTAGCATGTAAAAATCAACTAGTCATACAAAAATCAATAAATCTAAAAATTTCAGTATATCCATTGTGGATGGCTAACTACGACTGTGATTTTTATCCTGGCACCAAAACAACAAAAATGAGAATAATTCATCTTCCTGCATAAATCTTGTTCTTCATGGTGTATAACGACTATGGTATTCTGTAACTTTCAAGAAGTTTTTAATTATGTATTAATTATTCACCTCTAGCTGTTTACCTTTTGTATGTAGCTAGCAACATTTACTGAAATGTAAGATCTGTACTAGTTATATTTGTATCATAATGCAACGAATCTCTTGCCAGACTATTATGGAGTAAAGTGCAGTATCTGTCACATCCATATTCTTTGTAAAAACATCGAATGTTTACACCCTGTGAGCCAGTGTAGAACCAAGTGTCGCTACATACTGTGTTTATTTGCGTACATAGCTTAATAACGCACGTTATAAGAAGCAATCTGATGTGAATATCACAAGGCAGTGCATTCACTGTAAGTATTTAGAACATTCGTAAATTTTTCGTCACCGATTACTAAATTTCCATTTCCGCCAGCAGCTCAAGCACTGCACCTAGCTATACTTGGTCCACAACATAATGTTCCTGTAACACCGCCATCTGAAGAGGGCATGCAGTGGCTCTAAAACATGTTCATGGTTGAATAAATCGTAAAAAATGGACTAGCTGCGTATTTATTAACAGATAAACGCCAATCTAAAAATTGTACGATATGACTTGCTCGTGCTGCAAGGGCAAACTGTATCTTTCACCTTGTTATGGTGCTTATACTCGCTTCAATCTAAATTTCAATTTGTTTTAATTGTTCGAATACTGTGGTACCGTAGAGCTTACGTAGTTTTTTACCACCTGGCTCTCATGTGTACCGCCATACAATCAAAAGTTATTAGTTTCGTACTGTTAATCTGTTATAAAATTGTTCACTATTCATTTACGCTCTTAACCTCTGACGTAAAAATTATCGCTCTGGAAAGGCACGTTTCGATTAAGAGTAGCTAACAGAATCATAGCAGGCCCAGTATTCCTAAAAGCACACGGTCACGCAACCTCAATAGACAACTCGTCCCGATTTCTCCACACCAACTGCAGGAGGGGTCGCTTATCGCCGCGTCGCCAGCTGACCTCGGCCAAGTCTCCTCCCCTAGGCTCCTTACAGGCGCGATATCCACTGTCACATTACGTGATGGCTGTGCGCCGATATATGTACGAGGTGCAGTTATAAAGTTACGTAATTATTTTTGCTTTGTTTCCAGGTAAATCTCTTCAGTGATGGTAAGCATTGAAATCCTCGGACTACAGTGCCGTAACACACCGGCGAGGAATGAAAAAGAAATGGCGCAGCCCGTTGATAAAGTGGGGTATCGAGAGGTTTATCTGTATTCGAAAGGGATTAAACGCTGCAACAATTCATGATGAATCGGCGGAACTACGCGGGCAACGACGAATCGTGAAACAGTGGTTAGATGATGCAGCCATTTGCAGTGCTGTCAAACAAATTGGTGGACAGGATGTTTGAAATTCACGGGCTAGTTTATTTACAAGATGAGCTGAATAGTCGGCATTCAAGAAGAATGGTTACTTCGGGGAGAAGGCGGATCGGGTACTCTATCCAATAAGTGAGAAAGCCAGGACTAATGAAGGACAACGACCGCCAACTAGGGGATGTTTTCCTCTCGTTTATTGACAAGATTACGGATCGTATGGGGAAAGTCTCGGCCAAATATATGGTTAAAGCAATCTGTAGACCTACAAAGAAAATAAAAGAATAATTAAGAACGGCAAAAGGTGTACGGCGTCCACTAACGTCATCTGGGGTATACAAAATTCCATGTAGTTGTGTAAAAGTATACGTGGCGTATTAACACACTAAAGTCGAACACAAAAGGGGATGTCTCGTGGGATATACTGACAATCGACTATAGTAGAAGATGTCTTCCGAGATGGAAACTACGAAATAAAGAGCGTTTTAGCATTATTACGCGCATATGCAGAGAGGCCAAGAGATGTTCACAAACACCATAATGATTTTAACAGAAAAGAAGTTAGATAAAATATATGTGTCGATTTAGTGCCAACGGAAAGACGATAAGCTACTTTTAGCGACAGCTCGAGATAATTATGCAGTCGGTATCACGTGACGAGTGGTGTCCCCCGTATGCGGCGCTATAAATTTGGGCCTCTGGAGTGCTCCTTGCAGTTGCCATTTTACTTCCGAAGATGTCTCCCGCCCTTGGAGACGAAAGTCAGGGTATAGTTATACACATCGGCAACAGTTTCTCAGCCTGGAAGTTTTAACCGATCAAAGATCCGCCTTGAGAGGATACATTTTATGAATAGCGTTATTACTGTAAGAAATCTTCACGATATTCAGACCGTTGTCCGTGTTTAGATTAACTTTGTCCTCTGCCTTTAAAGTGAAGTTATTAATTAAACTAGTAGTTGATATTAACGTTTTTATTGTTCCAGATGTTAACATTAGGTGATAGCAAAGAATTGTTAAAACAGAAACGGAAGTACTATATCGCTTTAAACTGTTGCACTACCCCCTGCACATACATTGGCGTGCTGTAAAATCTATGCGTTACAAAGGGTAAGGCGCAAAGTGCAAGTTACCTCTGGTGTAAAGACGTTCAAGTACAGGCAGTCCTCAGTTCCAATCGGAGGCCGTAATGTCTCGAGGAGAGAGTTCTGCGTGCAAGCTGGTCCAGGAACCGTTGCATCACGAACATGTATCCATGGCACTGGAGGCTGAGGGCTCTGTAACATTTAGTACACTTCTGCATATGAGACCGTTGATATCAGCATCAAATGTGAAATATTTATGAACGAGAGAAAAATACTGCAAATTTGGTGGTAGCACAAAACCGCATTTTTAACAAAACCGACGCAGTAAATTGAAATGAGAACTCAGCAACAGAGTTCATTTACTGTCTATTTAGTAATGTATTTTATTTTTGAATACATATTCGAAGTAGATTTTCATTTTCAAGGCTTCAGTTAGCTATGGCTGGATCTTCTTCATTGTGATATTAACACGCCAGAATTGCGTGTCTGTATATTTTTCCAATGAATTGTCTTCCACATATTGCTTACGCTCGCATATGTTAATATTCTCCCACTCACTTCGGCTCACTTGTACACAACTGGCCATAAAAACTGCATCGCCAGGAAGCATAGCAAATAAACAAATCTTACTTATAATTTATGCACTGCTGTATTTACACAGCATTCATATAAAACACCAGCGAAAAACTGCTCCTATCAGTGTACAAAACAGACGAATATGCTCCTATTTAAAAACTCTTAACGAGAAATGAGGTAGCGGCTACCTCATTCTACCTTCCACAGCATCTTTAAAAAAATTTCCAAAAATTTTGGTATGCAGTTCACTTCTCACTCCATCAAGCTCCCCTAACTGTAACTCGCTGAACCTACTAGTCCATCGCGGTAAGTCACTGATACTCAACCAGTCCCACTTGTCCATTCTCACTCATTCATGCAGCCCAAACTATTCAAAAAATTGGTTCAAATGGCTCTGAGCACTGTGCGACTTAACTTCTGAGGTCATCAGTCGCCTAGAACTTAGAACTACTTAAACCTAACTAACCTAAGGGCATCACACACATCCATGCCTGAGGCAGGATTCGAACCTGCGACCGTAGCGGTCACTCGGCTCCAGACTGTAGCGCCTAGAACCGCCCGGCCACTACGGCCGGCCCCAAACTATTGTCGTTAACCCATTGTTCTGACTGGCACTATCTCCCACATGACAGTCACAGTCTCCTTTGTTCTGTCCTACTACTAGTGTCTCCTCTCACTGTCTTCCTCTTGCTCTCTCTTACTTCTACCATCTGAAACATTCCTTCCCACATCTATTGTCTCTTCTCACTTCGACTATCTCTCTCTTCCTCATGGTCATTTTCATATACCCTGCCTCTCATTATCACTGGCTCTCACCCACTTCCATTTTCTCCTTCTCTTTACTTCTCTCCCACTGACACTGTCTCCTTCACTCTTTACCTAGAACTGTTCTGTCACTGTCAACTATGTTTCATCGCCACTGTATCCGTCTCTATCTCTCCTGCTGCCATTGTCTCCTTCACTCTTCCTATATCACAGACACTGTTTATTATCTTGTAGTATTTATTACTTTTCTTCTCTTCCCCATTGCAGCTGTCTCCTTCTCTCCCAGCGTAAGAAAGAGAGAAAATGCCAAAATGTGCTGAGGAAGATGGAATGAGACAGCCTGTAAGAGGACCGAGCAGATGTAATTTCGATGTATTGCTCATGCGCTGCCTGCGATATGCAAGGTCTCCGACCAGAGAGCAGTGTTGACTGCAGTAGGAACTGTGTAGCTGTAGCAGTAAGTTGTGGCTAGTCTGAAGTCTGCTCTGGTCTGGTCTGGTGTATCGTGTTGGCTGGCCCGGTCGCGGTGCAGCGATGCCGGAGTCTGAGTATTATTGTGTAAGGTAAAAAGCAGCCTCGCGCATAAGTAGTAATGTTATCTCAAGTCCCATGTAAATGTTTTAAAAATCTCGTAATAATAATCTTGTTCATAGAAAGTAACTTTTAACAACCATTCACTTCAATTTAAGGAATTTACTAATTTCTCCCATCAATGATCATCCCGATTGTTGCAAAAGAAAAAAAAATCAGTTGCTTCCTTTCATATATGAGAGATATATCGGCCAGCATTGCACAGAGCTGTGCCGGAAAAATTTATTGTAAGAGCAGATATATCCGGCGACTTCATTGAGGTAAGAATTTTTTCCTTTTTTATTCAGAATGATCTTTCAGGGCCATGACGCAGCACTACTGTCGTCCAAAATTTACCAGGTTAAATTCACAGTGAATTATTGAAAATTAATAAGTGAGCGACAATTTAATTGAGAGGTTAGTTACATTGTTTTATTACCAGGTTACTGAATTTATTTTTTTATTGGGACGTTACACTCAATGTGAACGACATAATTATAATTTTTACTGTTGAGAGGTTTAGGAATTTTTTCTGTTTTGAGGTTACGCTAAATGTGAATGAATTTTGATCTTAGATTAAATCAGAAAAAATTTTGTGTTGAGGTTAATGTGAAAAGAATTTTGTAGGGAGGTTACAAATGAGAAAGAATTCTGTTTTGAGGTTACGCTAAATTAGAATCTTATTCATATTATTTATTTTAAATTTTGTGGGGAGGTTACACTTGGCGACAACCGGCCAGGATCGTATTTCTTTGTGAATCTCTGAGAAGTAGTCATATATCTGCTCTTATTTACTTAAATGTAGTTTGCATCTGGCGCAACGCATTTACTAATTTGTCACTCTTTCTCTCACAGATCATCGGCAATTTATTGCTCTTTGTTGTAATTGTGTTTGTTCCATTTTTTTTTTTTTTTGCTTCGTCTTTGTTTCATTTTTTTGCTTGATTTTGATTTGTGAAAAATGCCGCGAAAAACTGTTAACAGTACATCGCGATGTGCAATGAGTGAAATAGCCGACTCGAATAATTTGACCGATAATACTTGCGACACACAGTGTAATAATGATAATCCTCTAATTACAGATAATCAGTGCGTACCGATCACTAGTATTGATTTTGATCCGAATGATGAGCAAACAAATTCAATTATGTCCAGAGTAAATGTAACAATTGATGACGCGGCACGTTCCGTTACAATGAACGCTGTCCAGTTGGACACACCTCACTTGCAAAATTTACGCAGTGAACAGATAAATGATTCTAACGAAAATGAACAATGTAGTCAAAATACATCAAATTTATTTGATTCCGATGTAGTGATCCACAGTGCACATCCGATTGGCAAACCTTCACACAGTACAGAGAACAGAGCCGCTAATTTTGGCTGGGATCAAGTTATGGCATTATTGCTACAACTTAATGAAAATCTCAAACAACAAATTAATGAAAGTTTCAAACAGCGGAATGAAATACTAGATAACCATTTCAAACAAATTAATGAAAATTTCGACCACCATTTCAAACAACTTAATGAAAAATACGACAATCATTTCAAACAACTTACTGAATCGTGCAAACAACTTAATGAAAGTTTCAAACAGTCGAATGAAAAACACGACAACCTTAACGAACAAAACAAACAACTAAGTGAACAGATTACAGCCGTTACCGTGCAACGTTATGATACTAAAGAACAATTACGTGAAGAAATTAAGGCTTGTGCTAGGAACAGTGGTGAAGAAATTAGATCTGCTGCGCAAGAATTAAGTATTATACGTGTAGCCACAACGAAATTACTTAGAGATGAAAGTAGTGCAGTCACTGAACAATGTTCTGAAAAAGCAACACAGTTACGGGACGAGTTTAAATTAATGTCAGCAGAACTTTCACACACGCTGGATGCGAAAGTCGATAAGAAATTTGAACAACAGAACAGCCACATTGACGAACGTTTTAAAGTGATAGAAATTAAAAATGTTTCAGCCTCTAAAACGACACAGCTTACGCCACATTCCGAACATTTCTCACACTCACATAGCCAGTATAATTTAGGTAATTTACAGAGAGTACATGACGTAGAAGATTCCGAACAGACACAGGCAAATAGAGTCTCATGCAATCCTGAACCTGTTCACACATTCAGAGACGATAAGTTTGATTATAAGCAATTTTTATCCGCAAAAAAATCTAAGGTATTTAATAATGACAGAACACAGATTCACGCTTCGGACTGGATACGACAATTTGCTTTTGTATTTTCATCAGTTTGGCCTGTAATGCAGAAACTAGAATTGGACTAGATATGACAATTTGTTTTTGAATTTTAACCGGCATTGCCTGTAATGCAGAAATTAAAATTTATTTGCAGCGCGTAATTGACCTCAGGGGATTCATTACACTTCGATGAATATGTGCCGTAGCGTGCACAGGGCCCCGAGCCGTAGTAGTGCTATTTCATCTTTAGTTTTCTGCACTGCTGCCTTCTCTTTTACTATCCCTTATATCTATCAAAACAGCTCTTCAACTATCGATCTATCTAGGATTAGAAACGAGTAAAGAAAACCAGATATGAAAAGTTTTACCGAAAGTGACATATTTCATTAGACACTCCAGAACTACCAGCGTAATTTTAATATCAGACAAAATTTTATTTATAAGTACCGTCAAAATTATCAGCAACAGGGACCACATTTTGGTAACAATAGAGGTTTTTCCCAACAATAGCAACAAAACCAACCAGTTAGCATACCTAACCAACAATTTAATGTGCAAGGTCAACCAACCTTTAATGTTTCGCCGCCTACATGTATAGCGTCGGCTCCGCCAAATAGTAATGCACAGCAACAAGGTAATCAGTACGTACAGAAAACACACCATTTTAACTCGTACCGCAATGCACCGTATAGAAATAACTAGACGTAAATGTAATGAGCACAATTTTCAGCGTACGTTTAATAACAGTCGGTCTTACCAGCAGCAAAATCATCTGCAACAACAGATTATCATGAATGAATCAGACAGTCGGTATCATCCCGAACCTAATACGTCAGGACGAAATAACAGAACATCACAAATAGTCGAAATGCCACAGCATCCTCCGGCAAATAATAGCACGTCAGATAGAATTTGACTAGATACAGTACAGGTTGCATCTTCCAGCAACGCAAGCAATACTTTTGACACGCAGAATCTTGTTCACGAAAATGTTATTACTTTTGACGACATTCCAGACACTCTTTTGCAGGAAAAACCAGTTATTGAAAAAACCATTTCACACCCTGTCATTGAAGTAAAGATTGGATCATCCAAATTTTCAGTAGTAATCGATTCTGGATCACCTATGTCAGTTATAAATGAGGAAACTTTCAACGAGTGTAACAAAGAGAATACCTATCCTACGCTACCATTAGGCAAAATTAAAGTAAAAGGAGCAGTATCTGGTAAAGGAGTAGATGCAAAATTACAGACACACTTATCGTTTCACTCAAATTTTTGGATTGTTCCCTTATTGACAACAGACGTTATTTTAGGTACAAATTTTTTGGTACAATACGACGCAATTATTGACTTTCAAAATTCCTATTTAATGTTAAAGGATGAAAATGTACAACTGGCTTTAGAATTTCAGCACTCTTTATCTGCAGAAGAACAAACAATTAATCGGACAGAGGTCATTTCTGCATCACGTAACATAGACTGTCATTCCACATTGTTCACAGATACGTACATACACAACTATAATACTCCAGACGAAGCCGACTATGACGTTAAGCAAATGATTTCTGATAAAGTAAAACAAAGCAGTCCAAATACAGACGACGAACGTACTCAAATGCGAAATATTCTTTTACAGCAAGCTCCAGTTTTGACAACGTCCCTGGTACTATGTCCGGTTTTATGTATGAATTTCAAGTTAAACAGCACGATACATTTAAAGCCAAACATTATCCCATTCCGTATATTCGCAGAGAACAAGTTAAGAATGAATTGCAAGCTATGCTTGACCAAGGAATTATTGAACCGGCAGTTAGCCCGTAATAAACCCGCTCCATATTGTTAAGAAAAAGAATGGTTCACTTCGCCTCGTACTTGATTCGCGTCACATCAATGACATTATTATTAATGAAACAGATGGCCCACAGACACTAGAAGAACTTCTACAGAAATTTCATGGTACTGCTATTTATTCCACATTAGATTTGAAATCGGGATTTTGGCAAATTCAGCTCCATCCGAACTGCAGAAAGTACACAGCTTTTCTCTGTTTTCCTGACTGTTATCAATTTTGTAAATTACCGTTCGGTTTAACTATTTCTTCAGCAGCATTTATTCGCGGTTTGAATACTATACTTCCGACAGAATTAAAAGACAGAATCACAACGTATGTAGACGACATTCTTATTGCAGAAGCTAACTGGTCTGAACACAATTTGATTCTTGAACAACTGTTGCAAACTTTTCGTGCACAAGGACTCATAGTTAATCTCAGTAAATCGCACTTTGGCAAAGCTTCTATAAAATTTCTTGGACATGTAATTTCAGCAGAAGGCATTGCGCCTGACCCGGAAAAACTTCAAGCTTTCTTTACGTGACATTACTGTTCCTACGACGAAGAAACACCTACGCAGCTTTTTGGGTTTAATTAACTTTTTTCGTAAATTTATTCATTACTCTGCTTTAGACACCCCTAGATTATGTCAATTGATGGGTAAAAACACTATTTGGTCCTCGGATAGCCAAGCACATTCTGAATTTGTCAATACGAAACAAGCTTTGTTGAATGTACCACTTTCATCACATCCAGATCTTACTAGAAATTTTTCCATTGCCACCGACAGTTCTAACACCGCTTTAGGCGTAAACATTTTTCAGGAAATTGAAGAAGACGGTACTACAGTAATTAAAAACATCGCCTTTGCGAGTCGCATTCTGTCACCTGCTGAACGCAATTATTCTGTTACAGAACTTGAAACATTGTGTGTTGTATGGGCATTTACGAGATTTCGGCATTTTCTTTATGGAAGACATACGACCGTTTACACAGATCATAGAGCTATCCAGTTTTTACTTTCAGCAAAATTTACACACGACAGATTAAGCAGATGGAAACTTTATTTACGGGAATTTAATTTTACAATTGTTCACATTCCCGGTACACAAAATGTTGTAGCAGACGCACTATCCCGTTCTCTCAGCAACAATCAGCAAGACATCGCAACCAACTTCTGCCAAGCAGATTTTAGCGTCATGTATATTCAACAAGTTGCATTTGAAAGTTTTATTTCGGCATCATTACGAGACATAGCACAAGAGCAGAGTAAAGACAACGTATGGAAAGAAATTAAACACCTTTGGCAAGATAGGAATAATGTTACCATCAGAAACCATTACACTGTACGCAATAACATTCTGTTTCGCCGCTCTCACCCTGACAGCAACAACTGGTTACTATGCATTCCTGACGAACTGGTTAACAAATTAATTTGGTATACTCATTTAAGTTACGCACATTATGGAGCCAGAAAATGTTTTCTTATACTGTGACAGAACTGTTATTTTGCCAACATGAAGAAACGTATTCGATGAGTTTTAGCGTCATGTAAAATCTGCCAGGAAGCTAAGTCAGACACGACTTCACATATTCCTCCGTTACACCCCATTGTACCTGTTAAATTGAGACACATGGCCGCTGTAGACATTTTTGGTCCGATTCCCAGAACAAATAGAGGTTTTTGTTACATCTTTGTCGCTGTTGAACTCACTTCAAAATTTGTGACCTTCACTCCGTTACGCAAAGCTACTGCTAAATCTGTTTCGAAAGCATTTGTTAAACATTTTCTATTTCATGTAGGGCATGTATTGAAAGTAATTTCCGACAATGGATCACAATTTCGATCCGCTATATGGACACGTATGTTACGAACAAGAAACATTTCTCCGATCTATATATCCAGGTATCACGCTTCTTCGAGCCCTTGTGAACGACCAATGAAAGAAATTGGTAAACTATGTAGAATATACTGCTATAAAAAACATATTGATTGGGATACACACATACTGTCATTCCAGGATGTAATTAACTCCATACCAAATGAATCTACTTTGTTATCTTCGACTGTTATACTGAAAAATGTTTAACCACCTAACAAACTTAAAGAATTAGTGTCCTTTCCTACATATCGTCGACTACGACACCATGAAATAATTGACATTGCGCTGAACAACATCAAACGTGCCGCAGAGCGCCGGAGAAGACAGCAAAAACAGGTTTGTACACGCCGTGACTTTCACGCTGGACAGAAGATATTAGTACGTACACATTATTTATCCAACAGAGGAAAGAGTAGATGCAGTAAATTTGAGCTTCTATACGCAGGTCCATACAGAATTCGCAGCATTCCTCACCCCAATGTAGTACACGTCGAAACTCTGAGAACCAGAAAAAGCAAAGGCAATCACCATGTCTCCAATATTAAACTCTTTATTGAATGAACATACTTTATGATTTATCACACTGTAACGACATTTCCTGATTTTTATATGACCAATTATGCAATTCTATCTATGTGACTACTTACTGATGATTATCGTATTTTTTCTTGGCAAGTGCCCGGCAAGGTAAGGTTAGCAGGTTGCTTTTCTTGTCGTTACACAACAGACCGTGCACGTTTTTCCAGATAAAGTTACATATTTTATGACCAATTATGCAGTTCTATCTATGTGAGTACTTACTGATGATTATTATATTTTTTCTTGGCAAGTTCCCGGCAAGGTAAGGTTAGCAGGTCGCTTTTCTTGTCGTTATATATCAGACCGTGCACATTTTCCATTTTTAGTGTATGTATGATTGTTTTCCTGTTTTGCTTGTACGCACTACGAAATCTTTAAGATATAACAAACACCAGTTGACTTTGACATTTTGCCTTATGATATCTCAATATCTTGACTATTCTACACTTTTGGTTACTGCATTATGAGACTGTGTGTACATTTTTGCACCTGAACACTCTCTGTGTTTTTGACATAATACGTTTTCTGTCATGCTATGCCGTATGCTTAATTATATCACTAGAAACCAGTTTTTATTTAATGGGTACATGATTTAAATGCAAGATATTAATCCTTATTCATCATTTTCAGAAAGCAATAACGTGTAAAAGAAATAACTTAAAGAAACCACAGTGGATTACTATGAAATGGGAATTTGACCTTCGGAATGAACGAAAGAAAATGCAATACCTTGTGATGAAGAGTTAATGGATCGGAATTAACAAGCATTAACAAGAATATACTATACACATCGTATGATAGCAGTCTTAACTAATTATTTTTCTTTCAGAATACGAGGCGATTGATGCAGGCTGTCAGATAGAACTACACATCTTAATTTTAGTGATGAAATATGCTAGAAATAAGAAACTCTATACTATGAATAGTTGTATGAAGTAAATGGTATTATGAATAATGAAGTGTCTTTTTTGCAGATGATAATGAATTCTGATGAATAGTTATATGAAGAATATGCTAATATGACTAATGAGGTTTTTCTTTGCAGCTGATGATAGTAATGCATGAATAATGAAGTTTTTCTTTGCAGATGAGGATAATGATGAAGTTTTTATATTTACTGTTAGTAGTTATTTAAGTATTTGTTGCAGTTCGTTTTGACAGTATGTCTTATATCGCATGGTATAATGACTGAATGTTTTGAAAAGGACAGCTAGAGTACATACATACTGAGTACACGTTTCATTACCTGTTAATTCGAAGTTCACTACTTTTCAGCATAATATGCGTTTCTTCTTTCAGCTTAATAATCCATTTTGTATTTTTTCCAGGAGAAGCTATTCATGAAATTAATGTGCTATAAGCAGTTAGTTATTAAACCTGTTCTAGTACTTGCATTTTTTTACCCATTTGTGTGTGTCATTCATGAATGTGATCACATATACTCTACTTGTTCATAACCTTGCTACAACTGACTCATGACGAATGACGTTACTAATCCTTATTTGCAGCAATAAGTCAAAAGCAAATATTTTCATGCCCCAGCAATTAATTACGCAATGCATTGCTGGCACAAAAAAATGTATTACTAGTCCCAAATAATGCTACTAGTTTAAGAGATATTTATAGTACTAAATATAATGCAGATTTGTCAGATGTATTGAATCCATTAAATCTATGTATTATTGGAACACAGACCTTGAGTAATAGTTACAGTGTGTTGCATTTTAAATATGTCCTATGTCACTTGAATGATGAGTTCTGAATAATACTGAATAACGTTTTATAAAACTATATGAATACTTTGTAACTGGCCAATGAATGCCACTGTTTCTTATATTTTAAATTTGTCTTATGTCACTTACATGCTGATATATATGAATGCCAGTAGCTTGATGCTACACTCATTAACTCCTGTTTTGAATGATGACTTCTGAACAATGCATAAAAATTGTTTGTAACTGGCCAATGAATGCCAATGATTACTATAACTAGATGAATTATGTAAATGCTATGCCATTAATTAACTCTTGCTTTGAATGATCACTTCTGAATAATGCATAGAAATGATTTGTAACTGGCCAATGAGTGCCAATGATTACTACAACTAGATGAATTATGTTAATGCTATACCATTAATTAACTCTTGTTTTGAATGATGACTTCTGAACAATGCATAAATATGGTTTTTAACTGGCCAATGAGTGCCAATATTTAGTGTAATCTGATGACTTATGAATAATGTTCTGTAATACTCCATACATAGTACAGAAATGTTTAGTAACTAGGCAATGAGTGCCAACAATTACTCAAATCGGTTAATAGACTAGTGTAATTCTCTATGATGATTATCATAAGACTTAATGTCCTTCACCTTCTGACCTAATTACCAGAAATTACTGCAATATCCGTTTGTCCTGTCTATCCTCACGATCATGGAGCACTATATTTGGTTTTTGCACTAATTCTACGTTGGTGTACCTCATAAGAATGTGGTGTTGACACATCATGCTGTCCAACACCTTGAACGATGGAGATGTTATTATGGTCCCACTGTTTGGTGTACCTAATGTACTACCAAAATGATAACATTGGATATTAATACGACATTTCAGTGTCTTGGCTGCACCGATTCATACTTCAGGGAAGAGAACTTCAGATTGTCTCACTTGGTGTTGTGCTTCTGTAGACAGATATGGGCTTTCAGTGCAGCTACGTGCAACCTACTGTGCTACAACCATGATGCAATCCTTCCCTTTCCTTTCCTAGTTCTTGTAAAATGGTAAAAAAAATATACAGTGCGTGTGCACTTTATGTCATTTGTTAATATGTTTTATACTCATTGCGTATACATTTTGTCATTTCTTACATATACAGTGTGTGTGCACTTTATGTCATTTGTTAATATGTTTTGTACTCATTGCATGTACATTTTGTCATTTCTTGATATGTTCTGTACTCAGTGCAAGTGCACTCAATTTCATTTCATGTTCTGCACTTATATATATATATATATATATATATATATATATATATATATATATATATATATATACTCTGTGACTGTAAACTTAGTTAATTAAGTAGATTTTAGAAAAATTTTGTTGCTCATGGCAAGTCCAATTGACTCACCATCGCTGCCAAATTTTTTGCCCCCCCCCCCCCCCCCCCCCAGTGGAGGGTTATGTAAGAGGTCCGAGCATATGTAATTTCGATGTATTGCTCATGCGCTGCCTGCGATATGCAAGGTCTCCGACCAGAGAGCAGTGTTGACTGCAGTAGGAACTGTGTAGCTGTAGCAGTAAGTTGTGGCTAGTCTGGAGTCTGCTCTGGTCTGGTCTGGTGTAACGTGTTGGCTGGCCCGGTCGCGGTGCAGCGATGCCGGAGTCTGAGTATTATTGTATAAGATAAAAAGCAGCCTCGCGCATATGTAGTAATGTCACCTCAAGTCCCACATAAATGTTTTAAAAATGTCGTAATAATAATCTTGCTCATAAAAAGTAACTTTTAACAACCATTCACTTCAATTTGAGGAATTTACTAATTTCTCCCATCAATGATCATCCCGATTGTTGCAAAAGAAAAAAAATCAGTTGCTTCCTTTCATAAATGAGAGATATATCGGCCAGCATTGCACAGAGCTGTGCCGGAAAAATTTATTGTAAGAGCAGATATATCCGGCGACTTCATTGAGGTAAGAATTTTTTCCTTTTTTATTCAGAATGATCTTTCAGGGCCATGACGCAGCACTACTGTCGTCCAAAATTTACCAGGTTAAATTCACAGTGACTTATTGAAAAGTCATAAGTGAGCGACAATTTAATTGAGAGGTTAGTTACATTGTTTTATTACCAGGTTACTGAATTTATTTTTTTATTTGGACGTTACACTCAATGTGAACGACATAATTATAATTTTTACTGTTGAGAGGTTTAGGAATTTTTTCTGTTTTGAGGTTATGCTAAATGTGAATGAATTTTGATCTTAGATTAAATCAGAAAGAATTTTGTGTTGAGGTTAATGTGAAAAGAATTTTGTAGGGAGGTTACAAATGAGAAAGAATTCTGTTTTGAGGTTACACTAAATGGGAACGAATTTTGGTGGGGAATATTATTCATATTATTTACTTTAATATATTTTGTGGGGAGGTTACAAGCCGCTACCCCACTTTTAATTATGAGTTAAACTGGAACATATTCTCATTTTTTGTGATCCTACAGGAGCATTTTTCCTCCAGTTTAATTTATTTCTCTTGTACAGAAGAGCATCTCACTCATATGAAAAGAATTTTATGGGCCAGTAGAACGTGTAATAGTTTACTTACGTGAAACTGAAAATTAATTTTACATCTCAGACAGGATTTTAAGTGCACAAAAATTTTGCATGTGTTCCAATACTACAACATACAGGGTTCTAACAACCCTTCTGATGATAACTCTGACACTTTACAGCATATTTCTCCGTGTTACGTCACTTCACAGACTACGTTTCCGCCTCACACTGGAATTTACGTGTGTATTTCACCTGTACAAGTAGTATAACTATGAACCTCTGTATCTCTGGAACGGGTAAAGATATCAGGACAATTTTCAAGGACGTTCTATATCGGGATCTTAGGATATAAAAAAATTACGGTCATTTAGTGTCCATAGCCCAGCTGGAATCCGCGACTCGGTTTTGGTATCAAAAAATCATGTTTTGTTGCCCGGTAGCGGATACAGATTTTTGGAAACGGAAAGATGGCACTTCTATGTAAATTCCTAGGGAATATGCCGCTAAAATTTGAGCAATTTTCCGCGGTTAGCTTTTTAGATATACGTTACTGTGGGCGAAAAAATGGTAAAAAGCCTTTCTTAGAGGTTTTCCCAGGAAGCGTCCATGAAATAAATGATGCTTCCTTAAGCCGTTAACGCGCAATACAGACCGCACCTAATGCCAAAAGAACGAACCAATTTGCTCCATTTGCCTAAACTGGAGGAAGTGTGTAATACTCAAATTTTGAACCTGTGCTGTAGGATAGTTAAAATGGTCCTTGTGGTGGTTGTACAACTGGTCCCTAGCCCAAGGGCTATCCAAAACACTTGACTGTACCTTCCTATCACCAACAGTACGTGAAATTCGAGCCCAGGAAAAATCCCGCCTGTGCGCAGCGTTTTGGAACATATTGGTAAGCATGGTGTCCTACACATACCAGTTACAATGTCCTACACAAGCGCGTGGAAGTTTGGGTCGGTCTGGCAAGCGTGCTCGGCTAGCCGTAGTGTTTAAGGTGACCGCTCGCCATAAGCGGGAAATCCGAATTCGAGTCCCTGCCGGTAAAAATCTTCATATATTATGAATAAAATAGATACAGCTGACGTAATATGCAAATCAGTTTCGTTGATTTTACTTACTTGTCGTATGCGGTACAGTAAAAAGGAAGCAAGATTATATTTGAGGGTGATTTGGCGTTTTAAGTGCTGCTGCCACCTCTGGCAGTAGCAATGGATCCAACCAGGTTACTCATCGACTAGAACTGAATTCGTATAACAAATATTAGTACGCCATTTCACGCTGCTTTACGTCTATACCAGAGTTGTACAATCGTAGTGGAGGCGAATGGGGCGCGCCAGTCTCTCATTATCATGCCCAGATGCTCCAATGGGAGAGAGATCTTGAGAACATGTTGGCCACGTCTATAATCAGTCGTCATGGCGACCATGAAGTTTCGGCACGGCCACCGGCCTCAACTCGTCGTAAAGGTAATACCTTTTCTGCAAATTCTCTGTGCGAACCATACAAAAGCACACTGCACACTGACAGTAAGTGTTGAGCAAAATGGCAAGGCCGTTCTCCTTGGAGCCTCTGCTCTCACGCCCGTCCATCCTCATCTTAGACACAGAAGTGGGACACGTCTGAAAAGACGAGGTGGTGCCACACCTGTGTCCCGTGCTGCTTTTGCCGTTATCTCTGTCTGCACACCTACCTCCATTCCTGTATCAAGAGATGGCGCAACAGTAGTCCTCTGGCTGTGAAAGTAGGATGAAAACCGAGAGCAGACACTGTGTGCAACAGCTAACCAAAGTCTGTCATACTCTCTTTCTAGATGTAAAACTACGATAGCGGCTGATGTGTGCGCCTGTGAGGTCGTGTATATCCTCTTCAGTCCCCAACACATATTCAAAGTCCAAACGAGCTGCATTTATGTTAACTGCTTTGTGTTAATGCTGGTTAATAAAAAAATTACCCTAAAAAGTTTTGGAATCAAAGCGAATTATATGCAAATGGTATCATGCGGTTCTAGGCGCTTCAGTCTGGAACCGCGCGACCACTACGGTTGCAGGTTCGAATCCTGCCTCGGGCATGGATGTGTGTGATGTCCTTTAAGTTCTAGGGGACTGATGACCTCAGATGTTAAGTCCCATAGTGCTCAGAGACATTTGAACCATTTGGTATCATGCGAGTATGATATCTCGGGACTTAAGCAGGACAGTCATACAAACAACTATACAGTTTCATTTTGCTTTATAGCCATATAAAATGTTCATAAACAGTACACATAGCCAACATACGCCCATCACTGGCTCCAAGACAGAACCAGCTTTCATCAGAAAACACAACAGACCTCCAACCTGCCCTCGAATGAGCTCTTGCTTGACACCCCTGAAGCGGCAAATGGCTGACATTTGAGCTCAGTGGAATGCACGCTGCAGAGCATCTGGATCAGAGTTGCTCTTAAAGTAACCGATTTCTAACAGCATCACTATGGTGCCAACTGCTGGTCAGATTGCTGCTGCAGATATAGTACGATGCACCAGAGCCACATGCTAAAAACGGTGGTCTTCCCTCTCGGTGTCCGCAGCTCGTGGTCTCGCAGTAGCGTTCTCTCTTCCCGAGCACAGGGTGCCGGGTCCGATTCCCGGCGGGGTCAGGGATTTTCACCTGCCTCGAGATGACTGGGTGTTGTTGTGTTGTCTTCATCTTCATTCATCCCCATTACGGTCGGAGGAAGGCAATGGCCAACACCTCCAGTAGAACCTCGCCTAGTACGGTGGTGCGAGTCTCCCGCATCGTTGCCCTATGCTCTGTCAAGGACTATTGGACATCATCATTCCTCTCGGTAGTGCCACTTGGCCGTCCGGACCACGGTCTTCTTGCGACCGTACATTCCAGTGACCACCGCTGCCAGGAATCATGTACGCTGGCTACATTCCTGCCAAGAACTTCGCAGTATCGAGTCAGGATCATGCAGCGGCTCATGGCCAGTGAGGTACTGATAATGGCGTCTTGGTCGCCTTAGAGGCATTCTTGACTAACCTCAACTCTCCACGTCAGATGCCAAAGGTAACTAATGCTCACGACCGTTAAGCGTATATTTAAAGCAAACCGGATTTGCATCCTCATAGTGACCTGTTGGCACCCCTCTTACACGACATGCGCGAAATTTTAGTAGACATCATCTTTCAAGTGCACGAACACGTCCTACCAACTTTCGTTTATGTCGCGCAACTCCTTCTTGGTGTTGCGATTTTTTCCTTCAGTGTATTGTATTCAAAAACAAACATGCGTTAGAGGCCACTAAAGATCCTTCACGGATAAAAGGAAGCAAAACACCTACGCCACAGCAGAACCAGTTCTTCATTTAGTTGAGTTAGACGAACTACATCCAAAGAACAGATTATTTACAGACTTACATACCGTAAACAGTTTAGATAAAAAGAGAACAGAATCTTTTGAAATGTGACGCTGTAGAAGAATGCCTATGATAACTAACGCGTATGTACTGCATTCTACAGAAAAGAGAAGTTTTTGAGGCACGGCTTAACAGAAAGAGTAGCATAATGGGGCACATCCTGAGGCGTCGGCAAATTGTCGATTTGGCAGTAGAGAGAAGCTTTGGTGAGAAAAATTCTAAAGAGAGACAAACGCGTGAATACAGTAGAAAGGTTAAAGTGATGTAGTGACGAGTAGCTGTTCAGAGATCAACGTTGTTGCTCATGGTAGCCTAGCACAGACAGCTGCATCAAACCAGTTCTTGGACTTAAGCCCACAACTACAATAACAACAGGTTTGTAATTCCTTAGAAACTTAAATATAATCTCAAGAATAAAGAGCAAATAACCTTTGAGTATCCCTAGACCTAGAAGACGTTGTTACGTGGAATGTAGTGCCTAATAATATAGCACATAGTTTGGAACGTGAACGGAACAACTAATTATACAGTACACTTACCCTGAACCGTAGCGGTCCAACCGGCGCCTTGGCAAAGGGTATGTTGTAGAAGGCCAGGAAGTGGCGACCCTGGTAGGACTGCTTGGCGGTGCCACGCACGGCTCCGTGGCGAGTCCGCACCACTCGCTTGGCGGCTTCCGCGTCGGCGCCGGTCGCAGCCGCCACCAGCAGCAGCAGCAGCGCAGCGGCTACAGCCGCAGCCGACGATGGCGACTGCAGTCGTATCATGGCTGTTGTGGCTCGTAGATAGCGGAACAAATGCTTTTACGGCTGTGTTGTTTCACTAGTTAAAAGCCTCGCAAGGTGCACGACGACTGACGCACAACCGTATCTACAAGGCTTTAGATAATGTCACAGTACCGTTCCACACAGTCTTCCGCAGAAACCGTACCTGCTGGGCGCAGGTGTTGGCAATGCCATAGTAGATAGAAGCTAGTTTTAAAAGAGGACTGAAAACATCAATGACATTCCTAGACCTAACAACTGCCTACGATAGTGTCTGATAAGATGGACTTATCTGAAACTGAAGATAGTGATTCCATGCCTTCAACGTACATCACTCCTAAAGAATATGCTCAGTAACCGCAATTTTAAAGTGGCCAGTGTAATGGACGTTAGTAAGTCATTTGAGATACACTATGTGATCTAAATTATCCGGACACCTGGCTGAAAATGACTTACGAGTTCGTGGCGCCCTCCATCGGTAATGCTGGAATTCAGTATGGTGTTGTCCCACCCTTAGCCTTGATGACAGCTTCCACTCTCGCAGGCATACGTTCAATCAGGTGCTGGAAGGTTTCTTGGTGGATAGCAGCCCATTCTTCGCGGAGTGCTGCACTGAGGAGAGGTATCGATGTCAGTCGGTGAGGGATGCATTCCGTTCCCAGTGAAATACTAAGAAAAGACTTAAAAACAGTATTTATAAAGAAGAGATGTTTAAAAATTGAATGATAAGTGGACACTAGCCGCTCAAGCGAACATGTATTTTTCTCGTGTATCCGTATTATAATAATTTCTCTGTGTGATTTTCGAGGGCAAAGAAATCTGCCAGGAAGTTTCATATCAGCGCAAACTCCGCTGCAGGATGAAAATCTCATTCTGGAAACATCTCCCAGGCTGTGGCTAAGCCATGTCTCCGCAATATCCTTTCTTTCAGGAGTGCTAGTTCTGCAGGGTTCGCAGGAGAGCTTCTGTAAAGTTTGGAAGGTAGGAGACGAGATAGTGGCAGAAGTAAAGCTGTGAGTAGCGGGTGTGAGTCGTCGTTGGGTAGCTCAGTCGGTAGAGAACTTGCCCGCGAAAGGCAAAGGTCCCGAGTTTGAGTCTCGGTCCGGCACACTGTTTTAATCTGCCTGGAAGTTTCATGATTAAATATTGTTGTTCACCTTTAATTTGTAAGAGGTGATCCCGATTTCATGTCCACCTTCCTTGAAGTAACCTGCATTCGAGTAATTTACAGTTCAACAATCGCAGCGGCCGATGCAGCCAACGACGCCATTACTTGGCGATATTAACCTATAAAACTTAGCGGGAGCGAAAAACTCGCCCCCTATTAACATAACATAATTTTTTTTCCACAGCCGCGCGACGTTGCAGAAACTACGTAGCTTTAAGATTTTTATTTTCAGTACAAATGCGAGAGCCAGAGCCAGGACTCCGACTACAATGCAATGGTTAACGGATGTAAGAAAAAATATTCTCGCGCGTATGTGGGCCGCAATTGTAATTAATAATTAAAGATTTTTTGCTTTAAAGTGAACTGACTAGCCGAGGAAATTAATACGAAAAGTTTATTCCATTGTTCAACTTAGGTGCTCATGTTTTAAGATTCAGCGAGTCTTACAGTCATTAACGTAATAAATAATTTTCACTAAAGATTAATATTGTTAAAATAGAGACAACATCACAAAAACATTTAATTGTAAATCAAAATTGAATGAAATATCAGTTTGATTAAGGCCCACCACGTACGTCGGCAACAACCACCATTATCAATCAATTTGTGTAGTAAATAATAAATTAAATTACGACGGCTGACGGACGCGAGATTGGCGCCGCAACTTTGGGGCCCGATCAAAGAAAATGCGAGATTTACTAGTATGATACTTACTATTGTAATAATGTAGTTATGTATGTGCCTAATTGTTGTAAAATAGTAATGCCTATATCACTTCTTTTATATGTACAACAACAAAAGCACACCCTGAGGAGGTCTGGAGAAGAAAAAGTGTAGAAAAGAAGAAAGATTACATGAAAGAGGAAAAAAGGTAAGGCCTATTGTGAAACCATCCTGCGTAGCTCTGTGCAGAATATCGAACCCGCAAGCACATGAGATACCTTCGGTGGAAAAAAAAGTAGTAAGTAGAGTGCAAATTAAATTCTGTGTATTTCTGTATTTATATGTTTATTTTTGGATGGGATAATTATTCGTGTGTGTGTTAGTGTTAATGATTTGTCAGTAGCTTAAAGTAAATTTACTATGAGAAAAATAGGATAACCAAAGGCGTCTGCAGCAGACGAACAAAATCTTGCTAATATGGAGAGTGAGGTTCAGGCGCGAAACGTGAGCGGAGCGAACCCCAAGCCACCGCCTCAAATAACTTTATTTCCGGAGCGGGGGCCGAGGATTTGGGGACAGCGAATGACGCTCCACAACAAAATGGGAATCTACCACCGACGACCCTAATGTATACTCAGGGGTCCAATCGAGTGCTAGATTAAGCGGGGCACCAGTATGTTCACCGATTGCAGACCCGTTTGCAGAATTTATGCGCTGGTTAGAAGAAAGAGACAGGGAGAGAGATAAGATATGTGCTCAGATGCTCTATGAGCAAGAGCAACAAAGAGAATAGAAAGAAAGGGAAAAGAAAAAATGTCAGAACAGAGGGAAAGAGAAAGAGATGAGAAACTTTCTCAAATGCCAATAAGCGTGAGCAGAAAGATAGAGAGAGATAACAAAGACTAGAAACGAAACTAGACAGTATCCAAAGCGAACTTGCCGAGACGCGAGACGCTTACAGAGAAATACCTGATCTTATGCAAAGCCTAGCCGGCGAGATGCAAAAACTACAGATATCGCAGGCCAGGCTAGAAGACAGTCTCCAGACTTTATCCAACCGCGTGGATAATGTGGAGATAGATGCACGGAAAAGTATTGATACACATTTGGAAGTGCAAGCTCAAGAAGTCGAAAAAGAATTTAATGAATGGCTGGAAGTCAAGGATCTCGAGATATCTGCGAAGATTGAAAGCGACGTAAAAACAGCTGTAGAACAAGCGACTGCGGCCACAAGTGTGAATATTGACGCTAGCGCTGCCGCACTACACGCTGAATTAACACGGATCAAATCCCGTGTGACAGCGGAGTTGCCGAATTGGTACCAGAAGGTCGCGAGGAGACTATGTTGGAAAGGAATGTAAACAGTGGCGGACAGATAATGAATCCGACTCAGCGTACTGATCACTATAATAACGCAGACGGTATGCAGGGTGCGAGTGCGCAACCGCAACCTAATGTGAATTACGGTCACGAACAATATGCGATACCGTGCAGCGAACATCACGGAGTAATGAATGACACAGAAAGTAGCACTCAGATGTGCAAAAAGGAGGAGAATGTGATAAAACACAGAACATTCCAACCTTTCAATAGCGAAAAACGAAGTGTCCACGCTGTCGTATTCATTAAGAGCTTCAGGAATGTGTTACCCAGGACATGGACGGAAAGACAAAGAATAGAGTTCGTGGCCTCCTTTATTCAATCAAGGTGACGCGGCACTGTGGGCCACCGACGTGTCCGAAAAATGTCTAACGATGCAACAGTTTGAAGGTGCATTCTTGCAAAAATTCTGATCCGATAGCGTCCAAGAAAGACTACACAAGGAGTTGTAAAGTCCGTAAATACACAATCCTAAGGTGGGAACGTTACGCAAATATTTAGAAAAGTATATAAACAATACCAGGTACTGGGACGAGCCCATGTCCGATCGCGACATAATCGGATTAATAAAAATGAGGTTGCCCAGTGAAATTAAAAAATACACTCCTGGAAATGGAAAAAAGAACACATTGACACCGGTGTGTCAGACCCACCATACTTGCTCCGGACACTGCGAGAGGGCTGTACAAGCAATGATCACACGCACGGCACAGCGGACACACCAGGAACCGCGGTGTTGGCCGTCGAATGGCGCTAGCTGCGCAGCATTTGTGCACCGCCGCCGTCAATGTCAGCCAGTTTGCCGTGGCATACGGAGCTCCATCGCAGTCTTTAACACTGGTAGCATGCCGCGACAGCGTGGACGTGAACCGTATGTGCAGTTGACGGACTTTGAGCGAGGGCGTATAGTGGGCATGCGGGAGGCCGGGTGGACGTACCGCCGAATTGCTCAACACGTGGGGCGTGAGGTCTCCACAGTACATCGATGTTGTCGCCAGTGGTCGGCGGAAAGTGCACGTGCCCGTCGACCTGGGACCGGACCGCAGCGACGCACGGATGCACGCCAAGACCGTAGGATCCTACGCAGTGCCGTAGGGGACCGCACCGCCACTTCCCAGCAAATTAGGGACACTGTTGCTCCTGGGGTATCGGCGAGGACCATTCGCAACCGTCTCCATGAAGCTGGGCTACGGTCCCGCACACCGTTAGGCCGTCTTCCGCTCACGCCCCAACATCGTGCAGCCTGCCTCCAGTGGTGTCGCGACAGGCGTGAATGGAGGGACGAATGGAGACGTGTCGTCTTCAGCGATGAGAGTCGCTTCTGCCTTGGTGCCAATGATGGTCGTATGCGTGTTTGGCGCCGTGCAGGTGAGCGCCACAATCAGGACTGCATACGACTGAGGCACACAGGGCCGACACCCGGCATCATGGTGTGGGGAGCGATCTCCTACACTGGCCGTACACCACTGGTGATCGTCGAGGGGACACTGAATAGTGCACGATACATCCAAACCGTCATCGAACCCATCGTTCTACCATTCCTAGACCGGCAAGGGAACTTGCTGTTCCAACAGGACAATGCGCGTCCGCATGTATCCCATGCCACCCAACGTGCTCTAGAAAGTGTAAGTCAACTACCCTGGGCAGCAAGATCTCCGGATCTGTCCCCCATTGAGCATGTTTGGGACTGGATGAAGCGTCGTCTCACGCGGTCTGCACGTCCAGCACGAACGCTGGTCCAACTGAGGCGCCAGGTGGAAATGGCATGGCAAGCCGTTCCACAGGACTACATCCAGCATCTCTACGATCGTCTCCATGGGAGAATAGCAGCCTGCATTGCTGCGAAAGGTGGATATACACTGTACTAGTGCCGACATTGTGCATGCTCTGTTGCCTGTGTCTATGTGCCTGTGGTTCTGTCAGCGTGATCATGTGATGTATCTGACCCCAGGAATGTGTCAATAAAGTTTCCCCTTCCTGGGACAATGAATTCACGGTGTTCTTATTTCAATTTCCAGGAGTGTATTTAATCAATGTGCCGGAATAAGATATAGAACAATTCACGGAAATAGTGGACTTATTGATCGAAGACATGAAAACCGAAAACAAGTGGAACCATGCAGGCTGTAATCAACAAAAAGCCGATTACAATGGCAGTAATAGTAACAGTAGTAACTTAGTGCCAAATGGTAACTGGAATAGGCAAGAGCATCGGCAACAGAATCGAGGCACAAGCAATGGCAGTGGTTATAACGGCAACGGCTATAATCGTCAAAATCAGAAGAGACGTCATGATGGACGCGTGACTAGTGGATGTAATGGTAACGGCAATCCGCAATGGCGGAACAATCGAAACCAGTGGCGTGGTTATATTGAACCGACACCACAGTGGCAACAAAACACAGCGCCACAATGGAACGTCAACCCAGGTCCGTCACAGAACATGTCAGGAAGTTACAACCGACCAAGGCAAAACCAGAGCCACGAACAGTATCAAAATACGCCATCGGGGAGGCAGGTCGGCCAACCCAACAGTAACAACAACAACAACCACAATGTGAGATTAGTGGAAGTGGCAGACAATTGTCAACTCACTAATGCTCAATACGCTCTCCGTTGTTGGCTGCAGGATGGTGTAGTGAGGGCATATTCCTGATGACAGCCATAAACTTTGTATGCTGAGATACAATGAAGAAATAAAAATAGAAAAGGAACTTGAAGACATGCCGCAGTAATGTAAGCGAACCAAATAAGTGTTGTGCAGGCTATATTGCAAGCAGATATGTACGGAGCACCAATACAGATAATAGTCGATACCGGTGCGTCAACCAACGTCATTAGCGCAAATCTTTACAAAATAATTGAATACCAGTATTGTCAGTGAAGAACTGTCGTGTAACGGGTGCTATAGATGCACAATCTCATATCATAAAGCACCAGGTGCAAGTCGAATTTACGGAAGAAAAAGAAGCAATGAAAGCTCGTTCCTAGTAGTTAAGGGATTAGGTGTTGCTTGCATCCTGGGGATGGAATTTTTACGCCAGAGGGACGCAAAAATCGACCTCTTGTGCGGGGAAGTAATCCTTATGAATGAGAGTAGACGTGCAATTTTGCCATTGTTGAGGACACGGGAAGTGTACGGTAAATACTGCCGGCCGGAGCTTTCATTCTAGATTCGAAGGATACAGATAATGAATTTATATTCTGTCTTAAGTACAAGACAAGCATATTATGTAGAGTTTATTACTGAAGACAGAGAGGGAAAAAGGAAACTGATAGCCATGAATGTCATGGAGTCAGAATATTTGACTGAAGCACAACGAAACAAGTTGACTCAGCTACTTACAGATAATGAGAATGTGTTTTCGGAAAAACCCAGTGTTATCGAGGGCTACACTTATAACATCGAAGTGGTACCTCACGATACTTTCTGTCACGCAAACTACACCATCCCGTGGTCAAAGCAGGAGGCAGTTACGAAGCAAATAAGAAAAATGCTTACAGAGACTTTAAGAAGTTCGCTCGGAAGAGCAACTTTTACGTATGTGAGTAGTAGGTTAAGTTTATAGTGTATCTTTTTCTGTTTGTAAATGTACAAAATTTAGTCTAGCAGGTAAAGACAATGAGGCACACAGGATTGGTGCGATTCAATTTTGTAGAAAGGAATAACAGTAATTTGAAAGCAATTGCATTTTGAAAGATAACTGAACGTAGGTTTAAGAATATTTTACAAATTTCATTTTTAAAAAATGCTTTAAAAATATTATTTAAGAAACATGCAACAGCATGTAATGATGAAAGAATTTTTCATTAGTTTTCAAATGGTCCAAATGGCTGTGAGCGCTATGGGACTTAACATCTGAGGTCATCAGTCCCCCTAGAACTTAGAACTACTTAAACCTAACTAGCGTAAGGACATCACACACATCCATGCCCGAGGCAGGATTCGAACCTGCGACCATAGCGGTCGCGCGGTTCCAGACTGCAGCGCCTAGAACCGCTCGGCCACTCCGGCCGGCTATTCGTTAGTGTGTCATGAATATTTTTGAACTGTAGTAGTAATGAAACTTATGAAAGTCAACACTATAGTATATATGAAGGGCTTATTTCAATAGTGGTACAAGTCCGTTACCTCCACCTTTTTGCCTATAATGCTTCTGAAATTAATGATTCAAACAAACAGAAATAAAGGTTAATCTCTAGCAAGAAGCCATATGCTTGAATATTCCTAGTATCTCAACTGCAGACTTTTCAGCGTTCGTTTAATTTTAGGACTCTGTATCTCACAATGTACGAATATGGACTTGTACCACTATTGAAATAAGCCCTTTATATGTTATTCCATGTATTTATGTATATACCGATCCTTAAATATGATCAGTCATAATTTACTACGAAATATGAGTGCAAGGTGTATATCACCCAAGGTGCCTCATGTGTTGTGGATAAGGTACAAAGGAAATCAGTAAACGCGATTAACACGAAGCAATATTAAAATATAATGCCATCTGCTAAGGCAGAGATTTGCACGAATTTATCGTGTAAACAAAAACACAAATCGAACACTAATCTAGGAACTTGCACGCTTGGCATAGATTACAAAATGTGTAAAATAATGCGAGAGGCGAAGTTTTGTAAAGTAAAGCCTGGCTCTGGAGGGCAAGTATGCAATGAGTAGGCAGACATGAGATGGGGAAATACAATTGTATAGTCAAAAGTCTGAAGGCAAGTACGACTCTGTAAGTGGAAAATGGAACGATGTAATTAGTGCGAGAGAGTGGTAAAATCCAGCACAAGCCAAAATCCAGTTCAGACTGAACTAAATACATTAGTGTTTGTGGACTAATCGAAACAGTTACTTTAAGCAGTGCCGGCAGGGATGGCCGAGCGGTTCTAGGCGCTACAGTCCGGAACCGCGCGACCGCTACGGTCGCAGGTTCGAATCCTGCCTCGGGCATGGACGTGTGTGATGTCCTTAGGTTAGTTAGGTTTAAGTAGTTCTAAGTTCTAGGGGACTGATGACCTCAGAAGGTAAGTCCCATAGGGCTCAGAGCCATTTGAACAATTTGAACTTTAAGCAGTGTGAAAAACTGTGAAGGTGAAACTGCGAATACGGACGGTGAAGTGCTGGTATTGAACTTTCAACACCGGTGAAGATGCCAAACGCCAATATTACGCACGAAAAACTGTGAATTTGCTGATAAATGTAAACTGTTCACGTGAAGTGAACCCACCAGAGTCAATATTTTTGGGACAGGCTGTAATTTCAGCGAGTACAATAATGCGAGATTGGAATACGAGGCGTGGACTGTTGCAAAACAGCGACCGCAGAAACGGCGAATGTTTGTGCTAAGCTCGTATTGGGGCACTCACCAGTGCCTGCGAGTGCGGCGAAAATATAAACAATTTTATCAAAACAGAAACTGATGTATAATGAAAACGGTGTCGCATAAAAACTGCATTCACGGGAGAAGATCCATGTCATGTATTCTGCAAGACAATGCTGGCTTATCACTCGGAAACTGGCGAAAACACAACTGCCGCACTAATAAATACGGGGGGGGGGGGGGGGGGGTTCGAATATCATCCCACTCCGCCACCGCCGGCCGAAACAGAAGTGCATCACCAACAGTGCAGCCGATCAGCTGATTCTGACGTTCCACGGCGGCGAGAGACGCTGGCGTCGAGCGGGCGTTGACCTCTCCGCAGTCGCCGCGCGAACGTCGAGCACTGAACACACCAACCGGCGCCGTCGCGAGCTAAACGTCGCGGAATAGATCATCAACGACACCGCAATCAATAACTACGATGTATTAATTGTTATAATAACCTCATTTCTTTGTATAGTGCAACGAAAAATTGCTCGTAACGTATGCATATCCTGTACTCCAATGACATCCCACAAAGAATTAAGTGAAAGTAACCAAAGCGGTTAGTCTGGCGCTCCGCCGAGGTTTTCCCCCAGTGTTTCCCTACGGCCGCGCCAAAAGGGGAGCGAACAGTTAACACCCCTGGGACTGCAAGAATTACAGACTAACTCGTAGTTTTATACCTTCGAACACTACGTAAGATGCAACCCCAAAAAGAAGCAGCCAAAATGACTGTACAAATGTAAAATGTCATGACATAATTGTCAAACTAATTGTATTCTATGTCCTTTTCTTTTGAACATGACTATATTCGTAACCAATTCTATATTATATTGTTATGTAAATAACTTCATCTGTATTACTTTGTGTGCAACAAACATCACTAAGTACAATGACTAAAATACACGATGTGACATATGTAGACTGTGAAAGAAAAAACTGCGTGTGTGTGAGCACTGTGGACATAAAATAGGAAATATTTATGTCAAAAAAGGAATTAACACGAACATCTTTTATGACATAAACATTTCGGGGGGCAATATAACGTCCCCAGTGAAATACTAAGAAAAGACTTAAAAACAGTATTTATAAAGAAGAGACATTTAAAAATTGATTAATAAGTGGACACTAGCCACTCAGGCGAACATGTATTTTTCCAATGTATCCGTATTATAATTATTTCTCTGTATAATTTTCGAGGGCAAAGAAATATAAAGATGCACTCGAAACAAAATAATCTAAAGAGGCGACAAGATGCGCTCTTTTGTTAATTTTTTGATCGTCTTCACTTCTTCTCTTTTCTTGGTTGCGTGTGGACAGACATCTTGCGAGTGCTGGCAAATGTAAGCATATTTGTATTAATTAAGCAGATAATATAATGATTTAATATTATTGTTCAGGTTTAATTTGTAAGAGGTGATCCTGATTTCATGTTCGCCGGGAGGGGGGGGGGGGGGAGGGGTTACCCTGTACCATTACTAGTCATTTCAAACCCTATTACACTCGCAAACAGAGCGAGGGAACAACGATCGTCTCTATACTTCCGTATGAGCCCTAATTTCTAGTTTCGCAGTGATCCTTTCGCGAAATCTATTTTGGCGGCAGCCGAATCGTTCTACAGTCAGCTTCAAACGCCGGCTTTCTAAATTTCCTCAGTAGTGTTCCTTAAAAAGAACGTCGCCTCCTCTCCAGAAATTCCCAACTCAGTTCCCGAAGCACAACCGTAATACATGCATGTTTTTTGACACTGCTGGTAAAAAATCTAGCAGCCTGCCTGTGAATTGCTTCAATATCTTCCTTTAATCCAAACTAGCGCTTATCATACACACCCTAACTGTACTCAAGAACAGATCGCACTAGCGCCGCAAATGAGGTCCCCTTTTTCAGATGAACCACACTTCCCAAATATTCGCCTAGTAAACTGACTCTTCCCTACCAGATCCTGACTTCCTCGTTATATTAAATATCGCTTTGCAGCAGTAACCACAGATATTTAAACGAAATTACTGTATCAAGCAGGACAATACTAATGTTGTATCCGACCACAACAGGTTTACTTTTCCTACTCATCCTAATTAACTTACATTTTTTCCACATTTAGAGACAGCTGCCATTCATCACACCAACCAGTAATTTTGTCAAAGTCATTTTGTATCCTCCTACAGTCCCACAACTTCGTCACCTAGGCCAGCACAGCATCATCAGCAAACAACCGCAGGTCGCCACCCTGTTCGGAAGATCATTCATGTATCACACTTCCCTGGCGCACTCCTGACGATATCTGTGCATTACGCTGGATAGCTTCTTATCTTAATCTGTAAAGAACATCTTCAAATTATTATTATTATTTTTTTCCTTTTTTTCTTTTGTACATCAGTCTTGTGACTGGTTGATGCGGCTCACCGCGAATTCCTCTCGTGTGCCAACCTCTTTATCTTAGAATAGCACTTGTAACTACGTCCTTAATTATTTAATGGATGTTTTCCATCTCTGTCTTCCACTACAGTTTTTGCCCTCTTCAGCTCCCTCTAGTACCATGGAAGTGATTCGCTGATGTCTTCACGGATGTCCTAGTCCTATCACCCTGTCCCTTCTCCTTGGTAGTATTTTCCACATGTTTCTTTCTTTTCCGATTCTGCGCAGAATCTCCTCATTCGTTACCTTATCCTGAATTTTTAACATTTTCAAATGCTACGATTCTCTTCTCTTCGGTTTTCCCACAGTCCATGTTTCACTACCATACAATATTGTTATCCAAATGTACATTCTCAGAAATTTCTCCCTCAAATTAAGGCCCATGTTTGATATAAGTCGACTTCTCTTGACCAGGAATGCCCTTTTTGCCAGTACTAGTCTACTTTTGATGTGCTACTTGCTCCGTCTGTCATTGGTTATTTTGCTGCATAGGTAGCATAATTCCTTAACTTCATTTACTTCGTGACCGTCAACCCTGATGTTAAGTTCCCGCTGTTCTCATTTCTGCTACTTTTCATTATTTTTGTCATCCGTCGATTTACTGTCGATCTATATTCTGTAGTTATTACACCGTGCATTTCATTCGGAAGATCATGTAATTCTTTCACTCAGGATAGCAGTGTCATCAGCGAGTCATATGATTGATATCATCTCACTTTGAATTTTAATTAGGGATAAACTATAGGGAGAGACGGGTCATGAACAATACGTGCAAGAGTTAGGAGAGGATAATATTAATGGGTGACCAAAAACGAAGTACTCGGATTAAAAAGGGTGTAAGACAGGGATGTAGTCTTTTGCCCCTACTGTTCAATCTGTAAATCGAAGAAGCAATGATGGAAATAAAAGTAAGGTGCTGGAGTTCTTTTTCCATGTCGACAAATCCGATGAACGTATCTTGATTTTTCTTTAGTGTTGCTTCCCTTATCGACCGCAACGTCAGAATTACCTCTCTGGTGCCTTTACCTTTCCTGAAGCCAAACTGATCGTCATCTAACACACCCTCAATTATCTTTTCCGTTCGTCAGTATATTATTCTTGTCAGCAACTTGGAGGGAAGAGCTGTACAGCTGATTGTGCGATAATTCTCGCACTTGTCAGCTCTTGCAGCCTTCAGAATAGTGTGGATGATATTTTTCCGAAAGTCGAATGGTATGTCGCCCCCTATACACCAACGTGGATCGTCGTTTTGTTGCCACTTCCCCAATGATTTTAAAAATTCTGATAGAATGTTATCCATCCCTTCTGCCTTCTTAAGTAATCCAAAGCTCTCATGAATTCGATTCGATGAACCTCATGTCTCTTCTAAATCGACTCCTGGTTCCCCTTCTACCACATCAGACAAATCTTCTCCCTCATAACGGCCTTTAGTGTACATTTTCCACTTATCCGCTGTCTCCTCTGCATTTAACAGTGTAATTCCCGTTACACTCGTAATGTCACTACGATTGCTTTTACCACCATTGCTTTTAATGTCACCGAAGGTTGTTTGGACATTTTTATATGCTGACTCATTCCGTCCGTCAATCATTTCTTTTTCGGTTTCTTCATATTTTCCATGCAGCCATTCCGTCTTAGCTTTCATGCACTTCCTATTCATTTCATTCCTCAACGAATGGTATTTCTGTATTCCCGAATTTCCCTGAACATTTTTGTACTTCATTCTTTCATCGATCAACTGAAGTATTTTTTCTCTTATCCATGGTTTCTTCGCAGTTACCTTCTTGTACCTATGTTTTTCATTCCAACTTCTGTGACTTCAGTGACTGTACTTTTTAGAGATGTCCATTCCTCTTCTACTGTACTGCTTACTGAGCTATACCTTACTGCTGTATCTATAGTCTTAGAGAACTTCAAGTGTGTCCCGTCATCCCTTACCACTTCCGTACCCCCCCCCCCCCCCCCTATTTGCTTATCGACTCGACAAATCTCTTAAATTTCAGGCTACTCTTCATCACTACTACATTGCGATCTGAGTCTATATCTGCTCCTGGGAACGTCTTACAATCCAGTATCTGATTTCGGAATCTCTGTCTGACCATGATGTAATCTAACTGAAATCTTTCCGTATCACCCGGTCTGCTCCAAGTATACCTCCTCCACTTGAGATTCTTGAAGAGAGTATTCACTATTACTAGCGGAAACTTATTACAGAACTCAGTTAGTGTTTGTCCTCTCATTCCTTGCCCCAAGCCCATATTCTCCTGTAACCTTTTGTTCTACTCTATCGCCTACAGCTGTATTCCAGTACCTCATGTCAGATTTTCGTCTCGCTTTTCGTATTGGAGTACCCTTTCAATATCCTCATACACTTTCCTAATCTCTTCATCTTCAACTTGCGACTTCGACTTGTATACCTGGACTATCGTTGTCGGTGTTGGTTTCGTGCCGATTCCAATGTGAGCAACCATATCACTGAACTGTTCCCAGTAACACGTTCTCTCCCCTACCTTCCTATTCATAACGAATCCTACACCCGTTACACCATTTTCTGCTACTTGCGGGCTTTCAAAAAAACAAATGTCGCCCTCAACTACGTACCCTCAGACTCAGAGTTGAAATATTAAAAGTTTTGGCTGGTTTCGTTGTCTAGGGGATGGGATACGTAGTTGCCGCATTACAAGCCAAATGCTACCGAGTCTACAGTATACAACATGACTTTACACATGAATCGAATGGTCGAAGGTTCCTATCATTCGGCAATTGCGTTTTGAATGTAACATAAAATTTATAAATGAAAGATTGCAATTAAATAAAATCTGCAGGTGCTATTTTTAACGACTTTAAATGACGAGTACGACAGAAAAAGTACCTTTAACGATGCCGTTTATTACTGCAAAATACTTATTGGTGATGATGGTCCAGCAGTAAATAAAATTTAAGTTGATATCAGGGAAACAATAGATTCCTACTTCACCTAATTACATTCAATGAAGGATAATGCTGATGTATGGTGAAACAACGCTCTGGTGGGTGGTTTGCGGGTTTAGATCACCTCGGTGTATGACCATGGGGTGTATTTGACCTGCGGTCGTCACACGGTGGTCCTGGCAGCAGTCCACATACGCAGAGGTATGTTGGTGCATGTCACAGTACGGTGCAGCTAGTAAGTGTGCAGGCGTTTTCAGGAGTGCTAATGGTGACTGTGTGTTGAAAATGGCTCAAAGAACACATATTGATGATACTAGGGTTACTGGAGGCTGGTCAAACACAGCAGGTCATAGCACGAGCCCTCAGTGTGATCTCAAGATTATGGCAACGATTCCAGCAGAGAGAAAACGTGTCCAGGTGCTACAGTACGGGACGTCCACAGTGTACAACACCACAAAAAGACCGATATCTCACCATCATTGCCCACAGACAGCCACGGAGTGCTGCAGGTAGCCTTGCTTGGGACCTTACCGCAGCCACTGGAACAGCTGTCTCCAGACACACAGTCTACAGACGTCTGAACAGACGTGGTTTATTCGAACGGAGACCTGCAAGGTGCACTGGTCACAGGAGAGCCCGTAAAGCCTGGTGTGAAGAACACAGTACATGGTCATTGGAACAGTGGTCCCAGGTTATGTTCACGAACGAGTCCAGGTAGTCTGAACAGTGATTCTCGCTGGGCTTTCATCTGGCGTGATCCAGGAACCAGATACCAACTCCTTAATGTTCTTGAAAAGGACCTGTATGGAGGTCATGGTTTGATGTTGTAGGGTGGGATTATGATTGGTGCACGTACACCTCTGCATGTCTTTGACAGAGGAACTGTAACACGTCAGGTTTATCGGGACTTCATTTTGCACCAGTACATCCACCTTTTCAAGGGTGCAGTGGATCCTACGTTCCTCCTGATGGATGATAATGCACGGCCCCTCCGAGCTGTCATCGTGGAGGAGTACCTTGAAACAGAAGATATCAGGCGAATGGAGTGGCCTGCCAGTTCTCAAGACTTAAACCCCATCGAGAACGTCTGGGATGCTCTCGGTCGACGTATCGCTGCACGTCTTCATGCCCCCCGGACACGTCAGGAGTTCCGACAGGTTCTGGTGCAAGAATGGGAGGCTATACCCCAGCAGCTGCTCGGCCACCTGATCCAGAGTATGCCAACCCATTGTGCGGCCTGTGTACATGTGCATGGTGATCATATCCCATACTGATGTCGGGGTACATGCGCAGGAAACAGTGGCGATTTGTAGCACATGTGTTTCGGGACGGTTTTCTCAACTTATCACCAATACCGTGGACTAGATCTGTGTCGTGTGTGTTCCCTATGTGCCTATGCTATAAGCGCCAGTATTGTGCAGTGCCACGTTGTGTGGCACCACATTCTGCAATTATCGTTAATTTATAAGCATGAGTGTACTTATGAACAACTGTTGATTATATGTTACATGTTATATAATGTTATATGTTAAGTTGAGAAAACCGTCCCGAAACACATGTGCTACAAAACGCCACTGTTTATGTTTTAAGTATATCTTGTTAAATAAAGAATTATCAACCACTGTAAGGCAACAAATGACTTTCCGTAAACTCAGCGTCCACCTTCCTCCAGCCCGTTAAGTTGTTGTCGTATCCTGGGACATCCACTAAGACTGAGAAGGGTATCAACGGGGAAAAAAAAACTCAGCAAGTCGTGTCGGGTAGTATGAGCAGTAGCAAATCGCTTGCTGTCTGCGACAGATGAGGCAAGAATTAGGTAATTTAGTAGTGGGTATCATGCAGGCCGATACCTTTGACGTTGTGAGACGTTGTCACTCGGCGGCTGCAGCTGAGTACCTGCCTTGTCTTCTCGGCCAGATCAGCGTACGTGTAATAGTTGAGTTCGTCATCGGTGAATATCCGGTAGGTCACATACCGGATGCAATGGGCAGGGAATTTATCGGCTTTCGTGCTGTTGGCCCGTTGGTCGGCTGTGATAGCCGCTGGCATGTCCAGTCAGTATTGCTGATGTTATCTCCCAATAGGTGGTTAGGCTCTCGCTAGCTGTCTCTCCGGTTGCTTATGCTTCCACCTATGGCTGTGATCATAGTTCCCCTGAGTAGGGATGAAAGAACTGGTCGAGTGTCTGGAGTTCTTGTATCGGCGCGTGGCGAGTTTTTTTTAAATACTTCCTTGACTGTTACAAGGCGGCATTCATCGTGAGGATCCGCGGTGGCCGGCCGCTGTGACCGAGCGGTTCTAGGTACTTCAGTCCGGAACCCCGCTGCTGCTACGGTCGCAGGTTCGAATCCTGCCTCGGGAATGTATGTGTGTGATGTCCTTAGGTTTAAGTAGTTCTAAGTCTATGGGACTGATGACCTCAGATGTTAAGTCCCATAGTGCTTAGAGCCATTTGAACCATTTTTGATCCGCGGTGCGAGTGTAGCGTGGAGCGTTGCTAATGATCCGTAGCACTTCGTTCTGCACTACTTGCAGGCGGCACAGGTGTGCAGGAGCTGCATATCCGCAAACGGGAGCTGCGTACGTCATCAGAGGTCTGATTATTCTCATGCATATGGACCTAGATACCCTCCTATTCAGTATACTTTCCCTGTTGAGCATAGGGTAGAGTTGCCTGAGCTTCACGTGCGCTCTGTTGGCAACGTATTCTATGTGGATCTCCTGTGTAAGTTTCCGTTCCAGCTAAACAACTATGTATCTAACATCCTCTCTGAAACGGGTTGGGCGTGCATGTAGTGTTACCTGTCTACGACGTTGATGTTTGCGCTGTAGTTTCGGTCTGCATATGAACAGAACTGCTTCGCACTTGTCGACGTTTGCTTAACGCACCATCATTCGAACCAAGGCTAGGCACTTCTGAGTGCTGTCTGTATTCATGAATTAATGGATGGCTCAATTATTCATGCAGATGGCTAATGTCGTATTTTGTGTTGCTGCGATATCATTAACGTACAGACTGAACAAGATGGGCCCCAGTATGGTTCCCTGGACTGCTCTAGCTTGAATACCGTGTTATGTCGACTGTTTGCCCTGCACGTCAGTAAGGAAACATCTGTTGCTGAGATATGAGGGTATAAGACGTTCAAGCCTATAGGCGAAACCAGCTTCGCTTAGTTTGCATATGAAGCCGTTACCAGAGACGGTCGAAAGCTCTTTCGACGTCCAGGAACACAGCCCCTGTGGGTGTATAGCCATGTGTTATATGTTCAACTAAGCGGAGGAGTTGAGTTGTTGACTCCTAAAGCCAAATTGCTCCGGCCTTAGGGTGTTGCTGGCAGTGCAGTGCCTAGTGATGAGTTTTAGTATTACCTACTTGACAATCTTGCTGAACGAGCACAGCGGACTCATGGATCGGTAATTTTGTGGGAGGTAATGGTCATTCCATGGCTTCCTGAACATCAGGACCATGTCTGCCTTCCAAAAGTCACGCAGGTATTGGTGTTGCATTCGTTATATGAGTGAGGTATTGTACGGCTCTATCCGTGAACTCCTGGAAGACACGGTTTGCCATCGCCACTGAAATGCTTGACAGCCCATATGATTTTATTTGTGCTAGTACGTCTGACCTCGTTGCGCATGGGCTGGGATACAAGTTGGGTAACCTCCTGGTCCGTTTCAAGTGTGAATATTTTCCATTGTGAATACTAGGTCTGACGGAACCAGATTCGGCATGAAAGACGGTGTAAGTGTTGAGGCCATGAGCTCTGACTTCTACTTTGGGGAGTATGCAGGGCCGTCTGGGCCTTGTAGAGTAGGAAGTAGTGTTTGTCTCTAGTGAAGTGTCTGGCTAGCTACCACATGTCAGGAAGTGTGGAATCAAGTCCTGCAATTTTTCTCCCATTGTTCGTTCCTAAATATTTGCATTTACTCGCGTATTAATACCTGGAGTCTGTTAAAGTGCAGTTTATAGAACGGATGCCTGGTACGCTACCATTACTGAGGCGATTTTTCTGAGATAAGGCCCAGGATTTTCTGGGGCAGGGCAGTCGAGTATTGTTGAGGTGTCAGTCATTGCGTCTTGGACAGCAGTAGTGAGAACTTCCACTGTCTCATGAATTTGTTGTGTGTTGTTAATTTCGCGAGTGTCTGGAAAAGACTATCAAGCATTTCCATGAACAGTGTCCAATTCGCGCACTTGTAGTTCAGTATCCTGCATGGTTCCGTGTCCTGCAGTTTTTCTTCCGTGTGAAGTACTACAGGCATGTGATCTGAGTCCAGATCGTTTTTACCGTACATTTGGTGAGCTCGTGATGTCGGGTTCCTCTTCGTCTCCTCCTCCAACGTGACGTCTGACCTTAGTCGGGTCTGTGCCTGTGGACTGGAGTCGATCTCGTGTATTTTATGTACTTGATGCGCCATCGTCCAAGGGCTTTTACGTGGTTATTTACGGTGCGGTTCTCCGCTTGCTATCTGCAGAGATCTTTCGATGCAGCGTGGGAACCCAGGATCTTTTCACCTTGACGCTTTCTTCTTTCTTGTTGAAAGTATTGTCATGTTTGTTTATTCCTATAGCTTCTCTGATTATTTGGGTGTGACAGCTCTTCTCTACAGTGAGAACTTCCGTGTTGGCGGATTTCACTATGTGGCCAATCTCACACAGTGTGTGCTATGCCACGCCCGATTTCTCCACCTGACCCAACCTGTAATGTCGCTTATATTCGGTGATCCTGCTGCTAATACAATAACTTTTTAAAATAAACACATATAAGAAAAAGTTTTACCAACGTACATTTCACTTCTCCAATTCATCTCTTTGGAATATTCTAATACAATAAGGTAAGAGTACTTAACTTCTATGCCGACAATGAAAACTTTATCTATACTTTTTGACCCGTCATACACTGTCGGCAGATATTTGATTATACTAGCGGGCAGTGGCTTGTCAAGAAGCCGAGGAGCCGAACCCTGGAAGAGGAAACGAAATTCTATTTACAAATCAGTCTGCAGGTGAGCAGATAGTTTGAACACCACTTAGAGACGAGCAAAGAAATAAACGCAAAACGCGACCAGTCCGAACGAGTGAAGACTAGCACATGGAAACAGAGCACATGGTGAGGCGGAGACCATCACCGCCGTCAGGTAAACACCTGTGTCACTGGTACTGTCCATACAGTGCCTCGCATAAGCCGATCAGGACAGCGTTCCGTACTGCTCTGCCATGAGACGCACACAGACTCATATCCTTACATATAGATGACTGCTGGCGGGGATACTGAACCCTTATTTGTTTATTTTGATTATGTATACAATGGTGTGACAAATTATGGGATAGCTGTATGCAAATGCACAGATGGCGGTAGTATCACGTGCAAAAGGTATAAAAGGGCACTCCTTGGCGGAGCTGTCATTTGCACATAGGTGATTCCTGTGAAAAGGTTTCCAGTGTGATTATGGAATTAACAAACTCTGAACGCTGATTGGTACCTACAGCTAAACGCATTAGACATTCAACTTCGGAAATCGTTAGGAAATTCAATATTCCTAGATACACTGTCAAGAGTGTGCCGAGAACACCAAATTTCAGGCGTTAACTCTCACCACGCACAACGTAGTGGACGTCGGATTTCATTTAACGACCGACAGCAGCGGCATGGTGTTGCCAGTTCTAACAGACAAGCAACACTGTGTGAAATAACAGCAGAAATCAATGTGGGGCGAAATTTGCCATCAATAGCCCTGTGGCAGGTTTCGAGTGCAGCGCAGACCACACGAAGCCATGGACCCAGGTTGTCAACAATGCACTGTGTAACCTGATGGGGGCTCCATGGTAAGGGCTGTGTTTACGTAGAATGTGCAGCGTCCTCTGGTCAGATTGACCCGATCATTGGCTGAAATTTGTTATGTTCGGCTACTTGGAGACCATTTGCAGCCGTTCCTGGGTTTCACGTTCTCAAACAAAGGTGGAATTCTTATGGGTGACAACGCGCCCTGTCACCAGGCCACAACTGATAGCGACTAGTTAGTATAATATTCTGGACAATTTGAGTGAATCATTTGACCACCCATATCGCCCGACATGAATTCCATAGAACATTTTTGGGCTATAATCTAGAGGTCAGTTCGTGTACGAAATCCTGCACCGGCAACACCTTCGCCATTACGGACGGCTGTAGAAGCAGCATTCCTCAGTATTTCTGCAGGGGACTTCCAATGTCTTGTTGAGTACATGTCACGTTGAGTTGTTGTGCTACGCTGATCAAAAGGTCTGACACAATATTACGAGGTACCCCACGACTTTTATCACATCAGTGTAAATATCAACGTCTATTCCGTCAATGTTTTAAACCACTAGGAATTTGCTACTTCACCTCATTCATCGCCGAGAACAGGCACCTGCAGTTAAAATTATCTCTAATATGTTAAATGACAAATATTTGTGCAACAAGTTTACGCTGCAACGTGAACTGTCAGCAATTTGGCCACGATCAACTACAAAGGATTGCGTAATTAGTCCATCTGCATTCCTTACTATATCTCTAAGATATTACACCTTGGATAGCGTAATTAGCCGAGCTGTAATTCTTATTATATCTCAAAGACAGTATAACTTGTATCAAATGTTCAGCTCATTTTATTTGTTGGCAAATGTAAAATGAAAACAAATTTTCTAAATGACAAACGTCATTTTAAAGTAAAGGGCGTTTATTGAACTTTGATGTGAAAAAGTACTTGTCTATTTACATAATTAACAATCAGGTCAGAGTTCTTGTTTTTCTACGTTTCTCTGAGGCACCCTACTGAGTGGAAGCGATCTCCAGAATTCCATTCGCTCTTCGAGTAGCCCCTTCTTCGCTTCCAGCTTCTCGCCTATTTCCAGGTACTCCGGTTCAGTGTCTGAAGTCACTCTCGGCCAATGTGTCAGCTCGTCGTTCGGTGTTGGGTTTCTGCAAAATGCGTAAGAAAACCCAAACAATTATTTTGCTCATTCGGCAAATTGAAAGACTGAACTATATTTTAGATAACCACGTCGAAATAAATTTGTAAGTATCCAAATTTTTGAACTTTTGAAAATATGAATCAAAACTTGAAACTGAAAAGAGAGAATAGTCCTATAGGGCAGAGCGAAAATGATTACAACAGAGGAAATAATACCTGAACAAATGCTATGAGTCTCTTTACATACACACTAATAAATGTCATTTTTATCGTCGCCACCTGTTGGCGTGTTAGCGTCGATAATCAGAAGAATCGAGAAGACTTGTGTTCTAATTTGTGTTGCTAAAGGGGTGCTTGATTTCCAGTTTAATCATAATCAGATATCATATGTACATGCTTTGCATTTTTGAACAAATGCTGCAGTTAATAAGGTCGAACAAACTCAATTAATATCACTTAAAAGCAATGTTTCTGCACAGATTGCTGAAATTGTCTGTAACAGTAATAACCGTTAAATTTTTCGGCAAAGGCGTGTACCGTAACAATTCATTGCTTCTTCAGCAGTACAGGTTGAATCTGAAACGTAAAAATGTCTGGCAGATGGCAATGAAAACTATCTTTCAAAGACTTCCCAATATGTTTCGGCTGAAGCCCTGCTGGCGTCAAATATTTCATAATTAAATCATGTGAAACACACTAGTCGTATGGAACTGTCAGACGTATTTCGCCTTTGATGTATTAAACTCATCTTCAATGGATTTTTCTAGAGTAATATCTTGTTTTGTTCTTGCATTTGTTAATTATGGATTTGAAACAATTAACACCCATGTATTAAACATAAACAATAAACACTCAAATCCTTATAAACACATACACACACACACACACACACACACACACACACACACACACACACACACACACACACACACAAACACTGACAGGGAGAAATAAAGAATAGAAAGGAGTAGAAGAAAGCTTGGCTTCTATACACAAACAAGATCACGGATGCCAAGTGAATAAATAATAATTCCTCCAGGAAAACTCACCATACTTGTCGTGTTCAGTCTCACGTAACAGTTAGATAACCAGTGAAGTGATCCACATCATACAGCAGACGCAAAACTAAGTGTCAAAATCGAAAATTTGTGTGAATATACGAGGGTTGGAACTTAAATAGTGGCAACTATTTATTCACAACCGATACAAAAGAGCTATATGTTTGCACCTGTTACTGGCCTTCAAAGTAGTCACCAGCGTTGCGTAGAACCCGTTGCCAGCGATGTGGAAGGCGTAGTATACCGTTAGCAGAGCCTGCTCTGTTGATGGTGCGAATGGAGTGGTCTACTGCCTGTCGAAACTCTGGAAAAACTTCTGAAGCGAATGCCACGAAGTGGTTCCTTCATCTTTTGAATCAAATCAAAGTTACAAGGACTTACGTCCAGGGAGTATGGTGGATGGTACAGTACTTCCCAGTCCCATCGACCGAACTGAACAGCCACAGCTTGCGCTGTATACGCCTGCGCATTGTCGTGCAAAATGATGGGTGGATCGCGTAAAAAGTGTCGCTGATCCTTTCGCAACGCTGGTCCTAGGTGATGCTCCAAAAACGAACAGTAATGCTGTGCATTGACGGTCTGCCGTGGTGGAACGTAATACGTTAGGATAACACCATCACTGTCGCACACGAGAATCACAATAACTTTAGACCGCTCCATTCGCATCATCAACAGAACAGGCTCTGCTAACGGTATACTACGCCTTTCACATCGCTGGCAACGGGTTCTACACAATACTGGTCACTACTTTGAAGGACAGTAACAGGTGTAAACATGTAACTCTTTTGTATCGTATATGAATAAATAGTTGCCACTATTTAAGTTCCAACCCCTGTATTTTGAAATTTCTTAAGCGAAGTGGAAATGAGTGCCTTAATGACGTGAGGGAAAACACAGAAACTGGCAGGACGGATAAGAAACAACAGTAAGAATCATTTTATTTATGTAAAAATTAAGGCGTAAACTGTTTCAAATCCATTATATATATATATATATATATATATATATATATATATATATATATATAAGAAGAATGTTGTATATTGTTCGAGAAAAATCTACTGAAGAGGACTGTAATATAAAGAGCTAAGCGCATCTGGAAATTGGATAATACTAATGCAGCAAGGAAAAGGCTTTCTATTTTCGAATGACTTGTAGTCTGCTTTTTGCGCATTAGTTTTGTGCAGAGAATATCTGTACGCAGACTAGATTTACAAAGTTAATGGAACAGAATAGAAGAAAATAAAAAGTATTGCAGATTGTATCGAATATTTACATCTCACTGATTACTTACATAGGAAAGAGTAAAGACTTCCTTGTATAAATTCCTAAAAGTGAGGCTCCAACAGCTGTGATTAAGAAACAGGGCCGTGGCATTTCGCGCACATTGTATTTATCCTAAGTATGCGAAAAATAATTGATAAATTAACTGTACTCTATATTGAAAATCTACACTTCTCAGTGAGTCATGGAAATAAAACTAGCAATAATTCAGCCGAACAGCATCAACTAAAATACATAACTAATATGGTTCCAGAAAATGTAATATCCCCCGCCAAGCTGAAGATTCATATGAAGATTGGCTGCTTAGACTGCTTCTCAATATTTACGGATCATTTTACTGGTTCAAATAAGAATTATTCAACTTACTTTGAGGTCAGGTAGCCAAGAAATCGCTAATCACAGTAAAATGAGCCTACGTCCATTGCTTGCTGCGTGTGTGACCAAAAGAAAAAAAATTCTGGGTGCAGTTTAACGATACAACTGAAAACCTATACATTAGACCCCACAACATAAATTTTTCGAAACATCTATGGCACAAAATGTTTCAGAGGCTGCACTAACCCTTCAAAACGAAATGACTAATAAATATGAGTATTAGTTTATGCTTACTTAGTACCTCAGGGAGAAATCTCTCACGATATGTTTGTAACTACTTAAATTCACAGCTTCATTCAGATTTTATCAAAAATGTTGACTTCTAAACTGTTGCGTTTCTTAAAATTACTAGCGAAAGTTTCCACAAATGTTGATAATGCTGATGAAGAACTCTCGGTTTTGTAGCTGGATGGTAGCAATGAAATTTCGAGACGTACGTATGAATGTCACCTCAGTTATAAGGTCGGTGTACTGTGATCCTTACAGATGCAGGACCACAAAGCATGGAGCACGGTGATGAGGGTCCGTCTAGGCATTAATGAGACAGCACTAGCGAATTATGCATTAGCTTTGGTTTTACAATTGAATCGCCTTCTCCATGGTACCAGCAGGAGGACGGCGGACGCAGCACGTAGGAGTGGAATCGGCTGACGCGTCCAGCTGACCAGCCGCTGGAGGGCGTCGGTGAAGTCACGGCACCTAACGCAGCAAGAGTGGCGCCTAGCAGGGCAGCCAGTCCGGCTGATGGAGGACGCTGCTTGTCCAGCGATGACGCCCAGAAGGTCGAAGAGGCCTTTTACCATCTCACACTTATCGTCATCGAAGGGAGTACGCCAATAAACATCCAGAAGCTCTGCACAGGACGCCGATGGTGGTGCAGAGCTATGTCATAGGCTCTCCACCAGAGGAAGGCCGTGGATGTCAGTGTCTGCTCACAGATGCAAGTCAGGGGCAGCATCAGTTAGAGGGCCTCCCCTGCACAGTGTGACAGCGTGCCAAGCACCATCAGTGAGCCGGTGGTAGAAGGCTCCAGGTCTTCACATCAGTGGAAGAGAGGTCAGCACCTCACAACAGCTAAGTCCAGCAAATCTGACTGACTGCAGTGTCAAAGGTAATAGTAATCTGGAGAATGGTAGTCAGCACATTACAGGTCCTGCCTCTAATCTGGTTCTCTACAAATTGAATATGGAATAGCTTGGGAACCAGAGTATTTATAGCAGTCTGTCAAAAGAAGTGACTTTGTGCCTTGGGGATAAAGACTGAATGTGGCCTGGTTTCCTGGGTTCATCAGCAGTCTTCACCACACCTCGGTTGTGGCTTTCACCTCTTCGGCTTGGTACTTTCTGCAATGTCAAGGGGCTTAAAGGTATTCTTGTCTAAGATTTACACGTTATTATGGCACCTTGCAGTGCTGTCAGAATTACATTACGTTCCCTTCACATTGAGGTCATATTGCTGGACTGGTAGTTCAGATGTTTCGCTCGAGCAGTGTGTGGCAATGGCCTCAGTTGTGTGTCACAATACCGCAGGATCGGCTCTCCTGTCTGATTGCCATTCTGCTTGCAACACTGCGCTAGAGTCTGCGTCAGCTTGGCTCAGTGCTTTAAACAATTCTACATTCATCTGGTATATCTTTCTGGGTGCTACATCATTATCCTTGCACGGGTTGTCTTTATGTAACAACATTTCATCACTGCCACACGGCTGTAGCCGCAGGAGCTTTTCAGCAGCGGTATATACCAGGAAAGTCTACATTTACATTCGTTTGTGACCACTAATGCTGCCGGCCGGTGAGGCCGAGCGGTTCTAGGCGCTACAGTCTGGAACCGCGTGACCGTTACGGTCGTAGGGTCGAATCCTGCCTCGGGCGTGGATGTGTGTCATGTCCTTAGATTAGTTAGGTTTAAGTAGTTCTAAGTTCTAGGGACTGATGACCTCAGAAGTTAAGTCCCATAGTGCTCAAAGCCATCTGAACCATTTTGAACCACTTATGCTACTTGAAGCTTCTTTTCTTAGTTATAGCTTGGATTTCTAATGACAGGCTTCCAACCGAAAACGAAATGAATCCCAGTTATCGTATGCTACAACTCATTCCAGGAAGAAATACTATCTTTCTGCTGTTGCAGAGAGATTTCAAGGTAAAGCAAAATCAGTAACCCAATATCATTTTTATAGAATATTTCGTCGGTACTTGGAGGAACACAGACATATTAAAAACTTAAGTACACAGTTTTTATGTTTCACAAAAAGTATTATTATGAAAGATCAGTGCCGTGTGCTTCAGCTTTTAGTCTGATATATCATTAAAAACAACAGGTGCGTTCGGGTTATAACTAGAAGTGAGGCCAAATCGGAACTGACATTAGACATTAATTCTGACAGTTAACAGAATTCTTGCAGGGTAGTTGTAAGACGTAAGACGCACAATGAAACCATACAGTAGTTATATGTCTGAATATGGCAGCACTGATTTCGGAAATTTTATTCGTGCTATTGAGTGCCGATATTCAAATCTGTCTGATACACTAGGTTTTATAGATATGAGAGTGCTGCATGCCTAGTGCAACGAGAAATTATATTCAAATGTTTTTCATGATCGAAGGAAGTCGCTTTTTCGTGCTGGCGATATTCCTTAATTGAGGTTCTTTTATTCACATTAGTGGACGTAAAGGACGTACTGCTAGCCATTTAACATTTTTTAGACATAAAGCCACAGATCAAACAGTTGGTGTAGTCTTGAAATGCTTCCCATTCTACTGTAGCTTAAATAATGTATATTTGAGGCATCTAGCAAAACGATGTAATTGTCATCATTGACAGTCAGAAAATTTGAAGACCAAAATATGAGTTTATTTCTAGGATCCAGTAGTCTTCCTTCGACAAAAACCGTCTCCGTACTAAATAAAGGTATTGCTTTAATTTCTACAAAACATAGCTGACGGTCTCATTGCTTTACTTTGTTTTTCACTGCAAATGAAATGTTGACTACAGAGTAAAGCGTGCTGATTGGATCGGTGAAAAAAAGGGAATTATCTTAATATACAGGATTATAAGAACGCATTCAAATTGATGATGAGTTATTTAGTGCAACATGTGCTATGATATCGATAATGCACTAAGATTATCACAACCAAAAAATACTCATTGTATTTCATTTGTATTGAAATTAATTGACAGCGTATTTCAAAAGTGCTTTGACAGCTTTTTAGTTCTTTCAGAGGAATATTCATTAAACATTTGTATCCATGACTATGCTATGACTGACAAACAACCAATATTTAAATTTACAATTAAACGAGTAATATAAATAAATACTGAAAACTTTGTATTTGCTGATGTTTTCCTAACATAAATGGCTATACGTATTATTGTGACCAGCATAGATGACATTTTCTTTTCTCTGGATAAGATTTCGCAAACTAACATTGGACGTTTGCGATTCACACAGAGACACTTGTAATACAGTCGCTCGCTGAAGCTCGTGAAAATGACTAGATGGCTAGCAAAAACATTGAGCAGAAAAATGGAATCGTTAAGTTTTGTAGTGCTAACCTAGCATCAGCACTTCACTGTGCTCTCCAGACACTTTAAATAAGGAACCCCTGTGTCATGCTTTTTGCACATATGTACTGGCCACACAAATATCGCATGCTGGACAGAAATTGCTGAGAGCTCCCGTTTTAAAACCATTCTCAAGCTCCATATTGAACTGGCGATCACTAGGAAGCAGAACGTCCATCTTGCTACACTGTTGCTCATATGTCATCATGAAGGGAGGCCAGTAATGAAAATTTACTTACGTGTGTACAGTATAGAACGAAGAATCCATACGTATTATAAAAATGGATTTATGTACAAGTGTATGTTCCACATCACCTGAACCACTATACCGATTTCAACCTAACTTGGTTCAAATGTTCCCTGTTGTCAGGCAACAATCGCTGTGGGGCTAAGAATCACCTACCTATCAAAGTTGACGTGATATGAAGTCGTAAACAATGAGATGTGTGAAATACTGCCTAATCAAGCATGACGTTATTACTTTGTGATAACTCTGTACGCAATAAATTTTGCAGACAATATCCACAAATGCCGATAAACGTACCTATTATTGTTGTTGTAGTCTTTAGTCAGGAGACTAGTTTGATGCAGCTCTCCATGATGCTTTATCCTGTGCAAGCCTCTTCATCTCCGAATAAATATTGCAACCTAGATCCTTCAGAATCTGCTTAGTGTATTCATCTCGTGGTCTCCCTCTACGATTTACCCACCCCCCTCCCCCACCGGTCCCTCTGATACTAAATTGGTGACCCCCTGATGTCTCAGAATGTGACCTATCAACCGATCCCTTCTTTTGGTCAAGATGTGTCACAAGTTTCTTGTCTCTACAATTCTATTCAGTAAATGCTCATTAGTAACCTGATCTACCCATCCAATTTTCAATATTCTCATGTAGCACTAAACCTCAAGAGCTTCTATTCTCTTTTCGTCTAAACCGTTTATCGTCCATGTTTCACATCCATGCATGGCTATACTCCATACAAATAGTTTCAGAAACGACTTTCTAACACTTAAATCTATATTCGATGTAAACAAATTTCTCTGCTTCAGAAATTCTTTTCTTGCCATTGTCAGTTAACATTTTACTTGGGACATAACAAGTTATTTTGCTGCCCAAATAGTAAAACTCATCTACTGCTTTAAGTGTCTCGTTTCCTAATCTAATTCCCTTAGCATCACGTGATTTTATTCGGCTACATTCCATTCTCGCTCTTTTACTTTTGTTGATGTTCATCTTACACCCTTCTTTCAAGACAATGTCCATTCCGTTTAACTGCTCTGCAAGTTCTTTGCTGTCTTTGACAGAATTACAATGTCACTGGCAAACTTCAAAGTTTTTATTTCTTTGCCCTGAACTACGAAATTATATCATGATACCACACATAGTTCAGGAGATATGACGTCATAAACACGGAGATGCTTGGGAAACTGTCGCATTATGCACGACATTTAAATTTACAATCACTACTTTTAAGTTTACGAGTGTTACTTCGTTCCTTCTAATTCTATTGGCAAAGCATTTTGCAGGCAGTATCAACATGTGCCGCTGAATGAGATCCTTGTGTGACACATAGAACAGGAGACATGACGTCCTACGAAATGAGATAAGTGAAAAACTGCAGCATCTGGCTCGACATTTAAAATTATGACGTATTTGCTACTAACTTACTCGCAACATATTTTGCTGACAGTAGCCACATATGCCGCAGAATGTACCTACATAAATTCATCATTGTACAACCCATCAAAAGATGTGACATCACAAACCCTGAGATACATCAAAAAATTGACGCATCATGCATGAGGTTTTAATATAAACTACTGGCCATTAAAATTGCTACACACGAAGATGACGTGGTACAGACGCGAAATTTAACCGACAGGAAGAAGATGCTGTGATATGCAAATGATTAGCTTTTCAGAGGATACACACAATGTTGGCGCGGGTGGCGACACCTACAACGTGCTGACATGAGGAAAGTTTCCAACCGATTTCTCATACACAAACAGCAGTTGACCGGCGTTGTCTGGTAAAACGTTGTTGTGATGCCTCGTGTAAGGAGGAGAAATGCGTACCATCACGTTTCCGACTTTGATAAAGGTAGGATTGTAGCCTATTGCGATTGCGGTTTATCGTATCGCGACATTGCTGCTCGCGTTGGTCGAGATCCAATGACTGTTAGCAGAGTATGGAATCGGTGGGTTCAGGACGGTAATACAGAACGCCGTGCTGGATCCCAACCACCTCGTACCACTAGCAGTCGAGATGACAGGCATCTTATCCGCATGGCTGTAACGGACCGTGCAGCCACGTCTCGATCCCTGAGTTAACAGATGGGGACGTTTGCAAGACAACAACCACATGCACGAACAGTTCGACGACGTTCGCAGCAGCATGGACTATCAGCTCGGAGACCATGGCTGCGGTTACCCTTGACGCTGTATCACAGACAGGAGCGCCTGCGATGGTGTACTCAACGACGAACCTGGGTGCACGAATGGCAAAACGTCATTTTTTCGGATGAATCCATGTTCTGTTTACAGCATCATGATGGTCGCATCCGTGTTTGGCGACATCGGGGTGAGCGCACATTGGAAGCGTGTATTCGTCATCGCCATACTGGCGTATCACCCGGCGTGATGGTATGGAGTGCCATTGGTTACACGTCTCGGTCACCTCTTGTTCGCATTGACGGCACTTTGAACAGTGGACGTTAAATTTCAGATGTGTTACGACCCGTGGCTCTACCCTTCATTCGATCCCTGCGAAACCCTACATTTCAGCAGGATAATGCACGACCGCGTGTTGCAGGTCCTGTACGGGCCTTTCTGCATAGAGAAAATGTTCAACTGCTGCCCTGGCCAGCACATTCTCCAGATCTCTTACCAACTGAAAACGTCTCGTCAATGGTGGCCGAGCAACTGGTTCGTCACAATCACTACTCTTGATGAACTGTGGTATCGTGTTGAAACTGCATGGGCAGCTGTGCCTGTACACGCCATCCAAGCTCTGTTTGACTCAATGCCCAGGCGTATCAAGACCGTTATTACGGCCAGAGGTGATTGTTCTGGGTACTGATTTCCCAGGATCTATGCATCCAAACTGAGTTCAAAAAATGGTTCAAATGGCTCTGAGCACTATGGGACCCAACTTCTGAGGTCATCAGTCCCCTAGAACTTAGAACTACTTAAACCTAACTAACGTAAGGACATCACACACATCCATGCCCGAGGCAGGATTCGAACCTGCGACAGTAGCGGTCTCGCGGTTCCGGACTGTAGCGCCTAGAACCGCACGGCCACTCAGGCCGGCCCAAATTGAGTGAAAATGTAAAATCATGTCAGTTCTAGTATAATATATTTGTCCAATGAATACTTCCGGCGGAGGTTCGAGTCCTCCCTAGGACTTGGGTGTGTGTGTTTGTCCTTAGGATAATTTAGGTTAAGTAGTGTGTAAGCTTAGGGACAGATGACCTTAGCAGTCAAGTCCCATAAGATTTCACTCACACACATTCCAATGAATATCCGTTTATCATCTGCATTTCTTCTTGGTGTATCAATTTTAATGGCCAGTAGTGTATTTATTCTTTACTACCAAGACACTCCTGCAGTCGAGTCATCCTGAGGAAATATCCATACCAACTGCATCTGTCGCAAGCATTGAAACTAGCCCACAACGTACGCAGTTCGCTGTGGACGTTCTTCACCCTTTAGAGGAGGATGGGAATTTTCTAAATAGTACAGCACTTTCTGACGAACCAACATTCTACGTGTGTGGTGAAGTAAACAAAAAACAATGTTTGGATCTGTGACACAACCAACCCGCATACCGTGACGGAAGAGGTGACAGCCCGAAAGCGAACATGTGGTGTTATTTAATCGTTGATCGCATAGTGGGACATTTTTCCCACAAAAATTATCTCTGACAAGTACCTGGATAAACTGTAGTTGTTTGCTTTACCACCGTCAAGACGTACACTTTTTCCAACAAAATGGTGCACCGCCATATTGCGCGCAGACTGTGCAAGATATTCTAGATGAAGTGTACTGGCAGGGGTGGTCCAGTTCCATGGCCCCCTAGGTAGCCTGACTTTAGACCTATGGACTTCTTCCTAATGGCGTATATCAAGGACAGAGTCCACCAAACGCTTGTCGACCACATTTTTTGATGATGTAAAGTAGCGAATCGTTGCAACCATCTCCGCAGTTGATGCAGATACGTGGCCATGTGTAGATAGAGCTTGGGTACAGATTGGATGTTGTACATACAATCAAAGGCGCAATTGTGAAAACCGAGTGAATGGCATAAAAATTTTGTTAGATAATGTGTCACGTAAGTCAGACATGGTGTGAGTATCTTAACTGGTGAGTCATCCCGTATTGTATTGCAGTCTTACATTAACATGCCTGACATATTGTAGAGCAGATCTCTATAATTTTGCCGGATACCTGCCCGGCCACACTTCATTCACGCAAGTAGATTGTTCACTTGCGTCGACAGTCTGTTTTTGGTCATGGTCAGTCTGGTTTCATTTGAGGAAACATATCTTCTATTGCACATTACGAGAGACCGGATTATATGCATTTGCATGTTGCCTATACATTTACATATTTGGCTCCTTTTCACCGGTTATTGCATATTTTAACTAAAAACTAGTGACGAATACATATTTTTATTCTACGCTTACTACTACCGGCGGTCTCTAACTCGATCTACTTTTGATGTCTCACAGATTGACCGCGACCTAGAACTGCGTGCAATCACTAACCGAGAGGCCACTGCGTAGCGAAATCATTGCAGAAGAGGAACAGGAATAGGCAGACAGAGTAATGCTCCTGCGCCCGCGATCCGGTTAATGCCCTCCGCTGTCATGCCGTACGCGTCGGCAACAATTAAATTAAACTACGCAAGCTTTTAGTCGCACGTCCATTGTTTCAGTTTAGCTTACCATTTACTTAAACATAGTTGAACGTGTTTACGACGTGTAGTGTGTAACGTGTTGTGCGCCACGCAGCCCGAAAAGAAGAAACGTCGTTTCGTGAATAGCTGACCATCATGGAACATTTACATGTGACGGAATTGTTTTATATTGTCAAGTTTACGAGAAAAACGTTTCGTGCAAAATAAAGTTTCAGATAGACCATCATGTCAAGACAAATCTTCATATCGCAGGAATGCAGAAGAAAGGAGCACGACAACAACTCCTGACAACAGCAATCTGCAGTAGCAGGGATTTGCCAAAGGTAACCATAAAAGTCGGTTTAACATGGACTATGTGAAGCATTCATTGCAAGCCATATTTCTCCTCACAGACCTACAAACCCTATCATCAAAGGCTTCCTGCGCAAATATTGCTTCAATCAAAATATACCAGATGAATCAACATTGCGTAAAAATTACACACCGACAATTTACGTAAATGTTCTGTAAGAAATACGCAATGAACTCAAGGACAGCATTATCTGGATTTCAGTTGACGAAACTACAGACACTCGTGGCCGTTACATTGCAAATTTAATTGTTGGTGCTTTAAAAGAAGAGCCTTCTTCTTCCTATTTAGCGAACGAGGGCATTTGAAAAATATTTCCAGATTCTTTTGCAGATGAAAGGTTGTTTGCTGCTCCGTATATAATCAAAGCAGGAAAAGTCCTCCGAGTATTTTATCCCAATTTGGTTCATATGACATGCTTTGCGCATGGAGCACATCGCCTTGCTGAAGAAGTACGTTCCACGTTTGTGAATGTTAAGTAAACTTATTTCATCCAAAAATGAAGTGTTTCTAAAGGCTGTTGTTCGCATCAAGACCTACAAAGAAAATCTACCAAATGTGCCTCTACCTCCAGAACCAGTGGTAACTCGTTGGGGTACGTGTGTCGTAGCTGTGTTGCTTTACAATGTAACATTTCGAGGCCATTAGAGGGGTAATAAACGACTTCTCTAGTGCAGAGGCTTTGGCAGTTTGGCTGTGCAAGGAGGCTTTTAATGATTTTTCCGATATACCTACAAGCATTAAAAAGCTTGAAACTCAAGGTTTGGCACTGAATGAATCTGTTCAGTTAATGAATAAAATTATTGTAGTGAACTCCTCATTGCCGGAGGTATTCCCAAGAAAACTTAAGGAAAAGTTTGAAAACGTTTTAAACAATAACCCTGTCTTTCAGCCCTTGTGCCAAATTGATAGTTTTTTTAATGGTGCGGGTGAACTTTTACCAGATACAGTAAGTGCCAACATAGCACCCAAATTCAATGATTGTCCAGTTACCTCAGTTGATGTAGAACGGTCCTTTTCTACTTATAAAAAGTTTTGAGTTATCGAAGACACAATCATACTACCGAACATTTGGAACAGTATTTGGTCGTTTATGTTTACAATAGTAGAAAAATGAAAAATAAATTGCAAATGATGGTTTGGTCCAGCAGTATTAATTAAGAGTTAATGCTGTTCCAAAAATTGATGGTTGTATGCTGCTTTTTAAATAAAATATTACGGAGTTTTTTGAGCGTGCCCCTCTACGTGCGTTATACCTCGAAGTTGGTCCCGTACATATCGACTGTTTCGCTGCGTCTCACTCGCATCGCATCCGCTGGCTACCGACAACACCAGTCGAAGGTAACAATGAAGGTGCTAAATGTGTGCTACTGCTAAAGACTGAACATGATTCCTCATTCTTTGAATGCTGTAATTTATGACTGCAGTTATCTGTCACCTTATTTATGTCATTTCATTGTAGCCACTTTTGTTACTGTTTTTGTGGAATAAAAAAAAACAGCAATGAAGAAACAATCCTTGAAACACGGCATGCACCCCCCATTTGCAGAGTTTTAGAAAATAAGCCCAGAAAGGCTCACTTCCTAGCTTCAACCAGTAGATATCAGCGTTCTAAATGTACCGACTTTTCGCGTGGCCGGCGCTCTCATCGTAACTGATACGCACAAGTTCGACTTTGAGATACAATGCATGCAGCGGCTACAATGTATTTTTTTATTTGATCTTGTATATTTCAACACTTTGCATTTCTAAACATCTTTCATGCATATTTGCATGTATCTTTTAAGGTTTTTATAATGCATATAATCCAGTCTGTACGCATTACATTACACCACAACGATTACTCACCCAGTTTTTGCAAAATTCGTCCAGAGTTTGGTCATGGCCTTTACTATTTCCATATCCTTCGCCGGCCTCTCGCCGGGTATTATGTAGTAAGAGTTGTTCGAAAACAAATACAGCAAATCCTCCGCATGAGCAACACCTGCAACATTTGTACACGAGCTTGTCACATCATTTTTTACATCTTCATTATACAAAATGAGCAGAATTTGTGTTTAATAGCGTTATCACAAAAATGCGAATAAATAGGCTATACAAGTGTCGCCTGCAAGAGACGTGAAGAACATTTACGTTCCCACAATGTTTCAGGTGTGTTTTAAATAATTTCAATCTATAACGAAATATGTGTGATCTTTTACTTACTTTATCGTTGAAGTTAACAGTAACGGGACAGATGCCAATTAACCGATGGACCTCATATGTTAGCAATACTATGAGGTGACAAAAGGCATGGGATAGCTATACGCAGATATACCGATGGCGGTAGTACTGGATACACAAGGTATAAAAGGGCAGTTCATTTCTGGAGCTGTCTATTTTACTCAGGTGATTCATGTGATAAGGTTTCCGACGTTGTTATGGCTGCACGACGGGAGTTAACAGACGTTGAACGCGGAATGGTAGTTGGTGCTAGACCCATGGGACATTCCATTTCGGAAATCGTTAGGGAATTCAAAATTCCAAGATCCAAAATGTCAGGAGTGTGCCGAGAACACCAAGTATCAGGCATTACTTCTCACCATGAATAATGCAGTGTCCGACGGCTAAAAAATGGTTCAAATGGCTCTGAGCACTATGGGACTTAACATCTGAGGTCATCAGTCCCCTAGCACTTAGAATTACTGCAACCTAACTAACCTAAGGACATCACAACCATCCATGCCCGAGGCAGGATTCGAACCTGCGACCGTAGCAGTCGCGCGGTTCTAGACTGAAGCGCTTAGAACCGCCCGGCCACAACGGTTTTTTTAATTGAAGTGCACATCATCAAAAATGCTCAAGAAACTATAAATCTCATTACGTTACTTCATCGTTAAAGCGTGGAAACTCTGTAGCAAATATGGCAGAAAAGGCCACTTGCACAATCGCGGTTTGGAGGGGTCTGGATGCTCGGTTCCTGTTTGAGCTAGGAAACATGGGGAACAAAGCTTTTGGCTTAGCCCGGACCAGCGGCCATTTGCATAGCCATTCCAATATCTGTCTTACTGTAGTTATGTTACAGTATATTGAACAACGAATCGGAGCTGACGCCCAGACAAATCGTACCAATTGATTAATTCCTTTTGCAAAAGATTTTAATTAAGCTGAAATTAATTATCAGATAAAAGCACCATTTATATCTGCACCTTTCGCATTTTACGCGCAAAAACCGTCACCAGTGAGATAACAACTCTCGAGTGAAGCGAGTCTGATGATGCAAGTTTGGTTCACCATCTGACCCTTGTCTAAGAACATTTTCGACCGTTTTAAAAAAATCTTGCTTTGTTAGGATTTTACGTACAAAAACGGTTTGCCTAGGAAGTTTTTGAACGGTGTAGCTTCTATGCTTTAAACATGTGCGAATCGATACGAACTTCGCACGAAGATAGATATGCGAGCAAAATCACAACGAATTTTTTTTAACCAATAATCTTTAACCGTTGTTGAGATACGGCGGTTTAAAGTCGAGCTAAATGTAGCAAGTAAAACTCGTTCTTACGTGAATTGACTCCACTGAACCATTTTAAAGTGAATCAAGAAAATAAAAAAATGTATTATTACGATAAAATTGAATACTTGCTTTCAAAAATCTAGATTCATTTGGACTTTACGTCCAAAAAAACGATTCTTTGAGTTTTTTACACTACCGTTTCTGTTTTTCAAACGTGTGCAACTCGTTTAAATTTTGTAAGAAGGTGGGCAAATATATCTCATCTATTGTCGCCTTGTTGTTTTATGGAAGTTTTATCCATCTCCATTATGTAAGGAACATGGTTCGAAAGACAATGAAAAAACCTATGCTGCCTCAGTCGTCGCCCGAGTTAACAAAAATGTACTTCGTTTGCCAAGCTATGGCGGTGTAACGTCAGTATTATGGTAGAGTATAAGTTGGAAACCAGATTGAAAAATGCTCTTGTGTAGTACAAAAAAGGCGAGTATGTCCTGGCCAGACCTAGGAATGTAAAAGAAGGGATCTAACTTTTTGACTTATGTGACGTCTTCAGAGACATTCAAATCAAAACACTTTGAGATATTCGCGCTTTTCTGCGAGTTAATCCTACTTCCCCAGCGCAGTGACTTCTCTAAGAGCTACCCCTTGTTACATGTGTGGGGAGGTGTGGCAGAACAAATACACACAAAATTTATGTGCCGTCGAACTCTTTTGCTTAAGAGCCAATAATGACAATGTACGAGGTCTGTTCACAAAATTCCGGAACTTCGTCCAAAATATTTTTCTACCCTTTCCCTTTCTCCTTCGAAATACTCTCCTTCACAGTTGATATTTAGCTCCCAACGCCTCTGCACGAAGCGCCGTCTGCGAATTTTCTTTTATCTTGTCTATTGTCACAAATCTTTGTCATTTTAACGAGGTTTTCAACCATGGAAATAAAGTCCGCAGCGGCCATGTCTGGAGAGTACGGAGGATGAAGCAGCACAGTGATTTCGTTTTTCGTACAATAGTCACGCACCAGGAGGGATGAACGTGCGGGTGCGATTGTGACGCAAAAGCAATGAATTGTCAAACCACATTTCAGGTCGTTTCCTTCTTAGATTTTCTCGCAGGCATCGCAACACGTCCCGATAGTGCCATCGATAAACAGTTTGCTCCTGTGGCATGAATTTATGATGAACTAATCCTTAACGTCAAAGAAAACAGTCAGCATGGCTTTGACATTTGACCTGACATGACGAACTTGTTTTGGTCTTGAAGAACCTTTCCCGACCCATTGTGAAGACTGAACCTTGGTCGCAACAACATAACAGTAGACTCACGTCTCATCACCAATTATGATTCTCTTAATCCTCGAGTGGTCGCATAAATTTTTGTAACACCAGTTGTCGCGTGGTTGACTCTGTCAACCAGCCATTGTTTTCACTACAGATGTGGAAAGTTCTACTATAATATGCTTGCCACTGAAAAATAATAAGTTTATTTTGGTTTTTTAATGAACAGAAATACAAATTTTCATATTTGACCGTTATTATTTCTAAAGATACAGTTTTAAAATCTAATTAAAGAATCCTAAATGAGATTTACAATCTGCATTGGAGTGTGGGCTAGTATGAAACTTCCAGGCCGATTAAAACTGTGTGCCGGACCGAGACTCGAACTCGGGACCTTTGCCTTTCGCGGGAAAGTGCTCTACCATCTCGAAGGTAGGAGACGAGGTACTGGCAGAAGTGAAGCTGTGAGAAGGGGGCCTGAGTCGTGCTTGGGTAGCTCAGATGGTAGAGCACTTGCCCGCGAAAGGCAAAGGTCCCGGGTTCAAATCTCGGTCCGGCACACAGTATCGCAGAATCCTAGTTTTTCATTTAACAATACATTCCTAACACATAGGATAAAGTTAAATCACATTTGACCTGCTTTTATTTCTCAGTACATGTTACTCTACACCATTTATTGGATTATACTCTCTTTATTGAACATGACTGTATTGTTTCTACGTAAAAACAGAGTTTACTCATCGTGTTCCTCTACCTCATCCACACACAACTGCAGATGCTTCTTGCTTACAAACCTCTTGCACTAACTACAACGAATTGTGGTGACAACATTGTTTTTTCTGCCACACATAACGCAGCGACTCTTCTTTTTGTTTGGAGGTTCTTCTGTTTCTTGCAACTTATAAGACGCCAAAAATATTTTGAGATCATTTGGAAGCATCGAAATGTGGGATCTTGTAACTAAATTATCTTTCATAAGTTGTTGGCACAACTGTTTCAAAAATAGCCTCCTTGGCTTTTTGGGTTTTCTGCATTGCAGTGAAACAGTATTTGGGCATTGACACCAGCGATGTTTAGTAAAGCGAACCATACAGCCATCGTCTGCCTCTTTGCTACTCGTGCAACACAATATTTACTGCAAATTTGGTCGACTGTGTCAACCCCTCCTTTTGTCATGTTGTAGCCCATGATAATGTGTGGTTTAATGGTATTCTTATCAACTGTGCCTTCACTATGCATGGTGCTAAGCAGAACAATACAATTGTTTCTTTTGGACACGTATGATACTTGTGTGATATCTTTCCGGTAACCGAACAGTGAAGACCCAATGTTCCTGGATTTCAGGGGTAGGAATTCCGGAGGGATTGCCGTTTTATTTTTCTTCAGAGTTCCAATGCATGTGACGTTTCTCTGCAAAAGTGAGACTGCCATTGGATAACTGGTATACCAAATATCAAAAGTAATATTCCAATTTTATCCCAGCAGAGGTTCTGCCAGACGATGCATAATATCGTACGGTTTATTCGACACCTTGTAAGAGCCATCTCGTTGTGTTCCACAGTACAGTTCAACAGATGCTGTATCGAATGTTTTGGCATCGCAAATAGCAAAGAACTTCAAGCCGTACTTTGCTGATTTGTTCGGTACATACTGAACAAATGAACTTCTCCCTCTAAAAGGTGTTAGCATCTCATCTATGGTTACAAACTCTCCCAAACTGTAGCTTTCCTTACAGTTGGTGACAAATTTATTTAAATATGACCTGATTGCTGCTAATTTGTCTCTCTGGCGTCTTTGTGTTCTTGTCAATTTGTCGTCAGATCTCACGCTTCTGAAAAGGAATAAGAACCGTCTGTATGACACACAAGCTCTAATTACCTTCGTACCAGTGCCATCTTTACTCCAAAGTTCTTCAACATTTGTTTTATTTCCACTCTTCAAGCCAATCAATATAAGGATTCCAATGAGAGCATATATCTCTTCCCGAGAAGTTTCCTTCATATTTCTCTCTCTAGAATAAATGTTCTGTGATACTACGTTTCTGATTTGCAAATTGATGTATTCCACAAGTGACTCAATCATATCTGCACTAACAATCTTATTGAATGCTGTCACTTCTTGTGTAATACCCTTGCAGACCTCTTCAGACCAGGTAGAATTTTTATTATAGTTTTTGAGGGCGTTTTCGCCGTTTTGGCTCTTACACTTTCCTTAGATCACTTAGTTTTGCCATCATTACCAACAAAATTATCGTCACTATCTTCTTCATCTTCATGATGTTGCATTTCCTCTTCAGTATGCTCCTCCCTCTAAAGGAACTATTTCTATTTCTGAGTCACCGTTGTGATCACTAACTACTATTTGTGCTTCTTCCCCGTCAGACCAGTTAAATTCAGAACACTTCCTGTCGTCCGAATCTTCATCTAGAAGCCTTTCAATCTTCTCCTCTGATAACCCTTTTTTGAAACAGGCCCTAAGAGTATAAATGAAAGTATAACATAGCTGCTAGTGAAAGATTTTAATCCAAAATAAAGACGGTATTCACAATTACCATAAAAACACTTACATCACAGGTTGCGTGGCTGACTCTGTATACCAAACAGAACACGGACTAAAATAAATTTCAATTGTTGTCAATGTGCGAGCCCTACAAACGCAGCAACAATACAAGTGGCCGACAGAGGTCCAACTTGAAGATAGGTGGAACCGCCAACTTGAAGATAGGTGGAACCGCCAGCACTGCAACAATGCGTAGTTTGAATTCAGGGCGAAAAACAAGAAGGTAATGAGCTACCCTAAGCTGCCGTCCGCCATTTGGCCAGTAGAGCATGGTGTAGATTTGCCGGTTCCTGAACCACCAGATGATTTAAATTCTATTCCAACAGATGTATTTTCTGATGTACAATGTGATTTAGATGAAACAGATGATGATGAATTCCATTGTAATACAGAAAGTCTAGAGCCCAAACTGTTTACTCAGACCGAGCTTAACAATTTGATTAGGGATCTGGGCTTAACGAGAGAAAAAGAAGAATTGCTTTGCTGTAGATTAAAAGAAAAGTACTTATTTGCAGTTGGAACCAGAATATACACTTATAGAAAGCAGCAATTTTCCACTTTTTTCAACACGAAGGTGATTTAGTGTACTGCTCAGACCTTCACTTTTTGAACAGTTACCTTGATTACTTCCCGGACAATATGGGAGATGTTAGTGAGGAGCAAGGAGAGCGTTTTCACCATAACATTAAAGTGATGGAAAAACGCTACCAAGGCCACTGGAACACTAACATGATGGGGAATAATTGCTGGTCACTTCACCGAGAAATTCAGCAAGCGACTCATCATAGAAAAAGCTACGCAATGCTTTTATATAGTTAAAATAATTTGAAAATGAGGTGTAATGAATGTGGATGACGTTGGTAGCACTGCTGAAAAACATTTGCTAGCAAGAAAAGGTCATAGCTTCAAAGAAAAAAGAGAAAGGAAATACATACCAATTCCAGCTGACAAGTGAAACCTATACTAACACATATCATTGTTTCAAGTAGTTTGCTGTAAATACATACCATGCTTACGTTGTAACAAAGCGTTTCATTAATTTCTCCATTTACCGTATAGCATAAGATTTTTATACTATATGACAAAAAGCATATTGCTCGAAAACTATGGGTGATACAAAAAAACTAAGGCTAGATTTGGATTCAGCTCACAAAAAACTATCAAGATCAGCTATCAAAGAAAAAAAGTTTTTCAAAAAAAGTTTTCGTTGGCTTGTGCTATTTTTAAACCGTGTGAACCATTTGTAACGCCGAGTACAGCTTAAGCACTCTTCACCGTAGGCTTTCTGCGTCATTTTATGTGCCTCTGTAAAGGTTTTCCTGAGTTTCACGCATAATTTAGTGCAGACGCATTGCTCCTCTAACTCTGCCACTCGAAATTCGTGAACTGTGACACACAACGTTCTACTCAGTATAGCACAGAACAACAACTAACAGACGTAAAGCAATGAAACTTCTAGCAGTTACACATTACACACAGACGTGTACAGGGATGCCTACCGCATTCCGCTCCAACACAGCATTGGCGCAAAATTACGAATGTCCTGGAATTTTTTGAACAGCCCTCGTAGGGCGACACTTCGGGTCATATGGGAAGGAAGAAGGGGGGGGGGGGGGAGGGAGTGGCCATTCGAGGTTAAATTCAATTTTCACCAAACCGTCGTTACTGATAGAAGCTTACCACTTATACATTTTGAATCTACAAATTATAAGGTATCACACCAAATATTTAAATTAAAAATGGAAATAGCACATTGGAACTACATGCATTTTTTCTGAAGACTTGCATAGTGACCTGTTTTCCGTACCTAAGCGGGTAATGTGATCAGCGCCATCGCAGCAGGAACGCATGTTTACTGCTCTCATTTCCGAACAAATTTTCTCGAAGCCTTGACGCCTTGCTATCTGAATCAATATCAAGCTCTTTCAGCAGACCGTTTTCAATCGGACATTCGTATTAGGCCAAATATAACAGAACAGTGACGGTTTCAAATAATGTAACTTTTTTAATTCTAAGTGGCCACACTGGGATAGAATGGCAGACGATAGCTTCGTATATAAAAGGGTTTATGTCAGTCTTATGCGTTTTACACTAACTCTTATTTTGGTGAAAATCTTGGCCACTTTTCCATATCGGAAACCGTGTTGGCATTAGTGAACCACAGAGAATAAACTGTCTACATGAAACGAATAACAAGGAACTACATTTTTAGGCTAAAAACCATTGTTTAAACATTGTTATTGTGGTGTAAGTGGGTCACTTACATCAGAAGACACAAAAACAAAAAAAAATACTAAAAAATAGCGGAAAAAGTCTGCTCCGTCAATCTTACTGACAACAATGCCAATGTATATCCTAATTAGTGTGACCGCTTCTTGACAGGCAGCAGTGCTGTTCAGGGCCAAAAGATACACAATTGCCACTGTTCCCATCCTGGTCACTTTACCACACCCTCCCCAACATATCGTACTATTAATCGATAATTTACATAAATTAGTAATATATATCAATTAAAAATCGTAATTTCAATATGAGACACAATCTCAAATGTTAACGAAATGTTTTGAATGTTGTTGTCCTTCTACTCATTGCGTTGTATTACAACAGCTTTCACGTCACTTAACTACAAACATGGACCACACTTGAGGCTGATCGTCTCCATAATGCGCATTCACGAATCCGTTATTTCCAAAATAGCAGGTGCTCGGAGCCAGTTGCTCATGCTTGTGAGTTGTGGTCTTTGGAGGACAGAAACTAAAATACTTCCCCTCTCCCTTCTGTTAACTCCCCAGTGGCCGCACTGCATACCTCTCTACCCCGAACGTAAGTGAATTCACCGGAGTCGGTTAAAACTAAGCACATCTTAAAAATATTGTTGCCCCTGTAATTTTGTTTGTTACTGAATAAGAGCAATACACTCCTAAGAAGCTCGCAACGCTAGATGATGTTCAAAAAATGGCTCTGAGCACTATGGGACTTAACATCTTAGGTCATCAGTCCCCTAGAACTTAGAACTACTTAAACCTAACTAACCTAAGGACATCACACACATCCATGCCCGAGGCAGGATTCGAACTTGCGACCGTAGCAGTCCCGCGGTTCCGGACTGCAGCGCCTAGAACCACACGACCACCGCGACCGGCGCTAGATGATGTGTTTTGGATCCTGCTGTTAGTTACTACAAGCGCAATTATAATAAAATGCGGCTGAAATTCGTGGCCGCATACGGTCCGTGGGCCACGGTTTGAATGGGATGCACCTTCAAGAGGACGTATCCGAGAGTGGGGATACATGCGTCCTAAACTTTAATGACACGTTGTGTCAAATAGCACGTCATGACAAATTCCATGTTGCATGACATGATGGCATTTATTTTGTTATACGACATAACATCATGTATCATGTTATTTTAGTTGACACGACGTATTATATTGTACAACATGGCTACTAATACTTAAAAGTGTGCGAATATGTCAAATTTTTTTGTTCAAATTTCTTTGAAGCTGTCAGGTAAGTCGAAAAGCTGGTTCCCTTCTTTTACATCCCTAACTCTGCCCAGGATATATTCGTCTTTTTCCGTGCTACCATAGGACCGTTTTTCATTCAAGTATGTTGGCTTGGAAGACAGGAGTGTCCACTATTCACTCATCATGAGGATTTAGAACAAATGGCAACACTTGGCCACTGAGAATGTTAAAATAAATACCCTGGTCCTTGTTGACAGCGACTTGAAAGAACAGGTCAAAACCATGGTACGAAAATCACATTCAGGATATCAGGGAACCAATTCTTCCTCCACCGGTGAGGGTTAAACACCTCATTCTCCCTTGTATCACTTGAGGCTGTTGCCAATGGGCATCACTGTGGGGGTCGGGATGGGGGTTTGTCGGGGACGGCCAGCTCGTCCCACGCATCCCCTGATCGGACTACGACTGTGGTTGCCCGGGATACTGCCCGCATTGAGGCTGATCCCTCACCTGTGGTAGAGTGGGAGGTCGTTTCAAGGTGTGGCAGGGGGCGAAAGACATTCCGGAGGGCTGAACGGAAAGCCTCTCCAGTTTGTCTGACGAACCGGTTTCAGGCTCTGTCTCAGGCTGATACTGATCTTCGGCCTGACATGGCTGCTTGTCCTGTTCCAGAGGTTGCCCCTCAGTCTGCAAGATCCGGGCAGTCGCAGAGGGTGGGCTTACTGGTAGTTGGGAGCTCCAACGTCAGGCGCGTAATGGGGCCCCTTAGGGAAATGGCAGCAAGAAAGGGGAAGAAAACCAATGTGCACTCCGTGTGCATACCGGGGGGAGTCATTCCAGATGTGGAAAGGGTCCTTCCGGATGCCATGAAGGGTACAGGGTGCACCCATCTGCAGGTGGTCGCTCATGTCGGCACCAATGATGTGTGTCGCTATGGATCGGAGGAAATCCTCTCTGGCTTCCGGCGGCTATCTGATTTGGTGAAGACTGCCAGTCTCGCTAGCGGGATGAAAGCAGAGCTCACCATCTGCAGCATCGTCGACAGGACTGACTGCGGACCTTTGGTACAGAGCCGAGTGGAGGGTCTGAATCAGAGGCTGAGACGGTTCTGCGACCGTGTGGGCTGCAAATTCCTCGACTTGCGCCATAGGGTGGTGGGGTTTCGGGTTCCGCTGGATAGGTCAGGAGTCCACTACACGCAACAAGCGGCTACACGGGTAGCAGGGGTTGTGTGGCGTGGGCTGGGCGGTTTTTTAGGTTAGATGGCCTTGGGCAAGTACAGAAAGGGCAACAGCCTCAACGGGTGCGGGGCAAAGTCAGGACATGCGGGGACCAAGCAGCAATCGGTATTGTAATTGTCAACTGTCGAAGCTGCGTTGGTAAAGTACCGGAACTTCAAGCGCTGATAGAAAGCACCAAAGCTGAAATCGTTATAGGTACAGAAAGCTGGCTTAAGCCAGAGATAAATTCTGCCGAAATTTTTACAAAGGTACAGACGATGTTTAGAAAGGATAGATTGCATGCAACCGGTGGTGGAGTGTTCATCGCTGTTAGTAGTAGTTTATCCTGTAGTGAAGTAGAAGTGGATAGTTTCTGTGAATTATTATGGGTGGAGGTTACACTAAACAACCGAACTAGGTTAATAATTGGCTCCTTTTACCGACCTCCCGACTCAGCAGCATTAGTGGCAGAACAACTGAGAGAAAATTTGGAATACATTTCACATAAATTTTCTCAGCATGTTATAGTCTTAGGTGGAGATTTCAATTTACCAGATATAGACTGGGACACTCAGATGTTTAGGACGGGTGGTAGGGACAGAGCATCGAGTGACATTATACTGAGTGCACTATCCGAAAATTACCTCGAACAATTAAACAGAGAACCGACTCGTGGAGATAACATATTGGACCTACTGATAACAAACAGACCCGAACTTTTCGAATCTGTATGTACAGAACAGGGAATCAGTGATCATAAGGCCGTTGCAGCATCCCTGAATATGGAAGTTAATAGGAATATAAAAAAAGGGAGGAAGGTTTATCTGTTTAGCAAGAGTAATAGAAGGCAGATTTCAGACTACCTAACAGATCAAAACGAAAATTTCTGTTCCGACACTGACAATGGTGAGTGTTTATGGAAAAAGTTGAAGGCAATCGTAAAATGCGTTTAGACAGGTACGTGCCGAGTAAAACTGTGAGGGACGGGAAAAACCCACCGTGGTACAACAACAAAGTTAGGAAACTACTGCGAAAGCAAAGAGAGCTCCACTCCAAGTTTAAACGCAGCCAAAACCTCTCAGACAAACAGAAGCTAAACGATGTCAAAGTTAGCGTAAGGAGGGCTATGCGTGAAGCGTTCATTGAATTCGAAAGTAAAATTCTATGTACCGACTTGACAGAAAATCCTAGGAAGTTCTGGTCTTACGTTAAATCAGTAAGTGGCTCGAAACAGCATATCCAGACACTACGGGATGATGATGGCATTGAAACAGAGGATGACACGCGTAAAGCTGAAATACTAAACACCTTTTTCCAAAGCTGTTTCACAGAGGAAGACCGCACTGCAGTTCCTTCTCTAAATCCTCGCACAAACGAAAAAATGGCTGACATCGAAATAAGTGTCCAAGGAATAGAAAAGCAACTGGAATCACTCAATAGAAGAAAGTCCACTGGACCTGACGGGATACCAATTCGATTCTACACAGAGTACGCGAAAGAACTTGCCCCCCTTCTAACAGCCGTGTACCGCAAGTCTCTAGAGGAACGGAGGGTTCCAAATGATTGGAAAAGAGCACAGATAGTCCCAGTCTTCAAGAAGGGTCGTCGAGCAGATGCGCAAAACTATAGACCTATATCTCTTACGTCGATCTCTTGTAGAATTTTAGAACATGTTTTTTGCTCGCGTATCATGTCATTTCTGGAAACCCAGAATCTACTATGTAGGAATCAACATGGATTCCGGAAACAGCGATCGTGTGAGACCCAACTCGCCTTATTTGTTCATGAGACCCAGAAAATATTAGATACAGGCTCCCAGGTAGATGCTATTTTTCTTGACTTCCGGAAGGCGTTCGATACAGTTCCGCACTGTCGCCTGATAAGCAAAGTAAGAGCCTACGGAATATCAGACCAGCTGTGTGGCTGGATTGAGGAGTTTTTGGCAAACAGAACACAGCATGTTGTTATCAATGGAGAGACGTCTACAGACGTTAAAGTAACCTCTGGCGTGCCACAGGGGAGTGTTATGGGACCATTGCTTTTCACAATATATATAAATGACTTAGTAGATAGTGTCGGAAGTTCCATGCGGCTTTTCGCGGATGATGCTGTAGTATACAGAGAAGTTGCTGCATTAGAAAATTGTAGCGAAATACAGGAAGATCTGCAGCGGATAGGCACTTGGTGCAGGGAGTGGCAACTGACCCTTAACATAGACAAATGTAATGTATTGCGAATACATAGAAAGAAGGATCCTTTATTGTATGATTATATGATAGCGGAACAAACACTGGTAGCAGTTACTTCTGTAAAATATCTGGGAGTATGCGTACGGAACGATTTGAAGTGGAATGATCATATAAAACTAATTGTTGGTAAGGCGGGTACCAGGTTGAGATTCATTGGGAGAGTGCTTAGAAAATGTAGTCCATCAACAAAGGAGGTGGCTTACAAAACACTCGTTCGACCTATACTTGAGTATTGCTCATCAGTGTGGGATCCGTACCAGGTCGGGTTGACGGAGGAGATAGAGAAGATCCAAAGAAGAGCGGCGCGTTTCGTCACTGGGTTATTTGGTAACCGTGATAGCGTTACGGAGATGTTTAATAAACTCAAGTGGCAGACTCTGCAAGAGAGGCGCTCTGCATCGCGGTGTAGCTTGCTCGCCAGGTTTCGAGAGGGTGCGTTTCTGGATGAGGTATCGAATATATTGCTTCCCCCTACTTATACTTCCCGAGGAGATCACGAATGTAAAATTAGAGAGATTAGAGCGCGCACGGAGGCTTTCAGACAGTCGTTCTTCCCGCGAACCATACGCGACTGGAACAGGAAAGGGAGGTAATGACAGTGGCACGTAAAGTGCCCTCCGCCACACACCGTTGGGTGGCTTGCGGAGTATCAATGTAGATGTAGATGTAGATGAAAACAGAAAATATCGCTGCTAGGCTATGGCTTTACACGTTTCCGATCAGCTACTGTCCAGTTTCTGTGTTCCTTTGTTCACTGAATACGTACAGATGTACGTGCTGCAGTGAGCGATTCGCGAGGTACTCGACTTCAAACGTTCACTGAATGCATTTCCCTTCGCAATGTTCGCTTGGAACCTGGTAGATGGTATGTGGCGTAAGTACATATGGGACCAAACTACTTAATCCAACTTAAACTAACTTACGCTAAAGACAACACACACACACCCCTGCACGAGGGAGGACTCGAAACTCCGACGGGGAGAGCCGCGTGAACCGTGCAAGGCGACCTAAACCGCGCTGATTCACGCCACACCCGATTACATTGCTCCATTCTGTTGTCCTATCACGTCTCCACGTCGACTCGCCCTACTGTGGTGATGTCATAATGACCCACTGTCACGGGTTACGCCAGCGATGGAGATTCACGTGACTGCCTGGTACCAACTCAACATCATCGTCTGCAGCGCTCTAAAGCAACCACTGAGTTCTACTAAGACGATGACTAATATTTCGTCTCGTGAGTTTATTCAACGACTGTTCGTCGAAGTTCTTTAACGACTATTCGTCAACTGATCATGTTTTACGTGGTGGCGCTGCGATGCAGCTTGCCCCAATGTCCGATTAGTTGTTTGTGTACATGGATCCGAACAACAGCTTGACAGTCAAGCACAGTCGAAAGGGGAGGAGGGTGGTAACTTAGGTTTCTAGTTACCGGTACGCACTGTACGGCTATGGTAGCAACAGGCTGAAAGTCCCCTACTAGACAAATGAAAAAAAGAAACCCAACAGGAGTAGTGCGAGATAAACGAAAGTTGGTACGTATGTTTCTACATCTTTAAGATGACATCTATCCAAATTCGCGTGTGGCATAAGAGTGGCGCTAGCAGCTCCGCTATGAGGATGCAAACCAGGTTTGCTTTGCATACGCCCCATAGTAATTGTGAGCGTTAGTTATCTTCGAGATTGGACACGGTGTGTTTAAGTCAGTCAAGAACGCTTTTAAGGCGACAACGATGCCGTTATCAATAGCTACTTTGAACGAGGTAATAGCGCTTAGATAAACTGTGTGCCCCTTCGCGATATTGCAGAATGACTTGGCAGGAATGGAGACACTGCACGTGATTGCCGGTAGCGGTGGTTACGGGAAGGTACCGTTGCAAGAAGACTGGGCTCTAGACGGCCGCCGTACTACCGAGAGGGAAGATCCTAGTGTTCGGTGTGCTGCTCTGCCGCATCGTACTACATATGCAACAGATACTTGACCAACACTTAGCACCACACTGCACCAACGACCTGACACCAATCTGTTACTTCAAGGACAGCTCCGAGCCAGATGTCCTATGGTGTTCTTTCCACGTCTCTCAAACCACCGCCTTTGAGACTTCTGTGGTGTCACACGGGAGCTCATTGGATGATAGGCTGGAGGTGTGTTCCTGTTTCTGCCACGGTGCCAATGATGGGCGTGTGTTGGTTAAAAGGAGGACAGTCGAAGGCCTCCAACCAATCCGTCTGCACGCAAGACACACTGGACTTATAGCTGGAGTTATGGGCTGGGGTGCAATTTTGCAAGACAGCAGAACCGTTCTCATGGCTCCCTACTGCAAATTTGTACGTCTATCTGGCGATTCGGCCTGTTTCTACTGCCATTCACAAACAGACGGAAGAGCAAGCCAGGGGGTATTTTCCAACAGGTTAACGCTCGCATACACACATAGCTGTTGTAGCCCAACATGCTCTATTGCGTGTCGACATGTTGCTTTGGCCTGCTCGATCACCAGACCTGTCTCCAATGGAGCACGTATGGGACCTCATCGGACTACCACAACGTCATCCGGAACCAGCATTAACCGTCCCTGTACTGAGTGACCAACTCCATTACACGAACTGACATTCGGCACCTGTACGACACAATACATGCACGTTTGCATGATTGCATTCCTCACCGTGGCGGTAACACCGCTTATTGAAGTAACAGTATCTCACACTTTCAGTGGCTTATCTCGCCCAACATTAGCCTCAGATCTTGCAACGTTAATCACATAGACAAAAGTATTCCCGATATTTCATTACCCTGCAGTAGCTATTTCTTTTTGCTGGGACTTTTTTACGGCAGTGTAAAAACGTCACACGTTCCATGGTAACGTGGACTAATGAATTCGTTTTGTTGCAAAATAAATGCTGTATCACCTCTCAGCGCACTTCCGCCATTGCTCCAAATAAACAAGTCACACAAAGAACCAAAACACTCATTGTATAGAAGTACAAAAGTTACACTACTGGCCATTAAAATGATACACCACGAAGATGACGTGATACAGACGCGAAATTTAACAGACAAGAAGGAGATGTTGTGATATGCAAATGATTAGCTTTTCAGAGCATTCACACAATGTTGGCGCGGGTGCCGACACCTACAACGTGCTGACATGAGGAAAGTTTCCAACCGATTTCTCATACACAAACAGCAGTTGACCGGCGTTGCCTGGTGAAACGGTGTCGTGATGCCTCGTGTAAGGAGGAGAAATGCGTACCATCACGTTTCCGACTTTGATAAAGGTCTGGTTGTAGGCTATCGCGATTGCGGTTTATCGTATCGCGACATTCTTGCTCGCGTTGGTCGAGATCCAATGACTGTTAGCAGAATATACAATCAGTGGGTTCAGGAGGGTAATACGGAACGCCGTGCTGGATCCCAACGGCCTTGTATCACTAACAGTCGAGATGACAGGCATCTTATCCGCATGGCTGTAACGGATCGTGCAGCCACGTCTCGATCCCTGAGTCAACAGATGGGGACGTTTGCAAGACAACAGCCATCTGCACGAACAGTTCAACGAAGTTTGCAGCAGCATGGACTATCTGCTCGGAGACCATGGCTGCGGTTACCCTTGTCGCTGCATCACAGACAGGAGTGCCTGCGATGGTGTACTCAACGATGAACCTGGCAAAAACGTCAATTTTTCGGATGACACCAGGTTCTGTTTACAGCTTCATGATGGTCGCATCCGTGTTTGGCGACATCGTGGTGAACGCACATTGGAAGCGTGTATTCGTCATCGCCATACTGGCGTATCACCCGGTGTGATGGTATGGGGTGCCATTGGTTACACGTCTCGATCGCCTCTTGTTCGCATTGACGGCACTTTGAACAGTGGACGTTAAATTTCAGATGTGTTACGACCCGTGGCTGTACCCTTCATTCGACCCCTGCGAAACCCTACATTTCAGCAGGATAATGCACGACCGCATGTTGCAGGTCCTGTACGTCTGGTCAATTGTGGCCGAGCAACTGGCTCGTCACAATATGCCAGTCACTGCTCTTGATGAACTGTAGTATCGTGTTGAAGCTGCATGGGCAGCTGTACCTGTACACGCCATCCAAGCTCTGTTTGCCGGCTGAAGTGGCCGTGCGGTTAAAGGCGCTGCAGTCTGGAACCGCAAGACCGCTACGGTCGCAGGTTCGAATCCTGCCTCGGGCATGGATGTTTGTGATGTCCTTAGGTTAGTTAGGTTTAACTAGTTCTAAGTTCTAGGGGACTAATGACCTCAGCAGTTGAGTCCCATAGTGCTCAGAGCCATTTGAACCATTTGAACCAAGCTCTGTTTGACTCAATGCCCAGGCGTATCAAGGCCGTTATTACTGCCAGAGGAGGTTGTTCTGGGTATTGATTTCTCAGGATCTATGCACCCAAATTGCGTGAAAATGTAATCACATGTCAGTTCTAGTATAATATATTTGTGCAATGAATACCAGTTTATCATCTGAATTTCTTCTTGGTGTAGCAATTTTAATGGTCAGTAGTGTACATTAAAGGACGCAGTTGACAGTGATAGTTGGTACCTGTTTCTGAAGAGCGATGAGACTATAATCTGTGTATCAGAAGGCGTGAGCAGGCTCATCTAAATTGGTTGTTGCTGTGGTACCTGTCCAGTAAACAACTAGCTAAGAGGTATAAGTCATTCTCTTATTGGATGCAGGGGTAGTATGTCGTGGCCAGTCCATGAATAATTAATTCATTATAAAGTTGAAAAAAGCGTTGATTTTGGTGAGTATGTTTACGTCGAAAGAAGCGTTCTATAATCCGCTGCTTTATGAGTGCCCCTGTAGCGGATGCGTACAGAGATTTTAATTATTTCTAACTTTCTGAGGAGTGGCATTGATTGTCAATAACAATAATAATCGCAGTCCACATTACCTAGACTGTGAAGCTCTCCCATTTTTTTAAAAAAAATTTGCAACGAGTCAGTCCCACGAAACAGTGGGATTATGTTACTTATAAAAAGATACAGACATAGGATTACAAGCATATACAAGAAATCCACCGACGAACTTTAGTAGGTGGTGGTATGGAGCAAAACAAGGCAAAAAGTCTAGTAAACATGGCATATTTCAAAAGCTACGACCACTTGTTTATCTTCGACACTGTGAGACACATCTCTTCTACTGCAAGCTATTTGCTTTCCACGTTTCGGGAGGAGCCAGTATGGACCGAAACAAGCAAAACAGCCCAGTAAATATGGGCTCTAGAATGAATACCATAAGACTTATGACCCCTTGTTCAGCAGAAGAGATGTGTTCCACATTTGCCAAGATGAACAAGTGCTAGTGCCTTTTAAGTTACACACTTTAGAAACCATGTTTACTGGACTTTTTTTCTTGTGTTGGTCCATACTATCACCGCTCAAAATACGGGAAGCAAAGAGCTTTCAGTAGATAAAATGTGTCTCACAGCAGCGAAGAAAATCAAGTGCTCACAGCTCTTAAGGTACTCAATTTAGAGCCCATATTTCTAGACATTTTTTCCTGTTTTGTTTCACACACCCCTCTGAATGTTTATCGCTGTAGTTTTGGCTTATGTGGTATTTGCAACTAGATATTTACAGTTATATATTTACTGATACTCTCTTCTGGAAAAAAGATATCCATAAAACAACATGAAACGCAAGAGGGTTGTGGTCACTCATAGATTACATACTCACAAAAGAAGAAATGAAAAATCTTGTTGAAGAAACGCGTGTTGACAGAGCACCTGCCCTATGTTAAGACCACTATTTACTTGTGTGCAGTTATATTAACAGCTATATGGGTAAAACATGATATAAACAAACTAACAGCTTAATAAATATATAACACACACCTTCTCCTAGATCATAGCATGAGGACACTACACGAAAATAAATCAGATCAACACCTAGAAAAAATGACTATGACATTGATGAAGAGCTGCGCAATGTAATAAACTGTATAGGAGCTGCAGCAAAACAAGCGGGGAAAACAAAGACGGTAGAAATCCAGTGAAAGTTAAGAACATGAAATAAAGAATTATAAGCACCTACAAAAGAGAAATAAAATGTATAAAAGAGGTTCTGTAGAAAAACAAATCAGAAAAAGAAGAAAAGTTAAATAATGGCAGATAAAGTACACGAAAGACGCTTCAAAATCTTGGGGCTGGTTTGTCTCCCACATCTAGCGCAATATACGTGGAAGACGAACTTCAGCATATAAGGTAATGATAAACGTAAACCACTTAGAAAAATGTGTAGTAAAACCAATTGCAATTAGAGAAGATGAATGGGAAGGGATTATCAAGAGTTATGGAGCAAACATAATAATGTTGGTAATGATGTGTGTTGTGAGGAGGAAAAGGAATTTGTACGTACTGACAGTCCAACAACCGACGAAATGCGAAACACGCTCAGAAAATAGTAAATCTATAGGAGTAGATGGAAAACTACAGAGTTAATCAAATATGCAGGAATTTCCTTCCATCTCAGTTCCCTATATCTTATCAAAAGGTGCTGGTAAAGGTGTGAAATCCCAACTGCATAGCATATCTACTCAAATAGGGTAACAGAAGCCTGTAGGACACTTGTAATGTGTCAAAATTAATTTTGAACATTTTCGTGTCGTTATGTAAATAACGTGGTCGTTTCAATCTATTACGACAGCAGCAAAATGTCGCAAAGCAGATGAAGAGTGCAAAAATGCTTTGTTTCTTGCAACTAAAATCTGTTTGTGTGAGTATGTGTTCTAGAAAAACTAGTATTGTAACCATCTGTACAAGTGTTCACCCAGAAGCGGCAAAGATCACTTACGCGGCGGTGGCTGACAGCAGCAACGTGCGCCCGATATCACCCTGGGCGAACTGTCCGCTATACAACGAAACGACAGCCACAAGAAATTAAATATTGATTGTTCAGGAATAATGGTAGCGCCCCACGTTCGTCTAGATTTATGGTTCAGCTATAGTTTTGTGGAAAGAAGCAGTTAGTCGCTACCGAGGAGCCGAAGAGTACGTGAGCTTGAGCCGGTAACTCAACTGTTGTGTTACTGCATGTGGGTCGAGCCACATTCATGCGTGTCACTATCGATACTTTGCTAGGAGAAATCGGTATCGATTATTAAGACAGTTGAAAATTTCATTGAGATTTGACTGAAAGGTTTCGGCAGCTTGTAACGAGTGGATTTACATTTTTAAATGCAAGATAATCCAGTAACGTCCAGGACTCCATCTATGCCCTGGAAAAGTCCCGCCGTTCCGTGGTCTTTGTGTGGACCCCAGGACACGACGGAATCCCCGGCAACGAACTTGCCGCCAGGCTGGCCAAACAGGCAATGCGGAAACCTCTTCTGGAGATAGGCATCTCCGAAGGGCACCTGCGTTCGTCTAACACCGCAGAGTTTTCCGGCTTTGGGAGACGGAATGGCATAACAGCAAGCACAACAAACTGCGTGTCATTAAGGAGACTATGAATGTGTGGAAGTCTTCCATGCAGGCCTCTCGCAGGGAATCAGTTGTCCTCTGCCGGCTCCGCATTGGCCATACGTGGCAAACGTATGGTTACCTACTCCGTCGCGAGGACCCACCTCAGTGTCGCTGTGGCTCCCAAATGACAGTCGTCCACCTCTTGCTTGGTTGCTCACTTTTAGCCGCTCTGCGGCAGACTTTCTACTTTCCCAGCATCCTGCCTTCGGTGTTGGGTGACAATGCCTCCGCAGCAGCTTCAGTTTTACGTTTTATCCGTGAGAGTGGGTTTTAGCGCATGTCCTTTGTCCCTCTGTGTCCTCCACCCCAGTGCTTCTAGGGTGGAGGTTTTAATGTGTTGCAGAGTGGCTGGCTTTCACTTTTTATTTTCGTGGTTGGCCAGCCACTGTAATCTGCTTTCCTGTTTCATTCTCTTCTGTTTCTAGCGTCTCTCTGTTGTTTTCTTGTCCTCTTTTGTGCCTTTTAGTGTTAGTTGCCTTCCCTTCGTTCTTGTGGCTTTTCCTTTCTCTCCATTTTGGTTTATATGTTTCGTCCGTTTTATTCTCACACTTGTGGCATTGTTTTATTAGGAACGAGGGACCGATGACCTCATAGTTTGGTTCTTTCTCCCACCTTTAAACCAACCAATCCAGTAACGACACTAGGGCACAATCAGTGGAACTGTTTGATAAATCCTGTTCGAAAGTAGTTCCTCGTAATTTTAGTTTGTACTTATCCTGTGGTCAAGCCATCTTGAGTGAAGATCTTAGTGTAGCGTTGTTGGACCGCTGTGTTAATCTGAAGACCAGCATTCCCATGTCGTAGGTATGACCGTAAAAGAAGGTTTCACTGTCAGAAATTGTGTCTGACGAGGACCAGTTTTGTTGCCAGTTTGTTTCACACACCAGAGGATTTTGGTGTTGTATGTAGTTAGGAGATTAAGGGATAACCACACTCTAATGTAGTTGAGTGTTAGCTATTTGTGTAGATTTGTGGAGGATGGTGTCACTACAAGGTAGTAACTTGTTGTATAATGTGGAGTATTTAATAATCGAGCATCGTTCTCGAGTTTTTCGGAGGATGAAGTACAGGAAAAAAAGGACCGAAAGTGAAATGTGATTACCGGTGAATTTAGCCCGTACTCATTGTTCATGACGCAGTTATAGAAATTCCCTTGCTCTAGCTGAACCATTTGAAGACGGAAAACCCAACTGCTACCATTATTCTAGAAGTACGAGACGAGTGACATTCTATTAGATTTGTCGTGGGTACGCGAGCAGCTAGCATCAGAAGTGGCTGAGATTGTGAAAATCTGATTTTAATTTGAGCTTGAAAGTGGTGGTGGTTCGTAGGTTTTACGTTGCGTTTTTTTTTTTTTATTCTTCTTTTTTTACATCGTTCAGTGTGGGGATTAGATTTGTGGTCACTTGCTCACATGAACGTTTGCCTATGGAAAGATCTATTTTAAAGGTTCGTTAAAATTAAAATCAAGTCCCCGTATTATCATTTTATATTTTCATTTTACCCAATATTCTCAAGAAAGTGAAAGAGAATAATCTAGTTTTGAACTCTGAAAAGTGAAAATAAAAAAAAATAAAGTAAAGCTTGAAAGCTTAGTGATCTGACTTATAACAAGTAGAGCAAGCACGCTCAAGTCAGCGATATAATATAAATAAATGAATGCCGAGTACATAAAATGAAAGCAGAGCAGTACTTTATCAAAGTTTAACGTCACAATGTTTACTGTTTTCTAGAGGTAAACCAAAGCGCAAGATTTACTTACGAAAGGATTCTGATTTAGTAAAAGAGACTATATTTAACCTTTATTAGCAGAGGTATCGCTACTCAGGGGATGTAAATAACTGTCGTTTATTTCCACGGAGGTAAAAAAAAAAAGGGCGTCTTTACGTCTAAAACTTGAAGCCGATGTCCGCCATTTTAACTAGCCCAAAACATTAGGTTCACCGCATTCATACCTTCACAGTTCACCACGGTGACACATCCCCGTGACGTCACTCTGACGTACCCGTGCCCAGTTTCGACCGTGAGGGGTGCTTTGACTGTGTGTTTGTCTCATGATAGTTGATTGTGTAGTTGTCTCATGAAAAATGCCAGCATGGCGTTGTCCACGGGTGAACGAATCGAACCGATCGTAATCTAAAGTTAAAAGGACTCGCATTTCATTTGTAATTGGAGCAATTCAAGCAATATTTTCTTTTGTATACATGAATTATCATTGCACTGTTTATTTTTATTGTAGTGGCTTTATTTCAGTCGTTTGACTTTAGATTTGCCTTACTTTACTCAGTGTCCATTTTTTCTCTTCTTTTCTATGTTTTTCATTGCCTTCCAAATCGCAAACGCTCCGGCATCCGAGCCACATTGTATCAATGGTGACGTCCCCGCACAATACACAGCTACGTAATCGCGCTGATTGTCGGGGACGCATCTGGTGCTAGCCAATAATTATCATTAATGTTCACATTTCCTTCCCCTTTTAAATAAGATTCTGGCTATAACAGCCGGAGACAGCGGTCACGTGTGCGTGATTTCGTGTGTATTATTGTATGAATGAGTACGTGTGTTGTGCTTCCTTTCTGATAACGGCTTTGGCTGAAAATTTATGTGAACGCTTTTTCTTCGTGCCTGTCTTGTACTCGGCGTGTCATTAGCAATCTATCTGTTTCACATTATAGGTATTCCCTCTTGAAGTTTGTTGTAAATAATATACTGCACCTCAACAGGAACAATATGTACATGGTTACAATGCCAAATGAAAAAAATTACATTCATCACGCCACATTAAAATTGTATATAAGCATGGCGTCACAATGCTGCAACCAAAAGTTTTGACCACTTTCCCACTTACATGAAACGCCTCCGTGCGGGGACTACTCAAGAGGACGTCGTTATCAGGAGAAAGAAAACTGGCGTTCTACGGATCGGAGCGTGGAATGTCAGATCCTTTAATCGGGCAGGTAGGTTATAAAATTTAAAAAGGGAAATGGATAGATTAAAGTTAGATATAGTGGGAATTAGTGAAGTTCGGTGGCAGGAGAAACAAGACTTTTGGTCAGGTGAATACAGGATTATAAATACAAAATCAAATAGGGGTAATGCAGGAGTAGGTTTAATAATGAATAAAACAAGGAGTGCCGGTAAGGTACTCCAAACAGCATAGTGAACGCATTATTGTGGCCAAGATAGAAACGAAGCCCACGCCTACTACAGTAGCACAAGTTTATATGCCAACTAGCTCTTCAGATGACGAAGAAATTGAAGAAATGTATGATGAGATAAAAGAAATTATTCAGATAGTGAAACGAGACGAAAATTTAATAGTCATGGGTGACTGGAATTCGGCAATAAGAAAAGGGAGAGAAGGAAACGCAGTAGTTAAATATGTATTGGGGGTAGGGATTGAAAGAGGAAGCTGCCTGGTAGAATTTTGCACAGAACATAGCTTAATCATAGCTAACACTTGCTTTAAGAATCATGAAAGAAGGTTGTATACGTGGAAGAGGCCTGGAGACACTAGAAGATTTCAGATAGATTATATAATGGTAAGACAGAGATTAAGGAACCAGGTTTTAAATTGTAAGACATTTCCAGGGGCAGATGTGGACTCTGACCACAATCTATTGGTTATGAACTGTAGATTAAAACTGAAGAAACTGCAAAAATGTGGGAATTTAAGGAGATGGGACCTGGATAAATTGACTAAATTAGAGGTTGTACAGATTTTCAGGAGAGCATAAGGGAACAATTGACAGGAATGGGGAAAAAAATACAGTAGAAGGATGGGTAGCTTTGAGGGATGAAGTAGTGCAGCAGCAGAGGATCAAGTAGGTAAAAAGACGAGGGCTAGTAAAAATCCTTGGGTAACAGAAGAAATATTGAATTTAATTGATGAAAGGAGAAAATATAAAAATGCAGTAAATTAAGCAGGCAAAAAGGAATACAAACATCTCAAAAATGAGATCGACAGGAAGTGCAAAATGGCTAAGCAGGGATAGCTAGAGGACAAATGTAAGGATGTAGAGGTTTATCTCACTAAGGGTAAGATAGATACTGCCTACAGGAAAATTAAAGAGACCTTTGGAAAAAGAGGACCACTTGTATGAATATCAAGAGCTCAGATGGAAACTCAGTTCTAAGCAAAGAAGGGAAAGCAGAAAGGAGGAAGGAGTATACAGAGGGTCTATACAAGGGCGATGTACTTGAGGACAATATTATGGAAATGCAAGAGGATGTAGATGAAGATGAAATGGGAGATACGATACTGCGTGAAGAGTTTGACAGAGCACTGAAAGACCTAAGTCGAAACAAGGCCCCAGGAGTAGACAATATTCCATTAGAACTACTGACAGCCTTGGGAGAGCGAGTCCTGACAAAACTCTACCATCTGGTGTGCAAGATGTATGAGACAGGCGAAATACCCTCAGACTTCAAGAAGAATATAATAATTCCAATCCCAAAGAGAACAGGTGTTGACAGATGTGAAAATTACCGAACTTTCAGTTTAATAAGTCACAGCTGCAAAATACTAACGCGAATTCTTTACAGACAAATGGAAAAACTGGTAGAAGCCGACCTCGGGGAAGATTAGTTTGGATTCCATTGAAATATTGGAACACGTGAGGCAACACTGACCCTACGACTTATCTTAGAAGCTAGATTAAGGAAAGGCAAACCTACGTTTCTAGCATTTGTAGACTTAGAGAAAGCTTTTGACAATGTTGACTGGAATACTCTCTTTCAAATTCTGAAGGTGGCAGGGGTAAAATATAGGGAGCGAAAGGCTATTTACAATTTGTACAGAAACCAGATGGCAGTTACAAGAGTCGAGGGACATAAAAGGGAAGCAGTGGTTGGGAAGGGAGTGAGACAGGGTTGTAGCCTCTCCCCGATGTAATTCAATCTGTATATTGAGCAAGCAGTGAAGGAAGAGATGTCTTGTGACACTTAACCAACTTTGGTTGACGAAAAGGACGGAAAACATTCAAAGAAGACCAAAAGAACCGCGCGCATCCTCAAGAATTCGTTTAGTCAGCGGGAGAACATCACAGAGGATATTTTTTCCTTTTTTTGTTTTTTTAAAATATTTTTATGACTTCCAACTTACGTCCTCAGTTATTTACTGGCTGTATTCCATTTCAAATCTCTGCTTGCACCTACAGTTTAAAGCCTCTACAGTTCAAGTACCACGGATGGTATTGCCTGATGCCTAAAGTCATATCCTGTCATCCTGTCCCTTCTTCTTGTTCTCCATAAGGTCCTTTTTTACTTGACTCTGCGAAGAACATACTTATTTCTCATCTTATCAGTCCAGCTGATTTTCAACATTCTTGTGCAACACCACGTCACAAACGCTCCGTTTCCCATCTGTTCCGTTATCCCCACAGCCCATATTTCTCTACCATACAATGCTTTGTTAGAAACGTACATTCTCATAAATTTCTTCCTCAGATTAAGGCGTGTTTGATACTAGTAAACTTCTGTTGCTTCCAAGTTCTTACATGGAGAAGAAATAAAAACTTTGAGGTTCGCTGATGACATTGTATTTCTGTCAGAGACAACAAAGGATTTGGAAGAGCAGTTGAACGGAATGGATAGTGTCTTGCAAGAAGGATATAAGATAAACATCAACAAAAGCAAAACGAGGATAATGGAATGTAGTCGGATTAAGTCGGGTGATGCTGCGGGAATTAGATTAGGAAATGAGACACTTAAAGTAGTAAAGGAGTTTTGCTATTTGGGGAGCAAAATATCTGATGATGGTCGAAGTAGAGGATATAAAATGTAGATTGGCAATGGCAAGGAAAGCGTTTCTGAAGAAGAGAAATTTGTTAACATCCAGTATAGATTTAAGTGTCAGGAAGTCGTTTCTGATAGTATTTGTATGGAGTATAGCCATGTATGGAAGTGAAACATGGACGATAAATAGTTTGGACAAGAAGAGAATAGAAGCTTTTGAAATGTGGTGCTACAAAAGAATGCTGAAGATTAGATGGGTAGATCACATAACTAATGAGGAGGTGTTGAACAGAATTGGGGAGAAAAGGAGTTTGTGGCACAACTTAACTATAAGAAGGGATCGGTTGGTAGGACATGTTCTGAGGCATCAAGGGATCACCAATTTAGTATTGGAGGGCAGCGTGGATGGTAAAAACCGTAGAGGGAGACCAAGAGATGAATACACTAAGCAGATTCAGAGGGATGTAGGTTGCAGTAAGTACTGGGAGATGAAGAAGCTTGCACAGGATAGAGTAGCATGGAGAGGTGCATCAAACCAGTCTTAGGACTGAAGAATACAACAACAACATAAAACGCCTGACACACAGCCAAGTAAAATTTGAAACTAAACTGAAAACGTTCCTCTTTCTTAACTCCTCCTATTCCGCGGAAGATTAACTAGTACTGAACGTGTAAATGGAGATGGGTAAGAATTACACACTAACATCTGTCTGTCTTTAATAAAAAAACGCAAAAACGTATAAACGATCAGCGTGGAGGCATTTTATAAACAAAAAATTATGCCAGTATATAGTGACTGAAAAGCTGACAGAGTTGTTGGCGAGAAATATTGCGGAAAAAGGAGCAAACAGGCTACAGTTGGAAAGGTAGGTCTGCATCTTATACAGTTTAGGCTATCATTACTAAAAAGTTACCCACTGACATGTTAAACCAAAATATCCATTTTAACGGATCTAACGCGTTTGAGGACATTCCCTTAATCATATTTATAGCATTCCATTATGCTGGAAGATGATTAAAAAATTATATCGTTCTTTTACCCTGTGAGTTGCTACTATTGGCCAAACACTGAATGATTCATCATAAGTAAGATTTCCAATTGAGAAGATGGGTAAATTACAGTGAGACTAATGCGCTGACAATCTGATAATACAAGACCTCTATTCTCCATACAGATATTGCTGTACGCAGTTCTGTTTCTTTGACATTTCAAGAATCATTCACTTTTTCGACATGCACATGATGCGACAACATGCTTCCTTCTTTCCTCACTGCACACGCTTATTGGCTAGCAAAGAACATGCGAACGTGAACACTAAAAATATTTTGCATACGAGTTGAAAGCCGAAAATGTAACAAACAAGAAGCAGTACCGATACCAGTAAGCAAGCAAGCATTGGTTTCGGAGTTCCAGTTTTATTTTCTATCGATTACAATACAGTAAAAGTGAAATTAAATAGATTACGAAAGCAAGCTTTTCGCATCACCTCCTTCTGTTCCAGGTTATTTGAAGTATAGCAGCACAAAACAAGTTAACGAAGCCAAATGTGTTGTATTACTAGAGCAAATACACACTCAAGAACAGAAATACGTTCGAAACTGCCTTCCTGACACTATTTTATTCATATAAGCTCTATAATTTGTAGTATTTAAAACATGTAACGCCCACGTGACAGAAATAATAAACAAGATGCAACCGTAAACAGTAGTCTGCTAGTGTTTTGGGCTACTTAAAATGGCGGCAGGCCCCGCTCAATCTGGCATCAAAACAACGTACAGTCTGTAGTGCCACCTCCCTTCTTTTTTTACCTCCACACCCAAGGTAGTGTTATGGGCCCTTTGTTTTTCTTATCTACATAAACGATTTGGGAGACAATCAGCAGCCGTCTTAGGTTGTTTGCAGGTGACGCTGTCGGTTATCGACTAGTAAAGCGTTCAGAAGAACAAAAAAAAATTGCAAAATGATTTAGAGAAGATATCTGTATGGGGCGAAAATTGGCAGTTGACCCATTTCGAAAAGTGTGAGGCCATCCACGTTATTGCTAAGAGGAATCCGTTAAACATCGGTTACGCGATAAACAAGTCAAATGTGAAGGCCGTAAATTCAACGAAATGTTGAATGAGTCAAATCTGAAGGCCGTAAATTCAACGGAATGCCTAGGAATTACAATTACGAACAATTCAAATTGGAAGTAACACATAGAAATTGTTATGGAAAGACTAACCAAAGACTGAATATGTAACAGATCTACTAAAGAGACTACCTACTACACGACACATGACCGTCCTCTTTTAGAATACTGCTGCGCGGTTTGGGATCATTACCAGACAGAATTTACGGAGTACATCGAAAAAGTTCAAAGAAGGGCAGCACGTTTTGTATTATAGCGAAATAGAGGATAGACTGTCACTGGAATGATACAGGATATGGGGTGGACATCATCAAAACAAATGCGTTTTTCGTTGCGGCGGAATCTTCTCACGAAATTTCAATCACTTTCTCCTCCGAATGCGAAAATACTTTGTTGACGCCAACCTACATAGGAGAAACGATCACCATAATAAAATGAGGGAAATGAGAGCTCGCACGGAAAGATATAGGATCTTTCCGCGTGCTGTGCGAGATTGGAATAATAGAGAACTGTGAAGGTGGTTCGATGAACCCTCTGCCAGGCACTTAAACGTCATTTACAGAGTACCCTTGTAGATGCAGATGTGTTTCCATTGTAAAAAATACATATTTGGACTGAGACGTCAACTGCTCTATAACAATAGTTAAACGCAGAATCTTTTATACATTTTGGAATGCGTAACTGCTGTAACTAAGAGTTGGGATTAATTAACTGAAATAATTTAAGACAAAGTGCAACGTTGTTATTATCTGAGTAACGAGTTACGAGATGTCAGTTTTACGCGGTAGCATACGACTGTCAAGTCAAATTTTCGTTAATAGTAATTTGTACGATATATTTGTTTGTGATGTGTTGATGATCTCTATAATTATTTATGAGCTTAACTCAAAAAGATCCGTGGGATCGTGATATTATAATGGAAAGCTTATTTACCAATTCGATCAGGTACACGAGTGCTGATTGTTTTCGGAATTGCTCCTACAGTGTTTCAAAGAAATTTTATCTTCAGAGAGGTTAAACTGAGATCTACGGCGCCTCTCCATGACTTATTACCAGTTTATCGCATCTATATTTTTTTTTCGATTTCCTCGCGTCGGGGTTGGAGTGACGTCTGAAAGTGTCATCAGGGCTAGATACGTGGACACTCGCAGGCGGCAATTCCGGCACAATGCACTTTGCTAACAAGGTCTACTCAAAAAATCTTGAACAACAGAATAACAGCTCCAGCTGAGGCACTTCTTCAATGAGATCAAATTCGATTTAGAAAAGAACGTTCGTGTTGTGTCAGTAATTCTACAACAAAAGGATTCATAGAAAACAAAGAGAACTTAATCTTGAAACTCATACTGCCTCTCTAAATTTAGAACAAACTTTCGATAGTGTTGATAGCAATAATGAGACAGTAGCTACTCACCATGCAAGGGTTATCAAAAGCTTATATCTTGGAATAAAAATATTATAAATACAGGGGAGGAAAGGACGTGTAAGACAAAAATTAATTAGGGAATGATACAAAGGTGTTCTCTTTCATCCACTCTTTTTAACATCTGACTATCTTCTTAAAAATCAGAATTCAGGTGGTTATCCTGGAATTAAACTACGTAAACATACTCATGTAAGTCCAATTGCAGATGATAAAGAGTACAAACAAGTGAAGGTGACTTCCAAATAGCAATATATCAATCAAACAAAATATGTACATAACATGATTTTAAAATTTCATTACATAAGATTAGAGTTGTGACCTTTCAAAGTAAACACCCACTGTGGTCGAAACTAGAAATGAACAACAAAATAACTGAACAGGTGATTAAAAAATCTAAAATTATCAGTGTGTTGACAAAATGAATAAAAAATGGAACGATAAAGAGGACAAAAAAACCGAAAAAATACAGAAATTAATCTGTATGAAAGTATGGCGATACCATCAACGTTGCGTGGAAGTGAGAGTTGGATAAATAAAGCGAAGGAAGACAGAAAAATGCAAGCAGCAGATATGGGGCCCATATGGAGGGTGATGGGCTGCACAAGAAAAGATTTAATGCAAAATAAAGAATTAAGTGAGTACAGAAATAGGTGGAAACAACATGTATAAGCATAATGAGAGAAGAAAGACTATGAAAGAGAGTCCAAAACTGCAAGCCGAAAGGAAGAAGAGACACAGGCTGACCAGGGAAACGAACGACAGAAATATTGTGAAGACGAAAGAGGTAGACGCCTAATCCCTATATTAACAAGCTGCATTACTCTCTTAAATCTAATTTGTACAGGATAAAAGTTTTCACAATTTTGTATCTCTATTTACATTCAGAAGGATGTAGGTTGCAGTAGCTACTCGGAGATGAAGAGGCTTGCTTAGGATAGAGTAGGTTGGAGAGCTGCATCAAACCAGCCTTTGGATTGAAGACCACAACAACAACGTATTTACATTTAACAATATTTCTCGATATACTAATAGCAATTGAACCAAACAAAAATTTACAGCCCATTCTACACAAATATGATGAAAGTCGAAATATACCACATAATAATCATTTGTCATTACATTAATTGCAGAATATGTGAGACTCTAATATTGTCTTACCTGAGATTTCGTCGCTTCCAGCTAAATCTGTGAAACTGTACTTCCCCTTATACGAAAACAAGTAGAAATACACTGGCGCTCTGTCTTTGTATCTCCCGACAGCGTCGACTGCGGGCCAGATGAAAATGGAATCTGAGAAAAACTAGGACAAAAAATGCCATTAGACACAACGTTAATTAAAGAAATGATAATACTAATTATTTGATAACATGGAGAATGCGGTGCCGCATTAGTGACCCGAAAAGTGTTTGTTCTGAGCAGATCAAGGTGGAAAAAGGTGTCACAAAAAGCAGAACAAAAGACAGGAACAGCGTTTAAAATGCAGCATGTAAAGGCGTTATATCGACGAAGAATTCGTTACGTCAGTTGTAGATACGTGAAAGTCTTATGCGTGTATTAGCATAAATAAAGCTGTACAAAATGTAAGAAGTTGCTGTATTTTTTCTAATAATGAGTTTTTGTATTTAGTTGAAGAGTACGACTAAATGGATAAAACAATAAGCAGTCGGGTAAATACAGCCTGAAGCACTTTGGGTAACAAGAATGCCTGAAAAGAAAACGTTTACGGCAAAACGAGTGAATTGGGTAAGGAATTACTGAAGTACATAATAGAAATGAAAATTAAATGAAGGCGAGCGGAATATATGTCAAGGCAGATGTACCTCAGTTTGTTACGAGGGTCGTTCAATAAGTAATGGAACACTTATTTCTCGGTAGAATTCGGTTGAGAAGATACGGAATTTGTTACGGGAAAATGAGGAATGTTCCCGCTTCAGCCCCCACAGTTTCACGAAATTCTGATAGGTGGCGACGATGTAAGTAGCTTTCAAAATGGCGTCTGTAACGGAGGTGCGTTCCAAGCAGAGAGCTGTCATTGAGTTTCTTTTAGAGGAAAACCAAAGCACCGCAGATATTCATAGGCTCTTGCTGAACGTCTGCTTAGATCTGGCAGCGAACAAAAGCAAAATTCTGTTCGATGTCCTCCTTCATGGTGCAACGATCATCTCTGAAATGTATTGTACCAGCCTCAGGAAACTGAGAAATGACTTCAACATGTTCGTCATCATAAAAACGCAAACTAAGTTCTTTGGCATGACGAAGCAAGGCCTCACACAAGTCTGCGCACCAGTGAGTAGCTCAGAAAACGTCCTTGGACTCTTCTTCCTGTTACACCCTACAGCCGCATCTCGCATCTTCCCAAGTCCATCTATTTGGTCCAATGAAAGTTGCACTCTCCAGGAGGCAGTACTTGGATGATGGACAGGTTATTGATGCAGGTTCCGACATCTACCATTAATGGTTTCATGGGGGTATAGAGGCCTTCCCAGTAAAATGGCGTTTAAGGCCGTCGCATTGAATGGAGATAATGTTGAAAAATAGGATTTTGTAGCCGATATATTGGGGAATAATACAAGTACTGGAATCCTGAATAAAACCAAACTGCTTTCAAAAAAGAAATGTATTGCATTACGTATTGAACGCCTCTCGTACATGTTCCACAGATCATTTTAAAGACTCTTTCATCGAAACTGTGTGGAACGAGTCGGTTTGCGGGATATATATACATGATTAATTAATGAACACGTTATTATTGTAGTCTTGCTCATGCGTCTACACTTAAAAACAAAGACTTTTTAAAAAAAAACTACCTATCAGTTTTGAAGCAGAAATTCGTCAATGGAGTAAAAGGAGATGTTCAGAAGAAATGGTTTTACAATTTCCTTTGCTACCTCTCATGATATTGGGCCAATGATAAAAAAATTTTGCTGCTTCATACTGAACTCCTTATTAAGCCACTGACAGCTTTAATTATGGGTAGTAAAAGTCGCTTTTCCCTCTAGTGTTATAGGTATGGACTTCACTGTTCATCTCAAATCGAGAAGAATTATTTATAACGAATACCCTTAGCGGATACATGTCTTATGACGGCGCAGAAAAAATGCCTGCCTCTTTGAAGATGTACCTACATGAAGTCCGTGGATGAACACCACTGCTCGCTTTTGTGTAATCAATGCTATCTTCATATGTGATGAGTTACCCCTGAAAAATATTCCATTAGACATTACTGAGTAGAAATACGCAAAATACGTCAAGAGGCTGATTCATTTGTTTCCAAACTTAGCAGTTATACTAAGAGTGAAAGTAGCTGAACTGTTTGAGAAGCTCAGTATCATGCTTCTTCCAGGTCAAGTTTTCATCAATAAGTACGCCCAAAGGTTTGGAGAATTCAACCGTATTTATTGACTCTTGCTCACATACTACATCAGTTGTTCGTATTAATTTATTTGTTGTACAGAAATCAATACAGTGTGGGTCCTCAATATTTTAGGACAGTCCATTTTCTGAGAACCACTTTATAACTCTTACGAAAATACCATTTATCATCTCTTCTACTGCTTTGTCTCTAATGTATTTACTATATCACTAGTATCGTCTACAAAAAGTAGCAATTCTGCTTGTTGAATATTAAGTGGAAGTTCATTTAGATATACAAAACGAAAGGGAAGTGTCCATAATTGAACCCTATGGGACACCCTTTGTGATATTTTCCCTCCCACACACAAAAATTTTCTACACTTCCAAAGTTTTTTTGAATAATTCAGCATAATCTTTTGCATTCTGTTTGTTAAGTACGTTTCAAACAAGCTGTGCGTAAAGTCAGTGTGAGCATGTAAGAAAAGATAAGTTCTTTTCTCGTTCGTAAGAGACAAGGAAAGTCAGAGATGATCTAATGGAAGCTAATTAGATGGGATTACAAAGCATGCTGGGATGAGATGGATACGTATTTCTGATTGATGATTACGATTATCGCTTCTAGGCATATCTGAACTGGAACGCTATATGTAGGCGAACGCTTCATATAATCAGCTTGGGTCTTATACTGCTAAACTATTGATTACTATAATACGCAGAGGTACTGAAAGGACAGTTGAGGAGACATTGAGCAAAGATCAATAAGAACATAACGACTGCCAATGATCCAGCTGCCAAATCAATAACAATAGTAACAGGGCTGTCACCACGACCTCCTCCATGAAATAGTAAGGGTTGTGTTACAAACCGTTTTCAATTTTTTTTCACGTATACACATCAAACCAGTGATACACGATGGTGTTCAAAAGAAGTAAGTAACGATGAAAATCGAGTAATGAATCTATAACTAACACGAAAACAGTGACATTTTCCAAAAGTGTAACAGAAAGACTTGCAACGACTTCTGAGCACAGCCATGTCAGCTTTCTGAGTGAAGTGGGTAAGCCTAAAAACATTGAGCAACGCTTTATTCGAGATTGTATTCGTATCGAGGATGGACTTGTTATCTCTTTGAGTGTTGCTGGCTGGATAACTCCACAAGGACGTGATAAAGACTCCCGTTGAAGGGTTTACTAACATGTGAAGAGGTAGTTCTCAAAAAACTGTGAGTTGAGGCCAGGGCTCAAGATTGTGAAAAGGTCACAGCAGGTCAGTGTCAGAGCTGTAAGTTACAAATGATGTTTTAATCAGCATATTCTTTCCAGCAAGTTATATTATCGCTATCAGTAATATAAGACCCTTGGGTTCGAGGCAAATGGTCCAACAATGAATGCATACAGTTGAACGCCATCCAAAATCCCATACCGTTTGCCACCCACTCTCCAAAGCTACGCATTCTGACACAATACTCCACCTCTTTCCTCAAAGCAGTATTTACCCGTTCTATGCCTATCTAGTTCAAATTTTTCCAGTTTAAGTCCAGGCACTTGTAGTGGAGTGCAGTAAGCGCACTGCACTATCAGTTAGTGTTAAAATACCATTACCACATTCACTAGCAAGATTTATGTTCTTGATCAAAGTAAGAAATCATTTCAAGACATGTTGAATTGCATGAATAGTTGTAAGACATCATGGTCTCCTGACCTTTATTACTTACATATTCCACCCTCACAATCATATTCCCCACATCAAGATGCTTCATTCGAACCAAACTCGATAAGATAAAGTCAATGTTGTATGAAGTCATGTAAACAATATGCAAATAACAAATAAATCGCAAGTGCGCAATGAGGTTGAAATACTCGAGGCTCGCATACACAGACACATTCAAGACATGACAGTCACAAAAGAAATAGTTCGGGAGAGGCAAACTGCATGCCAGGAGGCTAGTCCCTTCAGAGGATGAGTCAACCTATCTACATCAGCCGGTGACTGCCCGCAGAGCAGACAGCGTTTGCCCGAGTGAAAGGGAGAACGACCCCGTGTTCGGCTTAAAAGCAAATTCTGCTACATTGTGTGGGAGTGCCCACCCTACGAATTCTTTACAAACATAGCACGCAGTTTCAGAGGTTTTCACAGGGAGACAGAAAACGCCAAACGCTGATGCTACAGATTTCCAGATAGGTCGCCTTAAATGAAACGTCATTCTCCCGTTTTAGAAGAGCAATGCTGATTGTCAGACGATAGTCCTGACGCCTTGAGCTGAACGAGTAATGGAAGAGACCGAAAGATATACCCCTTCACGTCTGGCATGGAGAGGAGGCATTCCATTGTCTCTCTTGGAGCCAGAACATGTAACGAGAGTGTGTGTGCTCATACGTGTACTCAAAGAGCAAGGAACAAGTCTCTCCTCAGTACTTCACTGGGAGAGCACCTCTGTCGAGAGTAAATCGGAGTGCGACTCTATATTGAGTCCTTGTGATTAAGTGTTGTCCACTGTGTTGGCCGCCACACTTATTGTGCGGTGTGAACGGACAGAGCTATAATTAAATGCCTGCGAGCGACTTTTTGAGTGGCATCGCAATGGACTGGTTATCTGACCAGTGTAACACGCCAATAGTTAGACTAGGGGCGAATAGGAATCCTTAACTTCATCAAGGCATAGGGAGAGTTTGATTGGCGAAGGTCAATCCAGATACAACGAGAGTTATCTTATTTGTCAGCAGCGAGCGGCACATACAGCAGTCATCACAGCTTATGGTATTGTGTGCTACAGCTCTTGCGAGCCCCATGTTTCCTCCACAACAGAACACTTCACAGCCTTGACCGTACCTAGCAACATTCTAATGGATAATTATTGAAGTTGAGTAGGCACGGCTCTCAGCCATTCTGCCATGTCAATAACAGTCTTGAACCTTCTATAGAAATTTCATTAGCGAATCCTATCCTCAAGAAGTAACTTCACATTCCAAAAAGAACCCAGAAATAACTTTTTCAGTTCATAACTAAACGTGGCATTGTGATTTCTCAGAATATTTGCAAAAGAAAATAATAATTTTCGTTAGTTTTATGTTTTCCTTACACTAACTAGCCCTACTCCAGTACCCAAGTATCCCACTAGTTACGTAAGAAATTTTGTGAATTTTTGTGTCATTTCCTTACAGTGGACGACTCCAGAAGATATTTATTGCTGAAAGTTTTTCAGGCATTTCTCTTTAGAACGTCAGGAGCGTCTGTCTGACTTCTGTAGTAGTGTGGGGGTGGAAATTGCATCTTCCAGGAGCCACAGGGTAAAGGGTACATCTCAGATTAATCCGTTGCACAGAATGACAGAATAGCACCCACACGTTCACCACAGAAAATGGCGACCCTGCTAGGATAGGTAAAATAGGTAAGCTACCAGGATAGGAAAGTGTCAGGATAGTTAGGTACAGCAGGTCGCAGCAGTAGCACTTTGAAGAACTTTCTTGTTGTTGTTGTGGTCTTCAGTCCTGAGACTGGTTTGATGCAGCTCTCCATGCTACTACAGTAAAGCTGCATGCCCTCGGGAAAAATTACAGCTGTAGTTTCCCCTTGCTTTCAGCCGTTCACAGTACCAGAACAGCAAAGCCATTTTGGTTAGTGCTACAAGGCCAGATCAGTCAATCATCCAGACTGTTGCCCCTGCAACTACTGAAGAGGCTGCTGCCCCTCTTCAGGAACCACACGTTTGTCTGGCCTCTCAACAGATATCCCTCCGCTGTGGTTGCACCTACGGTACAGCTATCTGTATCGTTGAGGCACGCAAGCCTCCCCACCAATGGCAAGGTCCATGGAGCAATAATATGAAGAATAACAATTGTATAATTGATTTGTGCAGCCTATTACCACGTAATCTAAAATATGGTTCATGGGGAGGAGAACTTTCTTTCATGTATTAAATAGCTATTTGCATAGATTGAGATCAGAATAGGTACAGGTAGTGAAGAAAGCAGAATTGTAGGGAAAAGGGCGTGTGCTATTGTGTTAGAAAATGTTGCATTTTTTTACGATTTTTGTGTAGCTGTTAGGACATAGGATTTTCAGGTGATAGGCACAGACGCAGAGTGATGCAGAGACGCAGTGTGACGCAGCATCATATAAGTTAGAATTAAGAAATAACATTTTTTTTCCCCCTTTGCAAGCGCACAGGTGGAGATTGTAGCAGAGCAGACAGAACTTTAGCCGAGAAGTCACGATGTTGTTGTTGTTGTTGTTGGTTCAACGAACTGGTATGTGGTCGTACAGTTTTGTAGATAGGGTTGTGGTGTGTTGCAAGAATCTCCAAATTAACGAGAGCACAAGCCAAAAGGTTACTTGAGAGACAGCAAGTAGACAAGATGCGGGAGGATCAACCAGATAGACAGCAAGTAAACGAGCTTATTGAGAATAGGACAGAAGGTGAACCTTAGAATAGGACAGACGGTGAATCAGAGAATAGGACAGTCAGGGAGCTGCAGAATCAGCAGGCTCAGTTAGACTGGGATAAAATTGAGACAGATCAGACAGATGGGAATCGAAGGGACGAGAACATCGAATTTCCAGAATATGAAATTCCAGGTAGGGCACATTCTGAGCCAGAAATAGACAGCCCATGTAGGAAATGACAATGATTAGAAGCGAAACGAGCACAGGAAACTCGTTTGTTTGCCGCATACTCAGGGACAGAAAACGCGTCAATACAGGCAATGAATCGGCAGTTAGCTAACGTTCAAAGAGAATTAGACAGTGAGGAAGATGGGGAACATTTAGAATACGTCGAACCTAACGTACACATTCTAAATATGCCCCAACAACAGACACACAATTTTGAGGAGTTACGAGCACCACGAAAAGATTCCGTAACAGAAGCAACTGTACCTGCAAACACAAGACGTACACAACAGAGAGGGCAGAAATGCGTAGTTGTTTGCGCCACGTAATGGTTCAATGACAAACGCAACTAGTCCTCAACACAGACAGCACGCGTTATTGCAGTTATCAAACTTAGAAACGCCACAGCGTAGCCCAGTAAACGACGTAACTGACCGAGTAGAAAACATTAGATCGAAAATAGATAGTTCAGCAGAACGTAGTGTTACAGGACAGGACGCGATCATAGAGATGTTACAAAAAATGAACGCTTGTATGACGAATCAGGATATTAATACATAGATAATGAAACAGAATACACAGGTGACAAAACAGTATCAGGAATAGAAAAAGAATAATCAGGCTATTAAGACACAGATCCAACAGGACAAAATCCAGATGGAAGAAGGGATCGCCAGAATTGATAGTCAGATCACTCAGATAAACAAAGACGCGAAAGAATCTAGAGAAAGAATTCAGGTACTAACACAAGGTCAGCAGACATACGCACTGACATGGACAAGGTCCAATTGGACATCGTAAACGTTGACAAAAAGGTGGAACGTTTTATGAAAAATGTGGTGTCACCGCCAGACACCACACTTGCTAGGTGGCAGCCTTTAAATCGGCCGCGGTCCGTTAGTATACGTCGTACCCGCGTGTCGCCATTGTCAGTGATTGCAGACCGAGCGCCACCACACGGCAGGTCTAGAGAGACATCCTGGCACTCGCCCCAGTTGTACAGCCGACTTAGCCAAAGATGGATCACTGACAACTACGCTCTCATTTGCCGAGACGATAGTTAGCATAGCCAACAGCTACGTACTTTATTTGCTAGACTCAAATCCTTTAACTGTTCCAGACCTCACGCCAATCTGCGTGAGCTTAAAAGCGTGCATTTCGGCCTCCTCTAGCAACACGGTGTTGGCTCTTCTGCCAACACTTCATAAAAAGCCACTCGAACAGCAATATAAATTTCGGAAGAACAAGCAATTCAAAGCAAGGTCGCAAAGGTTGCACTGAAAAAATGTGTTCAGCGGATCAATAAAATAGAACTTAAAAACAAAAATCAATTTGAAAACTTCGAACAGAGTTGATACAAACTATCGAAGAAAAGATCGAGACCGATTACACCTGTAGCGAAACAACTGACGCGTCAAGCATTAATTCAGTACACGAACGCGCGCCATCTAAGAAAGTTCAAGTAGAACCAAGGGTAGACGTAACACTCGCGCAGAAATCGAAACAGAAAACCCCGATTAAAATAATACATGACATGCCACAGGACCAGGCACAGTATCTAGAAAAACGGAACACATACATTCAGCCGATAACAATCGAAAGACAGGCAACTGAACCAGTGAAATCAATGACACAACATAATAGCAGCACAGGTACTATATCCCGAACGACGAGAGTAGAAACACACGAACAACACATTTGTTCACCAATGATACGATATGACGAGGATATGAGTCAGGAAATTGAGAATAGGCAGACAGGCAGTAGATTACCAGAGAATAAACACGACGACACAAGCAGTGGCAGATTATTTGAGTCCATGAATCAGCCACAAACCGATTTTATGAGTAGATATGATACAGACCACTTCCTTACAGTTAGAAAATTTCAACATTTCAAGGAAGAAGGGGGTAGCTAGCATGCACGCAACGCACATTCATCGATCAGTTTCAAGTGGGCTTACCAAAGCACTGGAGCGTAGCTCACAAACTTCATTTGTGCACACATGTCAGGGACAGTAGCAGAGGTGATGCAAAAGATCACGGCTACAGTTCAGAACAGCATTTCTCGAAAGATATTGGTCTAAGGAGGCGCAAAACAAAATTAAATACGAGTTACTTCACATGGCACCATATGAAAACTCAGGAGAGAAAAGCGTGGTAAAATTCTTTGATACAATGGACAAAAAGAATCAACGCCTAGACAAACCATACAGTAACGGAGAGCTGATACGTCTATATAGAATGAAGTTACCGGTAAAGTATCAACAGGCGACAGTAGGAAAAAATGAAAATACCAAAGAATTCAAAGAGGTTTAAAAGGAACTTGAATTTCTATTTAAAGAAGACGAGGTGAAAGAAAAAAGAAAAGAAAGGGAACAGCAAAAGGAGAGGACTAGGAACGAATATTCCAATAATAATAATCGTAATCCTAACACCAATAATTTCAGGCAATTTAACAGACAAGGACAGTGGTGCAATGGAGGCAATTGGCATAGAAACGATAACCAGAACAATTGGTATCGAAATAGGAACGGTAATGGACTCTCATACAGTGACGGATATGGGTTTAGGAATCAAAATGCCAACGGTGTTAGAAACAGCAACTGGCGAGACCAGGGCGCGAATAATTACCGAGGAAATTATGGTCCACAGGGACAAGAACAACACGCAAACGGAAACCAGAAGTAGAACTTAGGCCACCAAATCCTGAAAAACCTAAAGATTGACGGGAAAATCCGGAAGAGGTTAGGCAAACTGACGTCAATTCATTAAAACAATCAAAAAAGGACATTCATGTTTTGGAAGTAGCTAGATCAAAATTAGAAAACAACTGAAAATAGCCAAAAGTCAGACAAACAGGGACTTACGAAAATTTCCGATAAAGAGTCAGTTAGTTTACAAGATGCTGGAATTATGCTACCTTCTCAGTAAAACAAAGCCTGATAGACCTCAAAAGGAAGACATCAGAAGTAAACACAGACAATGAGTCATTCCTCGTCAATAGAGGACTACCGGAATCAGCTACAGCCCTTTATTTGAGGAACAAATTTATGAGAAGGTACATATAGGTCACACAATTGTACTAAAGTGAATAATGGACCGTGGTAGAGTCGGAAAACAAGAGACCTGAGGCTTTGCTTCAGTCCGGAACCGTGCGACTGCTACAGTCTCAGGTTCGAATCCTGCCTCGGGCATGGGTGTGTGTGATGTCCTTAGGTTAGTTAGGTTTAAGTAGTTCTAAGTTCTAGGAGACTGATGACCTCAGATGTTAAGTCGCATAGTACTCAGAGCCATTTGAACCCATTTGTGGAAGACACTGACTAGATGAAGGTGCAAAATGAGATATTAGGAATGACTTCCGTGTTACAAGACACAGCCATGTGGGGAAAAAGCTGAAGAGGAAGAAGAATATAAAGGATTACCTCTAAAAAGACACCTGGAGACCTCGGGATAAGTGTTATTCTGAAATGAAGGGAATGGTACAAGAGAGAATCTCGTCATCCCTCACAAAAAAAATGCACAGCTACATTTCACCATTTCAATATTTTAAAACGCTTTTGTACCTTATAAAGGCTATCACTCAAGAACAGCAAATCAAACACTGGCCGCCGATCCTCGCATTTCAGGATAAGGGGATATAAGTATAATTTTTTTAGAAGTCCTAGGGGAAGCGGGCAATCCATCGCAATCGCTGTATAATTGAAAATGGATGGTCACTTGGTGGTTGTGAGGCCAACGGCCTTGCCACAGTCGTGACACCGGTTCCCGTCAGATCACCGAAGTTAAGCGCTGACAGCCTGCTTTAGCACTTGCGTGGGTGATTATCCGGCCTGCAGAGCGCTGTTCGCAAGCGGGGTGCACCAGCCCTTGTTGGGCAAACTGAAGAGCTACTTGACTGAGAAGTAGCGGCTGCGATCTGTAAACGAACTTGCGGCCGGGAGAGCGGTGTGCTGAGAAGATGCCCCTCCATATCCGCATCCAGTGACGCCTATGGGCTGAGTATGGCACGGCGGCCGGGCGGTACCGCTGGGGCCTTCATGGACTGTTCGGGCGGATTTTAGTTTAGTTTATGGTGGTGGTGATGGTGGCGCTGGTGTATCGTTGTATGTGGACAGCCACAAACAACCTGACTGAAAACAAGCCACTTCGATGAGCATGCGATAATATTACACAATGATGTTGGTCAGCACCCAATGATTTTTTCGCATACTTACATGAACACAAAGAGCTCTGCTGCGACTTACCTCTGCTAACAAATGTATTACAAGGTATTTCCTGTCAGTATTGTCAGTTATCTGATGGCAGCCGTACTGACGGAATTCTAGTAGACGTCTCTAGGTCAGCAGGGTGTGATGATGTGCAGTATTCTTGAGAAACTTAGTTCTCCACACCGTATCGAGCTAGCCACCGGCGGTGCATTAAACCCTAGTTTTTTTCTGAAAAAATCACTATTATAGAAAGAAATGTGAAACGATGACCAATAACACAATAAAGAGAGCTGAGATTACAAACTGTCTAGAAAAATAGCATCACCGAAAACAATACAATGTAAATCGCACCGAGAGAACATGCATGGTGTAAGTTCTGGTTTCCCTTTTTTTTAAAACTTGTAGATCACGTCAGTGCAAAGAAAAGGCTTCGGCACTGTAAGGTAAAACTCATCTTAAGGAAACGCGACTAGAACACTTACTCAAACATAAAGTGTAAAAGAGAAATCAGGGCTTCGGTGGTTTTACTAGAGTCGATACGTCACTGAACTAAAATTAACTGTCTGACTTCACTATTCCTGCTTGAAACTGTTTTACTGTGAATTTCATATGTACCGACATAAGTACGTATTGGATTTTAACAGGAAACAATGATTAATCATTTTGCTTCTCTTGATTTTACTTTTACTCTTTTCTCTAAAGATAGTTTGAGGTCGTTCATTTTAGAGCCCGACTGATTTCAATCAAGCACCAAGAGAGAATTGGTAATTGGCCAGGGAGGTCCAATACGATATATTTGGGAGAGGATTTCCAATTCCAGCATCGATCTTTCAAACAAAAGAAGTCTTCCGAAAATCTTAGCCAAAACCACTGGTTTGAAGGTATATTTCCTTTATATTGGACGATACAGAGCAGACTGTAATATAAATGGCCAGTGTGTACATGTGCATCTGTAAGTTCATAGATTAAATTGCCAAGTTTTTGGACAACTGCAGCGTATCTCGTGTTTTCAACGTTTATAGTAGACATACGTAATTCAGAACGACTGAATTTTGGGGCAGTGAAAATATTAAGGAAAATTCTAAGCTCACAATTATGCCACGCGATAGACAACATGATGGAAAATGTCACTAAAATAGGAACAAGTACATGCAAATTACACATAAAGATTAAGTTCTGCACACTGGATAGGATACATACTTCAGTGATTTTGTCGTTAGAAAATCCTCTGGAGAAATAAAAGTCGTGTATCTTCTCATTTATGAGGTCAGCTTGCGGCAACAGGTGGTATGGCACAGACTTTGGCAACAACCTTTTGCTGTTCTCTTTCAATTCACTCAGCATCGTCTTGTTCACAATAATTGCTGCAAACAGAAACATAGTGAGGCAATAATTAATTGTTTCGTAACAATTTAAAAATACAGGGTGTTTCAAAAATGACCGGTATATTTGAAACGGCAATAAAAACTAAACGAGCAGCGATAGAAATACACCGTTTGTTGCAATATGCTTGGGACGACAGTACATTTTCAGGCGGACAAACTTTCGAAATTATAGTAGTTACAATTTTCAACAACAGATGGCGCTGCATGTGATGTGAAAGATATAGAAGACAATGCACTCTGTGGGTGCGCCATTCTGTACGTCGTCTTTCTGCTCTAAGCGTGTGCTGTTCACAATGTGCAAGTGTGCTGTAGACAACATGGTTTATTCCTTAGAACAGAGGATTTTTCTGGTGTTGGAATTCCACCGCCTAGAACACAGTGTTGTTGCAACAAGACGAAGTTTTCAATGGAGGTTTAATGTAACCAAAGGACCGAAAAGCGATACAATAAAGGATCTGTTTGAAAAATTTCAACGGACTGGGAACGTGACAGATGAACGTGCTGGAAAGGTAAGGCGACCGCGTACGGCAACCACAGAGGGCAACGCGCAGCTAGTGCAACAGGTGATCCAACAGCGGCCTCGGGTTTCCGTTCGCCGTGTTGCAGCTGCGGTCCAAATGACGCCGACGTCCACGTATCGTCTCATGCACCAGAGTTTACACCTCTATCCATACAAAATTCGAACACGACAAACCCCTCAGCGCTGCTACCATTGCTGCATGAGAGACATTCGCTAACGATATAGTGCACAGGATTGATGACAGCGATATGCATGTGGGCAGCATTTGGTTTACTGACGAAGCTTATTTTTACCTGGACGGCTTCGTCAATAAACAGAACTGGCGCATATGGGGAACCGAAAAGCCCCATGTTGCAGTCCCATCGTCCCTGCATCCTCAAAAAGTACTGGTCTGGGCCGCCTTTTCTTCCAAAGGAATCATTGGCCCATTTTTCAGATCCGAAACGATTACTGCATCACGCTATCTGGACATTCTTCGTGAATTTGTGGCGGTACAAACTGCTTTAGACGACACTGCGAACATCTCGTGGTTTATGCAAGATGGTGCCCGGCCACATCGCACGGCCAACGTCTTTAATTTCCTGAATGAATATTTCGATGATCGTGTGATTGCTTTGGGCTATCCGAAACATACAGGAGGCGGCGTGGATTGGCCTCCCTATTCGCCAGACATGAACCCCTGTGACTTCTTTCTGTGGGGACACTTGAAAGACCAGGTGTACCGCCAGAATCCAGAAACAATTGAACAGCTGAAGCAGTACATCTCATCTGCATGTGAAGCCATTCCGCCAGACACGTTGTCAAAGGTTTCGGGTAATTTCATTCAGAGACTACGCCATATTATTGCTACGCATGGTGGATATGTGGAAAATATCGTACTATAGAGTTTCCCAGACCGCAGCGCCATCTGTTGTTGAAAATTGTAACTACTGTAACTTCGAAAGTTTGTCTGCCTGAAAATGTGCTGTTGTCCCAAGCATATTGCAACAAACGGTGTATTTCTATCGCTGCTCGTTTAGTTTTTATTGCCGTTTCAAATATACCGGTCATTTTTGAAACACCCTGTATATTTTGTTGATTTATGGCGTCATTTCTTCGTACAAAAATATATTGAAGGCTCCACAGCAAACAAATTGTGGTTTGTTCCACTAACATATTGACAAGCAAAAAAAAGGAAAAAAAATAGCGTTTTCCTCGTCGGTGTGACTTGTGTAATGCAGCTAAATGTAAGGTTGTTTGTACTGTGCCATGCGCGTTTCGCTCCGTTTTATTTGTGAAGAGTCTTCAGCGGCGTAGAGGACACCAGGATACGAAACTTCCCGGCAGATTGAAACTGTGTGCCGGACCGAGACTCGAACTCGGGACCTTTGCCTTCCGCGGGCAAGTGCTCTGGAAGGTAGGAGACGAGGTACTGGCAGAACTGAAGCTGTGGTGAAGGGACGCGAGTCGTGCTTGGATAGCTCAGCTGGTGGAGCACTTGTTCGTGAAAGGCAAATGTCCTGAGTACTCGAGTCTCGGTTCGGCACACAGTTTTAATCTGTCAGAAAGTTTTATATCAGCGCACACTCCGCTGCAGAGTGAAAATCTCATGCTGTACCCGGATAGTCGGCTGGGTGCCCGCCTGGTAGGCGTGCAACTGGCCATTATGTCTTCGTCGGTGGCTGCGTCGCCGGTAATGCGAGTGGCCTCTCCGCATAGTGTATGTGTTTTGTAGTTTCCTGTCTATCTAGTAATTAGGTGAGTACAATGACGAACTACAACAGCCAATTCTCCGCGCAGTGCGCATTCGATAGAATTTTCCGAACCCGCCGCTTACGAAATTCATGTAAGGACTCGAGATACTTAAAACTACCGCATGAGGATTTAGAAGGAATTGCGTTGGGCTTTCAGTTGTACTCGTCTTTTCTGAAATTTCGTACCAATGATGTTGCTGAACAATTGGTCACCTGTAACAACGGTGTCCGGAAATTTAAACATGTAGATGGTTCCAAAAAAAAAAAAAAAAAAATGGTTCAAATGGCTCTGAGCACTACGGGACTTAACAGCTGTGGTCATCAGTCCCCTAGAACTTAGAACTACTTAAACCTAACTAACCTAAGGACATCACACACATCCATGCCCGAGGCAGGATTCGAACCCGCGACCGTAGCAGTCGCGCGGTTCCGGACTGAGCGCCTGAACCGCTAGACCACCGCGGCCGGCAGATGGTTCCATTAGTAATATTTCGGTGCAAGATGGGGGATTTGGCATACGGAATGTGACGGTCTTCAATGTAGCGTTTGATGTTTCAAACGAGGAATTCGCAAAAATTTCAAAAATTTATAGAAAAGGGAATTCTCGTCAGTGCATACGTGTACCAGGTGGACAGCGGTGTTCGTTCAGTCAGAATAGAAATTCGGAAGCATGTTCCTTCTTGCATTTACACTGAAGGCTACCGAGTTTTGCGTCGCACAGCGGACAGCCGCAAACAGGTGCAACACGTCGTTCCACAGATCACCTGCGACGAAATTGTCCTCGGAAGGGGCCTGTACAACTACCTAGAGAATCCTTGGTTCGCGACGCCGATAGGGAGACGCCGTTACCCAGTGAGATAGTGGCTGGTACTGTGTCTCAATCTCTAGGCAGACCAGAGACACATGTTGTAGAAGTCCCCGCCCCTGTGAAACAGCCGCAGGAGCAGCAACCGGCCCCGGCACCGGTAAGCAGTGTTGTTGACGCGGATGTTACCGGGCACACTCGCGACGCGAAGCACGCCTGAAGCACGCCGCTCTAGAACCACGCCCAGTGGCAACCGTTCGGGGCGAAAGCGAAAGCACGGTGCAACCAGAGATGGCAACGTCCGCTGATGAATTTTCCACCCAAAATAAACCACAGGAAGTAACAACGACAGCGGGAGTTCTTGCGAAGTGTCAGTCAAATAACCGACGGCTGCAGTTATTCGTAATGACTCCGAAAGTGACCTGTTGCAAGAATCGCTTTCACAGCGTCCCGCATCAGACGGACGACGTGGAAAATGTGAAAAGAGAAACCGGTCGACTACAAAAGATCTGTCCCTCCTGCATCCACAGGTGTGTCACTTGGCAAGCGATCGAAAGACTATCACAGTCTTCTGTTGCCAAAAGTAAATGCGCGGATGATAAACGTGCGGACGAGGAAATCACACCTGCACACAAATCTGCTAAGCGAACTACGGAGGAGCAGCGATCGCACTGTGTGTCGCCGCACACTGAGGTAGCCGTAGAAACACTACGCGCGAAGTGGGTGGACGGTGTAGAAGGGGACGAAGCCATGTTCTTTTAACGAACTATTGCGCCTGGCAACTGTTGTTTTAATATTTGTACTGCAAATGCTAATAAAATGCGTAGTGACTATAAGACATTCGCACTGAATAACTTTTTAGTGGATCGTAAGTGTCGCATAGGATTCCTCCCAGGAATGAAACGTTGGCCTTGATTTTGTCACCGATTTTATTATTATTGCAAATGTAGACCAAGGAACGGAGACAGGCACTGCTATTTTAATTATTCCAGGTATTGGTGTCAAAGGTGTTGAACTCCAACCGAATGGTTACGCGATTGCTTGCACAATAAACCACATTATCTCTGTCAACGTCGACGCCCGTTCTAGCGATAGAGCGGTAAGAAGGCCCGTCATCTGAGATCATTGCAGTTACTTCTGCGAAATGACTTCCCCTCGTGAGCGATACCCATGTCGCAAAAGCACCTGGAAGCTCAACAGTAGTCTTTTGGACGATGTCCTTTTCTTGCGGTAAAAATTACTCCAGGAGCGGCACACTACCAGGAGTTAACTTGAATGGTGGGTCACAACAGTCAAGCTGACTTCCGCATGTTTCAGATCACCTACAGTCGTCAGAAAGCTCACTGGCGCAGGACAACGGCGCGGTTTTGTCGGAACTGTTTACAAGATCTAGCTCAGCAGGTTACGGGACAACCGGATCTACTTCCGATCTTTAAGAGATTTAAAGCTCGACTTTTAAACGACATGAGCTCTCGCAGTGAGGGTACAGTCACAAGGAGCCAACCCGTCGGTGCTGTACGGAGGGAGTCGCTCTCCGTATATCATCTACAAAAGGCACGCAGGAGTCGTAAAAATTTATACGAGGATGGTTTGAAAAGTTCTAGGAATGGATTAGGAAAAAAGTATTTACATCACTGAAACTATTTTTAATTTTCAATGTTGTCTCCTTGTATCCTAATACACTTCGTCCAAAGATGTTCCAGTGCCTTGATCCCACCTCGAAAATCAATTTCCTCTAGGCCTGCAAAGTAGTTGTCAACTCCGGTTATCAGTTCTTAGTTTGAAGAGAAACTTCATCCACCAACAAAAATGTTTAGTTTTGGGAAGAGATGGAAGTCCAACGGAGCTGTATGAGGTGAATAAGGCGGGTGTGACAATTCATACCTTAGTTCGTCTAATTTTGCCGCGGCGACGGCACATGTGTGCAGGCGTACATTGTCTTGATGGAAGATGACTTTCTTCCTTGCTAAACCTGGCCTTTCTTCGCGTATCTTTTGTTGCAATTTGTCCAGGAGGTTGGCATAGTATTCTCCAGCGATTGTTTGCCCAGTTGGGAGATAATCTATAAACAGAATCCCCTTTGTATCCCAGAATACTGATGCCACGACTTTTCCTGCCAAAGGAATTGTCTTTGCTTTCTTTGCAGGCGGATCTCTGGGTATAGTAGAGCACCCAAGTTTCATCTACAGTCACAAACTGGCCCTAAAAAAATCTTGTTCGTTTCTCCTAAAACGGGCCAAACATTGTTCCGATATGTCCATTCTCGTGCTTTTTAGATCCAGCGTCAAGACTCGTTGCATCTATCTTGCAGATAATTTTTTTTTTTCATTTCTAATTCTTCAGTTGAAATGCGATATGCCCTTTAAGATGACATGTGGCAATCCTGAGCAATTTCACACATTTTCAATCTCCGATCCTCCATGACCATTTTGTGCACTTTTGCAATGATTTCTGGAGTAGTGATACATCTTGGCCGACCACTGCGCGGATCATCATCTAACCTCTCACGACCAAATTTAAATTCATTTGTCCACTTGGCAACAGTTAAATATGAAGCAGCAGAGTCCCCCAGTGTATTCTGGAAATCGGCGTGAATGCCTGTTGCTTTCATACCTTTCTTTACAAAGTACTTACTGCTCGAATCTCGATTTTTTTTTCGCAAATCACTACGCGGGAACAACAACAGAACCACGTCACCGCCACAGCTCGCTTCCAAGAGCACTGACGTGCCACGTGTTTACGGGCAACGGTCGAATGAATATCAAGTGAACAACTACTTACGCTAGCGCTGACCTCTCGTGGCGATTCCGAGAACTTTTCAAACCACCCTCGTACATAAAAGACTGGAGGAAGCAGGACGGTTGAAAACCCATCAAATGAAGGAGATAAGGAGAGAAATCTACTCGTATTTTTTCGCGACACCGACGTAGCTTCCGAAGCGTTGGCAAATGTTCCGTAAAACGAGGGCTGACCGTTTACAAATCAATGAGTTTTACTCTCGACGATTTGAAGGATGCCATCAAAGGGAGTCCCAGGGGAAATCTCCAGGACTGATACTAAATATTTTAACAGCCTAAGTGAAAAACTTATCAGTATTGCCAAATGAAATCCAGAACTGGATCGAAATACCACCAGCATTTGCGGAAGGCTGCATTAAGCTCCAAAGTCAAACGCGACAACTAACATCGAAGTCTACGACCAATCACTTTGCTCAACAGCGACTACAAAATAATGTGTAAGGTGTGTCGCCAGTAGAAAGAAGCAGGTAATGTCAAAGGTTGCCAGCCAACGCCAAAAACTTGCAGTAGAGAACAGAAATTTATTCGACGCTGCTCTGGCGTACAGAGACTGTATCGCGTAAGTCAAAAGTGGAAGGATGAGACGCAGTCATTTTAGCTATAGACTTTCAAAATTCGTTTGACAGAATTAGTCACGCTTATATGAAGAAGGTAATACCCAGATCGGGATTTGGGACTAAGTTTACGACTGTCATTCACAACATGCTTGGGAACGCCACTTCGAGGGTCATCATCAATGGCTGCCTGAGTAATCACTAGGTCAGTACGGCAGGAATGCCCACTGTCGATGACTTTGTACGCCATAGCATTAGATCCACACCTCCGACAAATATCCCACGAATGCCAAGGGATCACAATAGGCATATGCAGGGCTTATGCTGATGACCTATAAGCAGACGTGCGACAGCCGATACACTGTACTCTCCAGTTTGAGGAGGCAACAGATGTGACTGTCAATCCTCCAAAGACAGTGTTAGCGTACTTCCCCTCACACGTCGCAGGTCGAACTGGTTCTATATCCGGACACAGCAAAAAATCCTCGGAGTCGTCATGATGGATAACCTGACAGAGAATGGAGGCGCTCAACTGGTACTCTGCATAAAATCACAGCATAAGCCAGAAGACATTCGGTCCGTTCCTTGGAACTTCACGAAAGGATGGAGATCGTTAACACCTGCATCCTAGGCCTGGTATCTGGCTCAAGTTCTGCCAAGGTCTCTATGCCAAACTGCACACTGAGTCTTGAAGGTGGTGGACTGGAGTTAATAGCCTTTCAAGCCAAATATGAGGCTCTTTTCATCAAATGCACCAAAGTCGTGATTGCACCATTATTTCATAAATTCAGGCCATATTCACTGGATGCCCCAGTCCAAATCACCGGCATCCCCTACGCGCCGAACTTCGTTCGTCGCTTTTACAAAGTGACCTGAGAGGCAACAAGAATTGGTGACATCGGCACAGCACTTCGTGGATTCCCATCCAGAATAAATGGGAGTTGGTCAGCCACAGCACAAGTGGAACAGTCCGCAGCTCGTGGTCGTGCGGTAGCGCTCTCGCTTCCCACGCCCGGGGTCCCGGGTTCGATTCCCGGCGGGGTCAGGGATTTTCTCTGCCTCGTGATGACTGGGTGTTGTGTGCTGTCCTTAGGTTAGTTAGGTTTAAGTAGTTCTAAGTTCTAGGGGACTGATGACCATAATTGTTAAGTCCCATAGTGCTCAGAGCCATTTGAACCATTTTTGAACAAGTGGAACACTGTGCGGCAAAACCTAGCCTCCAAGGTTTTGTCTGGGAGTGCCGGCGCAACGTGGTACAAGGTCGTCAATCGCACTATTCCAACAAACTCCAAACTCTAGTCAATTCACCTAATCCGATCAAGTGACTGCGACATGTGTGTGGAAGAGGACAAATCGAGAATCGCTTTGTGGCCGCAAATTTCGTATCATCTGAGACACTGCAAGAGACATGCTGCGATTGATAAACAGAGTCACTATGAATCACATCACGGTGTCAGACGCCTTCATGCCACAATGGAACCCTATTCCAAAACAAAGAAAAATGTTACGACCTAGATTACTGGAAACACAATTCACGCAATATTCTCCCTGAAATTGTCTGATAAATTGGATTTCCTGGAGTATTTGTGTAATGAACACGGTGACGAACAAACACGGAATAAATAAAGCGACATCTTTGCGAATAACCTGAATATATAATTGGAAAAAAACGTGGTGATATGGAACTATAATTCATTCGTTCTACCTTTTCTTTTTTGTTCTCTTTTCTCTTCATTTAACGTGATTTCTTGGTTTAATAGGCTGCCCGAAATCCTTATTTGCCTTCTACGCTGCATATGGTGAGATTTTTTTGTTCTGTAACACTTTATTAGAAGAGCACTAACAGAAAAACAGCCATAGGCAACCTTGTCTCAAGAGTGGTCTGGACTTGCTTGGTGTGGTGCACATTCCAATACCTGCCTCCTTGTGTACTGGGGATAGGCGGCTTGTCTACCGAATGACATTGCCTAAGACTGGACCTATAGAACAGCTGGAAGAAACTTGTATTCCCTTTATTTAAGGTGTATTGTATTTTAACATAGGATGTAACCTCTGGAGGCTAGTGTCAGCGAGGATGTCTGCTGCCAGGTTAAGCTAATTTGTTTTAAATATTTTCTTCAGGTGTTTTAGATTTAGAAGCCGAATATTTGGTAAAAAAAAAGGTTGGCGATGAAGTACTTCGAGAATGATTGTTAGTTTTGTACAGTATCCAGTGAATATTTTATTTTGTTTCTGCCAACTAAGTAAGGCCGCAGGCTTTAAATTCTTATGACGTACTGTCAATTCGTCCATCCTTTGCTAATTGTGTTTTTTCCTTCGTTCTTTATTTGGTTTTAAGGAGAACGGTACGTCAAAACATTCGTTTGTATTTGTTTATGAGCCAAATTTTATACTTTCTGTTTTGCTATATATCACGAAGGCTCAATTCACCACAAGGAACCTTTTTCATTGCAGATGGACTCTGAGGAACATTTACAGATTCATTTCACGTCATTTATTTCTTGATTTCGTGTTTTATTGCTGTAAAGGGGAGAATATCATGTATCACCCTTCGTCGGTACATGACATTTAGTTTCAGCTTAACTAAAGCAGTGAAATTCGCCGATGAAGGCATCTTTGGAGGGCGCAAGGAAGAGCTGTGAGGGGAGAAGGGAGAGGAAGGTTCCTCGCCCCCTCCCCCCCCCCAAAAAAAGTGATTTTATTAGTGCATATGTGCCATCCTCAAGTTGCACTACGATAGTTGATCTGGTTAACTAGAGTGTCCTATTTCGACTTCACACCTCACATTCATCATTCACTCTTCACCGAAACACTGCTAACAGTGAAAGTGAGCTGTTAAGGCGAACTGTGCTCGAGAAACGTCTAAAATGGGACGTTCTGGTTACGCAGACTAACTAAGTACGTCTCCATCTTTGCATTAATAAGATCATAAATTTCCATTGTAGATGCTTCACAAATAACAAGAAGCGCTACGCGCATGGCACAATACAAGTAGCTTTCCATTTACTTGCAGTAGACGAATCACATCTTCAAGTATATAGAAACAACTGAGAAGGGCAGTAAAATGTGCTGTGAAGTAATGTGGAGTGGAATCCCTTTAAAATGTGACACAACACTATAAACCCAAGCAAAAGCTATTTTTAATATTTATGTGAAAGCTAGATTTAAGTAACATACGGACGATGTAACACAATAATGAGTTTATTATCACAAAAACCGTTTAACAGCCAAGATCGTATAAAATATATTTTTTTATTGAAGACAACCGGTTTCAACAGACTATGCTGTCATCTTCAGGTTTTAAAATATTTTGTTCGTAAAACATGTTCAGTTTAGGCTGACCTCACGCACAAGATGTCAAGCGGATAAAAATAGTACATTATAAAAGGTTTGTCATCGCTAAAATATTTAAAAACATAAAGCACCTTGTCCAACAGACTATGTCCATGTACATACTGCTCACAGTTACTTGTTGGATCTTACAAGCATGATACACAATAGCACAACTGTTTACATATGCTGGACGTATTTCACCATTTTGCCGGTCATCGGACCCATTGCTACTATAATATGATATAATAAAGAGGCCTTACGTCCTGAAATGAAGTACCCTTCGTCTATAGTGACTCCAGTTAGCCAGGGTACGTTTGTGTGAGGCTCCAGGTCTGCCGGATGTTTGGGCAGGAATGAATCTTCCCCCTCGCCTTCTATAACTGCTCGGAATGGTATTGGAGGGGTGATGAACCACTCCTGGAATTGAAATGGACCATAATCAGAACTTCAGCACAGCAACCGAGTACCCATGCCACGTGTTCTTTGGACTGTAAAAGTAAGTGGAATAACTAAATATTTGACTTCCTTTATTTTGTAATTGAAACACATGTTCAGTTTAATAAAAATTGTTACTGAACACGAGACCGTGTGATGGGTCTCAGTATTATATGAGATTCACTTCTGTTATCAACAAGTAAAATATATTTAAAGCACTACAATTAAACTTATCATAATGAGTAGCGTATGGTAGCTCTTGTATGAGTGAGATAAACGTACGATAGCAATAGAATGAATTCTTAATTCTGCTTGAAAAGCCACTGAAAGACATACCTAGATGAAGTACGACGCACACAATAACATTTCAATAATGTTTTCGACAACTGATGATATACTAAAGAGATAAGCATGTTTCTATAAGGCGTACCATGAAGATCATATAAACTGTCAGGCTGACTGAGAAATCAGATGTATCAGTGTAACATAAGTATAGGGATGACTCAGTCTAGAGCAATAAATCAAAACGAGAAAATTTAATATTTACCCTTTATGTGCTGACAATGACAAAATCTGTTTCTGAAGTAGTTTTATTTGCCTGTACATATCACAACAGTTTTTCTAAGTGACGTGCCTTATCATCCGTCAGGTATGACATCTGCCACTTTAGAACAACGCCAGGGAAAGCCAGACACATGTCAGTAGATCCCCTTCTCTCGACTAGTGTATTGTACACACGACTTTTCATACGGTCGCACAAAAAGAAATTAGGTAGTGCAACATCGTTGTGTTACCCTGTTTTCTTTCACCGCTGAACAACTCTTGAAAACATGGTGGAGGAGGTATTTCCGAAATGGCTAAATTTGTAAATGGTTCATGTGGCGCCATGGCTTAAGTGTACTGTGCATGGCAGAATGGCGCTATCCAAAACCGGCGCCGAGCCAACTGTGGTCCACCACGGTCCATGGACAACAGTGGTGAACGACAGCTGATGTGTAAGGGAGAACAGACTTGCAACGGTTGAGCAACTGACTGGCCACATGAACCATGAGGCTACGAACACTACTTGCTCAATGACAGTTCAGCGACCGTTGCTGCATGTGGACTTCGATAGGAGACGCCTGATGCATTCATCCATGGTGACTGCTATTCGCCCACGACGAAGGCTAGAATTTGCACGCCAGTACTGTAATTGGACATCCACTGAGTGGCAACAGGTGGCCTTTCTGATGAATCACGTTTTACGCTCCGTCGGACCGATGGACTTTGGCGTGAACGGCCCTGCAACATTGTTGGAAGGATGTAGGCCGAAGACGGGGCCGTTATGGTGATTTCGTTATCCTGGAAGGCACAGCACAGCAACACCATTATGCATCTATACTGGGGACCATGTCCATCCCAACACGCAGCTTGTTTTTCGGCAGCATGATGGCACATTCCAGCAGAACAATACAATGTGTCACACATCTCGCAGTGCACGTGCATGGCTCGAAGAGCACTAGGATCAGTTTATCATACTCCCCTGGCTGCCAACCCCCCCCCCCCCCCCCCGGGTTTAAACCCCATCAAGAATTTCTACGACCCCCTTGACCGGCTGTTCACGTCATGGATCCCCAACCTTGAAACAAAACGCAGGTGGCCACAGTGGCAGACTCGATATGGCTTCAACTCTATTCCTGCTCGTCCGCCAGTCAAAAGATGGTTACTCAGGCTTTTGATAGGCGGTCACATTGATGTGACTGGAATGTGTAATTAAAGCACTTATTTACTCTTCAGTTTCTTATCGTTCCTGTGAAATAGTTATGTAACTGATCCTGTCTCTTGAAGAACAGTTATTCCGCTGCCGAAGTTTGTGTAATTACACATAGAAAAACTCTTAGTGTTGATGGCTAAGATAGTTACAGTACATGTAAGTTATTATTTTACCGGCCGCCTACGAGAAATTGTCAGATGGAAAAGTTTGTTGTTTGTGTTTGAGGTTTACGGGCGCTAAAGAGCGTGGTCATCAGCGCTCAAATTAAAAACAAATTTTCCGTAGCGTATGGCAAGACACTTTAGGTGAAAATGTTGAGTGGGTCGCTCTTTCCATATTTGCAAGAATAGGTCTAATGGCAATGTTTTATCGATCTACATTCATCTGATCTGGTACGAAAAGAGCTGTTCCACTTTAAGTTGGAACAGAGTGAACAAAGACTTCTGCGCGACACCTTTGGAAGCAGAATAGCAACAGAGCTACTAACAAAGAAGCTCCACTCGGTGGCGATGAGCGTGTAGTCGTCAACGGTCCTGAGGCAGTCGATCAGTGCTGCATTCGGCTCCGCGGGACAGCCGACCAAGGCCGCCACCTTGCGCGCCTTCTCCAGCGCTCCAGGCTCCGGGGCCGCCCAGAGCGCTGTTGCCACGCCGCTCTGGGAAATGGCTCTGTGGAAGAGGCCTGCAAACGAGAGAGAAGAGTTTGCATCCGAAATGATGCCTGCACAAGACAGCGTGAACGCAAGGTTCTTCCACTCAATACATACGAACTTCAGTGAAAAATAAAATAGATTAAAAGACATTTCATAACCTATAATAGAAGAATTACTAGTAATTAATATCACGAATTGGAAAAGGTACCTATCATTATTAATTTATGTGCAGCTACTCATAGAGCTGCATTGTGGGCTGTAATTATCGTATGGAAGTGAAAATTGGTAGGTATTCTTTTATGTTAATGCAGAACCAATTTACGCTGAAAAAATATCAGTTCCAATTTTGGCCATCAGGTGCGAACCTGATGCTGTGAATGCATGAAAGAGATAGAGAAATGTTTGCAAATGTAATAGATTGGGAATAGGGTGTGAGCAGAACGTGTCAAACTAGTGAGAAAGACGTAATGTTGATTTTATTATTAACCACCACTTAGACAGTTTTTTTATACGAGCACAGGAGGCGTCGTCGAGATGCTATACAGCGCCAGATTTGCACCTGGTGGCCAAAATTGGAACTATTTTTTTTTAGCATAAACCGATTCCGCATTAATGCATACCACATCTGTCAAGTTTCGCAGCCATATGATAGTTGCAGCTCACTGCACCTCCGTGAGTAGCTGGACTAACTATAACCACCTAGTACCTTAGACACTGTAGTGGATACAGAGCACATTTTTAAGGAAACTAAATGATCTAAAAATATGGCCTTTATAACATATGCACTAATATGAAGCACACACAATAATAATAATAATAATAATAACAAACTATAGACATAATGTAGAGAATTGAATAACATAAATAATCTAGAGACATGACAAATGTAGAAAATGCTAAGTAGGCAGCGCTAGTATTGAGAACAACAATCTAATTTTTTATCAAAAAATGTTTTACAGTTACAGCAATAGGAATCTTGCATGTGATAGTGTGCAGCATTGACGTCACATTTAATTCAGCAGCATTCTTTTTCATCGATTTTTTTTCGTCAGTCTTCTGATTAGTTTCCTCTCTTTTGCCAGCCTTTCCATGTCATAGTAGCACTTGCACCCAACAACATCAATTATTTCTTCGTGATATTCTCATTTCTATCTTGCCCGACAGTTTTTACCCTCTACACTCCCACTAGCATGATGGAAATTACTGTCTGATGTTTTAACACATTGTGAACCTCATCTTCTTTTCAATGTTTTCCACATGTTAGCTCCTGGTCGCTTCTGCGGAGAACCTCTTCATTTCTTATCAGTCTACCTAATTTTTAACATTCTTCACTAGCACCACATCTCAAATGCTTCAATTCCAGCTTTCCGGCAGGTCGCGATTCACTTCCAATTTAGTGCTCCAGACGCACATTCTGAAAAATTTCTTCTTCAAATTAAGGTAAATATTTGATACTGAGCCGTGTTGTGGCTCGCAGTAGTGTCATTGGTAGGTTGGCATTGCGTAATAGGGATAGTGGCATCTCGTTTCCTTCTTGTGTTTACTGGCACCACTACATTTGCTAGCATTCTCTGTCCGCAAGTGGCAGCAGCAGTGGTTATCGATACCTACTACCGTGGTACTATCTTTGGAAGGATGTCAAGGTTTTCCAGGTCGGAGTGTATCAGGGAGTTCAGTTGGGACAGAGCAGCAGTGAGGTCCGGCAGCTCGAGGACATGCCGGGACCACTGGCGACACGCAGGCACTGCTGGATCGAGGGGCTGTAGTTGCGAGGGCCACAACCTCGTTGTCCACCGGACCCAGGACGTTTGAGTTGAGTGAATATTAACCTCCACTATTTCGATATCATGCCATTTGTTCACGCATTGCTGCTCACAGAGTCGCTGAGACAAAGAGCAACGAGTGGAGTGTTTGGAGTTGACGAAATTAATTAGCTGTCCTCCACTTCTTATTATTAATCATTGAATTCCTTGTGTTATTATTGGTGAAGTTCAACCAGCCTAGTGGCCGCTAACGCCAAAGTTACCTGCCCTGGAGGTTAGCATATTTTCGCGGCAGTGTACCTTTCCTCGCCTTGCCGCTGCTATCCGGTAAGGCGTGTAGTTCGACAGCCACCTTCATTGTGGTTCGGATATTTTTTTTCTTTTTGACTGCCTTGGTCATAGTGGTTCCTTCCGCTTCTGGATGTTCTAAACACCAGATTCTGAAGACGCAGTGCTGTCCGCCGGTTCCGCCTTGCCTGGGTTATTCCACCGTTGTATTGGTTATCAGACGTTAGGTAGATTTTGCAAGAGTGTTGGCCTGCGTTTAAACTGTCGCTAGTTTTGAGTTACCATCCTGTTAAGTGAATGCAACTCTTGGCTGCCTCTCTCATTGTTTACAGAGTAGAGCGACTTTCCCAGGTCGGTCCTTGGAGCACTGTCTGAGGCCACTTCTCTCTTGATTTGGTCAGATTTCGATGATCGTTTTCTTTTAAAAAGTATTTTAATTTTGAATTATTAATGTTTGGGCCTTCAGCAGACAAAGAGTTTGAATTTCTTGTTAATAAGGCCTTCAGCTGTCAGTGTAACTTGTCTTAAGAAATTTTAATTAGACGAAATATCTTAACACTGAAATGTTGATAATTGTTTTTTTAGATATCTCTCGAAGAAGTTTAATTGCTTCTCAAAAATTTCCTATCCAGGCTTTAAGCCGTCAAATCGTTTTTTGAGTTATTACTGTTGGGGCCTTCAGCCGACAAATAATCTGAATTTCTTGTCAATAAGGCCTTCAGCCGTGACGCAGTTGGTCTTAAGAATTTTTGATTAGCTATATTTCTCTTAATAGTGAAATTTTGATCATTCTCTTTTTTGAAAAAATATTTTAGTATCTCTTGAAGAAGTTTAGCTGGTTCTTAAGAATTTGCTATCCAGGCATTCAGCCGTCAAATTGTTTTTTGAGTTATTACTATTGGGGCCTTCAGCCGACAAATAATTTGAATTTCTGGTCTATAAGGCCTCCAGCCGTGTGTGCAACTTGCTTAAGATTTTTTTAAATTAAACATTGTGTCTTAACAGTCAAATTGAATAATTGTTCCTTATTAGCAACTTTATTCGCAATTGTTTCCAAATATAGTGCATGTGATTAAAAAAAAGAAAAACTGAGCAACCAATAGTAACTGAATACAGCCCCATTGGCACCAAATCCTGCCTTTCCCTAAGTACTAGGTCTCAGATACTAGTAGACATCTTTTGCTCAGGAATTCCCTTTTTGCCAGAACTAGTCTGCTTTTCATGTCCTCCTTGCATTGTCTGTCATCTGTTATTTTACTTCCAAATTAGCACAAGTTCTTCAGTCTGTCTACCCTGTGGTCCCCAGTTAAGCACTAATCTCATTACTACTACTCATCTTTCCACTCTTACTGCTCCCTTTTGGTTCTTGTATGTACTATATATCACTCGCCTTCCCCTACAGCTTATATTTGTTTTTCTGAGAAATTTCAAACATCTCGTTAGTAGTGGTATATGGGGTTTCTGGTGAAGTCAAATTAATTAATTGATCAATTAATTCCACCTCCCTGACGATGTCGTGGGTTTTCCCCAGGCGGCACGTGTCCACTTCCGCCGCCACTGTTCTCTGAAATCCTGCCCAGCCCCTCTCCTCAACACCACATCGGGCACCCAGGAAAAAATTGGGGGGGATTCAAATTTTGGGGGGAAAATGCAAAATTTTGGTAGGAAAATAGGGCAATTGGACTACCTCCAATAAAATAGCCCCGCCCCATCCTTATCCCCCACTCCTATGATGTCATTCAGCCCCCAACACCACCCCCCTCTGGAAGCGGCGGGAAACGATCAGTCTCCATCCAGCTGCAAGAGAGGAAGGTTAAGTTAGTGTATTTCATTTATTTTTGGTAGAAAACTTATGTAAATATCAGTCCTAATTACATAATTAATCATATGCAGAGTGCAATACAACAAGTGCCTCAAAATTGAAGACGTCACACACAGCTGGTGTTACCCTGCTGGAAAAAAATTCATAGTACCACTCCATACTAGTAGCAGACGAACTCTAAATAAATACTAATTCTACACAGAGCGCTTCCTTCAACTATGACTCTAAATAAATATGTATCTCTGTAACTCTAAGTAGGTTGCTCCCATTTTTAGAGTTTCAACTGGTTGTCTGAAAGCCTGCCAGAGAGGAAAAATTTCAATGTCCTACAGCTACTGTGGTTTTCAACACATTTCTGAAACTCTCAATGGATTTAGTTTATATTTGCTGCTGGCGTCAGGGATGTTAAGGCATTTAATTTTTATTTTCCACATTTTTCGAAGCACGGTTCTACAATGGGAAACCCACACTGGTGTCTAAGCACAGACGGGAAAATCAGAACAACTGCATATCTAAAAGTTCATGACTTTTTCGAAACCCACAACAGATTATGAAACAAACACGGACACACAACAGATCGGATGTCTAAAAGATTCTCCTAGAATTCGAATCACTGTCATACGGACGAGAAAAATAGTTGAAATTGTCTGTGAATTTTCGGTGTCCTACAGTTGCTGGTCTGGCAAGCTCTGAAGCTACAGTGGCAGATGGAGGACATCATCCCACTTGTCCGAATCAGAGGAAGCTGGAATGTCTGGACCTGTCTCTGAACACTCGAACATTGAAGACATCATGTGGCTCCCTGACGTCTCGGCACAATCCATAGATACCTTGTTCTGCGCCTGTCATGTTCGAATCACTCTGTAGAGGCTCCTACGCTCCCACAAAGGATGTCTGGTGACTCCTCTACGTCATGGAACTTCTTGCGAATGGAGCATTCTAATTGGTGCTTACTGAATTTACCCACCAAATTCCTGCTGCTGGTGTGAGAGCACCGTCCTCCACTTTCTACTGATGCACAAATTAGGAGAATTTCAACGGAAAACTCTTTCGTAGAGCAGCGTTATTGCAAGTACAGTTAAACCCTGTAATAGTGATCTACAGATCATGAAATACGGAAACTATCGACAAAGGCAGTTAATTACACCACTCTGTTACTGCCGAGGAAAGCTTGAATTTTCTGGCGTGAAACTGAGCCCCATCCGGACTATATCACCACAAAATATTGCACCACCATACCACACCGTTGTAGTAACAACTCTTCCTATCCTGTACCAGACAAACCATCATTACTGTATCTTGCATATAGCTAACGACACCAGACTCTCATAGATACACATTTGTGACACTTTTATGCTGAAATCACCGAGTAGCCTATGAAAATTTCCAGAATTTAATGTATTTCACGTGGTTTGCCAGAATACCATACCATTTACGCGACTGTTCTCCATATCAACCACATAACAGTATGTTACCAATCGCTTGCACACTATAATTCCGAAGATAAAGACTGGAAATTATATTTCTGGACATTTGAACCATCTTAGCGAGATCGTTATGTAGGACATCCCGCAAACCACTCAGTTATTAGAAACTTATTTCGTCTGCGAAGATTTTTGCGTGAAAAATCGAAAATAGAGGAAACTAGTAGTTTTTTTAACGAATAGCTATGTCAATGATATAACAGATTCCAGATCATCATTGCACTTTAAAAAGTCAACTAAGATTTTTATATTCATAATTCTATGCGTTTCTCACGTCAAGAGAGCTAGCAAATGTGTCTCTTGCACCTGTGTTTCACCACCTCGAAGTAAACAACACACCACAATCGATGCTCTCTGAATGAAATAAAGAGATGCAATGGGTAGAATTGTGGTACAAGCATTCAGCTGCTCAGTTTGCAAGGGGGAGAAGGAATTGGAATAAGTATCCAGCACAGACATTCGACACATTGAATCTTACCAAATTTCCACACAAAAATCGGAGTATACTCGCAATATACACAAGCGCGAAGGCTGCTCAACGCATACTGGATATTAATTCGCTGTTCACCCACCCAGAGGGCAACACGGTCAACTACCAGTGTGTATCCTGCCTCTCCAGTTTACAAGGGATCGAAGCGGCTTGCACCTTAAGCCATGAATGTCCATACGTTCCGATCACTCACTACCTTCACCAAACGCCCAGACGCCATGCAGAGTCGTCCTACGAAACCAGCCACATATTTATGATTGCAATCAAAATTAAATTTTGCGATCATAGCGAGACTCTGGTGACATACGACAATGAGCAAAGTATCGTAATTACCCCCTCCTGACGACTGTAGCTCTGGAAATATTAATTTCCCACGTAAATCTATATCCTTCTTACGATTGGCCATAATTTTCCACGATTGTGCCTTTCGATGTGTTGATGCTGCAGATTTCCTTGTCAGATCTACTCCTCCTTTATGACCTGATATAGTCGCGCCCACATCATTTTCTTTACACGTGTCGTAACACTTACCACAGTAACTTAACACTCCAGCACATACGGATTTCAGACAAGCAGTGCAGTTATTGTTTATACTCCTCCTTTATGACCTGATATAGTCGCGCCCACATCATTTTCTTTACACGTGTCGTAACACTTACCACAGTAACTTAACACTCCAGCACATACGGATTTCAGACAAGCAGTGCAGTTATTGTTTATATGTGTGCAGCATCCGAAAAAAATTGTGGCATGTTCACACTCACACCAGCTTGGTGTCTCGATTCTCTTGATCTCTAGGAAATTATTTGACATTTAAGTCTTATAGCCAGTTCAATTTGAGAACAGACTGCAGCTATTTTCAGTCAGCACTTCTGGAAGGTGCTGCATTCCACCAGGACTCTCTCAAACAAGTGTTGTAAAGAACAGACGTCCGGCACTTTGAGATAGCCAACATCGCTACCGCGGACGAAGTGGTGGAAAGATATCATCGATACGGGTTGGTGCATTGTATCAAACATCGCAGTCGATAGTGCGACAAAGAACATGTATCTGCTTAGATATACAGCTGTACTGCCTGCCCTTTGACCCTTGCGTGACGTACTGAGCAGCTGTTTACGAAAAAAATCCATCAACCCTTACGTTCGGGTATAGCCCTCAGTACGGTGAAATCACTATTCCCCACGTCAAATGTATCTACCCCTGGCAGCTAGACAAGCGTAACTTTTTACAGGAATAGTAGGCTGATCACTTCCCACACACGTCTGATGATATGTCGAAACATTAATCACAATAACATTACGTTGCAAGAGCATAACATTCCCGCCAAGTAGCGTTATTATCATTTATAGGTTGTAACCTCCCCACTACATTTTGTTTCCGTATTGAATTGAGCCCAACTTGACCTCCCACTCTATAAAATCTAGGTATTACCGAAAGCTATGTCCGCACGAACTGTTATCCTACTTAAACTCATATGCTAAACTTTGACTAAACAGAACCTGCTATGAACTGAACTGTAACTGAACTGAATGCAACTTGTCTTTATGTTGAATGCGAAATTATCTGGCCGTAATCAAAATTTCCACTTACCTAGAGTCTTGACAACATTGTTGCAGATTTCTCGAAAGCATAACAACAAACAGCAAGCATGCAGCAGCTAAGCTAGATTTCGATTTATAAAACATATTCGAACTGTTTGCATGTGGTAATACATAATGACAAACAGTGGGATCTGGAGAGTAACTATTCTTATGTAATGTTATGCCAAGAAAACGATTCTAGAATGAAGTATATACTCAAAAAGACAGAGTAAAATTTCACGTGATCTTCACACGTAACAAAGGTCTGAACAATACAATGCTTAACAAAGAATTTAACAGAGAATTTTTATAAAAATCAAACAGCTTAATCAATTAATATGTTGATGCATGACACAGGAAAGTGGTGTGGTCTTTCTCTCAGCTCTGAGCAAGTTAACTAGCTGACAATAATCATTTCTAGCTCAGCAGTGCTCCAGTCTTACCTCAAACTCCTTCTCTTCAAAACATAACACTATCCAAAATTTATATTCTCTTTCGTTTCTAGAATATCCATATTCATCATCTTCGCTGTCCTTTACATTATTTTTCGTCTAACAGATAGAATCACAAGTCAACACGTCCATCACCCACCACACTTCAACTACAAATGTGTCAAACTGCGCTGAACAAAGACTGTGCCACGACAACACCAAAGCTTATCTAATAGCAACGTAGCTTGCTCTCTCTCTCTCTCTCTCTCTGAAATGCACATCGATGACACACAAAAACCAAACTGACATGACCACTTTACAAGGTGTATACTGTCCAAAAAATTATGCTATGTCCACGCTCGCACCAGTTGCGCGTCGTTTCGCGCAGTCCACCACAGCTTCCCAGTAGCAAAAGCCTCCCACCTCATCGTTATTCGTCGAGGAATGAAGGGCGTAATTACAATTAAAAAGACCTTGCATCTTTTATTTATGTCACAAAAGTTCTTGCATGATAGTCGGTATTTGCCAGAGCAGAAAGAACTGATACCCCAAGTCACAGGCCCCTGCTAATTCTCTCGAAATCTCATCACGCTCCGATAGCACTGTTCCATGGTTAGAAGGCTGGCTGATCCTCCACCCGTCCCTGACTAGGTAGAGACTTATAGAGCTATCACAAGCACAAAAATTGCACACTAACGTACTGGAGGAAATTTGGAGTATACATGGACTGCACAAAGAAATTCTGAACAGTTACGATTCATAGACATCAAATGTCAGTCTATAAGTACTCTCCTGTATATTCCCTTTATGGTATTCGTACGATTGCCACGCTAGAAATACAACAGGGTAATGTGTCTGAGCCTTCGTTGATAGCACGTCTGTCTGTCTGTCTAACTCCCTCCCTCTCTCTCTCTCTCTCTCTCTCTCTCTCTCTCTCTCTCTCTCATCAGTATTCTTGTAGTATCCTACAAGTAAAATTACGAACTATAAAAACTTCGCTTAAGACACCTGGTAGAGAGTCTGGCCCGATAGCTGAGTGATCAGCATGACAGATTGCCATCCTGTGGCCCCGGGTTCGATTCCCATCTGGTTCGGGGATTTTCTCCGCTCCGTTAACCAACATTAACATGTTAAGATTCATTGGCTCTAACAGAAAGTGGGACATCACATGGTGTAAACTACACTGCTCCCACAATACAAGAATTGTTGAAATAAAAGACAGAGGCAGTGTTTCTTATTGACAAATGTAGAAAACAATGCAACATGTGGAAACTGGAAGAGTTTGCAGCATTATGGAGCATTTCCAAAGAGCTGTCTCAAGCTGATGATTTCTACATTTAATCTCATCTTTCACAGTGACAGGGCAGAAGATGTTTCGGCGTCTCATTTTTGAAGAGGCCCAGAGCATTGATTCCTCATATTGCTGGTGCAATTGGACCTAGATATAGGACCGAGGTGCCCTAGGAGGTAGTCACCGAGACCTCAAAATCTGTGGACACTGCATCATTTAACTTTATGACTTACGACACATAACTACATGTGGAACAAGGGGATATTATGTAGGACTTAAACCCATAGAGCACGAATAGTATGCATCATCAGTTGTCAATCCCACTGGTGGAGGAATGAAATAATTTTCGTACACCCAGGCAAGCATGTAAATACCCTCATCTCTCCACACTTTTGTCGTATTTTCATCAGTTTTACATATTCTCCATCAATTTCGCGATTTTACAAGGTTTTCTATAACCTCAGTACATTTTACACAATTATGCATTTTACACAATTACTCAAAGTTCAAACCACCATTCTGGACAAGTTGTCATGTAATCAAAACATATTATCATTTCGATCTCATGATGCTGTCAGCCAATGATACCGCAGCATGGTTCTGTATCACTGCCAAACTACCCCTTCCATTACTTTGTGAGGATCATACACATGTGACATATTGTGTACCCTGTTACACTGCCTACATCACATAATACAAATACTGTTTCTTAGTGTAGGAAATACCCACCAGCAGGGAACAGGTACTGGAACTATGTTCTTCAGCCGAAACACTTTATAAATTCGGAAAGATTTTATTACGACTTGCTACATCCCTCTATGTGGATTGGAGTCACAAAGTATTCTCTCATTCGTAGGATAAACTCGGAGTTTGAAAGATCCCACCAACACCTTTGACGATTACCACCCCAATTAACAAATCATATCCATAGCACCTGCCCCTTCAGCCTCCACATTTCACCATTAGTTCTGTGTCATACACAATCTCTCTAGATGCATGAGTGTTAAAGAGGCTAGCACTCCTTATTGGTGTATAGTAGATGTGAGCCTGACACATCTGAGAGTGTTGTTGTGATATAACAGACTATTGAGAGTAAGAAGAAGCATATGGTTTATGAATGATGGAGCTCAATACAGAAGGAGTTTGAAACATTTTACGTAATTCACATGCACTATCAATTCTGTACTGTTGTTGTATTGTTTGGATTCCATACCAAGAAGGTACTCGGAAGAGAGAAGTGATCGTAGAACATTAACGCACACTCCTAATACTACATGGTACTACACTTAAGTATGCGATAAGGTTAAAGCAGTATGATTTTTATGTATTAGTCACGTGGAGTGAAACGTTATTAATACTCCAATGCAGGAAATATATTTCCAACGCCTGCAAGTTTTCTATCCCACTTTAAGATGAAAAAACAACTATGTGCTGCACCAAAGGCAGAAAAAACATAGTTTCTAAGGGATACACGCACTATATAGCTTTCTGGAGCTGTATAGCGCCCACAGTGCACATCCGATTAAGGCTTGGAAATTGTGCTCTGTTCGCATCAGACCTATACAATGATCGGAAAATGCATGAAATAAAGATCTCTTCTGCGCAAATAGACAAAACGCAAAGCAGCGGTGTTTGACTTGCGCGAAATGCGAAATTACACGCTATGCAGCACAAACTCCATGAATAGAACACACAACACTCTTCAGTTTTGTGTCCAAGACGTGGCAGAAAAATGGAGTAATTTGCATACATCTTCGTTTGTCTAGAAGAGGGTTCCGAAATAGCTTTTTCCATCGATTTCGTGGACTTCAATGTCAAATAATTTCCTAGAGCTAAGGAGAATTGAGACACCTAGACGGTGTGAGTGCAAAAATACCACAATTTTTTCGGATGCTATACGCATATAAACGATAACTGCACTACTTGTCTGAAGTGTTCATTTATTGGAGTGTAAAGTTACTGTGGACAGTGTTACGGCATGTGTAAAGAAAGTGAGGTGGGTGGGACTGTGTCAGATCAGAAGGGAGATATAGATCTGACAAGAAAAACTGCAATAACAACACATCGATAGTCATAAATGATATGAAAGGTTTTACGTGGAAAATTATGTCCAGCCATAAGAAGGTTATGGATTCACATGCGAAATAAATATCTCCAGAGACTGTCATTAGGAGGAGGTATCCCCCATACTTCGCTCATTGTCGAATGTCACCAGATCCTCGCTACGATCGTAACATTGAATTTAAATTACCCTCATAAATATGTGGATGGTTTCATAGGACGACTCTGCATGGTGTCTGGATGGTAGGCGGAGGTAGCCAGTGACCAGAACAAATGGACATTCACGGCTTAAGGCGGTAGCCACTTCTTTCCCTCCTGAACTGGAGAGGCGGGATACAAGCGTGCAGTTGACATAACCATGTTGCCCTCTGGGCAGGTGAATAGCGAACTAATACTCAGTACGTGTTGGGCAGGCTTCATGATTATGTGGGTTGCGAGTATACTCCGATTTTCATGTGAATATTTGAGAAAATTGGCAAGTATCTGTGCTGGACAATTTTGTATCACCATTCTACACATTTCCTATCTTTATTTCGTTGAGCGGGCGTCGATTGTGATGTGTTGTTTGAATCGAGGTGGTGAAACACAGGTGCAAGAGTCATTTGATCATTCTCTTGACATGTGAAACACAATTATTAGTATTAAAACCTTCGTTAATTTTGTAAAGAGCAAGGATGATCTGGAATCTGTTACATCATTGGCATCAGTGATCATTAAAAAGATATGAATGGAACTACCAGATTCCTCCGTTTTCGAGTTCATCATATACGAGATAAGCTTCTAGTTACTCAGTAATTTGCAGCACGTCCCGCATAATTACCACACTAAGGTTTCAGCTCTATAGAGACATAATTTTCACTCTCTTTTCGGAATTATTGTGTGCAAGCGATTGGTAGCATACAGCTATGTGGTTGATATCCAGAACGGTCGCGCAAACCATGTATAAATACATGAAATTCTAGAAATTTTCATATGCTACGCCATATGTTGAAAAGGATATTGCAGCTGATATCGGTTTCGAGATTAGTAAATTATTTCGCGTTCGAAGAAGCATTTCTCATCGACAGGGCTCAGAAAGTAAATGTTCTTGTAATCCCAGGGTCTGTAGATGGTCGCAGAAATCACAGAAGCAAGCAGGCCAGACCGTTAGCAGTCACCTTTGTGCCAAAGAAACCAGCCCAGCCTTTATACACCAATTCTGAGAGCGGCTGCTGTCGGCGGGGGGTGCTCCAACCGCGGATCACGACAGTGTGTACGGGAGCAGCTGCCTTGTGACCACTGGCCGCGATGGAAGACCGATCGACCTCGTGGAGATACAAATCCTCCTGCACCATACAAAACCATCACAACAACGTGGTATCGTGCTACAATAGTTGGTGTTAATGTAGCCTAGCTGAAGATCTGTTTCAAGCCCAAAAATTCAATCTTCCCTTGACGGTAGCAAAGCAGTGTGGTTGACAAACTACCTTTGGCGATAATTTCAATATTTCACGATTTGTAGATCAGTTGTACATGGTTTGACTGTCAGTGCTATATGATTGCTGTGTGTCCGTACAAAATAGTTTTCCAGTGGAATTCTCGTAATTTTTCCGTCTGTAAAAAGTGGCGAATAGCGCTCCTACAACAGAGCAGCGATTTGGTGGGTAAATTCAGTAAGTATGAATCAGAATGCGCCATCCAAAGGAAGTTGGATGGCGTCAGAAAGCCACAAGATATCCTTTGGGGGAAGGAAGACAAGGATTTCTGGTCAGATGAGTATCGGGTAATATCAACAGCAGCAGAAAATGGTACAACAGGTGTCGGATTCGTTATGAATAGGAAGGTAGGGCAGAGGGTGTGTTACTGTGAACAGTTCAGTGACCGGGTTGTTCTAATCAGAATCGACAGCGATAGTTCAGGTATACATGCCGACGTCGCAAGCTGAAGATGAACAGATAGAGAAAGTGTATGAGGATACTGAAAGGGTAATGCAGTATGTAAAGGGAGACGAAAATCTAATATTCATGGGCGACTGGAATGCAGTTGTAGAGGAAGGAGTAGAAGAAAAGGTTACAGGAGAATATGGGCTTGGGACCAGGAATGAAAGAGGAGAAAGACTAATTGAGTTCTGTAACAAGTTTCAGCTAGTAATAGCGAATACCCTGTTCAAGAATCACAAGAGGAGGAGGTATACTTGGAAAAGGCCGGGAGATACGGGAAGATTTCAGTTAGATTACATCATGGTCAGACAGAGATTCCGAAATCAGATACTGGATTGTAAGGCGTACCCAGGAGCAGATATAGACTCAGATCACAATATAGTAGTGATGAAGAGTAGGCTGAAGTTCAAGACATTAGTCAGGAAGAATCAATACGCAAAGAAGTGGGATACGGAAGTACTAAGGAATGACGAGATACGTTTGAAGTTCTCAAACGCTATAGATACAGCAATAAGGAATAGCGCAGTAGGCAGTACAGTTGAAGAGGAATGGACATCTCTAAAAAGGGCCATCACAGAAGTTGGGAAGGAAAACATAGGTACAAAGAAGGTAGCTGCGAGGAAACCATGGGTAACAGAAGAAATACTTCAGTTGATTGATGAAAGGAGGAAGTACAAACATGTTCCGGGAAAATCAGGAATACAGAAATACAAGTCGCTGAGGAATGAAATAAATAGGAAGTGCAGGGAAGCTAAGACGAAATGGCTGCAGGATAAAAATGAGAAGACATCGAAAGAGATATGATTGTCGGAAGGAAATATTCAGCATACAGGAAAGTCAAAACAACCTTTGGTGACATTAAAAGCAACGGTGGTAACATTAACAGTGCAACGGGAATTCCCCTGTTAAATGCAGAGGAGAGAGCAGATAAGTGGAAAGAATACATTGAAAGCCTCTATGAGGGTGAAGATTTGTCTGATATGATAGAAGAAGAAACAGGAGTCGATTTAGAAGAGATAGGGGATCCAGTATTAGAATCGGAATTTAAAAGAGCTTTGGAGGACTTACGGTCAAATAAGGCAGAAGGGATAGATAACATTCCATCAGAATTTCTAAAATCATTGCGGGAAGTGACAACAAAACGACTATTCACGTTGGTTTGTAGAATATATGAGTCTGGCGATATACCATCTGACTTTCGGAAAAGCATCATCCACGCAATTCCGAAGACGGCAAGAGCTGACAAGTGCGAGAATTATCGCACAATCAGCTTAACAGCTCATGCATCGAAGCTGCTTACAAGAATAATATACAGAAGAATGGAAAAGAAAATTGAGAATGCGCTAGGTGACGATCAGTTTGGCTTTAGGAAAAGTAAAAGGACGAGAGAGGCAATTCCGACGTTACGGCTAATAATGGAAGCACGGCTAAAGAAAAATCAAGACACTTTCATAGGATTTGTCGACCTGGAAAAAAGCGTTCGACAATATAAAATGGTGCAAGCTGTTCCAGATTCTGAAAATAGTAGGTGTAAGCTATAGGGAGAGACGAGTCATATACAATATGTACAACAACCAAGAGGGAATAATAAGAGTGGACGATCAAGAACGAAGTGCTCGTATTAAGAAGGGTGTAAGACAAGGCTGTAGCCTTTCGCCTCTACTCTTCAATCTGTACATCGAGGAGGCAATGATGGAAATAAAAGAAAGGTTCAGGAGTGGAATTAAAATACAAGGTGAAAGGATATCAATGATACGATTCGCTGATGACATTGCTGTCCTGAGTGAAAGTGAAGAAGAATTAAATGATCTGCTGAACGGAATGAACAGTCTAATGAGTACACAGTATGATTTGAGAGTAAATCGGAGAAAGACGAAGGTAATGAGAAGTAGTAGAAATGAGAACAGCGAGAAACTTAACATCAAGATTGATGGTCACGAAGTCAATGAAGTTAAGGAATTCTGCTACCTAGGCAGTAAAATAACCAATGACGGACGGAGCAAGGAGGACATCAAAAGCAGACTCGCTATGTCAAAAAAGGCATTTCTGGCCAAGAGAAGTCTACTAATATCAAATACCGGCCTTAATTTGAGGAAGAAATTTCTGAGGATGTACGTCTGGAGTACAGCATTGTATGGTAGTGAAACATGGACTGTGGGAAAATCGGAACAGAAGAGAATCGAAGCATTTGAGATGTGGTGCTATAGACGAATGTTGGTGGTGGTGGTGGTTATTGGGATGTTTAAGGGGGACTAAACAGTGAAGGTCATCAGTCCACGAATGTTGAAAATTAGGTGGACTGATAAGGTAAGAAATGAGGAGGTTCTACGCAGAATCTGAGAGGAAAGGAATATGTGGAAAACACTGATAAGGAGAAGGGACAGGATGATAGGACATCTGCTAAGACATGAGGGAATGACTTCCATGGTACTAGAGGGAGCTGTAGAGGGCAAAAACTGTGAGGAAGACAGAGATTGGAATACGTCAAGCAAATAATTGAGGACGTGGGTTGCAGGTGCTACTCTGAGATGAAGAGGTTAGCACAGGTAGCACAGGAAAGGAATTCGTGGCGGGCCGCATCAAACCAGTCAGTAGACTGATGACAAAAAAAAAAAGGAGACTCTATAGACTGGTTCGAACAATACAGGGGCAGAACAAGGCATCTACGGAAATTTCCGTGATGTCAAAGAGTCACATTATGTCTTCTTTGTTCGCGTGTTCAGAGACAGGTCCAGACAGACCAGCCTCCTCTGGTTAGGACAAGTGGGATGATGTCCCCCTTCTGCCATTGTAGCTTCAGAGTATCTCCAGACCAGCAAATGTAGGACATCGAAAATTCACAGATAATTTCAACTATTTTTCTCGTATGTAGGACAGTGATTCGAATTCTAGGAGAATCTTTTACATATCCGATCTTCTGTGTGTGTATGTTTCCTTGACGATCTGTCGTGGGTTTCGAAATATGTCATGAACTTTTACATAAGTAATTGTACCGATTTTCCCGTCTGTGCTTAGACATCAATGTGGGTTTCCGATTGTAGAACTGTGCTTCGAAAAGTGAGGAAAATACAAAATAAGTGCCTTAACATCCCTAACTCCAGCAGCAAATATAGACTGTCTCTCAAAGTGCCTTCAAACAGGCAAAAAAGTGCTGAACGTTTCATTTTGAGTTACATAGATATTTATTATTTCGAGTTGTAGGTAAAGGTAGCGCTCTGTGTGGAGTCACAATTTATTTTTAAGTCCACCTGCTACTAGTTTCAAGAGGTATTGTGAACTTTTTTCCCAGCTGGATGACACCAGTTATCTGTGACACCTACAATTTTGAGCTGTACTGCGATTTTAGGCACTCGCTGTGTTGCACTATGCATGTAGTGTGTAATTAGGACCAACTTGTATGATTGATTATGTAATTAGGACTGATCTCTACATCAGCTTCCCGCCAAAAATAAATAAGGTACACTAACTTAACCTTCCTCTCCTGAAACAGGACAGAGACAGAGCGTTTCCCACATTGCCAGAGGTTGGGTGGTGGTGGGGGCTGAGTGACATCTTAGAAGTGGACGAGGGATAGGCGGTTAAGTTAGATGAGGGGGTCCAATTTCCCTACTTTCTCGTCAAAAATTTGAATTTCCCGTCCTTTCTTCTGGGTTGAGGAGGGGTGAGGAGGGGAGGGGTAGGGTAGTGGTTTCCGAGAGGGGTGGTCTGAGAAAGGGACACATGCTGCCCAGGGGAGGCTCATGGCGGTCAGAGTGGGAGGGGGGATTTAATTGATCAATTAATTTGAGCCGCGCAGGATTAGCCGAGCAGTCTGAGGCGCTGCAGTCATGGACTGTGCAGCTGGTCCCGGGGAGGTTCGAGTCCTCCCTCGGGCACGGGTGTGTGTGTTTGTCCTTTGGATAATTTTGGTTAACTAACGTGTAAGCTTAGGGACTGATGACCTTAGCAGTTAAGTCCCATAAGACTTCACACACATTTGAACATTTGAACAATTAATTTGATATAGATTTGATATCAAAAGTGCGCCAGAAACATCTTATGCTACTACTCTCGTTCCATTTTACACTGTCATACGTTGTTTCTAGTTCGAGAAATTCTAAGAAAATATTTTAATTTTCATGAAGTCGGTTTCATCATCAAGTGCAATTCTTTCCCATTCTTCTATGTGTTATTCCTGTCAGAAACTTTGATGCACGAGATGAGATGATTGTGTGATAGTTCTCGCTCTTATCTGTCATTGCTGTTTCCGGTATCTTGTGAATTATATTTTTTTCAAGAGCTGAACGGTTTGGCCCCAGATTCATAGATTCTACAAATGAGCTTCTATAGTCGAATGTTATCTATACCCTCTGTCTTATTGATTCCAAATCTTCCAAAGCTCTGTTGAACCCTGGTGCTAATACCTGATTCCTGTCTTCCATATTGATTCCCATTTCTTCCTGTGTCACTTCAACTTGTAGATACCTTTAATGTTCCCTCTCCATATATCCTCCGTCTCCTCTCTGTCATCGTTTAACAGTAGGCTTCATTTTGCATTCTTTTCACTGAAGATAATGTTAACTTTTTTCTTTTCTCTGAATCAGTTCTTTCAACGTCCTTTACTTTTTCAGTGTTATGTGTTATTAATGTAGTTTAAGTCAAGTTCCTATCATGTGGGTGCCTTAAGCAATTAAAGTTACCACACCAAAATTTTCTGTGTGTATGATAGCCTGTCATTTGACAATTGTTCAAGGGTTCTTCTTCAGTACTGCTGTCATCGAGTGTCCTACGTGTTGCGCAGCTACGATCTCGCCGCAATCAGATGCACAACATGACATCTCTTAGTTTTATTGCACTCATCTGTCACCCTGACGACTAGATGATACGTTTGACTGTTCAGTTAGTCGTGTGAATAGGCAACACAGCAGCTCCATCCACCTCATCTCCTCATAAATCCACATCGTCGAGTATTTTTCTTCTCTCGTTTTATGGCGGTATTTTCAGTTCCAACTACAACTCTGCAGTGTCTCTTCACATCAGTGCCCAATTTTGAGATAAATTTTTCGTTTCTGATACCTTCCACATTATTGGACTCTATGAAATATTCTCTATTGAAGTAATATTATTACTTTTATCACATCGAAGACAGACTCCAACGAAAAATTATACTGAGGTGACAAAACTCATGGGATACCTAATATCGTGTCGGACCTCCTCATGCCCAGCGTAGCTCTGCAATTCGACGTGGTATGAACTCAACAAGTCGTTCAATGTGCCCTGCAGAAATACGATTGTTGAGTCATATTACCTCTATAGCCGTCCACAATTGCGAAAGCGTTATCAGTGTAGGATTTTATGCACGAACCGACCTCTCGATTATGTCCCATAAATGTTCGATGAGATTCATGCCGGGAGATCTGGGTCGATAAAACATTCGCTCAGATTGTCCAGAATGTTATTCAAACCAACTACGAACAATTGTGCCCCGCCATAAAAATTCCATCTCTGTTTGCGAACATAAAGCCCATGAATGGCTACATTCGTCTCCAAGTTGTCGAATATGACCATTTCCAGTGAATGTTCGGTTCAGTTGGACCAGAGGAACCAGTCCATTCCATGTAAACACGGCCCACACCATTGTGGACCCACAACCAACTTACACAATGCCTTGTTGACAATCTGGGTCCATGGGTTCATGGGGTCTACGACACACCCGAACCCTACCGTCAGCTCTTACCAGCTCGAAGCGGCGCTCATCTGACCAGGCCACGGTTTTCCAGTCGTATGGTCACAAGGCCAGGAGAGGCGCTGCAGGCAATGTCTTGCTGTTAGGAAGGATACTGTCCTTAAGGAAATGTTTGTCGTACGTCTCATGTTGATTTCTGCGGTTATTTCATGCAGTGTCGCTCGTCTGTTAGCATTGACAACGCTATGTAAATGCGGTTACTCTAGGTTAAGTGAAGGCGTCGGCGATTGCGTTGTCCGTGGTGAGAGGTAATGCCTGAAACTTGGAATTCTCGGCACAATCTTACCACTGCGTATCATGGAATATTATATGCTCTAAAGATTTCCGAAATGGAATGTCCTATGTGTCTAGCTCCACTTACCGTTCCACGTTCAGAGTCTGTTAACTCCCGTCGTGCGGCTATAATCACGTCCGAGACCTTTTCATGTAAACCACCTGAGTGCAAACGATCGCTCCGCCAATGCAGTGCCCTGTCACACTGACAATCCAAAACATTATGACCACTGCCCACTTCGAGGTTGGATGCCGCCTGGTGACGTAGCGAAGATATGAGCTGCAAATGGGGAAGTCCAATTTTTATTACTCAAAGCCTGTGAACGAGTATCTCGAAAACCGCGAAACTGGTCGAATGTTAACGTGTTAATGTCATATCTACCGAAAGAAGTAGAAGGACAGCGAACCTACCATTACGCGTTAAATGGTTGAACGTCCACGACTCTTCACAGAACGTGGGTTTCGGAGGCTCGTCTGCCCTGTAAAGTAGTATAGATGGTGATCTGTGTCATCTCTGCATAAAGACAACAATGCTGGTACACTCACAAGTGTTTCAGTGCACACCGTTCATCATACATTGTTGCACATGAAGCTCCGCAGCAGATCACGCCTAGGTGTTCACACGTAGATCCAACGACATCTTCAATTACGGTTGCAGTGGGAATGGGACCATCGGGATTCGACAGTCGATTAATGGAAATGCCTCAGCTTTTCGGGAGAGTCACATTTTTGCTATACTAGGTCGATGGTCCTCTCAAAAAATAACCATCACCAACGCGAAAGGCGGCTCGAAACGTGCAGTGCCAGCGCAAGCTGGTGGGAGCAGTGTTATGCTACGGAATAGATTCTCCTGTGCTTACGTGGGACCTGTGGTAGTAACCGAAGACACGCTGACAGCTGCGAGCCACCTTCATGCTTAATGTCTTTCCCGACGACGATGTCGCCTTTCAGCGGTATAACTGTCGGCCTCTCAGAGCCAGAATCGTGCTACAGCGGTCTGAGGAGCATTGTAGTGAAGTATGTCTCGGTGACCAAATTCGCCTGATGTAAATCCTATGGAACCCATCTATGTGACTATCGGGCGCCATCACAGCGTTCGCAAACCAGTCGGACCGTTATTTAGGCGAATTACATGCCACTGTGTAGACATCTAATGCCACATACCTCCACAAAACTACCAACAAACTGTCGGATCTGTGATACGCAAAATCAGTGATGTACACTCCTGGAAATGGAAAAAGGAACACATTGACACCGGTGTGTCAGACCCACCATACTTGCTCCGGACACTGCGAGAGGGCTGTACAAGCAATGATCACACGCACGGCACAGCGGACACACCAGGAACCGCGGTGTTGGCCGTCGAATGGCGCTAGCTGCGCAGCATTTGTGCACCGCCGCCGTCAGTGTCAGCCAGTTTGCCGTGGCATACGGAGCTCCATCGCAGTCTTTAACACTGGTAGCATGCCGCGACAGCGTGGACGTGAACCGTATGTGCATTTGACGGACTTTCAGCGAGGGCGTATAGTGGGCATGCGGGAGGCCGGGTGGACGTACCGCCGAATTGCTCAACACGTGGGGCGTGAGGTCTCCACAGTACATCGATGTTGTCGCCAGTGGTCGGCGGAAGGTGCACGTGCCCGTCGACCTGGGACCGGACCGCAGCGACGCACGGATGCACGCCAAGACCGTAGGATCCTACGCAGTGCCGTAGGGGACCGCACCGCCACTTCCCAGCAAATTAGGGACACTGTTGCTCCTGGGGTATCGGCGAGGACCATTCGCAACCGTATCCATGAAGCTGGACTGCGGTCCCGCACACCGTTAGGCCGTCTTCCGCTCACGCCCCAACATCGTGCGGCCCGCCTCCAGTGGTGTCGCGACAGGCGTGAATTGAGGGACGAATGGAGACGTGTAGTCTTCAGCGATGAGAGTCGCTTCTGCCTTGGTGCCAATGATGGTCGTATGCGTGTTTGGCGCCGTGCAGGTGAGCGCCACAATCAGGACTGCATACGACCGAGGCACACAGGGCCAACACCCGGCATCATGGTGTGGGGAGCGATCTCCTACACTGGCCGTACACCACTGGTGATCGTCGAGGGGACACTGAATAGTGCACGGTACATCCAAACCGTCAGCGAACCCATCGTTCTACCATTCCTAGACCGGCAAGGGAACTTGCTGTTCCAACAGGACAATGCACGTCCGCATGTATCCCGTGCCATCCAACGTGCTCTAGAAGGTGTAAGTCAACTACCCTGGCCAGCAAGATCTCCGGATCTGCCCCCCATTGAGCATGTTTGGGACTGGATGAAGCGTCGTCTCACGCGGTCTGCACGTCCAGCACGAACGCTGGTCCAACTGAGGCGCCAGGTGGAAATGGCATGGCAAGCCGTTCCACAGGACTACATCCAGCATCTCTACGATCGTCTCCATGGGAGAATAGCAGCCTGCATTGCTGCGAAAGGTGGATATACACTGTACTAGTGCCGACATTGTGCATGCTCTGTTGCCCGTGTCTATGTGCCTGTGGTTCTGTCAGTGTGATCATGTGATGTATCTGACCCCAGGAATGTGTCAATAAAGTTTCCTCTTCCTGGGACAATGAATTCACGGTGTTCTTATTTCAATTTCCAGGAGTGTATTTCGTTCCCAAAAAAAAGCTATTAAGTAGGTGGACATAATTTTTTGACTAATCAGTGTATGCCTTCTATATGCGATACTACCGCCATCTGTATAAGTGCATACCGTTCTCCTATGACTTTAGTCACCTCAACTTACTAAGTCGGAGATGCTGGACGAAAGACGGCTTTCTCACGTCCTCAACTCAGGCCATGAGTGGCCCGTCAGCAGTGGAACACATGGGCAGACTCCATGATCGACCGAGCAACACAAAGGAGCTGCATCTCCCATAGCAGGTTCACCTCTTCACTTGTATTCGCACCACTTTCGTGACTTTGTTCGAGTATACTGTATTTGAAAGTTGGTAGCATTTGGCGTACGTTACGTTTAGTTATACTACTTGTCTTGTTGCCAATCTCTTGTTTTGGATCTACTCTTGGATAAGTGTGTTTCTCGAGCGACATTTCTCCATTCATGATTCGGCGGGATTCAACTACTTTCTGTCCGAGGCACTTATACGTTTATTTCTTACAAGCACAGTATTCGAGGACGTAGGTTGCAAGTGTTACTCAAAGAGAATTCGTGGCGGCCGCACCAACAGTCAGAAGACTGATGACAAACAAAAAAAAGTGTGGGTTTCTGCGACCTGTGTCTGTTTAATTACATTGCACCGGGTTGTACTGCCGCGCAGTATGTTACTTCTGTCTTAGTTCAGGATCAACTACCTTCATCAATCCTCTGTAGGTCCTTCTGCAAGTCATTCCTTTCTTCTGGAGTTGCTACCTTCTTATAAATAACCGCATCATCCGCGAATAGCTTTGAGGAGCTTCCGACGCATTCTGCAAGATCATTTATATACACTGTAAAACGTAACAGTCCTAACATACTTTTTTGGGGTGCTCCCAAAATTACCTTCACATCTGTCCACTTCGTTAACTCATTCCAGTGTTTGGCTCAACGCATGTATGAGAAAATTTTCTTTTCCTTCTGTTACGAACTTTACGACGTCCTGCCAACGTTTTGGTTTCATAGATTTTAACCTTCATGGTTGTATTACAAATATTTTGGCGGTAGGAAGGGCATCCGGCTACCCCTTAAATTAACCTTGCCAAATACGATTAACCATGCAGACCCTGCATCATTGCGGGAAAAAGGCACAAGCAAAAGAAAGAAAAGAAAGGTTGTATTACAAACATTTGCTTCAGATACCACACATATCGTAAAATCAAAGCGTGTGTGCGTTTACTAAGAGAGATAACATTCCATCTAATAAAGAAGTTCTATATATCTGCTTATTATATTATCATTCTAATGAAATATATCTATTCTGAGATAAATTGATTGCAATGGCCAAACGATAAAAGAAATTTTCTGATTTTAAAACAGAGCAGATATATTCCGTTCGTATGAGTGGACCCAACGTGGTGCGAATAAGTCTTCTACTGTTTCCCACTTTCTGCAGCATACACCTATCACTCTCACAAACCTCGCCCAAATAATGCGTTAACGGAGCAAACTAGGGTGTTCGCTATATCCTGCTGCACTCTGGGGACGTTAAAAGGCCTATACACAGGATAAAAGTTTGCAAGAAAATTTTATATTGAACCAAAGATGGCCAAATGTAGTATCGATTGTGTAGTAGCGTCGCTGCTCAACAGTGATCGTTGGTTCAAGGTGTTACGGGTAATGTGCTAGAGTAACTTTAGATAGGGAGCTGTAACGAAGATTCAAGTGTAAAGACGTGTTGTGCTGGATATATACCTACTCGCTATGGGCGGTAATGATAATTTTAATTTGAATGATACTGTACTGGAAACAATTAAGGTAAAGAAAGACGTTTTGTTTCCAACGCAATGAGAGTATTCGTAAGTGATAATTGAGACAATGTACACTCCTGGAAATGGAAAAAAGAACACATTGACACCGGTGTGTCAGACCCACCATACTTGCTCCGGACACTGCGAGAGGGCTGTACAAGCAATGATCACACGCACGGCACAGCGGACACACCAGGAACCGCGGTGTTGGCCGTCGAATGGCGCTAGCTGCGCAGCATTTGTGCACCGCCGCCGTCAGTGTCAGCCAGTTTGCCGTGGCATACGGAGCTCCATCGCAGTCTTTAACACTGGTAGCATGCCGCGACAGCGTGGACGTGAACCGTATGTGCAGTTGACGGACTTTGAGCGAGGGCGTATAGTGGGCATGCGGGAGGCCGGGTGGACGTACCGCCGAATTGCTCAACACGTGGGGCGTGAGGTCTCCACAGTACATCGATGTTGTCGCCAGTGGTCGGCGGAAGGTGCACGTGCCCGTCGACCTGGGACCGGACCGCAGCGACGCACGGATGCACGCCAAGACCGTAGGATCCTACGCAGTGCCGTAGGGGACCGCACCGCCACTTCCCAGCAAATTAGGGACACTGTTGCTCCTGGGGTATCGGCGAGGACCATTCGCAACCGTCTCCATGAAGCTGGGCTACGGTCCCGCACACCGTTAGGCCGTCTTCCGCTCACGCCCCAACATCGTGCAGCCCGCCTCCAGTGGTGTCGCGACAGGCGTGAATTGAGGAACGAATGGAGACGTGTCGTCTTCAGCGATGAGAGTCGCTTCTGCTTTGGTGCCAATGATGGTCGTATGCGTGTTTGGCGCCGTGCAGGTGAGCGCCACAATCAAGACTGCATACGACCGAGGCACACAGGGCCAACACCCGGCATCATGGTGTGGGGAGCGATCTCCTACACTGGCCGTACACCACTGGTGATCGTCGAGGGGACACTGAATAGTGCACGGTACATCCAAACCGTCATCGAACCCATCGTTCTACCATTCCTAGACCGGCAAGGGAACTTGCTGTTCCAACAGGACAATGCACGTCCGCATGTATCCTGTGCCACCCAACGTGCTCTAGAAGGTGTAAGTTAACTACCCTGGCCAGCAAGATCTCCGGATCTGTCCCCCATGGAGCATGTTTGGGACTGGATGAAGCGTCGTCTCACGCGGTCTGCACGTCCAGCACGAACGCTGGTCCAACTGAGGCGCCAGGTGGAAATGGCATGGCAAGCCGTTCCACAGGACTACATCCAGCATCTCTACGATCGTCTCCATGGGAGAATAGCAGCCTGCATTGCTGCGAAAGGTGGATATACACTGTACTAGTGCCGACATTGTGCATGCTCTGTTGCCTGTGTCTATGTGCCTGTGGTTCTGTCAGTGTGATCATGTGATGTATCTGACCCCAGGAATGTGTCAATAAAGTTTCCTCTTCCTGGGACAATGAATTCACGGTGTTCTTATTTCAATTTCCAGGAGTGTATATCACTCACATACAAAGATTTTGTAAAGCTAATTGTTAATGTATAATCAGTTTATTGTGTGTTAACTGTGAACATTATTAATTCTGAAACAGTCAAAATACAAGTTTTAAAGTTAGTGCGTTATTGTTACTTACCACAAATTAATACCAGTTTTTGAGATCCATGTCGTTTTTGATTAATTATTTTGCTCAAGAAGTTATTGTCTCAGCCATATTTTATTTAATTAAAATGTATGCTAAGAAACAGCCATGCACAATAGCCATATGCTATACGCAATTTAAAGTACTGACAGAGAGCAGTGCGAAGAGAGTTATCATTGCACAGATAAAGATAAGAAATTTTATTATTTCAGGGATAGCATCAATAAGCAGAGGGACCATTATTTTCAAATCGATCAAGTTTTGTTTTATTAGCAGGGCCAATTTCAAATCAATAGAGTTGCATCAGATTCTGTTTTTGTGTCATTTAAATTCATGCAGTTTTTGTTTCGTTCAAAGTTATTGACGGTTTACGTGCAAAGCGTATAAGTGACGAGATAAATTACACGTTGTCATGTCATGCCCATTCTAACAGATGTGCTACAGATTACTGCCAGTTACGTTACTAAAAACGTACATGTTTCAATGTAATGGTATGGCTAGAGAGGAAATACCGACTAGTCCTTATCACCACAAAAATTACTTACTAGTGGTCGGCTGGCGCTGTTCAGAAGAGAACAGAGTGATTCACTGTGTACACTTACCTCTGGTGAGGGGAGAATGCATGAGGTAGTGCACGCTTGCGCCCCCGGCACTCTCCCCAAAGATCGTCACGCTGTTGGGATCGCCACCAAAGGCTTCAACATTCTCTTTGACCCATCTGAGCGCCGCCACCTGATCCTTGAGACCGTAATTCCCTGGGGCATTCTCGTCGCCAGTATTCAGAAAGCCTTAAACAAATACAGACACATAAGGTTAAAATGATCTTTCCCCAAGACATTCATCTCACAATTCACAACAGTCTCGTCACCCTAATTAAACAGTAAAATACATTGGACTAACAGCCGACCAGAAACTAACGTGGAATCTCCACTTACTAACCGTCTAGAAGAAAGCCCGAAATAGAATAAAACTACTAACAGGTTGGATACTGTCGGTAAGTCCTCCTACTATCATCCACACCTAATAGACTATCATCCATCCCGTTCTTACCTCTGCCAACACAGCATGGACCTCAACCCCTTGTAAATTTTACCCCTACCACAAAACCCTAGAGTGCCATAATCTCAACATTGCCTACCATACCCAGCTATCTTTCTTCACCCCTTTTCTGTCTGTTCTTGTCAGACAAATTGCTCCATCTCTTTTAATACCTCGAACACCTACACCTCACCTATTGTAAGATGTCGTGGTCTCCTGACCTTCATTGCTTACATATTCCGCCCTCACAATCATATTCCGCACATCAAGACGCTTCATTCGAACCCAAACTCGATAAGGTAAAGTCAGTGTTGTATGAATTCATGTAAACGATATGCAAATAACTAATAAATCGCAAATGCGCACCGAGATTGAAATACTCGAGGCTGGCATACCCACACATTCAAGACACGACGGTCGCAGGGGCTTTTAGTTCAGGAGACGCAAATTGCACTCTGGGGGGCCGGTCCCTTCAGAGGACGACTCAGCCTATCTACGTTGGCCGGCGACCGCCCATAGAGCAGACAGCATTTGCCGAGTGAAAGGAAGAACGACCCTGTGTTTGGCTTAAAATCAAATTCCGCTACATTGTGTGGGAGCGTCCAGTCTACGCATTCTTTACAAATATAGCATGCAGTTTCAGAGATTTTCACAGGGAGACAGCAAACGCCAAACGCCGTTGCTACAGATTTCCGGATTAGTCACCTTAAACGAAACGTCATTCTCCCATTTTAGAAGAGCAATGCTGATTGGCAGACAATATTCCTGATGCCCTGAGCTGAAGGAGTAATGCAAGAGACCGAAAGATATAACCCTTAACATCTGGCGTGGAGAGGGGCCGTTCCGTTGTCGCTCTAAAAGTGAGAACACGTAACGAGAGCGTGCGCGCTCGCTCAAAGAGCGAGGAACAAGTCTCTCCTCAGTACTTCACTGTGAGAGTACCTCTGTCGAGAGCAAATTGGAGTGCGACTCTATATTGAGTCCTTGTGATTAAGCATTGTTCACTGTTTTGGCTGCCACGCTTATTGTGCGGTATGAACGGACAGAGTTATAGTTCAACGCCTGCAAGGGAATTTTTGAGTGGCATTGCGGTGGACTGGTTATCTGACCGGTGTACCATGCCAATTGTTAGACTAGGGGCGAATAAGAGTCCTTGACTTCATCAAGGCTTATGGACAGTTTGATTGATGAAGGTCAATCCAGATAGGACGAGAGTTATCTTATTTGTCAACAGCGAGCGGCACAGACAGCAGTCATCACAGCTTATGGTATTGTGTGCTACAGCTCTTCCGAGCCCCATATTTCCTTGACAACAGTACACTTCACTGCATTTCACACATGACAGCCTCGACTGTACCTAGCAACATTCTAATGGATAATTATTCAAGTTGAATAGGCGCGGCTCTCAGCCATTCTGTCAAGTCAATAACAATCTTAAACTTTGTATAGAAATTTTATTAGCGAATCCTATCCTTGAGATATAACTTCACATTCCGGAAAGAACTCGGAAATAACTTGTTCAGTTCATAACTAAAGGTGCCATTGTGATTTCTCAGAATTTTAGCAAAATAAATAATAATTTTCGTTACTTTCATGTTTTTCTTACACTAACTAGCACTTCTCCAGTACCCAAGTATCCCACTAGTTACGTAAGAAATTTTGTGAATTTTTGTGTCATTTCCTTACAGCAGACGACTTCAGAAGATATTTATTGCTGAGAGTTTTTCAAGCATTTTTCTTTAGAACGTTAGAAACGTCTGTCTGACTTCTGTAGAAGTGTGGGGGTGGAAATTGCATCTTGCAGGAGCCACAGGGTAAAGGGTACATCTCAGATTAATCCGTTGCCCCGAATGGCAGAACAGCACCCACACGCTCACACTATGTTTCCAATGAAACTGAGTCCAACGATCTATAATCTCCTCCATACATGAGAACCCTGGCCAGATTCCACTCCTATTTCAATAAGTTTCACCTTACCTCCATCTTCACGCATTTCATATCCATCCCCAACTGAATTTCAATCGTCTTCCCCTCACAGACTGTGAAACCACCCCGAGGTCTATCCTGCCATACACCGTAACCAACCCTACCCATCTTATTCCATCCGTAATGAAGGCTCCAACCCTCCCCTTCCTCACTGAGCTGGATCAATATCCTATTCTGAAGCTTGCACCCAGACTATCAGTTCCTTCGTACAATAACACCCTCAACCTTCTCCATTCAACATTCTCCGTGATATCTCCCACAGCCCAAACCAAATTGACCACTACCTAGAGCCCACATTACATCATCCTCAGTGTGATTTTGAATGGACATCTCATCACCACCACCACCACCACCACCACCACCACCACCATCATCATCATCTTTTCATAAACACATCAATCTGTATTATACAGTTAATAAACCATACCAATTTATTGTGTCATGGCCGAATGGATTTCACATTAAAACCCATCGTTTCGTCTCCATCTGCGGAGGACATATTCAAGGGCGAGCGTAGCTTCTTCGAGTGTCCGATTCACACTCTGGTTCGCTGCTGACTGCAGCAAAATTCCGTTTACGCTGGCTCCCAAGCAGTAGTGCGACGTCGCATGCTTCGAACACCCGAACGCATTAGTCATTGTCGGCTGCCATCGTCTGCTATTGCTACTACCCCATGCTAGAAGACTAGTACACATCTTTTTCAGCACCGGGATCAAGATGCCATTCAGTTTCACGCCTCGTCCTTATTAATGAAATCCCTGGTTGTTGAACTATCTCGATGTCCTCTCTGTATAGCGTTCCATGGTATCTGCTTGAGGCTGCCAGTACTTGAGTCCTATCAAATGAATGTGGTGGTCTCCAGGCTACAGAGCAGTGGAGCGATTGACAGATCAGCTACCGCGGAATATCGAGTCCTAACTTATGCCCTGTTCCTGCGTCTCCACTTCCGAAAGTCTACAAGTTCCCTGAAATCCCAGAAAGACATACATTCCGCCTCAAATTTTGCATTTGCCTGTAGTCTTAAACTCTCATCTTATAGTAATTCATCCATTTCTCATCTCTTCCTCTTCTCTTCAATCTCAAAATCGAGTGCTAACTCCCTGAAACCTTCTCAATAATCATCAGTTCAATATCCTGCTGTGCCCTACATCCATATATACCTTCTATGAACCTCCATACCTCAGCCATACTCTCCCATTGGAACTCTCCCTAGGCAGTGCTGACTCTCGTCCCGAGGTGCATTCTTCCTCCAGCACTAGCTAACAACGCTACACTGCACCCCACCCTTGTGCTTTCTCCTTCTCTGTATTCACCTCAAGAATGTAATTTAGTTTGTTTTATATAATTAAAATTTCGTTAAACATGTAAAACCTCTGGCTCTGCTGCCAGCCTGCCCCCTCCCCTTATGGATAACTGAAAAACACAAATAAAAATGTTGACATGTAGAAGTAGCACTATTGCTTTGTGAAATTCAACAGTTGCAGCAGCTATTCTAATAACTACTTCATTTTTTTCTTGAAATTGTTAAAACTGTAAAACAAATGTAAGACATTTCACTGTCCAATGCAGCAGAAGTACTGTTTTCGCAATTCTTGCTTGGTTGTCACTACCCTGTCAAACTGCACAAGAATCACTGTTGATGGTGTGTGTATACGAGGTGTGACTGAGAAGTTTTAAGAATGGGTTTGTAATTGCTCAATGGTGCCACTTGCATGCTACTGTGATGTATCTCCTTCAAAATAGTCCCCTTCTAACTGAACACACCGACTCCAACGGTGTTTCCACTTTTGGAAACATTCCTGGGTATTTTTTTTCCTGAAGTGTGTTGAGGACGCTCTCCGTATTTGCCTGGATGAAATTAATCGAGTAAAATCGCTTCCCTTTCAGTGAAGATTTCAGTTTAGGAAACAGGTATAAGTCCATAGGATCCAAATCACGGGAATATGGCGGTTGTGGAAGCACAGGAAGTTTGAATTTGGTTAAAAATTAAACGATGGAGAAGACATGATGAGCCGGAGCATTGTCATGCTGAAGCACATAAATCCTGTCTTTTCACAATGTAGATCTTTTCTTCCGCAGCTTTTCGCGCAAACGCTCAAGGACACATTTATAGTACGCGTATTCCTGGTTAAGTGTCTGTCCTCCAGGGGCAAATTCATGATGCACAATACCGGTGGAATCGAACATTGTCTTCACCTTCGACCGACATTGCCGTGCTTTTTTCGGTCGTGGCACTTTGGTTTCAGGATCATATCCATATACCCACTATTCGTCACCTGTAATTACCCTATTTAACAAATCTGGGTAATTTTTAGTCCGATTAATCAGTTCTTGGCACACTTCAATTCGGTATTGTCTCTGGTCACTTGACAACACTTTTGGAATGAATTTTATGGGCACTCGACGCATGTTCAGATCTTCAGTTAAAATTGCCTGAACTGCATAGAAACTTGAATTAAGTTCATCCGCCATCTCCCTCGTTGTATGTCTACGATCAGAGCGCACTAAGTTGCAAACTTTTACAACATTTTCATTCGTTTTTGAGGTGGAAGGACGGCCGGACCGTAGTTCAACCACAAATGATTCGCGGCCATTTTTAAATCTGTTGAACCTCACAAAAACATTTGACTGGCTCATACAATTATCTCCAAAAGCTCTTTTTAATAGCTTGTAGGTCTCAGAAGCTGATCTAGGTTTTTAAACAAAATTTCACACAAACTCTTTGCTCCGTTTTTTACGTCCATTTTCACACAGACAGAATCCGGCAACAAGCACTAACCGCCCCGCACAACCAGCTGCCACAATGAACTGAATAAAGGCAACGCAATTTCCTGTCAGAGTACATTCAAGGACAAGGCAATGACTCACTCTGCATCCTCCGTGTACCTGCCCGCGAAACCAGTAAGCAGTAGCGGATCCATTCTTAAAACTTTCCAGTCACACCTCATACCAATGACAACAGATGGCACAGCATGAATGCACAAAGTGATTGCACTTACGACTGCACCACGGTTTACCATCTGCTCTTGGTGTGGACAATGCACGATCTGAACTATTAGCTTGGCTCTGTTCATTGTCGTAGGAGTTGGTCATACAAAAAAAAGTGGCTCTGAGAACTATGGGACTTAACTTCTGAGGTCATCAGTCCCCTAGAACTTAGAACTACTAAAACCTAACTAACCTAAGGACATCACACACTTCCATGCCCGAGGCAGGATTCGAACCTGCGACCGTAGCGGTAGCGCGGTTCCAGACTGTAGCGCCCAGAACCGCTCGGCCACTCTGGCCGGCAGTTGGTCATACAGCAGCGCTGCCAAGTCCATGCATTTACTGAAAAGATGGGCCCTTAGATTGTTAGTTTATAGTAGGCAGGTTACTGAAATAATTTGTAAATAAACTGCATGAATAAATGCTGTTGAGTTAATAACATTATTGAAATGGGATGATTACCATTTAAAACAAATTGCGAATGATGGCCCTACACGATTGTGGATTCAAATAAAAATTAAGATATAAACGGTACACAAGCGCGCAAAGATCGTTTGAGAACCCATTCATCACGAGATTCGAAAGCAACAAAGCAACAAAGGTTCTCATTACTAATCGTGACATAAAACTTAAGTTTATTTTCCGAAATAATCACTGCGAAAACCATAAGACTGTGCCATCAACTGCGAGTTTCAATATTAACTGCAACAAAATTGTAAATGTCATCAGCTGACTCCATTCTCACAAATGAAGTTCAAGTTCATGTGGGTACTCAAACTCAGTCACCGAAAAGCAGTGTCAAATGTTCTAAGTACGCTGAAAATGTAAAGTAATACTGTGCTCACCCAAAACTATTCCCCCCAACGAAAAGTTAAAGCACTTAACTAGCGAATAATCCGCAAAAGCCGAAAACCTCCCACGACGACAGGCTACTGACAAAAGACCGCGCGCGTGCAACTGCTCGCCCGTAAATACTTTTCGTGACGTACACACTACTGAATCCGTATGAAATATTGAACCAACGACCATTATTTAAAGTTAAGCTATTCTTGCATATAAACACCTTCTTAGAATAAACCCACAATTACTATACTACAATAATTTGGTGATCTCTCAGTACAAAAATAATGCTGTATTAGAGAAGTTACTAACGAAATTCCTAAATATGTTTACGTTATGTTTTACAATAGGAAATAGTTACGTTAAAAAAACATATGGCTAGCTTGAAGACAGTGCATCAGTGCATTCTTGTGCACTCCAGATACATATACGAGGGCATGCTGAAAAGTGATGCCTCGGAATTATTGTGAAAATTCTTAAAGATTTTTAAAAGTTTTTCTTAAATTCTTAAATTTTTTTTTAAAAATAAAACGAACGTCAGTAACATTCTACATCTTTATCGTTTACATCTACATATTTGCAGCCTACTGCCGCTAGAGGGCGCCGAATCGTAGAGTATAACATGGTGGCGTGTTACGGAACTATGACTATGCGTGAGAAACAGCGTGCTGTAATCACGTTTCGAATTCGAAGAGTTCGTCCGCACATGGAGCACCCTCTACTTCAGCACGACAATGCCAGATCATACTTGAGCGCTGCGACATCTGCAACAATTCTATGCGTTGGGTTCAGAGTCATTGATCGTCCTCCGTATCACGTCGACTTCACCCCATCCGATTTTCATCTGTTTTCAGAACTTACAGAACTCTTTGGAGGACTTCACTTCGATAGTGATGAAGCGGTGCAAGCAGAGGTGACGTTGTCGCTCCGTCAAAAATTGGTTCAAATGGTTCTGAGCACTATGGGACTTAACATCTGAGGTCATCAGTCCCCTAGAACTTAGAACTACTTAAACCTAACTAACCTAAGGACATCACACACATCCATGCTCGAGGCAGGATTCGAACCTGCGACCGTAGCGGTCGCGCGATTCCAGACTGAAGCGCCTAGAACCGCTCAGCCACAACGGCCGGACGCTCCGTTGAGTCAGATATTCCGCAGTGACAGTATTAACAAACTGGCCCCTCGTTGAGAGAAATGTGTTCGTCACCAGAGTAACCAAGTTGAGAAACAAATACGTAGATACGAAAAATTAAGATACAGACTGTTAATAACGTTTGTTTTATTTAAAAAGCTTTAGGAGTTTCTGCATAAAAAATTCAGAGGAATTCCTTTCTGGCACGCCTTAATGCTTTCATATATATGTTTTACCTTTTATTATTCGCATTTCCATAGTGATTTCATATAACTTTCATAAATGGTCATTTACTTAAATAAAAATTGAAAGTATATCTAACAACTAACTGTAGGTAGTCAACACCCGGGATGCCAAGGTAAGGATCTAGATAACTCATGCTGTCTGATACTACGTGTAGCTTGTGGTGTTTATGGTTGTAGCATATTTGAATACTATGTTTTATAAAATCATCTATAGCTTTTTGCATAGATCCAGAATTTGAAATGTAATCTATTGTGGTGTTTGCTGACTCCATCAGTCTTCATTTGATAGTTCATATGACGTGAGCTCTCCAAAATTATAGGTGTTTTTAACTTATTTTCCAATATAATATTTATAATTAAAAACAAATCTTTCTTAACAGTTATTATAGAATAATGCTTAAAACTGTAAGAAGATGCTAAGACAACTTCCTTATTAGTTTTTATTGTCCTCCAAGGCAATAGAAGTAGTGCTTCCGGAATTCTTGATTATGCTGTCGTCACTACCCTCTCAAATTGCATAAGAATCAGAGTTCATGGTATGTGTATAAAAATGCCAATATGAATGCACAGAGTGATTTGCAATGAGCTTGTCTCATCACCGCGATTTTTGTGTCCTGTTTATAGGGGAATGCGGGGCAAGACGGGGAGGTGGGGTAAGACGTGGAAGGGCTATAAGCTACAGTTAGAGTATTGCCATTTGTGGATAGCTACGTCAACATCGTCAGTAGACAGGTCCCAGTGTGTTGACATTGCTGAACCTTAGTTTCGCGGCGGTTTCTGTGAGCTTTGCAAGGTACGTACAATTGTTACACTGATTTGCAATGTTTTATACCTTTCGAGGTCCTAAAACATGTATTTCGTGAACATTTGTCCAGATTGTATATATAGCACTGAATAGTACGTCTTATTAACAGTGAACTGCTGTGTCAGTAGTCAATGTTCACTACATTGTGTTGATGTAGGCGTAATATAACCTGACAGCATAGTAAGGGGCAAGACGGGGTGGGGCAAGATGGGGAGCTTCCCCGTCTTGCCCCTTACTATTTGTCCAACCATTACGTTCTTATCGTCTCACTGCGGGTTTTGAACACGTACATTATACGTTGAATACAATTGTAAATAGAATGGTGTTCTTTATTCCAATGTTTCCTAATTAACTACAAAGTATGCCTTAGGCTATATGGTGAATAAAAATACACAAAACGTGCAAAGTCAGTATTCTTGCTATGCTTTAACAACTGACTATTGGAAATATGGTATTTACTATATAATATAGATTACCAGGAATGATCTGACTCAATAGTACGTTCCACGTGTTTTATTTCAGATGGTTCGCAAGTATCGGCGACAAACGTCTAGGCAAGATTGGTCATTGGAGTCAATGGAAGGCCCTGTAAATGCTGTTATAGAAGGTCATACGGGTTCTTTCATGGCTGCTCGTCAGTTCAACGTGCCACAGAAATCTGTGTTTCAGCGTCGGGGTGCCCACGACACTTGTGCAGGGATAGAAAGTGATGATGACGAGGCTGTCCACACTTGTGTACTATGTGAATGTAAGAGACCTAAATAAAACGTACTGCCTCATTCTACATTTCGCAGAACCATGTTTCGAAACCTTATCGTCACATGATTTCGTTATTCCAGTCCTTATTTAAGCTTTAGAGATGAATTCATGCTAGTTCCCCATCTTACCCCGCATATGGGGCAAGACGGGGAATTGGTAGTTTGTTTCAAATCGAGATATTTCTAACTAAATGTAATAAGTTTGCAGGTTTCTTTGCATGCTATTGTAATTCAATGGTTAAGTACACAAATGATAATCAAACCTACTTGAATTTGTTTATTTTTGTCCCTTTTATAAGGGTTTAAAGTTAGCTTCCCCATCTTGCCCCGCCTTCCCCTATTTTCCCTGAAAACACGTTATCTATCTTATTTCACCCACTGTAGAGCCTCTTATGTTCTGTAACTATTTTCCATGAAAACACATTATCCATCTTATTTCATCCACTGTAGAGCCTCTTCTTCAACCGCCTGACCCACGCCTGCGTGGATCCCGTGCCCAACGTAATGCTTATTTGAGACCATCCCTGTTCGACCTCAGGGCTGCCAGTTAACGTCCCCCCCCCCCCCCCCCCCATTTCACCAGCTCATGTTGCATCACACACTGCACGCGTCTGTTTCTAATCTCGTGGTGGTTTTTCTTTTTTCTTCAGCTGTTAACTTGCGTTTCGTCCAGGTGCAATAAATAAGTGAATATTTTACGAATGAGAGGAATTAATATTAGAACCTTGAAGGAAACTGGGCCAGTGCAAAACTTGGAAATAAAGATATACAGAACATGATTAATAAAAGTGAAACGAGTGATTAGTATTGAGAAGAGCAAAAACTTTAGTAAATCGAGTACTCTGAAAGTCCTAACGCTACGGAATTGTCTTTCATTCTTCACCAATGTCGATATCTCATTCTCCCGCAACACAAAGCTTAATTTTGTGTTACATGTCTCGGGGTAAGAGCATCTGTGCATCGTGAAACTAAAAGCCGCTGAAAAGACATAGCAAGCATGTAGCCCTCTCCTGCAAAAAACATTTTAAGTGTTACGTATCGAATATTAACAGCATAAATTATATTCCTTAGCAGGAATAAATATTTCTGTGTCTTGATGAGATACTGTAGGGTATCACTATTTACTTACCTAAAAGACCAACGCGGTAGTTAATCGTGACGAGGACAATTTCGTGGTCAAGTAGAAAGCCAGGTTCATACCATGTGGCGGAGCCTTCCACGAACCCACCCCCATGAATCCAGACCATAACAGGAAGCAGCTTGGCAGGCTTTATCTGGAATAGCACCGTTATCTGAACTGTCGATTTCAACTCGCAAAGACACATTTAGTGATCACATATCAATTATTGTTAGTGAGCAAGTTTGTCGCATGAGATGATGAGTGATCTTAAGGAGAATGTAGATACTGCTAAGCATAAGAAGGGGTAGAAACTTTAATAAGTGTATGGAGCCACGGTGCCTCCAGTGAATCAAGTGGAGTGGCAGTCTGACTGTGAGAGCGGTGCTATGGAGTAATGCTTCACGGGAGGCTGATGGACTTGCTCTTGCATTCACAAAAAAAGCAAAACTAGTTATAACCTTTTACATTTCATGTCCTTCTCTCTCCCAAAAAGTAAAACCAAGACATATCTGACCGTACTGATCTTTAAGTTAGGAAAAACGTCGCTGCCTCATCCACTCATTTCTATTGGCTGCGCTGTACATGAAGTGCAAGTAGTCGCAGATACAGACGTATACAGCATACAGCATATAAGCGAAAAAATGCTCCTGTCGGAGCTCAAAAAGGAGTTATCTTCCTCTTTAAAAGACTGACAGAAAAATGAGGAATCAGATGGCTCAATGCTCATTCTGCCTTTCTCACCAAACATCTTGACCTGCGAACATATTCGCGCTTTGCTGACACAAGACATTCTAAATCTTCTTACTCTCTCTCTCTCTCTCTCACTCTGTGTGTGTGTGTGTGTGTGTGTGTGTGTGTGTGTGTGTGTGTGAGTGTGTGTGTGTGGTTCAAACCCTTACACTCAGCATTTCCCTCGCACTGACACTGTCTATATATGTCTATCCCACTGTCACCTTTTTCTCCCATCGTTTAGCATTGTATCCCACTGCCACTCTCTCCTCTCTCCTATTTACATTGTCTCCTTTCGTCTTTCTTCCCCTCTGCCTCATATGAACTATCTCGGCAGATCAAAAATTGTGAGGGTCCAACTTACTTTTCCACCTATACCTACGTATTTAAAATTTCGGTTCAAAAGGCGCTCTCCCATTTACCTAAATGTTAAAATTTGCAGGTCTGGGAGCGTACGTATCCCCAAGTCTATGTGTGGTTTCCACTCAGCTGTAACTTTCATTTCCACTATCCCCTCTCTCTTTTGCTCCTATTCCTCCTATCACCACCCAATATCTCTGTCTCTGTTATTGCGTCTGTCAATGAAAATCAACATCCCCTCTCTCGTTGGCTCCCACTCCCATTGTCTTCGTCCATCTCTCTTTCTCTCTCACAGCCACATTCACTGTCTCACCATCACTGTCTCCTTTCTCTTTCTCTGGCACTGACAATGCCTTCTCTCTGTTTCACCGTCACCTTCTTTCTGCTATTCTCTTTCAGCGCAAAAAAAGACCGAATACGTTGGCATGCCAAAATTTTTGGTGCTGGAGGTGGAAGGAGGAGTGAGGCAGCTGGTTCCCCACAATTCCTGTCACAGCCTTTCAAAGAGGAACATATTCGCCTTTTTTGTGCTCCGACGGGAGCATTTTACTGTATGTCCCTTTCTTGTACCTGCTACGGTAGGGTGTGTTTCTTACATATAACTAATTCTACAGGTCAGTAGGGTTTTGACAGTTCATTTACATTCTTCGACACATTTATATAACTTGACGCAAATAGACAGCTTTAAATACACATAATACAAGGTCAATGCAAAATAATTTACTTTACATGTTTTCTGGATCTTTGCTCATCGATCGCAATTCATCGAAAACGCCCGACTTGTCATTTGTATCTTAAAAGAGTAAAAATGTTGCTAGATATATTTTATTGAGCTTGCAAGTTTTCCAGTTCTGCATAACTTTCGGCAGTCATTGTACGTTCTTTTTAAGCCTGTTACAACCCTTTTTACCATTTTCTGTCACTGCAGTACCAATTTTATTGGCGTGCAGTGTCCATTATACAGAGACAGCATGTCATGAAGTTTTATTGGTGAAAAAATATTGACTAAAAACATAGTTGGGTAACCTCACAGCCCTTGCAACGACTTTGGAACCCTTGCCATGTGTTCACTACGTCAGTTAGAATTATGCTTACTTCTCAGACCTATATTATGTGCATAAGAACTGTAAATTTGAACCTCTGGATCTCGGTAACGGATAATGGTATCGAAAAAAGTTTCGAAATACCCGAGAATATCATCTTAAGGACATAAGCTAAACATTACGACAATCCAAGTTTAAAAAAATTATAGAAGTGGCCACCTCCACAACTGGTACTTTTTCGGGTTTTTCTTGAAACTGCCCATGAACAAACAGTGCTTGTACAAGCTGCCTAAAGTCCATCCTAAACCACGCCTAATGCAAAAGGACCATCTGATTTTCTCAAATTTCCTGGCATGGAAAAAGTGTGTAATGTTTAAACTTTGTCCCAGAACCGTAAGATAGCTACACTATACCCTCTCATTCGAGAAGTATAAATATGGACCCTAGGCCAAGGGCTATCTGAACCAATCGACCGCTTACCTCTCTAATCAATACAGAGATATGACCCTTGAAAAATCCCATTTTCACGTGCAGCTTTATCGATCATATTGGTACCGTGCATTTTCGTGCACGGACCGCTCTTGACAAACTATTCTTTCAACAAATGATCGGATATAATCCATATAATGAAATAAATAGCGACATAAAGAGCAACGAAAGGCTTATCTATGGATCCCCATTCTTCATTGCGTTGTAATTCTACGAGGGTTGGAACTTTAATAGTGGCAACTATTTATTTACAGCTCCTACAAAATAGATACGTGTTTCAAAGTTTTACTGACCTTCAAAGTAGTGGTGGTGGTGGTGGTGGTTAGTGTTTAACGTCCCGTCGACAACGAGGTCATTAGAGACGGAGCGCAAGCTCTGGTTAGGGAAGGATTGGGAAGGAAATTGGCCGTGCCCTTTCAAAGAACCATCCCGGCATTTGCCTGAAACGATCTAGGGAAATCACGGAAAACCTAAATCAGAATGGCCGGAGACGGGATTGAACCGTCGTCCTCCCGAATGCGAGTCCAGTGTGCTAACCACTGCGCCACCTCTCTCGGTCCTTCAAAGTAGTCACCAGCATTGTGTGCCATCCGTTGCCAGCGATGTGGAAGTCGTAGGATACTCTTAGCAGTGCCAGTTGTGTTGACAGTTCGAGCGGCGCGGTCTATTATGCGACGAATTTGTAGCACTTCTGTAGCGAGTGCCGTGAAGTGTTTCCTTCAGTTTAGAAATGAAGTTGAACTTACGAGGGCTTAAGTCAGGGGGGGGGGGGGCAGTAGGTGGTATGGCACTTAGCAGCCCCATCAGTCAAACAAATCCGTAACAGCTTGCACTGTACGTGCTTGAGCATTGTCCAGCAAAACGATGGTCAGGTCATGCAGAAAGCGTCATCACTTCTGTCTCTATGCTGTTCATTTTTTGAACACAAGCTATGACCAGATGTCGAACGTAGGTGTACCACAACTGTGACCCAACACTAAGAGAAAAACTGACTTGAATAATTAGGTAGAAACATATCTTATGAGTTACGTTCAAAATACAGTGTTCATTCACATTAATGTGATCACCTGTCAAAAGCCTGAATAACCAACTTTTGCAGCGCGGACTGCTGCGTGTCGTGCAGGAAGAGAGTCAGTGAGGTTCTGGATAATCCGATGCGGAACCCGGATAATTCTATGTCGGGCCTGAATAATACGATGAGGAACCATACGGACTCCAGGGCCGTGACCAGTTGTGCTAGTGTTCTCGATTGACGATCCATGGCACCTATACCCCGATCGAGGTGGTTCAACAGATTCTCGATTGGGTTTAAATCCTGGGAGTGTGGCAGCCAGTGCGGTACGATAAACTCACCTGGTGCTCTTCAAACCACGAACGTACACAGCGAGCGGTATGACACGTTGCATTGTCCTGCTGGTAGATGCCATTGAGCCGAGGAAAAACAAATTTCATATAGGTGTGGGCATGGTCGCCAAAGATAAATGCATGTTTGTCTTGATCCATTGTACCTTCCAGAACGACGAGATCCACAGACCATAACGTTCCCTCCTCCGGCCTGCGCCCATCCGACGACTGTTGTAGGGTGTTTACTTTCAGATGTTTCACGCCGCACACCCCAACGGCCATCTGTCCAATGAAGCCTAAAACGTGATTCATCTGGAAAGGTTATATGTCGCCACCCATTGAACATCCAGTTGCGGTATTGGGGTGCAAATTCCAGCCTCCCTCGCGATGGACAGCAGTCAGAATACGTGCATGGACCAGGTGCATGCTGTGGAGGCCATTCGCAGCAACGTTCGCTGAAAGTTTGTTGAGCAGACACTGTTGGTAGCTCCTTGGCTCATCTGGTGAGTCAGCTGCTCGACTGTTGCACTTTCATTCGCCAACGTACATCTCCACAGCCGTCATTAACGCCTGTCATCTAAGGCCCACGCTGCACCACAGTTGCCACGGCGCTGGTTTCGGATGGCGCCATTGTGCATGAATGGTGCACTTTAACCACAGTTGCACATGAACAGTTTACAAACTTAGCTGCTTCAGAAATGATTCCACCATTGACTCGAAATCTGTTGTGTACGTAGTTCCGCGTAGTCAGCGCGCACACAACTTTCCCACTAGAGCGCGCCCCGCTAAGCACAACAGCGCAGGCGCAGCGCTAGTCCGTCTCCGCACTATGAGATGGCGCTGCCGTAGAGACAGACCAAATTCTGCTTCCGCCGATCCGCGTATTAATATGTAACGCAGCCAATGAGGTTGCTGCTAAATGAAGAACCTTTTCTCCTCACAGATCACACTCGCGCAGTGATACATGAACACGTGAGGTATTATAACGAATGTACAGACCTCCGATTAGTCAGTGTGCATTTCTCTGCACCAGTCTGTACCAGTCTGCATTAGTCAGTACCAGTCTGTACGAGTTCTACATTTGTCTGCACCAGTCTAGTCAAGTTTCAGTCTGCGCCTAATAAGATTACCATATTCCTGTACATAGCCATGAAGATATATGTATAGACACTTTTGTCAAGTATCAGAGATATATGTGAGAATAAGATTAACGTACCAATACCAAAGGAACTTCAGATTGTCAATTGTAAATAGCATCCAGAACCAAGTTAAGTAATTTTTATGCTTGTTATTATTTTAATAAATGTGTGTGAAAATTAATCAAGTTCTGTTTAAAGTTAGTCATTGTCAATCTGCTACTCTAAGCGTGCAAGTGGCATTTCTATCGTCTGACCTAACGGTAGAAGATAAACACGCCACAATAAGACCACGAGACATATTGCTGACACTCGCCTACTTCGTTAGAGCAACAAGTCAAATAATCTGATGGTGTGTGTACTGAAGGTGTTACAGTACGCACACCACAAAATCTAATGATCACGCCCATCTGGCCGTCAGAAAAATCGCTCCATTTCCGCATTACGAAGACGACTGCACTGTTTCCCGCGTCCCTCCTCCCCTCTCCCTCCCCCCCCCCCCCTCCCACATCGACAGCTTTATATACCCTTCACTGCTAGTGCTGCCACCCGCCCCCTGCGAGTGCACGTTTACATGGAACGCCGGCGATAATCAAATTAATGTTACTCGACCGTGTTTTTTAAACTCAATTCAAACATCAAATCTGCCTCAAAGGATATTTACTGGAATTTGCCTTGGAGCTGTTATAAAAGTTTTAACTTGCACAGAATTCAGATGACGGCTATACTAAACTTATTAGCATGTAGAAAGCAACTCGTCACAGAAACTACAGTAAACATAAGAACTACGATGTGACTACGATATTAAGCTTGTACATGTTGGAAGGGCACACTGTGTCTTTCACCTACTTATAGTAATTACATTCGCTTTAATTAAGATAGCAATTAATTTATTTAATTGTCTGAATACTGCTGTACTATAGAACTTACGTAAGTTTTGTTGCGCATCACTCTCCTCCGTATTGCCATCCAGTAAAAAATTCTTAATTTTCCAGTGTTCTTCTGTTATAAAATGCTTCAACTGCGTGCTTAATCTATGATTTAAAAATTACCACATTTCATAGATTTCGTGTTTGAGAGCACGTTATAATGGTACGTTTCGATTAAGTGTAGCTATCAGAATCATATCAGTCGAATATTCCTAAAAGCACACGGTCACGTAACCGCAACACACACGGTCACGTAACCTCACCAGATAACTCGTTCCAAATCTTCGCGCCTCCTCACAGGAAGAGCCGCTTCTCGTCTGGTCGCCAGCTGACCTAGGCCAAATCCCTTTCCCCAAACCCGTTCCAGGCGCGGTATCCACTGTCACATTACATGATGGCTGTGCTCCCATACATGTACGAGGCGCAAACCTAAAATCACGTAATTATTTTTTGCTTTGTTTGCAGGTACATGTCTGCAGTCGTGGTAAACACTGAAATCCACACACCTCAGTACCGTAACACGTCAGCAGAGTAACCAAAGAGAAATGACGAAACCCTTTGATAAACTGAATTATCATACGGTTATCCGTTTTCTATATTCGAAAGGGACAAAAAATGGTTCAAATGGCTCTGAGCACTATGGGACTCAACTGCTGAGGTCATTAGTCCCCTAGAACTTAGAACTAGTTAAACCTAACTAACCTAAGGACATCACAAACATCCATGCCCGAGGCAGGATTCGAACCTGCGACCGTAGCGGTCTTGCGGTTCCAGACTGCAGCGCCTTTAACCGCACGGCCACTTCGGCCGGCGAAAGGGACAAACGCTGCAATAATCCATGATGATATTATAGTTGATGACGAACTATAGTTTCAGATATTAAATTTATTCCTGAAATTCAGCTGAAGTGTAACAGGTAGAAATGTACTATCTAAAGCAACATACGAAAATTTGTGTCGGACCCGGACTCGAATCTGTATTTTCCGCTTATCACAAGTGGTTGCCATACCAATTTTCTACAGGAGAAACAGATAAATGTGTGACATGTGGATTGAGTCGATCCTGGAATCGTGGTCTCATAGCCCAAGTGGTAAGGTGACCGCTCCTGATAGGCAGAAAATTCGTGTTCGAGCCCTGGTCCGGCACAAATTTTCATATGTCACTTTACGTGGTATATCGGAACATATTACAGCTAAAATGAATTTCAGGAATAAATTTCAATATCCTCATATATATATATATATATATATATATATATATATATATATATATATATATATATATATACTCCTGGAAATGGAAAAAAGAACACATTGACACCGGTGTGTCAGACCCACCATACTTGCTCCGGACACTGCGAGAGGGCTGTACAAGCAATGATCACACGCACGGCACAGCGGACACACCAGGAACCGCGGTGTTGGCCGTCGAATGGCGCTAGCTGCGCAGCATTTGTGCACCGCCGCCGTCAGTGTCAGCCAGTTTGCCGTGGCATACGGAGCTCCATCGCAGTCTTTAACACTGATAGCATGCCGCGACAGCGTGGACGTGAACCGTATGTGCAGTTGACGGACTTTGAGCGAGGGCGTATAGTGGGCATGCGGGAGGCCGGGTGGACGTACCGCCGAATTGCTCAACACATGGGGCGTGAGGTCTCCACAGTACATCGATGTTGTCGCCAGTGGTCGGCGGAAGGTGCACGTGCCCGTCGACCTGGGACCGGACCGCAGCGACGCACGGATGCACGCCAAGACCGTAGGATCCTACGCAGTGCCGTAGGGGACCGCACCGCCACTTCCCAGCAAATTAGGGACACTGTTGCTCCTGGGGTATCGGCGAGGACCATTCGCAACCGTCTCCATGAAGCTGGGCACACCGTTAGGCCGTCTTCCGCTCACGCCCCAACATCGTGCAGCCCGCCTCCAGTGGTGTCGCGACAGGCGTGAATGGAGGGACGAATGGAGACGTGTCGTCTTCAGCGATGAGAGTCGCTTCTGCCTTGGTGCCAATGATGGTCGTATGCGTGTTTGGCGCCGTGCAGGTGAGCGCCACAATCAGGACTGCATACGACCGAGGCACACAGGGCCAACACCCGGCATCATGGTGTGGGGAGCGATCTCCTACACTGGCCGTACACCACCGGTGATCGTCGAGGGGACACTGAATAGTGCACGGTACATCCAAACCGTCATCGAACCCATCGTTCTACCATTCCTAGACCGGCAAGGGAACTTGCTGTTCCAACAGGACAATGCACGTCCGCATGTATCCCGTGCCACCCAACGTGCTCTAGAAGGTGTAAGTCAACTACCCTGGCCAGCAAGATCTTCGGATCTGTCCCCCATTGAGCATGTTTGGGACTGGATGAAGCGTCGTCTCACGCGGTCTGCACGTCCAGCACGAACGCAGGTCCAACTGAGGCGCCAGGTGGAAATGGCATGGCAAGCCGTTCCACAGGACTACATCCAGCATCTCTACGATCGTCTCCATGGGAGAATAGCAGCCTGCATTGCTGCGAAAGGTGGATATACACTGTACTAGTGCCGACATTGTGCATGCTCTGTTGCCTGTGTCTATGTGCCTGTGGTTCTGTCAGTGTGATCATGTGATGTATCTGACCCCAGGAATGTGTCAATAAAGTTTCCCCTTCCTGGGACAATGAATTCACGGTGTTCTTATTTCAATTTCCAGGAGTGTATATGAGTGTGTGTGTGTATACAGGGTGTTACAAAAAGGTATGGCCAAACTTTCAGGAAACATTCCTCACACACAAAGAAAGAAAATATGTTATGTGGACATGTGTCCAGAAATGCTTACTTTCCATGCTAGAGTTCATTTTATTACTTCTCTTCAAATCACATTAATCATGGAATGGAAACACACAGCAACAGAACGTACCAGCGTGACTTCAAACACTTTGTTACAGGAAATGTTCAAAATGTCATCCGTTAGCGAGGATACATGCATCCACCCTCCGTCGCATGGAATCCCTGATGCAGCCCTGGAGAATGGCGTATTGTATCACAGCCGTCCACAATACGAGCACGAGTAGTCTCTACATTTGGTACCGGGGTTGGGTAGACAAGAGCTTTCAAATGCCCCCATAAATGAAAGTCAAGAGTGTTGAGGTCAGGAGAGCGTGGAGGTCATGGAATTGGTCACCGAATCTGTTGTTGAGAAGCGTACGAACACTTCGACTGAAATGTGCAGGAGCTCCATCGTGCATGAACCACATGTTGTGTCGTACTTGTAAAGGCACATGTTCTAGCAGCACACGTAGAGTATCCCGTATGAAATCATGATAACGTGCTCCATTGAGAGTAGGTGGAAGAACATGGGGCCCAATCAAGACATCACCAGCAATGCCTGCCCAAACGTTCACAGAAAATCTGTGTTGATGACGTGATTGCACAATTGCGTGCGGATTCTCATCAGCCCACACATGTTGATTGTGAAAATTTACAATTCGACGGGAAATCAGAGTTCGAGTTCTGGTGCGGCACAAGTTTCATATGGCGTTTTAGGAAGTACATCTATACCTATTACAGTGAAGTTGAATTTCAGGAATAAATTCTAGTTAATGATGAATTGGCAGAATTCTACAGCAACGACGACTCGTGAAACAGTGGTTATGTGGCGCAGGCATATGCAGTGCTGTAAAACAAACTGGTGGACAGCGTGTTTAAAATTTCCGAACTGGTTTAGTTACAAAATGAACCGAATCACCTATGGTCGGCTTTCAAGAAAACTTATTACTGTGGTAAGAGGGCGGATCGAGTACACCGTCCAAGAAAGGAGAAAGCAAGGACCAATGAAGAACAAAGGCCGCCAACTGGGAAAGTTTTCCTCCTGTTTATTGACAAGATTACGGTTCAGATGGCTCAAATGGCTCTGAGCACTATGGGACTTAACATCTGAGGTCATCAGTCCCCTAGAACTTAGAACTACTTAAGCCTAATTAACCTAAGGACATCGTCACACACATCCATGCCCAAGGCAGGATTCGAACCTGCGACCGTAGCGGTCGCGCGGTTCCAGACTGAAGGACCTAGAACCGCTCGGCCACCACGGCCGGCAACAAGATTACGGACCGTATCGGGAAAGTCTTGTTCAAGTGTGTGGCTGAAGCCTACCAAGATAATAAAAGGATGAATATGAACGGCAAAAGATGTATGGCGTCCACTAACGTTATATTGAGTAAACAAAATTCCATGGTGCTGTGTGCAAGTATACACAGCCTATTAACATGCCCATCTTCTGAGGTGGAAATAAAATTCAGTGAGACAAGCGTTTTAGCGAAGACCACGCATTACCATGCGCATATACATGGTCCATGGATAGTGACCGGGTCAAATATCTCACGAAATAAGCGTCAAACGTAAAAACTACAACGATCGAAACTTGTCTAGCTTGAATCGAGAAACCAGATGGCGCTATGGTTGGCCCGCTAAATGGCGCTGCCATAGGTCAAACGGATATTAACTGCATTTTTTTAAGTAGGAACCCCCATTTTTTTATTACATACTCGTGCTGTACGTAAAGAAATATGAATGTTTTAGTTGGACCACTTTTTTCGCTTTGTGATATATGGCGCTGTAATAGTCACAAACGCGTAAGTACGTGGTATCACGTAACATTCCGCCAGTGCGGAAGGTATTTCCTTCGTGATATTTTTTTTTTTTTTTTTTTTTTTTTTTTTGTCATCAGTCTACTGACTGGTTTGATGCGGCCCGCCACTAATTCCTCTCCTGTGCTAACCTCTTCATCTCAGAGTAGCACTTGCAACCTACGTCCTCAATTATTTGCTTGACGTATTACAATCTCTGTCTTCCTCTACAGTTTTTGCCCTCTACAGCTCTCTCTAGTACCATGGAAGTCATTCCCTCATGTCTTAGCAGATGTCCTATCATCCTGTCCCTTCTCCTTATCAGTGTTTTCCACATATTCCTTTCCTCTCAGATTCTGCGTAGAACCTCCTCATTCCTTACCTTATCAGTCCACCTAATTTTCAACATTCGTCTATAGCACCACACCTCAAATGCTTCGATTCTCTTCTGTTCCGGTTTTCCCACAGTCCATGTTTCACTACCATACAATGCTGTACTCCAGATGTACACCTCAGAAATTTCTTCCTCAAATTAAGGCCGGTATTTGATATTAGTAGACTTCTCTTGGCCAGAAATGCCTTTTTTGCCATAGCGAGTCTGCTTTTGATGTCCTCCTTGCTCCGTCCGTCATTGGTTATTTTACTGCCTAGGTAGCAGAATTCCTTAACTTCATTGACTTCGTGACCATCAATCCTGATGTTAAGTTTCTCGCTGTTCTCATTTCTACTACTTCTCATTACCTTCGTCTTTCTCCGATTTACTCTCAAACCATACTGTGTACTCATTAGACTGTTCATTCCGTTCAGCAGATCATTTAACTCTTCTTCACTTTCACTCAGGATAGCAATGTCATCAGCGAATCGTATCATTGATATCCTTTCACCTTGTATTTTAATTCCACTCCTGAACCTTTCTTTTATTTCCATCATTGCCTCCTCGATGTACAGATTGAAGAGTAGGGGCGAAAGGATACAGCCTTGTCTTACACCCTTCTTAATACGAGCACTTCGTTCTTGATCGTCCACTCTTATTATTCCCTCTTGGTTGTTGTACATATTGTATATGACCCGTCTCTCCCTATAGCTTACACCTACTTTTTTCAGAATCTCGAACAGCTTGCACCATTTTCTATTGTCGAACGCTTTTTCCAGGTCGACAAATCCTATGAAAGTGTCTTGATTTTTCTTTAGCCTTGCTTCCATTATTAGCCGTAACGTCAGAATTGCCTCTCTCGTCCCTTTACTTTTCCTAAAGCCAAACTGATCGTCACCTAGCGCATTCTCAATTTTCTTTTCCATTCTTCTGTATATTATTCTTGTAAGCAGCTTCGATGCATGAGCTGTTAAGCTGATTGTGCGATAATTCTCGCACTTGTCAGCTCTTGCCGTCTTCGGAATTGTGTGGATGATGCTTTTCCGAAAGTCAGATGGTATATCGCCAGACTCATATATTCTACACAAAAACGTGAATAGTCGTTTTGTTGTCACTTCCCCCAATGATTGTAGAAATTCTGATGGAATGTTATCTATCCCTTCTGCCTTATTCGACCGTAAGTCCTTCAAAGCTCTTTTAAATTCCGATTATAATACTGGATCCCCTATCTCTTCTAAATCGACTCCTGTTTCTTCTTCTATCACATCAGACAAATCTTCACCCTCATAGAGGCTTTCAATGTATTCTTTCCACCTATCTGCTCTCTCCTCTGCATTTAACAGTGGAATTCCCGCTGCACTCTTAATGTTACCACCGTTGCTTTTATTGTCAGCCAAAGGTTGTTTTGACTATCCTGTATGTTGAGTCTGTCCTTCCGACAATCATATCTTTTTCGATGTCTTCACATTTTTCCTGCAGCCATTTCGTCTTAGCTTCCCTGCACTTCCTATTTATTTCATTCTTCAGCGACTTGAATTTCTGTATTCCTGATTTTCCCGGAACATGTTTGTACTTCCTCCTTTCATCAATCAACTTAAGTATTTCTTCTGTTACCCATGGTTTCTTCGCAGCTACCTTCTTTGTACCTATGTTTTCCTTCCCAACTTCTGTGATGGCCCTTTTTAGAGATGTCCATTCCTCTTCAACTGTACTGCCTACTGCGCTATTCCTTATTGCTGTATCTATAGCGTTTGAGAACTTCAAACTTATCTCGTCATTCCTTAGTACTTCCCTATCCCACTTCTTTGCGTATTGATTCTTCCTGACTAATGTCTTGAACTTCAGCCTACTCTTCATCACTACTATATTGTGATCTGAGTCTATATCTGCTCCTGGGTACGCCTTACAATCCAGTATCTGATTTCGGAATCTCTGTCTGACCATGATGTAATCTAATTGAAATCTTCCCGTGTCTCCCGGCCTTTTCCAAGTATACCTCCTCCTCTTGTGATTCTTGAACAGGATATTCGCTATTACTAGCTGAAACTTGTTACAGAACTCAATTAGTCTTTCTCCTCTTTCATTCCTTGTCCCAAGCCCATATTCTCCTGTAACCTTTTCTTCTACTCCTTGCCCTACAACTGCATTCCAGTCGCCCACGACTATTAGATTTTCGTCCCCCTTTACATACTGCATTACCCTTTCGATATCCTCATACACTTTCTCTATCTGTTCATCTTCAGCTTGCGACGTCGGCATATATACCTGAACTATCGTTGTCGGAGTTGGTCTGCTGTCGATTCTGATTAGAACAACTCGGTCACTGAACTGCTCACAGTAACACACCCTCTGCCCTACCTTCCTATTCATAACGAATCTTACACCTGTTATACCATTTTCTGCTGCTGTTGATATTACCCGATACTCATCTGTCAGAAATCCTTGTGTTCCTTCCACTTCACTTCACTGACCCCTACCATATCTAGATTGAGCCTTTGCATTTCCCTTTTCAGATATTCTAGTTTCCCTACCACGTTCAAGCTTCTGACATTCCACGCCCCGACTCGTAGAACGTTATCCTTTCGTTGATTATTCGATCTTTTTCTCATGGTAACTTCCCCCTTGGCAGTCCCCTCCCGGAGATCCGAATGGGGGACTGTTCCGGAATCTTTTGCCAATGGAAAGATCATCATAACACTTCTTCAATTACAGGCCACATGTCCTGTGGATACACGTTACGTGTCTTTAATGCAGTGGTTTCCATTGCCTTCTGCATCCCCATGTCGTTGATCATTGCTGATTCTTCCGCCTTTAGGGGCAATTTCCCACCCCTAGGTGACAAGGCCGTTGGCAGATTGAGGCTGACTTCTTATGCCTGAAGTCTTCGGTCGCCAATGCTGATTATTTATCAAAATTTAGGCAGTGGTGGGGATCGAACCCGGGACCGAAGACGTTTTGATTATGAATCAAAGACGCTACCCCTAGACCACGGGTACGTTCCCGTGATAAAATGGACCGTTTACCGATTGCGGTCCGCGCGGGATTACCCGAACGGTCTTGGGCGCTGCAGTCATGGACGGTGCGGCTGGTCCCGGCGGGGGGTCGAGTCCTCCCTCGGGCATGGGTGTGGGTGTTTGTCCTTAGGATAATTTAGGTTAAGTAGTGTGTAAGCTTAGGGACTGATGACCTTAGCATTTAAGTCCCGTAAGATTTCACACACATTGGAACATTTTTGAACCAATTGCGGAAAAGTTCGATATCGTGTTGATGTATGGCTATTTTGATCAAAATGCCCAACGGGCGTGTGCTATGTATGCTGCTCGGTATCCTGGACGACATAATCAAAGTGTCCGGACCGTTCGCCGGATAGTTACGTTATTTAAGGAAACAGGAAGGGTTCAGCCACATGGGAAACGCCAACCACGACCTGCTACAAATGATGATGCCCAAGTAGGTGTTTTAGCTGCTTTCGCGGCTAATCCGCACATCAGTAGCAGACAAATTGCGCGAGAATAGGGAATCTCAAAAACGTCCGTGTTGAGAATGCTACATCCACATCGATTACACCCGTACCATATTTCTATGCACCAGGAATTGCATGGCGACGACTTTGAACGTCGTGTACAGTTCTGCCACTGGGCACAAGAGAAATTACCGGACGATGACAGATTTTTTGCACTCGTTCTATTTAGCGACGAAGCGTCATTCACCAACAGCGGTATCGTAAACCGGCACAATATGCACTATTGGGCAGCGGAAAACCCACGGTGGCTGCGACAAGTTGAACATCAGCGACCTTGGCGGGTTAATGTATGATGTGGCGTTGTGGGAGGAAGGATAATTGGCCCCATTTTATCGACGGCAGTCTAAATGGTGCAATGTATGCTGATTTCCTACGAAATGTTCAACCGATGTTACTACAAGATGTTTTTCACTGCATGACAAAATGGCGATGTACTTCCAACATGATGGATGTCCGGCACATAGCTCGCGTGCGGTTGAAGCGGTATTGAACAGCATATTTCATGACAGGTGGATTGGTCATCGAAGCACCATACCATGTATTGCACGTTCACCGGCCCTGACGTCCCCGGATTTCTTTCTGTGGGGAAAGTTGAAGGATATTTACTATCGTGATCCACCGACATGCGTCAGCGCATTGTTCAAAAATGGTTCAAATGGCTCTGAGCACTATGGGACTCAACTGCTGTGGTCATAAGTCCCCTAGAACTTAGAACTACTTAAACCTAACTAACCTAAGGACAGCACACAACACCCAGCCATCACGAGGCAGAGAAAATCCCCCGCCGGGAATCGAACCCGGGAACCCGGGCGTGGGAAGCGAGACAGCGCATTGTCAATGCATGTGCGAACATTACCGAAGGCGAACTACTCGCTGTTGAGAGGAATGTCGTTACACGTATTGCCAAATGCATTGAGGTTGACGGACATCATTTTGAGCATTTATTGCATTCACGTGGTATTTACAGGTAATCACGCTGTAACAGCATGCGTTCTCAGAAATGATAAGTTCACGAAGGTACTTGTATCACATTGGAACAACCGAAATAAAATGTTCAAACGTACCTACGTTCTGTATTTTAATTTAAAAAACCTACCTGTTACGAACTGTTCGTCTAAAATTGAGAGCCATATGTTTGTGACTATTACAGCGCCATCTACCACAAACCGAAAAAAGTGGTCCAACTAAAACATTCATATTTCTTTACGTACTACATGAATATGTAATAAAAATGGGGGTTCCTATTTAAAAAACGCAGTTGATATCCGTTTGACCTATGGCAGCGCCATGTAGCGGGCCAACCATAGCGCCTTCTGGTTTCCCCCTTCAAGCTAGACAAGTTTCGTTCTTTGCAGTTTTTTCGTTTGACGCTTATTTCGTGAGATATTTGGCCCGGTCACGATCAGTGGACCACCCCGTATAATGAAAGGCCAAGGAATATTCACAAATGCCACAATAATTTTAACAGAAAATAATAACTTTTTAATTAGATAAAATATGGGCGTAAATTTAGCTTCAGAACGATCAGTTACTTTTAGCAGAGAACGATGGCGCCAGGCAGACATGATCATACAATCGGTATCACGTGGTGGACGCTGGTGCCCTGTATACAGTTCTATAAGTTCGGGGCCTCTCAAGTCGCAATTGCCGTTTTACCTCAGAAAATGTCTCCCGCGCTCGAAGATGAAACATCAGGCAGTAGTTTTACACTTTGGCCTCAGTTTCTCAGGCCGGAAGTTTTAACTGAAGCAGAGATTGGCCGTGAAAGCCTACAGTGTACGAATATCGTAACTACTTCAAGCAATCTTCAAGACATTCGGACCATTATACGTGTTTTGATTAACTTTGACTTCTGCTTTTAACATGAAGCTAAACTAGTAGTCGATATTAACACTTAATAAAATTATAAACAGCCGACCAGTTGCAATGGATAAAGAAATTCTTTACCTAGGTTTCGACAAATATTTGTCGAAACTTAGGTAAAGAATTTCTTTATCCATTGCAACTGGTCGGCTGTTTATAATTTTATTACGTGAAACCGTTGCTGTTGTGGAGCTATGTTTAAAATATTAACAGTTTAATTATTTCAGATGTTAACGACATTATTAAAAAAGTTAGTGTTAAATCGTTGCACTAGCCCAAACCTTCATATACCAGCGTAACGCAAACTCTGTTCATTACAAAGAGTAAGGTGCAAAGTGCCAGTTACCTCTGGTGTAAATACGTTCAAGTACAGGCAGTCCTCAGTTCCAATCGGAGGCTGAGATTTCTCGAAGATAGAGTTCTGTGTGCAAGTTGGTCCAGGTACCGTAGCATCGCGGACGTGCTCCCATGGAACTGGAGGTTGAGGACTCTGCAACATTAAGTATACTTCTTCGTGTGAGACCTTTGGTATCAGCATGAAATTTGAAATATCTATAAACGACAGAAAAATACTTCTAAGGTCATGGTGGTGACAGTCGAAAATTTTGGCAAACCTGACACAGTGAACTGAAATGAAAACTTGTTAATAGAGCTCGTCTGCTGCCTATTCAAATGTGTATTTTCTTGGTCAGCGATATTATAAGTACATCTTCATCTACAAGGCTTCAGTTAGCTACCAGTGAATCTCCATTGTGACATCAACATGCCAGAAAAAAAATGGCTCTGAGCACTATGGGACTTAACATCTATGGTCACCAGTCCCCTAGAACTTAGAACTAATTAAACCTAACTAACCTAAGGACATCACACAACACCCAGTCATCACGAGGCAGAGAAAATCCCTGACCCCGCCGGGAATCGAACCCAGGAACCCGGGCGTGGGAAGCGAGAACGCTACCGCAAACATGCCAGAACCATGTGTCTGTGAACTGTTCTGATTTACACGACAAAATTTAAATTCCAACATTAGCCACGTACAGACATGGGAATAAATTCAGTAGCGACAAGTCAAAATTTGTACCGGACTGGAACTCGAATCCGAATGTCCCGCTTTACTCGAGCTGTCCCCTTAACTGCTTCACCTGTCCGAGCACACTTCTACTCGAACCGAAATTCCCAATTTGTTGCACATTACATGCATAGCGCCCCCTGTCCATTATCCTCATTGGTCGAAGCCTCACGCTGAAATCCACAAAGGATGGATAGTGAGTGAATCTGTAATGAATGATCATTAATTATCGTCGAAAAGAACCGTTTCTTTTTGATCTTGTAGGCCTTGTACCTGACGAGATTGAAATTCTGTGAATCTGTAATGAATGATCATTAATTATCGTCGAAAAGAACCGTTTCTTTTTGATCTTGTAGGCCTTGTACCTGACGAGATTGAAATTTCGACAGCCACAAATGGGCATTGAAGTAATTTCACTAACGACAAGGGAAAATATTTGTCGGTCTGGAACTCGAAACCGGATTTTTCGCTATATGCATGCATTGCCTTAAAAACTTATCCTATCTGAGCTCGTTTCCTGTCGGTACCAAATTCCCGACTCATCGCATATTGCGTACTTAGCTCTCCCTGTCCACTAAGCTCACAGCTCACAGCCAGGCACACACTGGTTCCCACGAGAAGTTGGACGAAGATTGCATCTGGACTGACATGTCCGAAAGAACAGACATCACATATATAATGTACGCTCCTGGAGGGCAATTACTGATCATTCATTGCAGATGCACTCTTTGCCCAATACCTCGCGCAATTCGGCATGACGCTGCGTACTATGAGAGGATACTGTTTATGCAGTGTGCAACAAGTTGGGAATCAGTTGGCCGGGAAGCTTGCGCAGATAGACGAGGCGATTAAGGCGAGTGCTCACGATAAGCGAAAAAATTTCTGCGGCATTTGCCAGTGTGAAGAAATAGCACACCATTTATCTTAAAAACAATTTTTAACACAACTAGTGTGGCTATTTCTTCACATTGGCATTCTTCAAATACCGTTCCTGAAAATGATGAATAAAAATTTAAATGTCGATACAGGTCTTTGCGGTGCGTGGAGACATGTGAGGGGAATTGCTGACGTAATCGGTGAATCGGCGCTACCAACAGAAACTGCAATGTACAGCTCCACCACGCAATTTTACACTGCAGCTGGCATTGGCAGAAATGAAAAAATCGGAAAGTCGACATTCACTATCCGAACAAATCCTAAATGTATCGAAACTGTACGACGGTTCCATCGGACACCTTTTATTGTACCACTTACATACAGATAACATTGTTACCAAAGTAGTTATCGCCAAGCGTGAGAATGAATCGTTTTCCTTTCAATTCTTACTCTAAGAGGGATAGACAGGCTGCTGGCTTGTTGATGTGCAGAATGCCTAATAATAAATCAATACTTAATATACAGCTCTAAAACCGGCAATATATTTACAATGTGCAGCCGATATTCTTGTGGGCAGATACGTGGAAAATTTTTCGGTCGATATAACAGAGATACTTTTTCGATATGCCGAGAACTGATAACACTTTTGAAGTATCGATATACAGGAAGAGGAGGAGGATGAGCCGTCGATATTGAGGTCATCAGAGACGGAGCAAAACTTCGGAGTAGGGAAGCACGGGGAAGGCAATAATCGACCATGCCCTTTCAAATGGACCATACCGACATTTTTCTGAAGCGCTTGAGGGAAATCATGGGGAACCTAAATCAGGATGACTGGATGCTAGTTTGAACCGTCGTCCTCCCGAATGCGAGCCCAGTGTGCTAACCACTGCGCCACCTCGCTCGGTCGACAAATCGGACACCCGATACTGCTAAATATATCTACAGCCCTAGTGTACAGTAAAATGGTTCAAATGGCTCTGAGCACTATGGGACTCAACTGCTGAGGTCATTAGTCCCCTAGAACTTAGAACTAGTTAAACCTAACTAACCTAAGGACATCACAAACATCCATGCCCGAGGCAGGATTCGAACCTGCGACCGTAGCGGTCTTGCGGTTGCAGACTGCAGCGCCTTTAACCGCACGGCCACTTCGGCCGGCTAGTGTACAGTATAGCAGGAGGGATATAAGGCTATATTTATGAGCGTTTTGTGGCTATACATTCTGCTGCCACCTCCCTCGCAGCAGCAACAGCTCTAACCAAACTAGGCATCAACTCAAACAGAATTCCAGCAACAGAAATGGGTGGGCCGTATCCACGCTGCTTCACATTTATGCCAGAGTTTAACATTCCTAATGGCAGGCGAGTGGGACGTGGCATTCTCTCGGCACCTCATCACAATAAGAGGCAAAGTCCCTTCTCCTTGGCGCCTCCAGTCACAGATACGCACATCCACTGAGAAGACGAGGAGGCGCCACCCGTGAGTGCACTGCTGCTGTTGACCGAATCACTGTCGGCACGCCTCTCTCTATTCCTGTGTCGAGGCTCTTACGATGGCGGTTGACGTGTGCCAGGTCATATACAGGGTGTTTCAAAAATGACCGGTATATTTGAAACGGCAATAAAAACTAAACGAGCAGCGATAGAAATACACCGTTTGTTGCAATATGCTTGGGACAACAGTACATTTTCAGGCAGACAAACTTTCGAAATTACAGTAGTTACAATTTTCAACAACAGATGGCGCTGCGGTCTGGGAAACTCTATAGTACGATATTTTCCACATATCCACCACGCGTAGCAATAATACGGCGTAGTCTCTGAATGAAATTACCCGAAACCTTTGACAACGTGTCTGGCGGAATGGCTTCACATGCAGATGAGATGTACTGCTTCAGCTGTTCAATTGTTTCTGGATTCTGGCGGTACACCTGGTCTTTCAAGTGTCCCCACAGAAAGAAGTCACAGGGGTTCATGTCCGGCGAATAGGGAGGCCAATCCACGCCGCCTCCTGTATGTTTCGGATAGCCCAAAGCAACACACGATCATCGAAATATTCATTCAGGAAATTAAAGACGTCGGCCGTGCGATGTGGCCGGGCACCATCTTGCATAAACCACGAGGTGTTCGCAGTGTCGTCTAAGGCAGTTTGTACCGCCACAAATTCACGAAGAATGTCCAGATAGCGTGATGCAGTAATCGTTTCGGATCTGAAAAATGGGCCAATGATTCCTTTGGAAGAAATGGCGGCCCAGACCAGTACTTTTTGAGGATGCAGGGACGATGGGAGTGCAACATGGGGCTTTTCGGTTCCCCATATGCGCCAGTTCTGTTTATTGACGAAGCCGTCCAGGTAAAAATAAGCCTCGTCAGTAAACCAAATGCTGCCCACATGCATATCGCCGTCATCAATCCTGTGCACTATATCGTTAGCGAATGTCTCTCGTGCAGCAATGGTAGCGGCGCTGAGGGGTTGCCGCGTTTGAATTTTGTATGGATAAAGGTGTAAACTCTGGCGCATGAGACGATACGTGGACGTTGGCGTCATTTGGACCGCAGCTGCAACACGGCGAACGGAAACCCGAGGCCGCTGTTGTATCACCTGCTGCACTAGCTGCGCGTTGTCCTCTGTGGTTGCCGTACGCGGTCGCCCTACCTTTCCAGCACGTTCATCCGTCACGTTCCCAGTCCGTTGAAATTTTTCAAACAGATCCTTTATTGTATCGCTTTTTGGTCCTTTGGTTACATTAAACCTCCGTTGAAAACTTCGTCTTGTTGCAACAACACTGTGTTCTAGGCGGTGGAATTCCAACACCAGAAAAATCCTCTGTTCTAAGGAATAAACCATGTTGTCTACAGCACACTTGCACGTTGTGAACAGCACACGCTTACAGCAGAAAGACGACGTACAGAATGGCGCACCCACAGACTGCGTTGTCTTCTATATCTTTCACATCACTTGCAGCGCCATCTGTTGTTGAAAACTGTAACTACTGTAATTTCGAAAGTTTGTCCGCCTGAAAATGTACTGTTGTCCCAAGCATATTGCAACGAACGGTGTATTTCTATCGCTGCTCGTTTAGTTTTTATTGCCGTTTCAAATATACCGGTCATTTTTTAAACACCCTGTACATTAGGTCCCTATAATGGGCTACAATGTTCATCATTGATTGGTCCTCAGTGGCGTAGTGTCGGTACAGTTTGAGGACACACGGTAAAAGGCGCCTTGGGTGCCCCTGTTAGATTACTCCGTGGTGGGTAGGTTAGAGCGGGCCAGGCGTGGCTCTTGCATCATGTAGTGAGTAGAGGAGGGGGTGCACGTGTGTTCAACATCCTCCCCGATACGATGTATGACATGCTATAGTCGTGATCTGTGCTTCGATTTCATTGAGTGCGGAGATGTTTTGAATATTTGGAAATTTGTGGTAAGGTCTTATGGGACCAAACTGCTGAGGTCATCGGTTTCTAAGCCTGCACACTATTTCAGCTAACTTAAACTAACTTACGCTATGGACAACACACACACCCATGGGGTGGACTCGAACTTCCGACAAGGAGAGCCACACGGACCGTGACAAGGCGCCTGAGACCGCGCGGCTACCCCGCGCTGCTGTTTTGAATAGAAAGTTTAGATTCAGAGAATTCTTTTCGGGGGGCTATTTATTCAAAACAATATATATATATATATATATATATATATATATATAATGACTTTTGAACACTATAAAAGGCCGAGTGGGATTAGCCGAGCGGTTTAGGGCGCTGCAGTCATGGACTGTGCGGCCGGTCCCGGCGGAGGTTCGAGTCCTCCCTCAGGCATGGTTGTGTGTGTTTGTCCTTAGGATAACTTAGGATAAGTAGTGTATAAGCTTGGGGACTGATGACCTTAGCAGTTAAGTCCCATAAGATTTTCCACAACACACTATTACGGTAAATACATTGTTTGTTCTCCATCAAAATCTTTCATTTGCTAACTATGCCTATCAGTAGTTAGTGCCTTCAGTAGTTAGAATCTTTTATTTAGCTGCCAGTATTGGCACACGCTGTATTGCAGTAGTTCGAGTAACGAAAATTTTTGTGAGGTAAGTGATTCATGAAAGGTATAGGTTATAGTTAGTCAGGGTCATTCTTTTGTAGGTACTATTGAAACTCAGATGGCGTTGCGCTAAAAAAATTGTTGTGTGTCAGTTTACTGTCGATCAGAATAAGTAAAGAGAGAAATGTCTGAGTACGTTCAGTTTTGCTCAGCTGTTTGAAAATCAAATAACGTAATAGGTTTACGAGCACTGTCATTCTTAATTTTTCTAAGGGGATGTTTCAAGGCAACTGAAGATGCTCCACAGACAAAAGTAAGCAAAACGCGTATGGTACAAAAGCACAAACCCTTCATTTAGTTGTATTAGACGAACTTCATCCCAAGAACAAATTGTTTACAGATTAACATATGTTAAATAGTTCAGACCAAAAGGAAACAGAGGCTTTTGAAACGTCACGCTACAGAAGAATTCCGATGATAATTAATGTGTAAGTGCTGAGTTACACAGAAGAGAAATTTTTGTGGCACATCTTAACAAAAGGAAAGAGTAGTATAGTCAGGCACATCCTGAGGCGTCGACAAATTATCGATTTGGCAGTAGAGAGAAGTTTTGGTGAGAAAAATTCTAGAGAGAGACCTACGCATGAATACAGTAGAAAGGTTAAAGTGATGTAGTGTCGAGTAGCTGTTCAGAGATTAACATTCTTGCTCAGGGTAGCATAGCACAGACAGTTGCATCAAAGCAGTTGTTGGAGTTAAGCTCAAACTATAACAACTACAAGTTTCTATTTCCTTAGACCCTTAAATATAATCTCAAGAATAGAGAGCAAATAACCTTTGAGTATCCCTACACCTAGAAGACGGTGTTACGTGGAATGCAGTGCCTAATAATGGAACGTAGTTCGGGATGTGAACGGAACAACTAATTATACAGTACACTTACCCTGAACCGAAGCGGTCCAACCGGCGGCTTGGCAAAGGGTATGTTGTAGAAGGCCAGGAAGTGGCGACCGTGGTAGGACTGCTTGTCGGTGCCACGCACGGCTCCGTGGCGAGTCCGCACCACTCGCTTGGCGGCTTCCGCGTCGGCGCCGGTCGCAGCCGCCAACAGGAGCAGCAGCGCAGCGGCTACAGCCGCAGCCGACGATGGCGACTGCAGTCGAATCATGGCTGTTGTGGCCCGTAGATAGCGGCGCAGTTGCTTTTACGGCTGTGCTGTTTCGCTGATTAAAAGCCTCGCAAGGCGCTCGATAACTCAAGTGCAACCGTATCTACAAGGCTATAGATCACGGCTTAACAACTGGCCGGTTTCGAGCGCGAGTACTCGCATCTGCTCAGGCACGTGATTCGAGAGCAGGTGCAAGGTCGCGGAGTAGGGAGGGAGGGGAGGGAGGGGAAATGCGCGCGCACGTTTGAATAGGGCCGCAGCGTGCCTATTGAATTCGCGCCAACTGTGTAACGTTTAAAGTACTACGATCAGCTGTAACAGTCACTACGCTGGTTAAGAATCATGTCAAGTCGCCGTTGTGTAACCCCCACCATGCTTTCGCAGCTCAACCCCCATTGGGAGGAACTGTATCTGTGTACAGAAAAAGATGGTGTTGCAAAATGTTTAGTGTGTCACAAACCGCTGAATTCTTTTAGGAAATTTAATTTGCAGCGACATTATATGTCGTACCACGCGAAAGACTACGGAAGTGGAAAATGTGATGGACCAGATCGTGCACAGGAAGTTATTAAACTTAAATGGAAGCTATCCGAAGAAGATCTGGACGACGAAGAAAAATCAACTGAGGCAGCTCTCAGTTACAAAATTGCTTTGCTTTTAGCAAAATCCCTGCGCCCCTTCACTGATGGCGATTTAATAAAAGAATGTTTGGTAGTTGCAGCGGAACATTTGTGTCCATTTCAAGTTGAACAGTTTCAGATTGTGACATTATCTAACATGACCATTATGCGTCGCATACAGGACATGGCAGATGACGTCCAGAGCCAACTTGGAAATATCTGTAAAGATTTTATGGCGTATTCTCTAGCTCTGGACGAAGGTGTTGATATCACTGGAACAGTGCAGCTTGCCATATTTATTAGAGGTGTTAATAGACATCTTCAGGTGAGGGAGGAGCTCCTCGATGTAGTAGCCATGAAGAACACTACAACCGGAGGTGATATTTTAATTAGTGTTGAAGAAAGTGTTGAAAATATAGGATTGTCGTGAAATTCTTTAGTTTCAGTGTCTACAGACGGTGCACCAGCGATGACAGGGAAAAAATCAGGTTTCGTTGCGCTGTTGAAGGAGAAAATGCAAAAACTGACCGTGCCGAATGAAATAAGGGGCGTTCACTGTGTGATCCACCAGGAAAACTTATGTGCAAAGAGTATCACTCTAAAAAATGTGATGTGTGTTGTTGTTCGTACAACCAATTATATAAAGAATCATGGGCTACAACAGGCAATTTAAAAGCTTTCTTCAGTATGTAGAAAGCCAGTATGGTAGCCTGCCTTATTACAGCGATGTCCGCTGGCTTAGTCGTGGCGAATTATTAAATCGATTTTTTTGCCTACTACATGAGATAAAAACGTTCATGGAAATAAATAACATGTGTGTTCCTGAATTGAAAGAGCCTTCATGGAAATGTGATCTCGCATTCTTAGCAGATTTAACTAGCCATCTGAATGTTTTGAACATTTCACCACAAGGTAAAGATCTGCTAATTACTCATTTCATAGATCGAATACGAGCTTTTAAAATGAAATTGACACTTTGGGTGAGTCAGCTGTAAACAGGAAATCTAGCTCATTTTCCTAAATTATCATCCATGCAAGATGTTCCCAAAGACTGTAAACGTTTTTCACATAGTTTAGTTGCCCTTAAGGAAGAATTTGATCAACGCTTTCAAGATCTGACAGCACTAGACAGTGATTTTGATCTGTTCTCCTCTCCATATTCAGCGAATATTGAAGAGATTCGTCCTGAGCTGCAACTAGAAATTATTGATCTGCAGTGTGACAGAGAATACAGAGACAAATTTCAGAACAAGAAAAACATTTTGGAATTCTACAGACACTTCCCTCAGGATAGATTTCCTCATTTGCACAAACAGGCGGCTACAATAATGTCAATATTCGGTTCCACGTATGTTTGTGAACAACTGTTCTCTGCAATGAAATCTAACAAGACGCGCCTGAGAAACGCATTGTCTGATCGAAATTTATACTGCACGATGCACCTACAATGCACAAGAACAATTACTCCGAACATAGATGCAATTGTAAAGGGCAAAATGTACAAGATAACCGAGAATCCCACACTTCGTGATACCTTTTATTGTGTAACAGTTCACAAATTAATACGAATGTAGAGGCATACACTAAGCTAATAAAATTATGTGGCACGTATACATTCTCCTTTATTTGTTTCATTTGTCGCAGTAATAATTCGTGAGTTATATCCCTGCAAGTGGGCGCGGATTTACATTGACTGGTGGCAGCTGTTGTGTGCCCCACGTGACTCTCCCCACTCTCCGCTCTGGTCCGGTAGTGGGGGTAGCGTGCTCGTGCTGCTCCTTGCTCACGCCTTGCTGCTCGCAGCTTGCTCCGCGAGCACGTATGTTGTGAAGCCCTGCTATAGATAATGTCACATTACCGTTCCACACAGTCTTCTGCAGAAAACGTACCTGCTGGGCGCACGTGTTGGCAATCCCGTAATAGATAGACGCTAGTTTTAAAACAGGACTGAAAACATCAATGGCATTCCTAGACTTAACAACTGCCTACGATAGTGTCTGATGATATGGACTTACCTGAAATTGAAGACAGTGATTCCATGCCTTCAACATACATCACTCCTAATGACATGTTCAGTAACCGCAATTTTAAAGCGACTAATGGAATTGTCACTAGTAAGTCATTTAAGATATCAAATAGATCGCCCCAAGATTCGGTTCTATGGCTATTATTAACCAACATTTTGACTACCGACCGGCCGCAGTGGCCGAGCGGCGCTAGGCGCTTAACTCTGGAACCACGTGGCTGCTACGGTCGCAGCTTCGAATCCTGACTCGGGCATGGATGTGTGTGATGTTCTTAGTTTAGTTAAGTTTAAGTAGACCTAAGTGTAGGGGACTGATGACCTCAGCTGTTAAGTCCCATAGTACTTAGAGCCATTTGTACCATTTGACTTCCGACATGGCTTGCACAGTGAATAAAAAATTCGAATATGCTGATGATCTGGCCACAGTGGTGCAAAGAAAATCTCTTGAGGGATGTGCAATGACTCTGACTGATCATCTTGAGCCACTTTCCAAGTATTAAAAACATGGCGTTCGTGACTGAATCCATCTAAGATTGAAGTCTATAGTTTTCAGGACACGAATAAGGTCGCCAACAAACATCTGAAGGTGTTATGTAGCCAACGGATCCTGTACAGAAGAGTGGAATAGAGATCAACATAAACATCATTTCCGCCCTTTTTATTGCTCATGAAAACCACACACTGCACGTTGTACCACCATACAGCGAGAGCTTCAGAGGTGGTGGTCCAGATTTCTGTACACACCGATACCTCTAATACCCAGAAGCACGTCATCTTGCATTGATGAATGCCTGTAGTCGTCGTGGCATACTATCCGCAAGTTCATCAAGACACTGTTGGTTCAGATTGTCCCACTCCTCAACGGCGATTCGGCCTAGATCTCTCAGAGTGGTTGGTGGGTCACGTCGTCCAGAAACAGCCATTTTCAACCTATCCCAGGCATGTTCGATACGGTTCATGTCTGGAGCATATACTGGCCGCTCTAGTCGAGCGATATCGTTATCCTGAAGGCAGTCATTCACAAGATGTGCACGATGGGGGCGCGAATTGTCCATGAAGACGAATGCCTCGCCAATATGCTGCCGATATTGTTGCACTATCGGTCGGAGGATGTCATTCACATATCGTACAGCCGTTATGGTGCCTTTTATGACCACCAGCGGCGTACGTCGGCCCCACACAATGCCATCCCAAAACAGAAGGGAACCCCCACCTTGCTGCAATCGCTGGAGAGTGTGTCTAAGACGATCAGCCTAACCGGGTTGTCTGGTTAAAGGTACATGCGACACTCATCGGTGATGAGAACGTGATGCCTATCCTGAGCGGTCCATTCGGCACATTGTGTGGACCATCTGTACCGCACTGCATGTGTCATAGTTGCAAAGACGGTCCTCACCATGGACGCCGGGAGTGAAGTTGCGCATCATTCAGCCTATTGCGCACAGTTTGAGACGTAACACGACGTCCTGTGGCTGCACGAAAAGCATTATTCAACATGGTCGCGTTGCTGTCCGGGCTCCTCCGAGCCATAACCCGCAGGTAGTGGTCATCCACTGCAAAATGGTTCAAATGGCTCTGAGCACTATGGGACTTAACTTCTGAGGTCATCAGTCCCATAGAACTTAGAACTACTTAAACCTAACTAAGCTAGGGACATCACACACATCCATGCCCGAGGCATGATTCGAACCTGCGACCGTAACGGCCGCGCGGTTCCAGACTGTAGCGCCTAGAACCGCTCGGCCACTGCGGCCGGCTCATCCATTGCAGTAGTAGTCCTTGGCGTCATGTCACGGACTGCGCGGCCCCTCCCGCCGGAGGTTCGAGTCCTCCCTCAGCCATGGGTGTGTGTGTTGTTCTTAGTATAAGTTAGTTTAAGTAGTGTGTAAGACTAGGGACCGATGACCTAAGCAGTTTGGTCCCATAGGAATTCACACACATTTGAACAGTAGCCCTTGGTTGGCCCGAGCGGGGCTGTCATCGACAGTCCTGTCTCTCTGTATCTCCTCCATGCCCGAACAACATCGCTTTGGTTCACTCCGAGACGGCTGGATACTTCCCTTGTTGAGATCGCTTCCTGGCACACAGTAACAATGCGGACGCGATCGAACCGCGGCATTGACCGTCTGGACATAGCTGAACTGCAGACAGCGCGATCCGTGTACCTCCTTCCTGGTGGAATGACTGGAACTGATCGGCCGTCGGACCCCTTCCGCCTAATAGGCGCTGCTCATGCGTGGTTGTTTGCATCTTTGGGCGGTTTGAGTGACATCGCTGGACAGTGAAAGGAACTGTGTTCAAAAAAATTCAAATGTGTGTGAAATCTTATGGGACTTAACTGCTAAGGTCATCAGTCCCTAAGCTTACACACTACTTAACCTAAATTATCCTAAGGACAAACACACACACGCATGCCCGAGGGAGGCAGTGCATGACTGCAGCGCCTCTGACCGCTCGGCTAATCCAGCACGGCAAAGGAACTGTGTCTGTGATACAATATCCACTGTCAAGGTCTATCTTCACGAGTTCTGGAACGGGAGTGATGCAAAACGTTTTCTGGTATGTGTATGTTGGCGGCAGTATAATCATTCAGTAGTCAGCTTCAAATGCCAGTTCTCTAAATTTTATCAACAGTGCTCCTTGAAAAGAACGTCACCCTCCCTCCAGAGATTTCCATTTGAGTTCCTGAAGCATTAGCGTAATATGCATGGGGGCTTAATTAAATAATATGCAATTAATTTCAATTTTTTAGTCGCTGTGTGTCCGGTTACGCAGTCTCGTAACCGGTTGGCCCTGACTGGTATAGTACGCAATCTGACTGCATTGAATAACAACAAAGAATGAAACAAAACTTCCGTTAACACAATTAATTAGTTAAGTCCCCAGTAACTATAAAACCTACGAAACAACAAAACACAAATGTAACTGTTCTGTGTGTGGAAGTGTGATTCAACATACACATCTGGCATGGTTCTTCCTCAATAAGACAAGGTATTTTAAATACCATTTACACTGAATTAATTAAATAAAACTGAAATACTATACTTGCACATAGAAACCAGAATGACACTCTAATACATGAACACAAGCCAGATGCTTTGTTGACTGAACCTGTGACCAAGAGGCATTATTGTTTAAGACATTTGAAATAAAAATAAAAAAATTTATTACCTTCATATATATTGACGAAACATACACTCTGATCATTACAACATCCGCAATCGAACAGCATCGGCTGTCTCGCCCATCAGAACAACTGCATACAACATGCACACAACTAGTCACAGCTACATCGGAACTCCTACTGCCCACTTCTCAATAAACACTCTCCACGACGACTTCTCGACTGGAACTCTCCACTACCACTTCTCAACAAACACTGCCAGTGGAGGCGGCTGAATAATACTCTTTGGAGGAATCTCTGGCGCTGTGACTCAGTGTAGCCACCTTTCATATGCCCCTCCTCCACGGGCTAGAATTTGATGGATATTTTTTGCCAGCATTGGTGGTGAAAATACCACCAAATTCGACCAAAAAATACTGACAAAAACTAAAAAGTAATATTAATAAGTAAATATCACATAACTAAATAAAGTTTGGCTTTGCACTGACCCTTCAATAACCTAATATATAAATACAGTAAGGAATACAAATGCTTGCGTACATATGATTTTACATAATAGTTTACACAAGTATGTGGTTAAACAATCAGCAATGACGAATAGGTGCAGGTAAGAGTCTCATAACATCTCATAAACAGTAAACACACAAAAAATCAGTTTATATAAATATTCACATAAAATCCTTTCAATAGTTCAATAAACAAGTAGAACTTCTCAGAGTAGTTGACAGTTCCAACAGTAGCATCCAGCAATGATCAACAGGTGCAAATAGCAGTCTCATAACATTTCATCAGCAGTATTTAAACAGCTTCAACAGTGGTACCCAAAAATGGCGAGCAGGCGCAGACACCAACAAGTGACATTATCTCAGTAGAAGCAGTCCATTAGTGGCACCCAGCAATGTTGAACAGGTGCAGACACCAACAAATGACATCATTTCAGCAGAAGCAGTCCATCAGTGGCACCCAGTAATGTTGAGCAGGTGCAGACACCAACAAGTGACATTATCTCAGTAGAAGCAGTCCATTAGTGGCACCCAGTAATGTTGAACAGGTGCAGACACCAACAAGTGACATCATTTCAGTAGAAGCAGTTCCACCAGTGGCACCCAGCAATGTTGAGCAGGTGCAGACACCAACAAGTGACATTATTTCAGTAGAAGCAGCTCCATCAGTGGCACCCAGTAAAGTTGAACAGGTGCAGACACCAACAAGTGACATCATTTCAATAGGAACAGTTCCATTAGGGGCACCCAGCAATGTTGAACAGGTGCAGACACCAACAAGTGACATCATTTCAGCAGAAGCAGTCCATCAGTGCCACCCAGTAATGTTGAGCAGGTGCAGACACCAACAAGTGACATTATCTCAGTAGAAGCAGTCCATCAGTGGCACACAGTAATGTTGAACAGGTGCAAGTAACAGTCCATAATATTCACTATCACTAATCAGACAGCTCATCAGAGTTCATTAGCACAAATTAAACATTTCCAAGCAGCACCCATCATGTTGAACAAGTGCACATAAAAGTCCATAACATTCACTATCACTAATCAGACAGCTCGTCAGAGTTTACCAGCAGAAATTAAACATTTCCAAGTGGCACCCAGCAATGTTGAATAGGTGCAAGCACGAACAACAGTTTGAATGCACACACAATTGCTTTTACAAAATTATTATCAATGCTCTTACACTAAACATACAAATTATAATAAACATACAAATGATATCAGATAATTGTCATATTAAATATTACAAATACACAAATATCAGTAAACCTATAATATTTATGGGTGTCAGTGCAAGCCACAACAAACAAGTAAAATAATATTTAGGAGATAGGTCGGTACCAATTATTTAGGATCAGGAAAGGAAAACACCCAAAACACACTCACTCACCTTCCATCCACATTAAGTACTACTGTGTAATTGAATAGTGTTAACTGTGTAAATGCAATTCTGTCAAAGATTTGATGTTCGACTTGTGTATCAAGTAGTAGTGGCAACAGTGTATAACAGTCAATAATAGTTAGTCAACGTCGTAGTCATCATGTCAAGACCAATGTTTGCCAAGCCAAATCAAAATGTACGGTTGCTGAACAACTGTCAGTGTGCCAAGGTATGCAATTACTTCCTCTCTCCAAAAAAAAGTATATACTGCTTAGTGATTTAACAAAGTGTGTGTGTAGACAATCTTCCTTCCACTTGAGTGTTCTAGTCTGCCATCTTCGTCCTCCTTGTTCCATATAAACCAACAAAAAAAAATATGCTCCTCACTCACTTTACCTCTTACCCACCAAAACTCCAATTATCATCAGCATCACATAATCTTAATACTTCAATAATACCTCTTACCTCAATACATACAAACCTTATCATCAATACCATTTACCTTACCTCTTGTCCACCTAAACTCCAATAATCATCAACTTCACACAATCTCAATACCTCAATAATATCTCTTCTATACGTCGACACATATAAACCTTATTGCCAATATCATTTCACTTCCATAACAACTCTTTCCTCTAGTCAGTCTCCTCGAACAAGTACAGACAAAATCCTAGTGCAAACTTCAATTTATCATGCCATGCAATCCGAAGACACAATGTCCACACACTACCTCTGTGTAGTCCACCTGAGCCAAATCTTCTACTCATTATGAATTATTAAATACATTTTGGTTATCTTGTCCATCATAAAATAAAAGAAATGCATACATGACTAACAGCCTTTAGTTTGAATAACTTTCAGTAAGTAGGTGCGAGTACGTAGTATGAAAGATCACATAAGACTTAGAATGAATAAATCGTAATATTTCACAGTGTGTACACCACTTCAAGAATCATGGCAAAACAGAAGCAAACATGAGGAGTATTTCTTGTGTCAAGTGTCACTTGTTATTTCAATTGCTCACGAAGAATGCAGTGTAATAACTGTTAATGGTCTAAACCCAGTGTTGGTATGTCATGTCGTTAGCTTCCTTCCTATTAGCATACATTTATACAGCTTCCATAAAACCTCCAGCTCATGTGACTTCTATGAAGTTTCTTGTACTAATGTCGTTCGTCGAATTATAGCAGTTCATTTTCTTATCTTAAAAATATAAGGCACTGAGCGTAAGCAAAACATGCAATAGCGAGTAAATATACCAGTGGAGAACAGAATGTCAACAAGTGGATGCAGCACAATTCCTACAACGAGGCTCTGCCAAGCGAACAATCTATAATTAATACCATAGTGTGACCTAAACTCCATGTTCGTACACCGCATATCAGCATTTCTATATACCAAATTAAAGAGTAGTTATGACAACAAACAGAAACGTATAAATATGCAATCCATACGTAAAGCAGCAAATATGTATCTTACATAATAAACAGGTCATTAGCATCATATCAGCATAAGCAAATAAATGTTCATATGTAATCTTAATAAGTAAACATGAAGGCGCAAGCAGATAAATCACAAAGTATAACTTACATACATAACCATATCAGCACAACTAATCAGGTGACAACTATAATTTAAATAAATAAGCACAGCAGGCACATAATAGAAAAATACGACATCAGTGAAAAAGCAGTGCAGCCAAGCGATGCATAATATACACAAGTAACAACCCTGTTCATTAATCAATCATTGTCAATATCAGTTAACACGAAGTATGAATCACGTAATCGCAAGCAGCAAATTACGTCTAAAGTACGTACCAAGTGGAAATATGTTACCTGAAAAATAAACTCAATTAATAGTTACCTTATTAGTTTATTACTTTCTTCTTCGAAATTACACTCTTTCTGAAAATTTCTCGATAGCAAGTCCTCTTAACGTCGGACACACACAGAATTTACCTGAAGTTCTTAAATATTTTATACAACCGTATCCTGAAAAATACTGAACGTTAATAACATAATTTATCAAGTCACTATAGCTTTATACTGAATTTATTCGGAGAAATTACCCTGTGTATTTGTTTACTGCTGTCAGTGCATTCGCTCTGAGCGCTCGATCAGCTGTAGGTACGCGTGACGTAGGTAGTAATTGTTTACGGTCAACGACTGCCTTGTGCGGCGCGCAGAGTTGACTGTTGCTATGAGTATGTGCCGCCGCTGGAACACGGCGCGGTATCCTTGTATTCTCTGCATGTTTACGTATAACTGTTGGTTTCTCGAAAGTATGTCATTCCACAAAAATTTTAACGTTCGATATGTGATGTATTCCCTTAGAGCGCCGAGATTCAAGAGTTTCTACTTCGACAGTGTTATCATGAATAATTTTGCGAACTCTATATGGACCGTTATAAAGCAGAAAAAATTTGCAACACAAGCCTTTTCCTTTGTGAGACAAACGATGAGACTTAATTAACACCTTTTGATCAACTGACAAGGTTTTTAAACGACCAGGACGTTTAGCTGATTTCTCTCTTCTAGCAGCCGCAGATGCAATATTTTGCAGAGCCAGGTTCACAACTTCAGAATGACGCAATTTCCGTGTAGGCGGAAAAGGGACGATTTCAGAAATGCGATTTGTCGGTGCTTTATTTTTTAATATCAATACAGGCGGTAAAGAAGTTGAATCATTAGGGAGTTCATTCAGAATGTTTTGAAAAATATGAAGATACTGATCTCAAGTTCTGTGATTCTGATGACAATAAAGACGACACAATTTATTGATTTCCTTCATCCGTCTCTCTGAAGCGTTAGAATGAGGGTGAAAAAGTGAAATGAAAATTGGTTTAATCTTACGACGCCGTAGAGTACGAAGCCAAATTTTAGAACGAAACTGTGATCCATTGTCTGATATAACCTTATCAACATGACCCACTTCTTTAAGAAAATGTTTGATGAGAGCATTAGATACTGAACGAGCTGTTGCTTTGCGTAAAGGTGTAAAACACACATATTTTGATGTCAATTCCACTGCTACCAAAATGTGCGCAAAACCATTAGTAGAATGGACCACTGGACCGAACAAATCGACTGCAGCCATCTCCTTTAATTTCGCTGGAATGATAGGAAACAACGGTGCTCTGTGAGAAATAGTGGGCGGCTTAGCCTTTTGACATAATTTGCATTTGGCAAGAACAGATCGGCAATAGTTTTCTGCACTACAACGCCGTTATCTTCTATCTCTGGAAATAAGTGTGCACCTAGGCCTTTGTATGATGAGTCCGTCGCCAATCAAAAATCTTTAGGTAAATCCGGATGTGAAAGAAGTGGAGCAGCAACTAAAGCATCATGAAGTTTTTCAAATTCTGATTGAGCTTCCTCATCCCAACACCAATTAGAATTCTTTCCAGATAGTTCACATAAACGAGGTGTGGCCAAATCGTCCAATCTAACAAAGCGTCTAAGAAAATTACGGACACCAAGGAAACTACGAACATCACGTTTTGTGGTAGGAACAGCATAATTACGAATAGCGTCTAGTTTCTCTGGATCAGGAAGAATACCTTCCGTAGAAATAATGTGAGCAAGAGATTTCACCTGAGAACGACCAAATCCAGATTTTTCCAAGTTCACTGTAATGCCAACTCTTGCAAAAATACGTAATAATGAATCCAAAATTTTGTTATGCTCACTCCAAGAACGTTTAGCAATAAGAATATCGTCAACATATGAAGTAATATTGTCATGAAGATAAACAGGTAAAATTTCGTTTAAACTACGAATGAATGCTGCAGAAGATATAGTAAGTCCAAACAGTAATTTCCGAAATCATTTTTGGGTAAAATAGTCATATCCGGTTATTATTTACCGACTCTCTAGATAGATTGATAGTCGAAGAGTTGTTTTGATAGATACAAAGAATAGTAGAAGAGTAGGCAGCGGTGCAGAAAACTAAAAGGGAAATAGCACCACTACAGCTCGGGGCCCTGTGCACGCTACGGCACATATTCACTTAGTGTAGTGAATCCCCTGAGGACTTTTACATCTTGCGGCTAAAGCAATTTGTCTTATCGATTGTGGCAGCATAGTTAAACAAATGCGAATTAATTCAGTCGGGCTATAAGGGCTGGAAAGGAACTGATTCTTTCGAATCATGTCTTCAAAGCATTCTGCTGGCGTGCGGAACTCAGACTGTTCAAAATTACGCTGCATAATAAGACTCTGTCTTGCGTGTTTTCGTTCCAATATGCCGATAGAAATGCATGATAAAAATCATTTAGGTTATTACAATCTCTAATAAGTGCGCGAATGCGCGTCGCCGGTTAGTTTTCTAAATATCCACACATAAATTCCAGTTTGTGACTTAGTGGCCAATTTGGTGGAAGTGCATACATAAATTGATCTAACCATGAACATGGATGTATGTCATTCTTAGAATTGCGAAAGATTTTAAATTTCCGAACAGTTAAAAAGTGTTTATAATCAAAGTTTTCGCCTCGTGGCGACAAAGACCTACCGCGTCTGTCCCAGTCCCAATGTCGATTATTGTCAAGTTCGCGCGCCTGGCGCTCTCTTCTTGCATCTCGTAAATGAAACAAATTATTTTCTTCAAACCCCTCTGCTATCTGTGATTCTAAATTTCTTCTGCTGTCTTTCCCTACGATTTCGCCTTCAATTTGTTTGACTTGCTTTTGTAATGCCTCAAATTCCCTTTTAATGCGTTCATTAAATTTTCCCTGATTTTCAACATGCTTATTTATGTTCTGGTACTCTTCGGTTTCTGCAAATGGCAATGGAGCTGTATCATCTGAATCTCTGTCCCCATTTAGACTAAGACTTGTCAATTTATCTGAAATCTCCTCAACTTTTTCCGATAAGTCACCTAATTGCTCTTTCTGTTTATTTACGTCTTCCGTAAGTGTCGCGACTCGGGTTTCAGTATTGACACATTTAGTAGTTAACTGTTCATACTGTTGTGTTAAGTTATTTATTCTGTCATTTGGTGCGGATTCCTCGATTCTTTCAAATATTTCTTCCTTATCGTGTGCACGTTGTAAATTTAACTCTGAAAATTTTTGTACTATCACGCGATCTCTTTCTTCCTGTTCTCTATCCTGTTCCTTTTGTCTGATTTCTATTGAAATTAATCTATTATTGTGAGCATTCAAAATCGGTTGTACTTCTTCTCTAATTTCTTTCTTTAATTCATCTTTCATGTTTTTGAAACATGTCCCTATTCGTGAGTCTAACCGTGTTTCCATTGTTCCCATATCAATTTTAATTGTTCCTATTTGTGATCCCACTGTTTTTAATTCAGATCCCAACCGGGTTTCCATTGTTCCCATATCAGTTTCTAACCGTGTTGCCAATGTTCCCATATCTGTTTTAATTGTTCTTATTTGTGACCCCAAATTTAATATTGCACCCATCAACTGCTCCATATTAACTGGTTCAAAATTCTTTTCGCTCCTAACATTTCCCATAAAACTAACTTCCTTCGGCATAGCCATAAAGCTATCTGTGTTCGATACTATTCCAGAGTCTTCTGTCGTTAATCTCGTATTCTGAAAATTTTTTGATTGTGAAAAATTTTGAATTGGTTCCGGCCTATTTTCCCGACTTATTAAATTGTTTTCAACTTCATTATTCATCATACTGTTCTCCTGTGTTGGCGAGTTCGCCATTTCAACAATTTCGTCATTCTGACTATCCATCATTTTTGCCTTTTTCATCGATCGCGTAATCATTTACAAAACATACAAAACTCGTCACTATACGAGAATTACACACAATATAACACTTTATCACCAACAATACCATTCACACGAAATGTTTCCCGACAAACACGTCTAACAAACAATTAAAACCTTCATAATTGCACAAAATTGTCAAACATGTGTACAAGACATCAAAAATTAAATTCTGCAAAAATACCATTAGAAGAAAGACAAGACACTACAAATGTTCATTACCAAATCTACACATGCAATATAGACTAAAATTACAAACTACAAACTACTACAACAATACTACTGTCTGCTATTTTTACTATCAAAAGAATTCCAAGGGACGATCCGAAGCAGCGGTCGCCACGTGCATGGGGGCTTAATTAAATAATATGCAATTAATTTCAATTTTTTAGTCGCTGTGTGTCCAGTTACGCAGTCTCGTAACCGGTTGGCCCTGACTGGTATAGTACGCAATCTGACTGCATTGAATAACAACAAAGATGAAACAAAACTTCCGTTAACACAATTAATTAGTTAAGTCCCCAGCAACTATAAAACCTACGAAACAACAAAACACAAATGTAACTGTTCTGTGTGTGGAAGTGTGATTCAACGTACACATCTGGCATGGTTCTTCCTCAATAAGATAAGGTATTTTAAATACCATTTACACTGAATTAATTAAATAAAACGGAAATACTATACTTGCACATAGAAACCAGAATGACACTCTAATACATGAACACAAGCCAGATGCTTTGTTGACTGAACCTGTGACCAAGAGGCATTATTGTTTAAGACATTTGAAATAAAAATAAAAAAAATTTATTACCTTCATATATATTGACGAAACATACACTCTGATCATTACAACATCCGCAATCGAACAGCATCGGCTGTCTCGCCCATCAGAACAACTGCATACAACATGCTCACAACTAGTCACGGCTACATCGGAACTCCTACTGCCCACTTCTCAATAAACACTCTCCACGACGACTTCTCGACAAGAACTCTCCACTACCACTTCTCAACAAACACTGCCAGTGGAGGCGGCTGAATAATACTCTTTGGCGCAATCTCTGGCGCTGTGACTCAGTGTAGCCACCTTTCAAATACTTGCGTATTTTCGAAAATATGTGCTTTCCAAATACGGTGTAATATATCAGACTACTATTACGAATTATAATGTGAAAATGTGAAATTACAGATAATTGGCTATCCTATGAATTTCACTTTAAATGTAATTAGAAAAGTAATCTTTAAAAGTTGTAATTTGCTTTCATTTTAAGTATAAAATACAATACAATATATAACAAACACTATATCTACTCACCAAAAATTCCAATTTTCGTATGAACTACGGAAAACCGTAATTTATTATTCCATAGAAAAATAGTTTCCAGTTTATTCAAAAAATGTAACTAACTTGACCAAAAACAATTCCTCTTGATGCAAAATTATAATATTTTAAAATGTGTACAAACCTTTTCATGCAGGGATTTAGAAATTTATAATTTTTTTCAGAAATATATAAAATTTGTTTTTTTAACTATTTTAATTCTCAGATTTTTGCAGCTCTAAGAACCGAACATTTTCATTCATGTATCAACTTTAATTTATATACAATGCATTCCAGGACGAGTGGTCAGTATTCAGGGACATGAAAGGAATGGTCATTCGAAACCAAAAAGGTCTAAGTAATCATGGCCTCTAAAATGCAGACCTTAAGAGATACGAGCACTTATTTATCTTCGATACTGTAAAGCATATTCCTGCTACTGCAAACTCCTTGCTTTCCATATTTTGAGAGGAGGTAGTAGGGAACAAAACAAGAAAGAGGTAAACATGGGGCCTAAAGTGCATAACTTAAGAGCTATGAGCACTTGTTCCGCAGAAGAGATGTGTTTCGCAGTTGCAAAGATGAAGAAGAGCTCATAGTTCTTAGGGTATGTAGATTAGAGCCCATGTTTGCCGTACAATTTTTTCTTGATTTGGTCCATACTACCACCACTCAAAATATGGGAAGCAAAGAGCTTGTAGTAGAAGAGCTTTGTTTCACAGTATGGAATATGAAGAAGTGCTCATAGCTCTTAAGATCCCATGTTCACTAGAGTTTTTCGCTTCGAATGATAGTTCCTGTCATACCCCTATACTGTATGTCACGGTACGCTCTAAAACAGCTTATTTTTAGCACTTGTCCATGACACATCGAATAGTACGTCTTTTGTGATCAAAAACTGCGCGCGAATGATTTTATTTAGTATTAAAACCGTACGTAATGGTGAGATTATGATTTTGTTGTAATTTTAGCATATGAAATGTGGAAGAAAAGGAAATGTATCCATTCCACTTAAATGTGACGATTTAATTGCGAAATAAATCCAAAGGTGAACGTTCAGAAATTTTTTCTTTACATGCAAAGATATATATACTACAGAGCGACAACTGTCGTTGTAGGAAAGCTGGACAGGAGCAGAAATGATTAGCGAAGCAGTGAACATAGCAAACAGAAGATTTACTTAACTTGTTTTTCCCTAAGTGTACGAAGACTCATTACAAATAATACAGCGAGAAGTAGAGTCCAGCTCTGAGTGTCGACAAGAATGAAGCTCTCTAAACTAAGCGTGAACTTTGGTGTCATAGCGAAGAGGCTCGAAGTGAAAGTGGTCTGCGTGTCTACCGTCGGCCGTCCTATGTCGTGCTGGCAGAGGGCGCTTATAGTCTGGAACCATTGAAGGATGGCTTAGCGCTCAAGCAGCGTTGGGTCCGCGAGGTCTCGCACGAACGCTACCGGCGTCAGAGTGAAACTTGCATTTCCGTTGACAACTATGAAACGCCTTTACGGTGGTATCGATGCATTATGCCACACAAATAAATGTCCGAGGACCTAACCATCCACACATAACATGACGGTTACCACGTTGCATCGAAGAAAAGATGAGCACTTTTCTTTCGTCATACTAATTCTTAAATCAAATTGTGAAAGTGAATATATTGGCTGAAGAAGTACATAAGATTGATAAAAAGTGTAAACATTGCATAGTATTAGAAAGACGGACATTAGAAGAGGTTTGAACCCAGTCACTGTCTAAATTTTCGGAGAAACCATCAGAAATGGCAGCTAAATACGTCTAAGAAGTCAGTCTCGTTCTGTCAATGGTCGTGACAGGGCAACCGTTAGACTTTGGGGTGGGAAACTGTCCCTAAATAAGCTGGAAGGACCAGCGATGATCAATGGCATAAGGACGCAGAAGGCAGTGGAAATCACTACATTAAAGACATACAATGTATATATAAAGGATATGTGGTCTGTAATCGAAAAAGTGTCATGATTATCTCTCCATTGGCTAAAGATCCCGGATTAATCCCTCATTCGGATTGCCGGGAAGGTTCTGCCGAGGTGGCATTAAGCGTAAGAAAAAGAAAAGGTACCATGCTATGAGTCGGACCAAGGAATGTCAGAAGTTTGAACGTGGTACGCAAATTAGAACCGGTGTTTTCTTGCAACTGGATGGGAATGTTTGGTTTTCCCGACAGCTTTAATTCTCACACTGTTCTTGCGTTCTCTCCATTTTTAGTCTATTCCTTTTTATTCTCTCCACTACAAACACGTTTAGGAAACATTCCAAATTTCCTGAATTATCGCTTTTCTCTCAGGATTCTATGGTGCTGTCTCTGAGGTTTTCGTATTGACAGTACAAATTACGAGAGAAAATTAAAGAAGTAGAATAAGCAAAAAATGCTTTAGCTCTTCGCACTCGACAAATACTACCGTCAGCAGGATACATATTCCTATATCTAATATTTCGTTCCTCACGATCTATCACTTTTTTTTTCAGGCGAGTAATCAATAGCCGAAAACAAGAAGGCGTTAAAGAATATAAAAGTATTGCTTCTCAAACAGAAATTTCTCATCAATGACCGCCAGCTGCCACTCTGCTTGAATACAAGAATAAACTGTAACTTTATTCTTCTTATGGGCGTCCTTTTTTCATTTCACGACCAGAATATTTGATTCGGCTTACCTCAGTTATTCCAGCTGATGTGGAACTGATCAAATATTTCCGACATGAGAACAAGTCTTGCAGTAAACGTCTTTTGATCCCGGTATTCGTACATCAGCTGTCACACAAAACGAAACATGTGCCTATCACTTGGTCAATATTGAACTGCAGGAAGATTTCTACCAGCAGCATGAAAATATTTAAAATTTGCTATCATTGTCTTAACTAAAAGCGGCACACTTAACCTGAATTCGGAAATTTATTTTTAACAACCAAATTATCCACCATGGGCAAAATACAGCAACCACAATCCTCATGAAACTGTATACATGTTTTCATTGGATGAAGGAAACATGTAAAACGCAAAAAAATGTTGTATAACAAGATATGACCTAAATAAATTAGTTCATATTGCAGTTCTGCCTACTACGTAGAACAGTATTAAGGTTTGTAGGAGTTACAAAGAAATTATTTTGAATTATACAATTTTTACATTTTGTTGATGTAGGACGAGAGAATCCGTTTATTTTATGAAGAGTTTATTACAGATTTGTCACAGTTGCAGTATATATTTTGGTGAGTAGTTTCAAACTGAGTGGTTCATTCTCAAGCCTGACCTATTCAGCCTGCACAGAAATTGCCCAACTAAAATTGGAAATACGTGCATCACACAGTGAGAGTAGTTAATGTTACAAAATACAGAATATACCGATGCTCATTATACATATATATAATCTTGAATTTAAGCAGGCACCAAACTAAAAATAGCGGTTGAGCAAAATTACAAAAATGTGCTGCAATGTCTAGCCTCCGGGACACAGCAATAATCTTTATGGAACACCTTATAAAATGTTACAGGTCGTCTCATATTTTCTACATTGGGACATAAACCGAAAAGTTGGCACACCAAATTTGTAAGATTCATACTACAGCTACATATGTAATTTTGGTTATTCAGTCCTTTAGAACTTCTACTTCCACAGAATCGCAGTATATTCAGAGAAGTAAATATGACAGACCTGCCTGCCCAGAAGGAATACACATAGACGTTATATGTAATAGCTTCTCCTGTTTCAGAAACATGTACGCGAAGTACCACAACTAACGTCATTTCCTATGGCATTCATCCTATTTCTGTCTCTCAACAAACAGAACACTTGATAAAGACTGCGATTACAGTGGAGCGGCGCAGCACGATCAGAGCACTTCGAACACCTTCTGTAAATGGACGTTCATGCCACCTTCGTGACCTTCAAAGACCTCACTGTTACACATCACTGGATTCGTCTCGATAGCCACTATCAGAAAATAAGTACCAAACTATAGCATCCCATTTAAAAAAACAAGGTTGACCTTGATAGCTCTGAAGCGACCCCACCTGTTTACAAAAAACCAACGTCATATTATGGCCACCGTTGTCCCATGCAACATTTGTCCCATAAACTTTTCAGCTCCTAGAATACTTTCGGAGTTATTCTTGGTGGCAATAGTTAGTGACTCGTCCTGTGTATATACAGGGTGTCCCATTTCTCTTATATCCTAAATAACTGTTTGTCCAGATGGAAATTACAAAATGTTTCAAGCAAACGTTCTTTAGCTGTCAGGGGGACATCTATCAGCATGATTGGCTTCGTTGTAGCTTAATTTTTTACAGAGATATGAACAGTGGTATGGCTTTTTGAAATGGCACCCTGTATTTTTTATTCGGTAATTCATTTCCTCTCCTAAAGACCTTTTGAATAATGTATCACATTGTACCATTGACTGAAACACCACGTTATTAATTACATAAAACAACATTGACTTTGAGCCCGGGATCACAAACTCGTCCAGTTGCTGGAGTTGTAAGAAAACAAATGAAAACCAAGTAAAAACATAGCACAAAATTGACTTTGACTCTCCTGTACTATTGCCCAGGAATAGAACATTCAAAGCTGCTCAAACTAGTGACCCTGCACACCGATACACTGGTGCACTCGTTGAGTGAAAGAATTATTTACTGCTTCCAGTGTTGCCTGTTGAAGAGCTTTACAAGCAAGCACCATACGTTCCTGCATGTCCTCTGGAGTTGTTGGAATATCGCGATAGACAAAGTCTTTAATGCATCCCCAAAGAAAGAAGTTGAGAGGATTTAAATTAGGAGACCTCCTCGACCAATCCATCTGGCAGGATACCTTCGGTTCAGAACACGACGTGCACGCAAGGCATTACGTGCTGGACATCCATCGTGTTGATACCACATAATCATTCTGGTTCTTAGCGGCACTTCATCCAGAAGAGGAGGAAGAATTCGTCTGAGGAAGCTGGCATACGCTGTGCCGTTTAGACTACCATTGATGAAATAAGGGCCAATAATTGTAGTACCAAGCATCTCTCACCAGACGTTAACCCTCCATTGACGCTGATGTTCCACCTGTCTAAGCCATCGTGGGTTGTCGCTGGACCAATAATGCATGTTGCTTGTATTTACCTGTCCTTTGTTTGAGAAGGAACATTCGTCGGTAAACAGAACATTGGAGAAGGAGTTCGGGTTGGCGAGGATTTGCTGCTGTGCCCACTGTTAGGGCTGTACCCGATTCTGGAAATCATTCCTACGCAATTCTTGATGTAGGTGTACATGGTAATGATGGAACCGGTGACGTGTAAGAGTACGATTTACACTGGTTTTAGGAATGTGAATCTTGAGTTCAAGTTGACGTGTGCTCACATGTGGATTCATAGCAACGGAAGCGAGAACAGTAACTTCAGCAGCTTCGTCTGTGCGAGTGCTACGACGATTGCCTAGTCGTGGGTTGAAACTTCCCGTTTCCTGAAGCGTCGCAAGAATACGAGAAAACATCCGTCGGGAAGGTGGGTTCTTGTCAGGATATAGCTCTCTGTACAGTTCCGCTGCTTACGTAACATTTCGCCCACCTTCAACAACAACAATAAAAGAAACGTTATGTCGATGCAGTTTGTAGGAAGGACAGACTTTACTGTATGGCTACTCTACACAACAATATTTAAAAGGACTAAACTACTGTACTAAATGTACCTGTACATAAGGAAACAGTATTGCAATTGCTGTTCTGCTAACTAACATTCCCTATAGATGAGTAGTATCTCTACCTTCTCTTCGTTGGTCTACATTCTACTCACACAACTCTTCAACTGACGATGGTTGACGGAATGATGGGTGTGGATTCTACTTATGTTTACATTTGTCCTCTGTCAACGTCAGCACGTAGATGTGTTCCATTGCCCCGAGTACCTGCACTAAGCGCTGCGAGCGTCAACGTCAGTGTTGTGTTATGTAAGTAATAATTTTGTGTTTCAGTGAATGGTACACTGTGATGCATTTTTGAATAGGTGTTTAGGAGAGGAAATGAATTACCAAATAAAAAATGTAGGGTGCCATTTAAAAAAAGTCATACCGCTGTTCATATATTTTTAAAAAACAAAGCTACAGCAAAAGCAATCATGCTGACTGATGTCCCCCTGACGGCAAAAGAACATTTGCTTGAAACATTTTGTAGTTTGCATCTGTACAAACAATTATTTAGAGTGGTCAAGATAAAGGGGATAAAATTATATGTGTATGAGATGAGAAAAGTCTTTGAAATTGTGTCCTTTCATTTGTATAAGTACCTAAACCTGGTTTCAGGCTGAATCCCTGAACCCTCCATTTACGTTCAATGCAGAGGTTCCAGTCCAGAACATGGAGAGCCTTGGCAATTCTGTCCACTGCTGTGCCAAGGCAGTTTAGTGGCTAACGCTCCTGTCTAGTAAACAGGGGACCCAGATGCGATTCCTGACTTTGGAAAAAATTTTTACTCGCCACTTAAGTCTATATACATAAAATTGAGAAAACATCTGTAGTTATTTGCATATCCCGCTGGATAAGGAAGTTAAACACATTAACCGTAAGACAAGATACTATCCTCTTTTGGTGCTACTGTTTGCCAAATTCTTGTTTCGATATCTCAGACCGTTTATGAGATACAAGGCTTTTATGACTAATTCATTGTTCCTTTGTGGTCTGGGTGTGCGAGTGGAACAGAGTGCGCTATACATAATCCATTTTCTCGAAAATGGAGTGTTATACAGGTCCATACCAAGCTCAAAGAATAGTTCAAGATGTTAACTACATTTGGTATGCAGCAACATAGTGTCGTAGCCTGCACCAAACGCAAATTCATAGCGACCTCTAATTTTCGTTACAAACTACTCGATTTTCTTGCAGTAACTTGCTTGATTGCGAAAAATCACCATAACTATGACATTTTACGGAATCATAATTAGTTCTTATAAAGCTGGTGAACAAAGCTATGAGATGTAAGAGAATGAATTTTTTTACCGAGTACTTTATTTGAAATCGTTTGAAAAACGTCTGGTTCGCGCGTTTGTTGCCCACTTAGGCGAGCCTCTTGACTGGTGCTCCACCGCCTAACACCATCACTTGTGGACGCGAAGCAGCGCCGCGGCAGCTGCCCGATGCACGGCTCTCCTCTACTCCACTGTAATCCAGGACTTAGGTGAGTTTATCCTAAAGGCAAGGTGCAGGTAAGTGGAAAGACGACAGGAATAATTTTGAACAGGGTGTTAAGGGTTTATTCGTTTAGTCCTTGACCCAGGATAATGAACATATGGTTTCTTGAAAAACATGTGCACATTGAATCATAAAAGGACATTTACTTCATTCGAGTTAAACCATATTTGTAGGAGTAATAAGGGTTTTACTGACTCGGTGTATTGTATGTTAGCTGGGGACCTAGAAACGACGGATAGGCTCAGTCCCCGCCACAGCTGCATTGGTTCACAACCCCACGACGACTACCGCAGTCCACTTCACCCCTCCGCCGCCCCACACCGAACACAGGGTTATTGAGCGGTTCGGCCCCCAGTGGGCCCCCCAGGGAACGTCTCACACCAGACGAGTGTAGCCCCTGTGTTTGCGTGGCAGAGTAATGGTGGTGTACGCGTACGTGGAGAACGTGTTGTAAGTAGGCTGTTCAGGTTTTTTTATTGGTAACGCCACGTAGCGCTCTGTATGAAAATCACTGGCTGTGCTGTGTGCAGTCTGCGGCTGGTTTGCATTGTTGTTGGCTATTGTAGTGGTGGGCAGTTGGCTGTTAACAGCGCATAGCGTTGCGCAGTTGGAGGCGAGCCGCCAGCAGTGGTGGATGTGGGGATTGAGATGGCGGAGTTTTGAGAGCAGATGATCTGGACAGAGACAGTAAATTTGTAAGACTGGATGTCATGAACTGATATATATACGTATTATGACTTTTGAACACTATTAAGGTAAATACATTGTTCTCTATCAAAATCTTTCATTTGCTAACTATGCCTATCAGTAGTTAGTGCCTTCAGTAATTAGAATCTTTTATTTAGCTGGCAGTACTGGCGCTCTCTGTATTGCAGTAGTTCGAATAACGAAGATTTTTGTGAGGTAAGAATTCATGAAAGGTGTAGGTTATTGTTAGTCAGTGCCATTTTTTTGTAGGGATTATTGAATGTCAGATTGCGTTGCGCTAAAAATGTTGCGTGTCAGTTTAGTGTTGATCAGAATAGGTAAAGAGCGAAATGTCTGAGTACGTTCAGTTCTGCTCAGCTGTTCGAAAATCAAATAATGTAAGATGTTTATCAGCACAGTAATTCATAAATTTTTCTAAGAGGATGTTTCATCAAGTACTTGGTAATTTCTTTTGTAGAATAAGTTGTGGTACACCATTTAATTACATAGACATTAAGATGTGAATATACATTTCCCTTATCTGCATTGTTGCCTTTAGTGTAATATTTTTTCTGCTTGAGCTTTGTCATGTTTAGGTATAAGTTATTGCATTTGCTGCTGCTGTTTGCCAGGCATAGTGCTACTGAATTTTACATTGTATTAAGCCAGTTTTACTACTGATTTATATTTCATGTTGCTGCACATTGGCTCATATTAGTTGTAATATTGCATTTGCTTTGCTAATTTGTATTTACTGCTGCTTGCTTTGCCAATTTGCATTTTTTGTCATTGCTGTTTGTGTTAATTGTTTTGCGTTGCTGCATTGCCTCGTCCCTTAGTTTATGCATCTGAGCTCAGTAGATTTAAGTTAGCTTAAGAGGGGGTAGACTATATAACAGAATGAGTTGTGATGAATTTTTTTTTTCGTGTCAGAAGCACCATGGATACAGGAATATAAAAAAATGAATAGCACACAGAAAAAAAACTAATTACAGGCATATGAAAATATATATAAAATATATATACAAATATGTGTGCACAGAAACAAAATGTTATAGGCATTTGGCCCATAAGCAGGCTACGTCGACAGCATTTGTGGTTGCCAACATCAGATCCTCTAAAGTGCAGTGTGGAGGACATTCAGGGCAGTTATACATGTGCTGGGTCGTCTGCACCTCTCCACAGTCGCAGAAATTAGATGTAGTAGAATATCCCCACTTCAGAAGGTTATCTCTTGACCGTGCAGTGTTGGTGCGTAGCCTGTTTAGTGATCTCCAGACCACCCAATCCTCATCGAAACCTGGTGCCAATTCTTCCTTTGGTTCCATCCAGTGCCCTTCTCCCGACCGCTTCCATCTCTCCGCCCTAGATCCAGGTTGGTCGCTAAAATCTTCGGTTGCTCTGAGAAAACTGCGTCTAGATTTCAAGCGTTTGGTGGCTGGCTGAGTTTTGTGGATGGGGTGGCTCTCTGCCATCTCAGCCCTCGCTCTTTCACTATAGGCTGCCGCTTCTCTTCGCACTGCATGAGGTGCAATCCCAGCAAGATGGTAGAGCTTGTCTGTTGGCGTCGGTTTCAGACATCCAGTGACGAGCCTGCAGGTCTCGTTCAGAGCAATGTCGACCTGTTTAGCGTGGGTAGAGTTGTACCAGACACTGCTTGCATATTCGCCTGCTGGGAAGCAAACTGCTAGTGCTGTGGTCTTCACTACCTCTGGCTTTGCGCCCCAGGAGGAGTTCGTTATTTTCCGAAGAATATTATTTCTGCCGCTCACCTTAATTTTGGTGTTAATACAGTGCTGTTTATACGTCAGAGCCCTGTCTAGGGTCACTCCTAGGTATTTGGGGTTAACGCAGTGTTCGAGGTGTGTGTCCTTCCGCAGCTTACGGGATGCCTGCTTGTTACGGAGATGGAAGGCACAAACTTGTGTTTTTCTAGGGTTCGGCTTGAGTTGATTGTCGGCGTAGTACTGACAGAGCATGTCTAGCGCATCCGTGAGCTTTGTCTCAACATCCTCAAAGGAGTCACCCTGTACGGCCATAGCACGGTCATCGGCGTAGATATAGTTTTCCGTACCAGCTGGCAGTGGTTGATCATTGGTGTATATGTTAAAAAGTAAGGGTGCCAGTACGCTGCCCTGAGGGAGACCATTTTTCTGGGCCCGCCACCTGCTATGCATCCCTTGGAATTCCACAGAGAACCTACGGTTCTCTAACAGACTTCTAACTGTGGATGTGAATTTAAAGTCCCTGGTAATGGCATACAGCTTCTTCATTAGCAGACGTAAGTTGACGGTGTCATATGCGGCTGTCATGTCTATAAAGGCGACACCGGTTATTTTCCGGTTCTCATAGCCGTCTTCAATCAGCTGCGTGAGGTTAATTACCTGAGATGTAGTGCTTTTCCCTGGGCGGAAACCTGCTTGTTGGGGGATTAGGTAGGGTTCTATGGCACTGGAGAGGCGATCCTGGAGTATTCTTTCAAAGATTTTAAAGATATGGCAGAGAAGTGATACGGGTCGGAAATTTCTGGGGTCATCAGCATTTTTGCCTGGTTTTAAAATGGCAATAACTTTAGCCTTCCTCCAGATTGTGAGAATCTGACCTGTTTCCATTGAAACACGTATGTAACGTAGCAGCGATGGTGAAGCATGATAAAATCTCTGACCAGAGAGCCATTTATCGTAGTTAGTCTGCGCTTGACCGCGCGAGTGTTGCGAGCAGTACGCTAGTAGTCGTCGTGCAGAGCAGTCGGTCAGTAGTAGCAGCCCAGTGCAGTTGTGTGATGTAGTCTGTCGGCAGTAGTGGTCTAGTCCTGTCACGGTCGCGAGCGGGACGCAGTCGGCGATCGTCGACATGGCATTCTGGTCAAGATGCGGAATGAGGTATATAGTTAATTAAGGTAATCATCAGATAATGTAAAGTTTATTTATTGTAATTAATTTTCAACAAGTGCCCCAATAATAATTTTGATTTCAAAGCAATTATTAACAAAAAAAATCATTTAATTGAACCAGCGATTTCCTTCCATTTCCCTTAAAGAAAAGTTTCAGTTAAATTTCAAAAAAAAAAAAATATTATTTGCAATGCAGTTCCTCCAAGCCGTGGCCAATAATAAGAGCAGAAATTTGACATGCAGTTTCAATGAGGTAAGAAATTAATTATGATTTTTTTTTTGCACAGGGCCAAAGACCGATATTTCGGTTTAATTGAATTTTCATTATCACTGAGATTTTCTTATCACTGAATTAACTTTCATTTTTTTGTGAGGAACTTGGGTCAGATTGCTTATTTTGTTTAATTGTCATTGTCAGTAGATTTCATTGCGGGAGGTTACACTTGGCTCCCATTTATTATTATATTTTTTATTTAAATATTTCTGTGGGGACGATATTGCTTCTTGGCTCCATTTCTATATTAAATATTGTCTTATAAAATTTTTGTGGGGAGGTTACACTTGGCGATACCCAGTCCAGGATCGTATTTCGTTGAGAATCTTTTGAAAAACAGTCAGATATCTGCTCTTATTTGCTTAGATATAATTAGGATTTGGCGCAACGCTTTTACTAATCTTGTGACTTTCTTTCTACAGGTCAACGGCAATTCGTTGCTCTGTTGTATTTGTGTGTTGTTTTTGCATTGTGCTTATTTATTTTGTGAAAAATTTTGACTATTGTAAAAATGCCGCGAAAGACTGTGAATAGTGTATCGCGAGGTATTATGAATGAAATTACCGACCCAAACAACTTTACCGATAGGACATGTGACACGCAGTGTAATGATGACAATCCTGCGTTCACTAACAATCAGTGCATTACAACCACTAATGATGACTTTTATCTTAATGATGAACAAACGAACTCAATTGTCTCGTCTGTTAATTTGACGACAATTGATGACGCGGGACGCTCTATTGTAATGAGCGCTGCCGAGCTTAACACACCCGATTTGGAAAATTCAAGTGACCTACAGACAAATTTTTGCAATGAAAATAACCAGGATATTCAAAGTACGACGGATTCATTTAATCTCGAAATAGTGACTGACAGTGTAAATTCGACTGGCAAACCTTTTTGTAAATCTCAGAATAACCAAATGGTTACAGAAAACGAGACAATTCCAGATCCACCACTAAACAGCACAGAGAATATAAACGCTAGTTTTGACTTGGTACGAATTATGAGAAGTTTGCTACAACAGCAAAGTGAGGAAATAGACAACAATTTCAAACAACAGAACGAAAAACAAGACAAACTTAGTAACTACACGTAAGTTGCAAAAACAGATTAATGCGTCTGATTCTAAAACCGATGATCAGGTTAAAATACTGACTGAAAAATGTGATGAATTGGCCAGTCGTTTTGATGTTATCGAAAATACTAATGACAATAAATCAGACGATACTGCACCGGTTTCATTTAACCAAACACCTGAATTTCGAAATTTACAGCAGACAATTAATGAGATCGATTCGTCTAATAACATGTTGCGTAGAAAATTGTCGAGTTTACAACAAGAAGTAACAGAGATGAAAAGTATTTCAGTTAATAACACATCGCAGCAGACACCACTTCGCGAACATCTGGCAGACTCGCGCAACGCGTATAATTTGGGTAATCTACAGAGAGTACGGGACTTAGATTCCGAACAACCACAGTTCAATAGATTCTCTTACAATCCTGCACCTGTTCCATCACACAGAGACGATAATTTTGATTACAAACATTTTCTGTCAGTGAGAAAGTTTAAAGTATTTAAAAACGACAGAACACAGATTCACCCACTGGATTGGATACAACAGTTTAGCTTTGCTTTTCCACCGACTTGGCCTGTAACACATAAACTTGAATTTATTTGCAGTTTTTTTGAAGGCGAACCGGCAACTCGTATGAGACCGATCGCGAGACAGTGTTACTCGGTAGAGGAATTTCAGAATGCTTTTCTGTCAGCGTATTGGTCGAAGACGACACAGCGCGGAATGAAAGATCAACTAATTAGTTTGCCAAATTATGAGAACTCCAATTTTCCGAGTGTCACGCGATTTTTTGAGCATATGTTCCAACAAAACCAGTACCTAAGCGAACCGTACAGTGAATCCGCACTTATACAATTATGCATTTCTAAATTACCACGGTCATTACGAGTGCCACTTCTAACGGGGCAGCAAAAGGAAAACATTTCAGCATTCAGAGATCTTTTACAGCTCTTGGAAGTACAACAATCTGATTATTCTTTTGTAAACAAAAACTTTTCGTATAATAACCAAGGTCAAGAAACTTACAGTAATTATGATCAGGGACGTAATTTCAATAGAAAAGGTAACAGACGCTTTAGGAACGACAACTACCAAATCTTTAATAACAGCCAAAATTCAGATTATCAATATCGTCAAAATTTTCAGCAACAGGAAACACATTTTGGTAACAATAGACGTTTTCCACCACAACAGCATGAAAGTCAGCCGGTTGGAATACATAACCAACAATGTAATGCACAAGGTCAACCAGGCTTTAATGTTCCGCCGCGTGCACGTATAGTCCCAGATCCAACAAATAGTAACGCACGGCAGCAGGGAAACAACTACGTACAGAGAAGACAGTATTTCAATTCCTATCGCAATGCACCGTATAGGAATGACTTTCACGACAGACGTAAAACCAATGAGCATAATTACCAACATACGTTTAATAACAGTCGGTCTTACCAGCGACAAAGTAATCAACAAGAACATATTCTCATGAATGAACCCGACAGTAGGTATCATCCAGAGCGTAATACGTCTGGAAGAAGTAATAGAACAGTTCAAATAGTAGAAATGCCACAACATCGAGCTGAAAATAGTAACACATCAGATAGAATCTGACTAGATACTGTACAAGTCGCATCTTCCAGTAACACAAGCACTACCTTTGACACGCAAAATGTAGTTCACGAAAATGTAATTACTTTTGACGACATACGAGACACTCTTTTACAGGAAAGACATGTTGTTCAGAAAACCATTTCACATCCTGTTATCGAAATTAAAATTGGTTCATCGAAATTCTCAGCAGTAATTGATTCCGGATCACCTATATCAGTAATAAATGAAGAAACTTTTAACGAGTGTAACAAAGAGAATACCTATCCGACATTACCTTTAGGCAAAACAAAAGTAAAAGGAGCAGTATCGAGTAAAGGAGTAGACGTTAAATTACAGACGCATTTATCATTTTGTATTGGAGGTCATACTTTCCACTCAAATTTTTGGATTGTTCCTTTATTGACAACAGACGTAATTTTAGGTACTAATTTTCTCGTACAACACGATGCAGTGGTTGATTTTCAAAATTCTTATTTAATGCTAAAGGACGAAAATGTACAATTGGCTTTAGAGTTTCAGCATTCATTGTCTGCGGAAGAACAAACAATTAACCGCACAGAGGTCATTTCCGCAACACGTAACATAGACTGTAATCCCACATTGTTCACGGATACGTACGTACACAACTATAATACTCCAGACGAAGCTGACTACGACGTAATGCAATTAATTTCTGATAAGGTTAAAGAGAGCAGTGCAAATACAGACGACGAACGCACGCAGTTACACAAAATTCTTTTACAGCAAGCTCCAGTTTTTGACAACATTCCTGGTACTATGTCCGGTTTTATGTATGAATTTCAAGTCAAACAGCACGACACATTTAAAGCAAAGCATTATCCCATTCCATATATTCACAGAGAACAAGTTAAAAAAGAATTGCAGGATATGCTTGATCAAGGAATTATAGAACCGGCAGTTAGTCCGTACATAAACCCGCTACATATTGTTAAGAAGAAAGATGGCTCACTTCGCCTTGTACTTGATTCACGTCACATTAATGACATTATTATTAATGAAACAGATCGACCACAGACTTTAGAGGAACTTTTACAGAAATTTCATGGTACTGCTATTTATTCTACACTAGATTTGAAATCGGGATTTTGGCAAATTCAACTTCATCCAAATTGCAGAAAATATACAGCTTTTCTCTGTTTCGGCGACTGTTATCAATTTTGCAAATTACCATTCGGATTAACTATTTCTTCAGCAGCTTTTATTCGCGGTTTGTACACAATACTTCCGACAGAACATAAAGACAGAATTACAACGTATGTAGACGACATTCTTATCGCAGAAGCTAACTGGTCTGAACACAATCTGATTCTTGAACAACTGTTACAAACTTTTCGTGCACAAGGACTTACAGTTAATCTTAGTAAATCGCACTTTGGCAAAACTTCTATAAAATTTCTTGGACACGTAATTTCAGCAGAAGGCATTGCACCTGATCCGGAAAAACTTCAAGCTCTACGTGACATTACTGTTCCTACGACGAAGAAGCAATTACGCAGTTTTTTGGGCTTAATTAATTTTTTTCGTAAATGTATTCATCACTCTGCTTTAGACACACCCAGATTATGCCAATTAACAGGTAAAAACAGTATTTGGTCTTGGGATAAGCAAGCACATTCTGAATTCATGAACCTGAAACATGCTTTGTTGAATGCTCCACTTTTATCGCACCCAGATCTTACCAGAAATTTTTCCATTGCCACTGACAGTTCCAATACCGCTTTAGGCGTACACATTTTCCAGGAAATTGAAGGAGATGGTTCTACAGTAATTAAAAACATCGCATTTGCAAGCCGCATTCTGTCACCTGCTGAGCGAAATTATTCCGTTACAGAACTGGAAACATTATGTGTTGTATGGGCTTTCACGAGATTTAGGCACTTTCTTTATGGCAGACATACCACCGTCTACACAGACCACAGAGCGATACAATTTTTACTTTCGGCTAAATTCACTCACGACAGATTAAGCAGATGGAAACTTTATTTACAGGAATTTAATTTTACAATAGTTCACATTCCCGGCACACAAAATGTTATAGCAGACGCACTATCCCGTTCTCTGAGCAACAATCAGCAAGACGTAGCAACCAACTTCTGCAAAACAAATTTCAGTGTCATGTACATTCAGCAAGTTGCATTTGAAAACTTTATTTCATCGTCATTACAGGACATAGCACAAGAACAAAATAAAGACAACGTGTGGAAAGAAATTAAACACCTTTGGCAAGATAGGAATAATGTTACGATTAGAAACCATTACACTGTACGCAGTGACATTCTGTTTCGCCGCACTCATCCTGACAGCAACAATTGGTTATTATGCATTCCTGACGAACTGGTTAACAAATTAATCTGGTACACTCATTTAAGTTACGCACATTACGGAGCAAGAAAATGTTTTCTTATACTGAGACAGAACTGTTATTTTACCAACATGGAGAAACGTATACGACGAGTTTTAGCGTCTTGTAAAATTTGCCAGAAAGCTAAATCAGACACCACTTCACATATTCCTCCTTTATATCCCATTATACCTGTTAAATTAAGACATATGGCCGCTGTAGATATTTTTGGTCCGATTCCGAGAACTTACAGAGGTTTTTGCTACATCTTTGTCGCTGTTGAGCTCACTTCAAAATTTGTTACTTTCACTCCATTACGCAAAGCTACTGCTAAAACTGTTTCGAAAGCATTTGTAAAACATTTTCTATTTCATGTAGGGCATGTGATGAAAGTAATTTCTGACAATGGATCACAATTTCGTTCTGGCATATGGACACGCATGTTACGAGCTAGAAACATTTCTCCGATTTATATATCCAAGTACCATGCTTCTTCGAACCCTTGTGAACTGTTAATGAAATAAATTGGTAAGCTGTGCCGAATATACTGCCACAAAAGACATATTGATTGGGATACACACATACTCTCATTCCAAGATGTAATTAATTCCATTCCAAATGAATCCACTATGCTATCTCCGTCTGTTATATTGAAAAACGTTGAACCACCAAACAAAATTAAAGAATTAGTAAACTTCCCTAAATTTCGTCGACTAAGACACCACGAAATAATTGACATTGCGCTGAACAACATCAAACGTGCCGCAGAGCGCCGGAGAAGACAGCAAAAACAGGTTTGTACACGCCGCGACTTTCACGTTGGACAGAAAATATTAGTACGTACACACTATTTATCCAGTAAATTAAAAGGTAAGTGAAGTAAATTTGAACTTCTATACGCAGGTCCATATCGGATTCGCAGCATCCCTCACCCCAACGTTGTACACGTCGAAACTTTGAGAACCAGAAAATCGAAAGGCAACCACCATTGGTCAAATATTAAACCCTTTATTGAATGAAGACACTGTATGATTCAACACACTATGATGCCATTTACTAATTTTTTTATGACCACTTATGCAACTATATTCACATGACTAATTACTGATGATTATCGTATTTTTTCTTGGCAAGTGCCCGGCAAGGTAAGGTTAGCAGGTCGCTTTTCTTGTCGTTACACATCAGACCGTGCATATTTTTCCAGATGAACTTACGTAGTTTATGAATAATTATGCAATTCTATGTAGTGACGTATTAATTTTATCAAATTCTCTCTCCATTAAAGTCTTTAATTCTCGCCTCTATTAACTACAGTACATACAAGCTGAACACAACGAACGTCACATTTTGTCTTTTTATGTACGATTGTTTTCAGTTTTGTTTGTATGCACTGTGAAATAGTTAAGATATAACACACAGCAGTTGACTTTGACATTTTTGTTGCCCTATGACACCTCAAGATCGTGACTGTTCTACATTTTTTGCTGCTGCATTGTATTATTCTGTGTACATTTTTGCATCTGAACACTGTCAATGTCTTTGACACATTACGTTTTCTGTCATGTTATGCTGTATGGTTAATTATGTTACCATAAACCAGTCATTATTTAGTGGGTATATGATTTAAATGCAAGACATTAATCTTTGTTCATCAATTTCAGAAAGAAATGATGCGTGTAAGAAATAAATTCAACAGAAATGGGAATTTCACCTACGGAATAAACGAAAGAAGATGCAATAACTTGATGAGGAAGAGTAAATGGATCAGGATTAACAAGCATTAACAAGAATATACTATGCTCATCGTAGAATAGCAGTCTTAACTAATTTTTTCTTTCAGAATACAAGGTGATTGATGCAGGCTGTCAGACAGAACTACACATCTTAGTTTTAGTGATGAAATATGCTAGAGATAAGGAATAGTTGTATAATGAGTAATGAAGTGATTTTTGCAGATGGTAATGAATGCTGATGAATAATGATGAAGAATATGCTGTTATGAATAATGAAGTTTTTCTTTACAGGTGATGATAATAATGAAGTTATGATAATATGGATAATGAAGTGATTGATAATGAAGTTTTTTCTTTACAGGTGAGGATAATGTTGAAGTTATGTATTTATACTATGTAGTTATTTAGGTATTTGTTGCAGTTTGTTTTGACAGCAGGTGTTATATTGCACAGTAGGATGACGGAAAGTTTTGGAAAGGACAGCTATGGAACACATTTTTATACACATTTCACTACCTGTTAATTCGAAGTTCACTACTTTTCAGCATAGTGTGCATTTCTTCTTTCAGGTCAATAATCCATTTTGTATTTTTTCCAGGAGAAGCTTTTCATGATACTTACTAAACCTGTTAATTATTATACCTGTTCTAGTACTTGCATTTTTATTTATTTTTACCCATTTGTGTCTATCATTTGTAAATGTGATCACATATACTGCCTTGTTACATAACCTTGCTACAGCTGACTCATGACAAATGACGTTACCTATCCTCATTTGCAGCAATAGGTCAAAATCAAATAGTGTTATGCCTCAGCAATTAATTATCGATCCCAACGCAATGCATTGCTAAAAGAGGTATTACCAGTCCCACATAATGTCACTAGTTTATGATAATTCTGAATAATACTGATCAACTCTGAATAGTATGTCACTTCAGTAATGACTTCTTAATGATACAAAAAAATATATATATATATAAAATAATGCTTTGTAACTGGCCAAGGACTGCCACTGTTTATTGTAATGAGACTACTTATAATGCCCATGATTATTAATGCTATGACTGTAATTAACTGATTTTTAATAATGACTTCGTAATGATCTGAATAATACTGAATGATGAACAATGTTTTATTCTATTCAATACTTGCTGGCCACTGAGTGCCAATAATTAATGTCACTCAATGAATTATGTTATTAATTATGCCATTAATTAGCTCTTGTTTTCAATGTTGATACTTTGTAACTAGAAAGGAATGTGATTGTTTAATAATGCTTTGTAATTAGGGGAAGGCTAATGATTAATACTATATTGGAATGACAAATGATTAATTAACTATGCTATACTTTGTAACTGGAAAAGAATGCGATTATTTAATAATGCTTTGTAACTAGGAAAAGAAGGCTACTGATTCTACGTAAAACAATTAATGAACATTTTTCTGTAATACTACATACATGGTACAGAAATGTTCAATAACTGGGCTATGAATGCCGCAAACTACTAATTAAGAATGGTATGTGACTTAATATCCTTCGCCTTATGAGCTAACTACCCTGAATTACTGCAATGTCCATTTGTCCTGCCTATCCTAGTGATCATGGAGCACTATCTTTGGTTTTGCACTAATTCTACGTTGGTGTGCCTTGTAAGAGCGTGGTGTTGACACGACATGCTGTCCACCACCGTGAGCGATGAAGACGTTATTATGGTCCCACTGTTTGGTGCACCTCGTGCACTGCCAAAATGAGAACATGGAACATTACTACGACAGTTCAGTGTCTTGGCTACACTGATAAATTCCGATGGGAAAAGAACTTCAAATTGTGTCACTTGGTGTTGTACTTCTGTGGAAAGATATGGACTTTCACAACAGCTGTGTGCAATCTAAAGTGCTACAACCATGATGCAATCCTTCCCTTTCCTATCCTAATTCTTGTCACATAGTGAAAATCATTTTTTTGCTAACATCATTTATGTTCATGGGTTATACATTTTTTTTTTCGATTCGCTGAACTCCAGTGCGAGTACACTTATGGCACTTGTCGACATGATTTTTTGCCATTATGTTTATTTATTGCGAAAATGCTAAAGACATTTTTTCGATTTGTTCTGAAGTACAGTATATGTACACTCTTGTCTTTTATATTGTATATACATTTTTTATTTTAATGATATGTTCTGAACTACAGTGCATGTGCACTTATGTTAGGTGTTAATATGTTTTCTACTGAACTTCAGTGCCTGTGCACTTTTCTCATTTTTCAGTATGATTTGTACTCATTCTGTATGTTCAATACTTCAGTGCATATGCACTTATGTCATTTGTTACTCATTGTATATACATTTCGTCATTTGCTGATATGTTCTCAACTCCAGTGCGAGTACACTCATGTCACTTATCAACATGATTTTCTGCCATTCTGTTTATTTGTTCTGAAAATGCTAAAGAATTTTTTCAGTGTGTGTGCACTTTGTTATCTGTCAAATAATTTGTATATACAGTTTTCTGATTTGCTACTATGTTTTGTACTCACTTTGTCTTTGTCTGAAATGTTTTGTACTCGGTGCATGTGCACAACATTTAATTCATGTATTTAAATATTCTGTAAATTGTAAAAGTTCATTAATTAAAGAAAAAATTTTGCCGCGCTTGGCAAGTCCAAATGACTCACCATCGCTGCCAAATTTTTGCCCCCCCCCAGTGGAGGGTTATGAAACACGTATGTAACGTAGCAGCGATGGTGAAGCATGATAAAATCTCTGACCAGAGAGCCATTTATCGTAGTTAGTCTGCGCTTGACCGCGCGAGTGTTGCGAGCAGTACGCTAGTAGTCGTCATGCAGAGCAGTCGGTCAGTAGTAGCAGCCCAGTGCAGTTGTGTGATGTAGTCTGTCGGCAGTAGTGGTCTAGTCCTGTCACGGTCGCGAGCGGAACGCAGTCGGCGAGCGTCGACATGGCATTCTGGTCAAGATGCTGAATGAGGTATATTGTTAATTAAGGTAATCATCAGATAATGTAAAGTTTATTTATTGTAATTAATTTTCAACAAGTGCCCCAATAATAATTTTGATTTCAAAGCAATTTTTAACAAAAAAATTATTTAATTGAACCAACGATTTCCTTCCATTTCCCTTAAAGAAAAGTTTCAGTTAAATTTCAAAAAAAAAAAAAAATATTATTTGCAATGCAGTTCCTCCAAGCCGTGGCCAATAATAAGAGCAGAAATTTGACATGCAGCTTCAATGAGGTAAGAAATTAATTATGATTTTTTTTTTGCACAGGGCCAAAGACCGATATTTCGGTTTAATTGAATTTTCATTATCACTGAGATTTTCTTATCACTGAATTAACTTTCATTTTTTGTGAGGAACTTGGGTCAGATTGCTATTTTTGTTTAATTGTCATTGTCAGTAGATTTCATTGCGGGAGGTTACACTTGGCTCCCATTTATTATTATATTTTTTATTTAAATATTTCTGTGGGGACGATATTGCTTCTTGGCTCCATTTCTATATTAAATATTGTCTTATAAAATTTTTGTGGGGAGGTTACACCATGCAATTGTTAAACAGTTTCAGTAGCCATTGTTTAACGTTGGGACCAAAGTGTTTAATCTGTTCAACAAAAATCCCGTCCAGGCCCGGGGCCTTCCTTAGCTTGCATTTCGCTATGGCCTTGTCCAGATCTGCCATTGTGAGAGGGGTGGCCAGAGTTGAATTTTCTTGGTGTTCAATCCTGTCTATTTTGGTCTCCGACTTCCTGATTTTGGTGTCGGGTTTCCCATTGTTGAGAAGCTGGTGGGCTATTTGGTCGGCTGTGACGGGAGCATGTCCTGGAGAGAAAGTCGGGTCATTGTTGAGACGTTTAAGGAGTGTCCAGGCTTTCTGACTGCTCCTTTTCATGTCCTATTCCTCTATTGTCCTCAGCCATTTCTCTCTCCTGGTTTTAGCTAGTGACTCGGTTAGCTGCTCGCACGCAGTGATAGTTTCCGCGGATAGAGGGTTTGCGTCAAACAGTGTCAGGTATTGCTGCAACTGATCCTCTAATTCTGGCGTAAGGCCTTCAACATAATTGCTTCTGCATCCTCTAGGGATCGATTGCTTGGAACACCTCTGCACAGCCTTCACGAAATTGTCATAGAATCTTGGTTCAGGTGGTAGGTTGTTTACAGAATCTTCCATGAGGTTTTGAAAGGTTGACCATTCTGCTTTCTTAAAATTGTACCTACAGCGAAAAGGTACGCTATGGGGTTTAGCAACAGATGTGATCTGGCACATTATTGGACGGTGCTGGGTGTTTGGTATTGGTGAGCAAACTCCTTTTGAGCATTGGGACGTTACTTGATGGCTAACGAAGATGAGGTCCAGGTTATAACCTCTCCCCCATCTGCCACTGTTGTAGGAAGCAGGCAGTTTATTGTCATGTATCAGTTTTAGGTTGTTTATCTTGGCCCAGCAGATCACAGCCGTGCCATTGTCGTCGTCTTCTTGGTAGCCCCACTGCGTACTGTGGCTGTTGAAATCACCGATTACAAAATAAATTCTGTCTTTATTAAAATTGTTTACGTTGGAGCTGGAAAAGTCCACATTTGGTGGTTTGTACACTGATGTAACAGTGCAGTCACTAAGTTCAATGGTTAGCACTTCAGTATCATTGATGTCATTTATACTGCTTGAAAGGATCTGTATGTTTGGCCTGGCAAAAATTGCGCTGCCATACTGTCGGTGTGGCCTTTCAGCTACTAGTCGCATGCCGTTTATCTTGGGTGTTTTGAGTGTGCTATCTCTGTGAGTTTCTTGTAGACACAGGACGTCACATTTCTCTTTCTGACAGAAGTCTTGTAGTAGACGTTCTTTGCATGCAGACAAGCCTTCAATATTTACAGAGATAATCGTCAGTGCTGGGCCTTTTCTGTAGGATTGTCATGTTGCTTCTGGAGTGAAAGGATCAGCCGGTATACAACCGCCCAGGGGACGCCCGAGTATGTATATTGCGTTCACATACTCTTCGTGGAGGCTCCTTTCTTGTCCCCCTGTGATGAATTGGAAGAAATGCATTGAAAAGGTATAAAAAAACATGAAATAAGAGGAAACATCTATGGAATGAAATTTTGGGTTTGACTGCAGTACCAAATGTCACACTGAAAACAAACCCTGACCTTTCCTTTTCTATTATTCCGTTATGTGTTTGTGTACTCTTGTGTATTTGTGTTCTTCCTGTCTTTATGTGTTTATCTGATAAGACTTAAATTGTAGAATTTTTCTAATACTCAGCTACATTCACTATGATGAGGAATACTGTTATCCTCAAAAATAATTCGCATTTATAAATGTTATTTACTTTGTAAAGATGTTTAGACATTATAAATTCTGTGTTGTTTTAATGCTCACGTGTGAAGTTGATGTTTCGAAAGTTATTCTGACCCTTTATGTATTTACTTATGTCATAATTCCTGTAACACTGATGTATATGTTATTTCTATTCTTTTGTAAAGCCTGTATTACTACAAATGTTATCTGTATTATTATGTTTTAATGATGTTTTCTGTGTCTTTGTAATTGTATTCTCATGTTATAATACCACCAATACCATTGTTTCTACAAGGACTGCAGTGGGTCTGCATCTTTGATGGCCCACCAATACCATCATCTCTACCAGGACTACAGTGGGTCTACTCTGTGATGACCTACCTACCAATACTCTTCAAAATTTCGACTGATTCTGCTGTGGGTTTGCTCTGTTGTGGCCCATTACCAGTCTGCATGTCAAGAGTCAGCACCGTCTTTCCGTTAGAAGGACAACACTACCTCTTCAAGATTGCATGGAAATCCACTACTTCCGTGTGTATTTTTTTTCACTGCTCAGACTTTGTGAAAAAAAAACACTGCAATTTTGCTGTGATGAATGATCAGGACTGTCTTTGAGAAAATTTTAGTTTTTGACCAACATTGTATCAATAAGTGTGTGCATGTGATTTCTTTGTTATTGTAATTATGAAATTTTTTTCAAATATGTATTGGCCACATCCGAAAACAATTTTGTAAAATTTTTTGTGGGGAGCATGGGCGCTATGTAAGTAGGCTGTTTAGGTTTTTTTATTCGTAACACCACGTAGCGCTCTGTATGAAAATCACTGGCTGTGCTGTGTGCAGTCTGTGGCTGGTTTGCGTTGTTGTTGGCTATTATAGTGTTGGGCAGTTGGCTGTTAACAGCGCGTAGCGTTGCGCAGTTGGAGGCGAGCCGCCCGCAGTGGTGGATGTGCGGAAGTGAGATGGCGGATTTTTGAGAGCGGATGATCTGGACAGAGACAGTAAATCTGTAAGACTGGATGTCATGAACTGATATATATATATATATATATATATATATATATATATATATATATATATATATATATATAATGACTTTTGAACACTATTAAGGTAAATACATTGTTTGTTCTCTATCAAAATCTTTCATTTGCTAACTATGCCTACCAGTAGTTAGTGCCTTCACTAGTTAGAATCTTTTATTTAGCTGGCAGTATTGGCACTCGCTGTATTGCAGTAGTTCGAATAACGAAGATTTTTGTGAGGTAAGAATTCATGAAATGTGTAGGTTATTGTTAGTCAGGGCCATTCTTTTGTAGGGATTATTGAAAGTCAGATTGCGTTGCGCTAAAAATATTGTGTGTCAGTTTAGTGTTGATCAGAATAGGTAAAGAGCCAAATGTCTGAGTACGTTCAGTTCTGCTCAGCTGTTCGAAAATCAAATAATGTAAGAGGTTAATGAGCACAGTAATTCATAAATTGTTCTAAGGGGATGTTTCACTGTTTGCGCAGCAATCACCAACATAGTGTAACTGAGGCGGAATAAGGAGAATCAGCCCGCATTCGCCGAGGCAGATGGAAAACCAATAATTCAAGAACAGTCTTAATCGCATTTATTATGGTTATAATACCGCCAACCGGTTTCAACTCGACGTAGGGGTCATCTTCTGGGTATTTACACCATAGGTCGACTGCAGGTCGCGTCACTCCTGTCTACATTACGGCAGGAAACTTTCGGCACCATGGCATAGTTTCCTGCCGTTATGTAGACAGGAGTGACACCACCAGCATCGACCAATGGTGTAAACGCCCAGAAGATGACCCGTACGTCGCGTTGAAACCGGTTGGCGGTATTATAACAGTAACAAATGCGATTAAGACTGTTCTTGAATTCTTGATTAATCATACAAATCGCTGCTTCTCTTCACAACCATGTTGTCCAAAAAAAAAAAAAGATGGAAAACGTCCTAAAAACCATCCACAGACTGGCTGGTTTACCGGACCTCGACACAATTCCGCCGGGCGGATTCGTGCCGGGGATCAGACACTCCTTCCCGCCCTGAAAGCCGTGCTTTAGACTGTACGACCAACCGGGCAGGCTCACTGACTCGTTGTACTGAACATCTTTTGCTTCATAAAATTAAAGATTACGCCTGTGGTTCACTGGAGTTTACATAACCATCCCACTGGAGACTTGCAATAGCAGCAATAATCAACAGGTAAGAAAGAAACACCATTAAAAATGGACATTTTCAACTTTAAAACGTCCAGTTTAAACAAATGGTAAAAGCTGTCTATCCGAACACAGAAGGTGTCAAAGAAATACCTTGAAATATTTACGAACAAAAGAGTTACGAATTAAGCACTGCACTCACGCAATTATCATGAAAATTTAAAAAATGATAACAAAAAGCCCCCAGCTGAAGTATAATTTAAAAATACAGTACAACCGTTATCATTCGACCCAGAAAGTCGTCACTCACAATAAACAATTCTGACAAACACACTCTTCAAATATTAGCCATGTGAAGCAGCAATAAGTGAATGTTCAGTGCCAGTGTTTCGGTGAGATCCGCAGAAACAATGTTAGCGTAAATCTCTCGCCAAATAACCTTTTTCGCTGTGGTCGTCCTGCTGTAACGGTTTCATAGCGCTCGATGTTGTGTGCCGAAAATTGATCCACTTACGTTAACTTCCTTCTCAACGTCTTCTCACAATTAACCGCCGGTGCGGGTCTGACGGAACAGCCCGGAAGTAAACGGCGCCAAGTAGAACTTTCCCACTCAGCCAAAATATGGACTCATACGGTAGTGTAGAGCCTCTAGCGTATTACGGGTGCATTGTCCAGACCAAGTGCAGCACACGACTGACTCGTGAACGTGACCGACCTGCGTAATTCAGCGATGCGCCAGCAGCCCGCTGTGGCCGCGCAAGGTAAACACGTTCCAAAAAATTAGGCAAAGGTAGAGTAAGAAACTGTCGATCCCGCATTTTGCGCGGGTTAGTATCATTGGGTAAAAGACCATTAAAACATATTATTTATCAGCTCTTGGTACCACAAGTTAAATTACTAATTACATCCAGAATGAGATTTTCACTCTGCAGCGGAGTGTGCGCTGATATGAAACTTCCTGGCAGATTAAAACTGTGTGCCCGACCGAGACTCGAACTCGGGACCTTTGCCTTTCGCGGGCAAGTGCTCTCACTTGCCCGCGAAAGGCAAAGGTCCCGAGTTCGAGTCTCGGTCGGGCACACAGTTTTAATCTGCCAGGAAGGTACTAATTACATCGTCAAATACAAAACGTTGACCCTAATTTCCTATTCAAGTCCATTGCCACGCCAATGACTACACTTACCCGACGCCAACAGAGACTACACATCTTCTTCCACTAAGTTTCGGCAAACCCCAATCCCTGACCATGAAATCGGCAGTGGCAACGACCCTTCTTACCAGCAGTGTACCTATCGTCCCAATGATAACATCGGACCTCTCCTTTACTACCCTTTTCGTTCCATTCCTTACCCGTCACACATGCGGCAACTTCCTTGTCCTACCAGCAACCTTCGATCGTTACACTCGATGACCCCACATCTCCGCCCTCCTGACCCCATGGAAGCTCATACGTCACTAACAAACCAATAAACCCTCGCTCTGCTTACGTGATGAATTTCTTTCTTATTGAGAAATGAGCTACTTCTTTTAAACGCCGTTAGTATCAAATTTTAAAGGAGGATCACAATGTTTATGTATTGTTCTAACATTTTCAACGTAAATCAATAATAATCTTAAAATACACTCCTGGAAATGGAAAAAAGAACACATTGACACCGGTGTGTCAGACCCACCATACTTGCTCCGGACACTGCGAGAGGGCTGTACAAGCAATGATCACACGCACGGCACAGCGGACACACCAGGAACCGCGGTGTTGGCCGTCGAATGGCGCTAGCTGCGCAGCATTTGTGCACCGCCGCCGTCAGTGTCAGCCAGTTTGCCGTGGCATACGGAGCTCCATCGCAGTCTTTAACACTGGTAGCATGCCGCGACAGCGTGGACGTGAACCGTATGTGCAGTTGACGGACTTTGAGCGAGGGCGTATAGTGGGCATGCGGGAGGCCGGGTGGACGTACCGCCGAATTGCTCAACACGTGGGGCGTGAGGTCTCCACAGTACATCGATGTTGTCGCCAGTGGTCGGCGGAAGGTGCACGTGCCCGCCGACCTGGGATCGGACCGCAGCGACGCACGGATGCACGCCAAGACCGTAGGATCCTACGCAGTGCCGTAGGGGACCTCACCGCCACTTCCCAGCAAATTAGGGACACTGTTGCTCCTGGGGTATCGGCGAGGACCATTCGCAACCGTATCCATGAAGCTGGACTGCGGTCCCGCACACCGTTAGGCCGTCTTCCGCTCACGCCCCAACATCGTGCGGCCCGCCTCCAGTGGTGTCGCGACAGGCGTGAATTGAGGGACGAATGGAGACGTGTAGTCTTCAGCGATGAGAGTCGCTTCTGCCTTGGTGCCAATGATGGTCGTATGCGTGTTTGGCGCCGTGCAGGTGAGCGCCACAATCAGGACTGCATACGACCGAGGCACACAGGGCCAACACCCGGCATCATGGTGTGGGGAGCGATCCCCTACACTGGCTGTACACCACTGGTGATCGTCGAGGGGACACTGAATAGTGCACGGTACATCCAAACCGTCATCGAACCCATCGTTCTACCATTCCTAGACCGGCAAGCGAACTTGCTGTTCCAACAGGACAATGCACGTCCGCATGTATCCCGTGCCACCCAACGTGCTCTAGAAGGTGTAAGTCAACTACCCTGGCCAGCAAGATCTCCGGATCTGTCCCCCATTGAGCATGTTTGGGACTGGATGAAGCGTCGTCTCACGCGGTCTGCACGTCCAGCACGAACGCTGGTCCAACTGAGGCGCCAGGTGGAAATGGCATGGCAAGCCGCTCCACAGGACTACATCCAGCATCTCTACGATCGTCTCCATGGGAGAATAGCAGCCTGCATTGCTGCGAAAGGTGGATATACACTGTACTAGTGCCGACATTGTGCATGCTCTGTTGCCTGTGTCTATGTGCCTGTGGTTCTGTCAGTGTGATCATGTGATGTATCTGACCCCAGGAATGTGTTAATAAAGTTTCCCCTTCCTGGGACAATGAATTCACGGTGTTCTTATTTCAATTTCCGGGAGTGTATTTGTGAATACTCAAACTTTTTTAAAGAACCTGTCTTTCTATTTTAAAACTGTGTCCCTCAGAAGGTACGCAGAACGGCTATAGCCGACTCTCACTGGCGAGGGATAAAAGAGTGAAACATCCCAAAAGAAAAAGTTATAACTTTGACCAGACAGAACTCTCGCTGGCTGTACTGTTACCCGCGGAAGTACGGTTCCAAGACAAGTCATCTGTTAAACTACAGTGACGCAGATGAAACTATGTACGGTAACAGACTACTTGTGCCATACAACAAAGTGTTTCCCAGAGCTCATACACTGTTCGCAATTTTATTCGCGTTTAAAATCTCTTTCAGAAGTTTGTATACATGGGATTTTGTAAGTCGAGTATGATTTGTTCGGTGAAGTTGTCATTCTAAAAGAAAAACTCTTCTTTAAAGTACAACAGGTGTTGAAAATGGAATCCCTGGGCCAGTAGTCGCTAATAATAATCATAATGTTCAGAGAAGTAGATCTTGTAGACGGGACCGATGACCTTAGCAGTCTGGTCCCTTTAAACCCCCAAACCAACAAACCAACCACTTGTAGACGATAATCACCGGTAGTCCTGATAAAAACACCCATACAAGATTATTTTGGTTCGCTAATCTAATAGCCTAAAGATCATTTCGTCTTTTGACATTTATCGCTGCAGATACACTGCTTATCTGTCGCGATTACCTGCTACGTGTCGTGTGTTACATCAGAAAACAATGGCTGAAGCAATCAGCTGTACCATTTTAGAGTTCTCTCGAACTGCAAACCAGAAAATTTCGGAAATCTGGAAGTTTGCGACTACGGGAAATACATCAGGTTTAAATATTTAAGAGCCGGCCGCTGTGGCCGAGCGGTTCTGGCCCTTCAGTCCGGAACCGCGTTGCTGCTATGGTCGCAGGTTCGAATCCTGCCTCGGGCATGGATGTGTGTGATGTCCTTAGGTTAGTTAGGTTTAAGTAGTTCTAAGTCTAGGGGACTGATGACCTGAGATATTAAGTCCCATAGTGCTTAGAGACATTTGAACCATTTTAAATATTTAAGATACTATTTAATAGTAAGAAAATGGCTGTAAGCACTATGGGACTTAAACTCTGAGGTCATCAGTCCCCTAGACTTAGAACTACTTAAACCTAACTATCCTAATGACATCACACACAACCTAGCCCGAGGCAGGATTCGAACCTGCGACCGCAGCGGCATCGCGGTTCCAGACTGAACCGCCTAGAACCGCTCGGCCACAGCGGCCGGCCGTAACAGTAAGACAAACTTGCAAATGCCCTACATCCATTAACTTACTACCTTCTAACCGACTGTGATCCAAGTAAAGACTTTGAATCCTTGAGTAGAGGGAGATCAGTCTCGTATTAATTCTCCAGAGAATCTCTCTCGTTGAGAAATTTGTCTATGACTCTCTCTCGCTCGGAAATCTGTCTATCGTTATAAAGATCTCCACGTCTGGTACGGATTTTCGGTCGCTGATGTAACTGTTGTTTACCCTTGTGTGAATGATTTAGAGGAAGATTCCAAACCTGTTGCCAGAGGCTAGCACAATGACCCGTTCCTACTGTCCCTTTCAACGATATTTAAAGCAGAGGATGAACCTCAAATAAGTTCCAAAGGTCAGCAAGACGTCTGCAGTACCCTGCTCGTCAGTACCATAAAATTCATTGGTTTTGATGTAAATTGTGGCAGCGTGGATAGACAGCAGCAACGGCCTTGCTGCAGTGGATACACAGGTTCCCGTCAGATCACCGAAGTTAAGCGCTGTCGGGGTGGCTGGCACTTGGATGGGTGACCATCCGGGCCGCCATTTTTAGGGGTACACTCAGCCTCGTGATGTCAACTGAGGAGCTACTCGACCGAATAGCAGCGGATCCCGTCAAAGAAAACCATCACAATGACTGGGAGTGCGGTGTGCTGACCACACGCCCCTCCTATCCGCATCCTCAGCTGAGGATGGTCCCGATGGGCCACTTGTGGCCTGAAGATGGAGTGCTGCCTTGGGGAGACAGTACAAAATCGATAAACAGTCATGCATTGATACCGGTCTTTCGTCGTTGCTGCGATATGACTTGTTTATGTGTTTCCTGATGTTTGGTCGTATGAAGTCCTCTTTAGAATAGAAGTATACAACGAAATCTCAAAACCTGCGACTGAGACTTATCCAACGACGTAAAATACATACGCTAGTTTGTCTTTTTATCTAGGTGAAATATTCTGTCTTTTCCCTGTTTTGTTTGGAGGCTTGTGAAACGATAGGTCCCTTACATCAGTAGACCTTATTCGAATATCGAAAACGTCAAAAGTGCGTCAATTAATTGTTACCTCTTATATTACACGTATTTTCCCCTACCGATAGCATCGCCCTTCTAAATCGTTCCTCTGCATTCTCTCTCTCTCTCTCTCTCTCTCTCTCTTTTTTTTTTTTTTTTTTTTTTTTTTTTTTTTTTTTTGAGGTATTACTTGCTCAAATTCATTACTATCACTGTCATATCTTCGCATCTAGAATACTGTTTCTCTTTTTCCATACATCTGCAACGTTAGTTGGAAACGTGCATTCGTCGATCTTCAACCCTTCAGAAACTCTATGTATGAAACTCCTCAAGCGCGTGAAATCCTGGGCACGAACGAGACAGGTCGCCTGAGAAAATCGGCAGCAAGACGACGGATTTGCGCATCTCAGTTACTAGTCGCACTCTGTATCAATTCTCAGTCATTGTAAGCACGGCATGAGGAACTGAGTGTTCTCTTCAGTCAGTTTAACTTTTGTGTAGTCCTTCTGCCTGAAACATAATTGAATCATCGTACGTCCTCCGAAACTGCACAGCTCTCGAGATGTCAGAATATGTTTCTTAGGCTACACAGGAGTAATGTGTCTGGCCTCAGGCAGTTTGCACCTTAATGAAGAGGTACGTAAAAATCAGATTTTTCGTAGTAAATCTACAGCGAAGTGTTAGAAGCCGAGAAATTCCCAGAAAGACAGAGTCAAGAATATTATTACTTGAGTCTCAATTTAAACTTGAGTCTCAATTTACACGTCATCGTAATAAAAGAAAACATGGATTAGACTTGCGAGAACCACAGAAACGTGACAGCTAAGATTTTCAAATACTGCACTGAAGTTATTTGTAAGGTGCTTGAGAACAGACAAAGCCGTGACCTCTGTAAAAATGAAAGATCGTCTGGAAGCAAATTACCCCGAAAGACCCACAAGGGTTAGCCTGGCTTATCATTATCCTCACTGTATGTCAGTGGCATCTTCATTTTACATTTACATTATACATTGACATGTAAATACGACTTAATGCTTAATGTCTTCATATGTAAATTAGTAATTCCAACCCACCGCCTTTTACGAATTATTTAATGCAAATCCTTCTACGAAATATAAGTTGTTAAGAAGAAACTTTTTCAGTTTGTTTTCAAATCAAAAATTGTAGTAGCAGCTTTGTGCATCACTTTTTTTAACCATAGTCAACGTTACTGCAGATTCTCCGTTTTTTGCTTGTGCCTTTGTCCCGCATGTTTCGCAGGGTTGGCATGGTTAAGGTCGGATTTTGGTATGGTTAATTTTAAGGGGGTCCCCCCATGACAGTATTAGTGCACCCCAGCTGTCTGCATCTAGTGTAAACCATGAAATAATGTGAACTTTTTTTTAAAAAAATGTCTGTGAGGCATGTAACTGATGCGGCACGTGGGGACCAGCTCGGTATTCACCTAGTGGGAGGTGGAAAACCGCCTAAAAACCACATCCAGGCTGGCCAGCATACTGGCCCTCGTCGTTAATCCGCTGGGCGGATTCGATCTGGGCCAGGCGCGTCTACCCGAGCCCGGGAAGCAGCGCATTAGCACTCTTGGCTAACCTGGCGGGTTAATGCAAAATAATGAATGTCATTTTTCTTCTAGTATTGCCGTTACGTACATCATCTTTCCCTTTGAACTCTAGTTGCTTGGTTACAAAAAAAAAACATCATGAGGTAATTCATATTCTGGGAAGCAGTATTAACACTGCGCAATTGCTTAAACTACTGTCTGCAAGATGGTCGTGGGGGAGCACCACGTATTATTCTTGCGGCAAGTTTCTTAACAATGAAAACTTTCTTTTTTAAAGATTAGACACACGAGAACATTGTTCCATAGGACATTACTGAAAAAATTGCGCAAAATATGTTTACTTATTGCTCTGTCTCTGACAAATTTTTGCACTCATTTGAAGTGCAAATGAGGCTAAACTCAGTTGTAGGAGTTCAAGAACATGTCGATTTTTTTTTTCAAGATTGAAGGCTCATTGATATGTAAGCGTAAAATTTTTGAAGTTCCCATCCTGGTTATTATTTCCTCACTTACATTCAGAATGCACAACTCGAATACGTCGTGCATTTTTGAAATTGAGAGTGAGACGATTTGCAGGAAATCATTCAACGATAATTTTAAGAAAGTGACTTACCATTTATTGTGTTTCTGTACGTATGCTCCGGTATTTGTGTCATCTGCAAGAAAAACCAATTCTTCTTTTTGTGTATTGGCTGGGAGTTTGAATGTATCTGTGTGTATATAAAAGAATGTAGAAAGTTGTACTTAATATTTCAACCAATTCTTACGACTGCAGAGAAACCGCTTAGAGTGTCAACAGGAGTACATCTTAGGTCACATGTATAACATGTGTATGATGAGTATTTAACGTGTCGAAACACCGCAGTGTAACTGAAATTGCAATGTAAAGTCGCGCAGGAGGTCAACGTAAATCGAGAGCACTTCTTGTATGCTGAATGGCTTGTATAAAGAGATTACTTGTCCAACAAATTACGTGTGACGAGTTTCACTCGTACCCCATCCTCACAATGTTCAGAATGCCGTACAAAATGTCCTAATACAAAATATAGTATCACATACGTACGTCTTCACCATCAGTGCTCAACGATCGATGTCTCCTGAAGCCAAACAAGTTGGAACACGTGAGACAATACTGACCCTACGACCTATTTTAGGAAGGGCAAACCTACGTTTCTAGCATTTGTAGACTTAGAGAAAGCTTTTGACAATGTTGACTGGAATACTCTCTTCCAAATTCTAAGGGTGGCAGGGGTAAAATGCAGGGAGCGAAAGGCTATTTACAATTTGCACAGAAACCAGATGGCAGTTATAAGAGTCGAGGGACATGAAAGGGAAGCAGTGGTTGGGAAGGGAGTGAGACAGGGCTGTAGCCTCTCCCCGATGTTATTCAATCTGTATATTGAGCAAGCAGTGAAGGAAACAAAAGAAAAATTCGGAGTAGGTATTAAAATCCATGGAGAAGAAATAAAAACTTTGAGGTTCGCCGATGACATTGTAATTCTGTCAGAGACAGCAAAGGACTTGGAAGAGCAGTTGAACGGAATGGACATTGTCTTGAAAGGAGGATATAAGATGAACATCAACAAAATCAAAATGAGGATAATGGAATGTAGTCGATTTAAGTCGGGTGATGCTGAGGGAATTAGATTAGGAAATGAGACACTTAAAGTAGTAAAGGAGTTTTGCTATTTAGGGAGCAAGATAACTGATGATGGTCGAAGTAGAGAAGATATAAAATGTAGACTGGCAATGGCAAGGAAAGCGTTTCTGAAGAAGAGAAATTTGTTAAAATCGAGTATAGATTTAAGTGTCAGGAAGTCGTTTCTGAAAATATTTGTATGGAGTGTAGCCATGTATGGAAGTGAAACATGGACGATAAATAGTTTGAACAGGAAGAGAATAGAAGCTTTCGAAATGTGGTGCTACAGAAGAATGCTGAAGATTAGATGGGTAGATCACATAACTAATGAGGAGGTATTGAATAGAATTGGGGAGAAGAGGAGCTTGTGGCACAACTTGACGAGAAGAAGCAACCGGTTGGTAGGACATGTTCTGAGACATCAAGGGATCACAAATTTAGCATTGGAGGGCAGCGTGGAGGGTAAAAATCGTAGAGGAAGACCAAGAGATGAATACACTAAGCAGATTCAGAAGGATGTAGGTTGCAGTAGATACTGCGAGATGAAGAAACTTGCACAGGATGGGGTAGCATGGAGAGCTGCATCAAACCAGTCTCAGGACTGAAGACCATAACGACAACAACATGTTCGGTCCCTTCCCTAGTTTGAGGATGGTAATCAAAACTGCCTCTCTCCACTTGCCTAGTCTTCCTTTTCTTCTTCTCCTTTTCCTTCTACTTCACTTCAAGGATTAGAAGGAATCTCGTTAACTTTTCTTTTGTGGTCTTCCTGAATCTCGTATTCCTAGTGTTTATTAGATGCAAACTTGTTTTGTTAGTCTTCCTTTAGGAGTCCTCTCGATATGTTCAATCCATTTTAATATTTTGTTCCAGTCATTCGTTAACTGAATAAATTCGGAACTCAGCTCTGGCCAACCTGCCATATTTGATGAAAATGTTGTAGGAGGATGTCCTTAATTAATTAGTTACTTACATATTCCACAGATCTTTTGAACGATTCTTTCGTCGAAATTATGTGGAACGAGTAAGTTTACAGGATATGTATGCATGTTATATTAATGTGTTTGTGGTTCAACTCATGCCACTAAACTTAAAAACTAGTTTTTTTTACCTGTCTGCAAGTTTAAGTTGTTGGGCAAATGACAAAAAATGTTGTTGCTGCATATTGAAGCCACTGACAGCTTTGATGATAGGTAACAAAGGTCATTTTTCCACTAGTGTTGTAGGTATCGACATCACTATTCTTCTCAAATGATGTTTATGACGAATTTCATTACAGAAATTATATATTTTGAAGGTGCAATTAAAACGCCTATTCTTTGGAGATGTGTCTACATGACGACTGTAAGAGAACACCACATGTTATGCTTATCGTTAGCTTTCCTGCAATCAAAACTTTTTTCTACGTGAGGAGTTATCCCAGAAAATTATTCCATTACATAACTGAGTGCAAATATGCAAACTATGCCCGGAGGTAGGTTAGTTTGTTTCCAAGAATAGTGGCTATGCGATGGGCAAATGTAGGTGGACTTAATGGCTTGAGCAGCTCAATAATATGCTTCTTCCATTTCAAGTTTTGATCCATACGTACACCCACAAAATTTGAAGCATTCTATCCTTTTTACTGACCCTGTTCGTGTGCTACATCAATTGTTGGTAGACTCTATGTGCTGTACAGAACTGAATATACATAGTGTGTTTTCTCAAAATTTCTGAGAACCACTAAAGAATTCTTTGTAAAACATCATTGACAATCTTCCTGTTGCTTTCTCTCTAACGATGTATTATAACGCTACTATCGCCTGCAAAAATATCAAATCTGCTTGTTGAATTTTAAGTTGGAGGTCACTCACATATATAAGGAATAGGAGTGGATCAATAATTGAATCCTGTGGGACTCCCTTTGTTATTTGTCCCCAGTCACTAACATTTTCTACCTTTCAAACACTGTCAGAGTCAATCGACAACTTTTCGCATCCTGTTTGTTAAGTATGATTCAAACCAGTTGTGTGCAAAGCCAGCAGTTCCAGAAACTTAAGTTTTTCTAAGAATTTAACATGATTTATGACTTGAACTACACAATCAAACTCCTTGGAAAGACCACAAAAAATACCAACTGACGATGTTTTGTTATTTGAGGCGTAAATGATTTGGCAGGAGAATGTGTAAATAAGAGTCTCAGTTTAGTAACCCTTCTGGAATCAAACTGTGATGTGCTAAGTAAACGATTCCTTCTTTAATGTGAGAGTACTTTCGAGTACATTACTTTTTCCGATGTTTTGGAAAGAATGTCAGTAAGGAAACGAAACGATAATTGTTTAAGCCTTTCTTAGCAACTGGCTTATAAATAGTCTTAACAACTGCGTATTTTAACCTGTCTGGAAACATTTTATGCGCCGGTGAAGCATCACGTCTCTTACTAAGAAGATTAATTATTTAGTTAAAAGTTAGAATTTTCATCCGCATTATCGTAGTTGTACATTAATTGTTATATCTGAAGATGACGATAATATACTGAAATCAGTAATTTGAAACTTGTGTAGTAGTTACGTAATCTTATCATAATAAATTGTCATATCAAGGTGTACTTGATTTAACTGTGAAATGGCACACAATCACGAGCCACACAATTTGCAGAATCCAGCTTCTACATGGGGAGTGAAAATTTATAAAGATTACACGGTGGCGAAGGGACGCCATATCAAGGCTTGCCGCAGCAGCAGTCTAGCAAATTCATGTACCATCGTCTGACGATGTGTTTTGGGGTTGTCTGGAGACACACTTCCTTCACTACAACTTCTGTAGATGGCTTCTCATATCTGAGATGGGTTACTGGATCAATTCGATGTCAGGAGTTATCTTGAAGTGATCTATTCATGCTCACTGTAATAATATTTTTGCATTTGATACTAGCCACTAGAAGTGTTGTGTGGTTCTCTGCTTTTTATCAGTATGAACCTGAGTAATAAAGCCTCCCTTGTGACCCTTATTGCACCTCACTCCACCTAGACCCAAGAGGCTTTTGTAGGTGGCCTGAAGACTTCGGGATGGCTGTATCAACTGCTTAGTGAATTACTGTCAGAATATAGCCTACTCATTCCTAGGCATTGCGTCGACGTTTAATAACAACCAGCTCGCTGCAGAGCGTTAAGTTAGCCTTTGAACGTTACTTTCGGATACTGCCTGGTCTGTCAGAAGGATATGTAGTCGCTAGAGTGCAATCATCGACTACTTCCCACTTAGCATGTCGAGATATCTGTGACGGAAAAGTACCCCACAGTAATACTGAAGTGCGTGCTCCACCCATGATCTGAATATACGAGCGTCTCAATTGCTTGAACCCAGTAACAAGACGTGGTAGGTGCCTTACTGCATTACTTGCATTCTGTTGTGTACGACTTCGTACAGGACGGTAAAGGGAGGTTGGTTTCAGAGTGGTGCAGCAACAGTCGTCATAAGAAAGCTGGACAGGATCAGAATTGATAAGCAAACAAGCAGATATAGTAAACAAAGGCTTTACTTAACTGGTAGCTTTCTCCGAGTGTCTTCCCGCGCCCGGGTTCCCGGGTTAGATTCCCGGCCGGGTCGGGGATTTTCTCTGCCTCATGATGACTGGGTGTTGTGTGATGTCCTTAGGTTAGTTAGGTTTAAGTAGTTCTAAGTTCTAGGGGACTGATGACCATAGATGTTAAGTCCCATAGTGCTCAGAGCCATTCTCCGACTGTACAAAGACTCATTAGAAATTTTTGTGTTAGCAGAAGAGCCAACACCGTGTTACGAGTGGAGGCCGAAATGCACGCGTTTTAGTTCACGCAGGCTGGCGTGAGGAGGGAAGAACTATACTGACGTGAGGTCTGGAACATGACAAGGAATGAGAATCCAGAAAGCGGACGTAATTAGTTTGATACTTAACATTAATCCATTAATGATGAACGTCGCTCTTGACGGTACATGATTCACAACATTAACTGTTCAGAATAGATTCTTGAAGATAGTAATTATAGTAACTGAATATGGCGCCTTGCTAGGTCGTAGCAAATGACGTAGCTGAAGGCTATGCTAAACTGTCGTCTCTGCAAATGAGAGCGTATGTAGACAGTGAACCATCGCTAGCAAAGTCGGCTGTACAACTGGGGCGAGTGCTAGGGAGTCTCTCCAGACTAGACCTGCCGTGTGGCGGCGCTCGGTCTGCAGTCACTGATAGTGGCGACACGCGGGTGCAACGTATACTAACGGACCGCGGCCGATTTAAAGGCTACCACCGAGCAAGTGTGGTGTCTGGCAGTGACACCACAGGTATAATACAGCAAGAAGCAGACTCCAGCTCATAAAATAGCAACAAGGATGAGGCTCTCTGAACTGAAGCATGAATGGCGGCGTCGAAGCCGTGACTAGACAGCCTCTGCGTAGCGCCCATGGCGCAGTGGCTCCGACTGCAAGTATGCTGTAAGACTGCAATCAGCCATCCTATATACTGCAGTAATAGAGAGTCCTCTGGAGGTGTGGCTCAGTGGGTGTGCACCATTGGGTCCGCCAGATCCTGCACAGCCGCTATCAGTGTCTGATGGGAACTTTCAGTTCCATTTTCAGATGATGATGATGATGATGATGATGATGATGTTTGGTTGTGGGGCGCTCAACTGCGCGGTTATCAGTGTCCGGACAAATTCCCAACCTTTGCTCAGTACAATCTCGCCACTTCCATGAATGATGAGGAAATGATTAGGACACCACTAACACCCAGTCATCTCGAGGCAGGTGAAAATCCCTGACCCCGCCGGGAATCGAACCCGGGATCCATTTTCGGCTTTGATGCCCATGGCATGGAATCAACACATGATACCACACATTGAGGTTCCCACAAACAAACAAAAGCGAAATTAGTGAGTACATTGCAGTATGACGCTGCGGTTTCCAGTGCATTTTTTGTCTTATTTACGACTTGACCTTTGACCCTGATAAGACAGCATCTTCATTAATTGGCTAGAGTTGGTCTCTTAAGTAATTGCCCTCTCTGTCTTGGTACTCTCACTCCTTTCCTGATGTTTTATGGTGTCCAACGGCGACTGAGCTTCGACGCCTATTGGCCAATGGGACCCTGAGCCCGGAGACTCTGTGTGGAGTAGCATTTTACACTATTGAGTGGATGAGGCCGGCCGGAGTGGCCTAGCGGTTCTAGGCGCTACAGTCTGGAACCTCGCGACCGCTAAGGTCGCAGGTTCGAATCCTGCCTCAGGCATGGATGTGTGTGATGTCCTTAGGTTAGTTAGGTTTAAGTAGTTCTAAGTTCTAGGGGACTGATGACCTCAGCAGTTAAGTCCCATAGTGCTCAGAGCCATTTGAACCATTTTTTTGAGTGGACGAACATTTGCAGACCCAGTCGCCATCCACGAGCAGCAGTAGCAGCAGCAGTAGCCATATAAATTCACAACATTACAAAAAAACACATTCTGAGCAGCAGTAGGCAGGAGTAAGTATTTGTCAAATTTATTATGATACTGCTGCTGTTATAATTGTTAATTGTTTCTCATTGATATTATTGTTGTTATAGCTATATAAATGTTTTTCGTTGAATGGTTCACACGCTGACACTTGTTCATGGCCCAGCATTGAAATCTTCAGCAATTTGCAGAAGGGTTGCACTTCTGTCACGTTGAATGATTTTCTTCAGTCGTCGTTGGTCCCGTTCTTACAGGATTTTTTTTCCGACCGCAGCGTTGTCGGAGATTTGATGTTTTACCGGATTCCTGATATCCACGGTACACTCGCGAAATGATCGTACGGGAAAATCTCCACTTCATCGCTACCTCTGAGATGCCTTGTCCAATGCTCGTGCGCCGACTATAACACCACGTTCAAACTCACTCATATCTATCGTGAAATGTAGGCTTTCACGGCCGATGTTGTCTTCACTTCAAACTTTCGACTGACAGGCCGTGGTCGATGTAGAAAACTCTCCCCTGACGTTTCGTTCAAAAATGGTTCAAATGGCTCTGAGCACTATGGGACTTAACATCTATGGTCATCAGTCCTCTAGAACTTAGAACTACTTAAACCTAACTAACCTAAGGACATCACACAACACCCAGTCATCACGAGGCAGAGAAAATCCCCGACCCCGCCGGGAATCGAACCCGGGAACCCGGGCGTACGAAGCGAGAACGCTACCGCACGACCACGAGCTGCGGACCTGACGTTTCGTCTCCGACTGCGGGAGACATCCTCCGAGGTAAAGTGGCGAACTGTCCATCACGTGGCGTCGGCTATGAGACTGTCTCCGGTAATGCCAACATTCTCGATTGAACGTAATCGATCGTCACGCTTCCGGTGCAACTCTGACATCCAAATTTTATCCAGTTTAAAACCTTCGTCTGTTCTGTTAAAATTATTACTTTGTTCATCAATCTCGATAGCCTCTCTATAAGTGCGCGCATAATAATGCGAGGTTTTAACTATGGCGCTAGTGTCACTTAATTTTATTTCGTGATCACCTTCTTGATAAACATGTTCTGCTACGACCGATTTATCCGTGTGAGCCAGGCGGCAGTTCCTCTTATGTTCAACAAGACGGGTGTTCACACTTCTCTTTGTGGTACCGATATACACCTGTCCACAACTACAAAGAATTTTATATACCCCCGGTGTAGCCAGAGGATATCGGGCATCTTTTGCTGATATTAAACATTCTTTTATTTTCCTGGTGGGTCTGAAAATAGTTTCTACCCCATACTTGCTTAACACTTTCCAATGCGATCTGTAACCTTACTAATGAACGAAGGATAAACCTTCCAGTTGGGCGACTGTTGTTCGTCGTTGCTCCTAATTCTCTGCCTAGAGCGAAGTGCTCGATCTATATCCTTGCTAGAATAGCCAGTCCTCATGAAAGTTGCCCGTAAATGTTCAATCTCATCTTTTAAATTAACAGATTCACATATATTGTGCGCTCTATTACACCTCTTTTTGTCTATAATGGTGGTTTGAATCTTTATGCAGATAACGTCTAGTATGTGTGGCATTCCCATACACCTTATGGCCCAACGTTCCGTCCCGTCGTTTAATCACAGACATATCCAGGAAATTCAATTGCCCATTACTCTCCGTCTCCATAGCAAATTGGATTTTCGGATTAATGCTGTTTAAATCTGTCAGGAAGGCATCCAACTCCTCTGCTCCGTGTGTCCATACTACGAACATGTCATCGACATAGCGATACATCTGGCTGGTCTCTTCCTGGCGGTTTGCAACGCCCGTTGTTCAAAAGTCTCCATAAATAAGTTAGCCACAGCAGGACAAAGAGGACTGTCACTCTGTTCATAAAAGTCACTATTGTATTGAAAGTAGATTGTGGTGAGTCAGCGTCGGAATAAGGCCACAATATCGGTAGAAAAAATATCCGCTATTCATAAGATAGCTTCGTTTACCGGAATCATGGTAAACAACGACAGAATATGGGAACTGACGAGGAGATCTTCCGGGCCCATGCTCATTTCCTTTAACTTGTCAGTGAAATGAGCTGAATTTTTAGTATGGCTGTCCGTCCTACCAACATAACATAAGGTTGCAGCAATGAGCCAAGGTGTCTAGCTAACTCGTGGATGGGTCCGCCTATAGCGCTGACAATTGGCCTCAACGGAACCTCAGGTTTATGCACTTTGGGTAATCCATAAAGTCTAGGTGGGTACGCTTCTGTTTAACAAAGCAGCTCCTTACTGTTGGAGGGGAATAAAGACGCTTTCACCAGTCGATTGGTCATTTTTGAAGTCTTCGTAGTGTGACCCTTCTGAAGTTTTTTGTAATTGGAGGGAGCCAAAATATCATTGATCTTCCCATGACAGTCCTCCTCACTGTTCAATAAGACGGTGGCATTACCCTTATCTACATTAAGAACAACAATGTTTTTATCTGCATTTATATCCCTCAGCGCCTTCCTTTGTGCGTGTGACAGATTACTGTTAGGCGGCTTACATGTACGTAAAATCCTAGCTGTTTCCGTTCTAATTACATCAGCGGACTGCTGTGTAAGCTGACGGATACCTGCCTCAATATTCGCTACAATATCCTCTGTGGGTACGTTTTTGGGTGTCAGCAAAATTGCCTCCTTTGGCTAGTACAAAAATTTAAACCTTTGACAAATCTTTATCAGACAGGTTAACAACAGTTCGAGAATTGTCCTCAACTGAACCTCCCGAAATGTCCTGTAAGTTAGCGAACTTCTTCTTCTGTCTATTTACTGATATTTCTGCACTAACTTCCATAATTTTGAATATTAGACCGTCAGTATTATTCCAATCACCACACTGCATAGTATTACTGATAACCAAGTGGAGATGAAAAAGCTTACTTAATTTTCACAGGAAAGATGAAGGTATTAAACCGAATAAAATTTTGACCTCTGTAGCCAACGATTCATGCATGTGCCTCTGTTAACGTCGTGACACTGGATGTTGTCATAATGGCATGGTCTGATGAATCTCGAAACCTTCTTCATTATGCCGATGCGAGAGCGAGAATCCGTCGTCTTCCAGGGGAACAGCTCCTTTACACATCTACTGTGGGACGGAGACAAGCTGGCTGCGGCTTCATTATGCTCTGGAGAACATTCAAGTGGGCATCCATGGGTCGAAATGGCTCTGAGCACTATGGGACATAACATCTGAGGTCATCAGTCCCCTAGAACTTAGAACTACTTAAACCTAACTAACCTAAGGACATCACACACACCCATGCTCGAGGCAGGATTCGAACCTGCGACCGTAGCGGTCGCGCGGCTCCAGACTGAAGCGCCTAGATCCGCTCGACCACACCGGCCGGCTCCATGGGTCCAGTGGAGCTCGTGCAAGGCGCCATGACGGATAGGCGGATAGGGAGGATTGTACACTGGTTGCAAGCCACATACAGCACTTGAAGCAGATCATGTTTCCCAATGGCATGCATTTTTCAGCAAGATAATTCGTCATTTTACAAGGCCAGGAGTGAGACGGAGTGCTTCGAGGACAGCAATGGCGAATTCCAGTTGATGTGGTGGCCCTCATCTTGCCAGATCTGAACCCGATCGAACACACCTGGGATGTGGTTAAACGTGGCGTCAGAGCTCATTGTCCCCCTCCTTGGAATTTACAGAAATTAGGTGACTTTTGTATGCAGATGTGGAGGCAACTCCCTCTAGAGACCTACCAAGGTCTCAGTGCTTCCATTCTGCTTCCATTTCATGACCCGTCCCTGTTATTATCCACGCCAAGTGGACGTATCAGCTATTATGCACGCGGTCATAGTGCTCTGGCTGATTATAAATGGTTCAAATGGCTCTGAGAACTATGGGACTTAACATCTGTGGTCATCAGTCCCCTAGAACTTAGAACCACTTAAACCTAACTAACCTAAGAACATCACACACATCCATGCCCGAGGCAGGACTCGAACCTGCGACCGAAGCGGTCACGCGGTTCCAGACTGAAGCGCCTAGAACCGCACGGCCACACCGGCCGGCAGCTGATTATATATATACAGGGCGTTACAAAAAGGTACGGCCAAACTTTCAGGAAACATTCCGCACACACAAATAAAGAAAAGATGTTATGTGGACATGTGTCTGGAAACGCTTAATTTCCATGTTAGAGCTCATTTTAGTTTCGTCAGTATGTACTGTACTTCCTCGATTCACCGCCAGTTGGCCCAATTGAAGGAAGATAATGTTGACTTCGGTGCTTGTGTTGACATGCGACTCATTGCTCTACAGTACTAGCATCAAGCATCAACAGGTTAGTGTTCATCACGAAGGTGGTTTTGCAGTCAGTGCAATGTTTACAAATGCGGAGTTGGTTAGGTTAGGTTAGTGTTGTTTAACGTCCCGTCGACAACGAGGTCATTAGAGACGGAGCGCAAGCTCGGCTTAGGGAAGAATGGGGAAGGAAATCGGCCGTGCCCTTTCAAAGGAACCATCCCGGCATTTACCTGAAACGATTTAGGGAAATCACGGAAAACCTAAATCAGGATGGCTGGAGACGGGATTGAACCGTCGTCCTCCCGAATGCGAGTCCAGTGTGCTAACCACTGCGCCACCTCGCTCGGTCGCGGAGTTGGCAGATGCCCATTTGATGTATGGATTAGCATGGGGCAATAGCCGTGGCGCGGTACGTTTGTGTCGAGACAGATTTCCAGAACGAAGGTGTCCCGACAGGAAGGCGTTCGAAGCAATTGATCGGCGTCTTAGGGAGCACGGAACATTCCAGCCTATGACTCGCGACTGGGGAAGACCTAGAACGACGAGGACACCTACAATGGACGAGGCAATTCTTCGTGCAGTTGACGATAACCCTAATGTCAGCGTCAGAGAAGTTGCTGCTGTACAAGGTAACGTTGACCACGTCACTGTATGGAGAGTGCTACCGGAGAACCAGTTGTTTCCGTACCATGTACAGCGTGTGCAGGCACTATCAGCAGCTGATTGGCCTCCACGGGTACACTTCTGCGAATGGTTCATCCAACAATGTGTCAATCCTCATTTCAGTGCAAATGTTCTCTTTACGGATTAGGCTTCATTCCAACGTGATCAAATTGTAAATTTTCACAGTCAACATGTGTGGGCTGACGAGAATCCGCACGCAATTGTGCAATCACGTCATCAACACAGATTTTCTGTGAACGTTTGGGCAGGCATTGTTGGTGATGTCTTGATTGGGCCCCATGTTCTTCCACCTACGCTCAATGGAGCACGTTATCATGATTTCATACGGGATACTCTACCTGTGCTGCTAGAACATGTGCCTTTACAAGTACGACGCAACATGTGGTTCAAGCACGATGGAGCTCCTGCACATTTCAGTCCAAGTGTTCGTACGCCTCTCAACAACAGATTCGGTGACCGATGGATTGGTAGAGGCGGACCAATTCCATGGCCTCCACGCTCTCCTGACCTCAACCCTCTTGACTTTCATTTATGGGGGCATTTGAAAGCTCTTGTCTACGCAACCACGGTACCAAATGTAGAGACTCTTCGAGCTCGTATTGTGGACGGCTGTGATACAATACGCCATTCTCCAGGGCTGCATCAGCGCATCAGGGATTCCATGCGACGGAGGGTGGATGCATGTATCCTCGCTAACTGAGGACATTTTGAATATTTCCTGGAACAAAGTGTTTGAAGTCACGCTGGTACGTTCTGTTGCTGTGTGTTTCCATTCCATGATTAATGTGATTTGAAGAGAAGTAATAAAATGAGCTCTAACATGGAAAGTAAGTGTTTCCGGACACATGTCCACATAACATATTTTCTTTCTTTGTGTGTGACGAATGTTTCCTGAAAGTTTGGCCGTTCCTTTTTGTAACACCCTGTATATAAGACGTGTATATTTCTATTGTCAAACCACAATTTATGAAAGATGTTTATATTTTATTAATAGGATTAAGTAGGAATGATTAATATTTGTCATGCTGGAAATAATTGTGGTAGCAGGGAATGTCTGCACCAAAGTATTGTTGGCAGGAGAGACCGCACATTGATACAATTTTAAAAAGGGCGGGAGAGACCGCGTATGGATACATTTTAAGAAAAGAGCGGGAAAGAGCGCGCATTGATACATTTTGTAATTGTAGCAGGGATTGTCTGCACCAGAAAGCATTGTTGGCGGGAGAGACCGCACTTTAACGTTCGTAGGAAGTCAGTAGTAAGCGAGAAGTGAAGCGAGTCGGTAGCGGGTCTGAAGCGAGAGGTTGAGAGGAGCGGTGTGCCTGCCAGCCACCAGCTACGATTTACAAGAGATTATATACGTATGTACAGAGACATCAGCTAACTATTATCATAAGAGGAACTAATATTATGGAATTATTTTTTTTTAGAAACTCAAGACTACTGAAGGTATGTTTGCGCAATGGTAGTTGTAAGATTATTGTAAAAGATAAGTCCCATTTTAACGTTTGTAAAATTATTTCATTCAGAATATAATTAATTTTTGCCAGCAATATTGCATTACTGATTATAATCCATCCCAAAAACCATCAACGTAAAACTTTGCAAAATTTTATTGTTGTCAGGAAAAAGTTTAACTATGAATTACGTAACGTCAGTCAAATTAATTAAAGAATAACGTCAGCTTTGCTATTAAAGAATAACGTCAGCTTTGGTAATAAATACAGCCACTTATCATGACAGCCCACCAGCAGCTAATAAAGTATAGTAAAACAGAGTAAGTATATTCATGGCGCAGTTTGATGTAGCAGTCAGATGGCGATCCAGTAACAGTAAAAAAGGTAAGGAACAGTTTTGGGTTATTGCAGATAACGACTGAGGGCCACGACGACGACACATTCTATGTTTCGCCGAAGGTTTCATAATCAGCGTTCTTCCAGGATTGCATTTACGAGTCTTGTAGCATTGCCGCAAACTAATAATATTACCAGTTTTATTTGTGTAAATATGTGTAAATATCGTGTTGTGGTAGACTAAAAGTAGTGTCTTGACTTTCTGCTATTTTATATATATATATATATATATATATATATATATATATATATATATATATATATATATATACACTCCTGGAAATTGAAATAAGAACACCGTGAATTCATTGTCCCAGGAAGGGGAAACTTTATTGACACATTCCTGGGGTCAGATACATTACATGATCACACTGACAGAACCACAGGCACATAGACACAGGCAACAGAGCATGCACAATGTCGGCACTAGTACAGTGTATATCCACCTTTCGCAGCAATGCAGGCTGCTATTCTCCCATGGAGACGATCGTAGAGATGCTGGATGTAGTCCTGTGGAACGGCTTGCCATGCCATTTCCACCTGGCGCCTCAGTTGGACCAGCGTTCGTGCTGGACGTGCAGACCGCGTGAGACGACGCTTCATCCAGTCCCAAACATGCTCAATGGGGGACAGATCCGGAGATCTTGCTGGCCAGGGTAGTTGACTTACACCTTCTAGAGCACGTTGGGTGGCACGGGATACATACGGACGTGCATTGTCCTGTTGGAACAGCAAGTTCCCTTGCCGGTCTAGGAATGGTAGAACGATGGGTTCGATGACGGTTTGGATGTACCGTGCACTATTCAGTGTCCCCTCGACGATCACCAGTGGCGCACGGCCACTGTAGGAGATCGCTCCCCACACCATGATGCCGGGTGTTGGCCCTGTGTGCCTCGGTCGTATGCAGTCCTGATTGTGGCGCTCACCTGCACGGCGCCAAACACGCATACGATCATCATTGGCACCAAGGCAGAAGCGACTCTCATCGCTGAAGACGACACGTCTCCATTCGTCCCTCCATTCACGCCTGTCGCGACACCACTGGAGGCGGGCTGCACGATGTTGGGGCGTGAGCGGAAGACGGCCTAACGGTGTGCGGGACCGTAGCCCAGCTTCATGGAGACGGTTGCGAATGGTCCTCGCCGATACCCCAGGAGCAACAGTGTCCCTAATTTGCTGGGAAGTGGCGGTGCGGTCCCCTACGGCACTGCGTAGGATCCTACGGTCTTGGCGTGCATCCGTGCGTCGCTGCGGTCCGGTCCCAGGTCGACGGGCACGTGCACCTTCCGCCGACCACTGGCGACAACATCGATGTACTGTGGAGACCTCACGCCCCACGTGTTGAGCAATTCGGCGGTACGTCCACCCGGCCTCCCGCATGTCCACTATACGCCCTCGCTCAAAGTCCGTCAACTGCACATACGGTTCACGTCCACGCTGTCGCGGCATGCTACCAGTGTTAAAGACAGCGATGGAGCTCCGTATGCCACGGCAAACTGGCTGACACTGACGGCGGCGGTGCACAAATGCTGCGCAGCTAGCGCCATTCGACGGCCAACACCGCGGTTCCTGGCGTGTCCGCTGTGCCGTGCGTGTGATCATTGCTTGTACAGCCCTCTCGCAGTGTCCGGAGCAAGTATGGTGGGTCTGACACATCGGTGTCAATGTGTTCTTTTTTCCATTTCCAGGAGTGTATATATATATATGTGTGTGTGTGTGTGTGTGTGTGTGTGTGTGTGTGTGTGTGTGTATAATAACATAAAGCCAAGACACTACTGTTAGTCTGCCACAACATGGTAATATTATTAGTTTGCGGCAATGCTACAAGACTCGTAAATGCAATCCTGGAAGAACGCTGATTATTATTGACCAGATTCGCCAGTGGTGCCAGGCAGAACGTCATTTAACTCCCACAGTATTAAGCGAATGGTTGTCTACCAGCTTAAAAACCAACAGAACTTTATACCAGGGAACAAAATGGGCTGTGTAAATGTGTTAAACATCGACAAGCAGCATTTGCAACAAATGGAAGAGATGCTGTGCCTTGATAGCTCGTCCGAGTGCCGTCGTATTAGTTCTTCAGAGTATAAAAGAAAGGTTGAGAGCTACAATCAGATCTATCTCCTGTGGTGGTGAAAGCATCACCATGGTTTCGTCTTCCAAAGTCCTAAACATTAAGTCTGCTTATACCCATTGAAGACTAGTTTTGCGGTAACATTTTGCTTGTTTAAAAATCTGTAGTCGAGTGGACTGTCAGGAACAATTACACACGGTTGGACAGTAATGGTTAAAGAAGGAGATGTGTGGGTCATTTATACACTGGTGTCCAAAATTAAAGCAACAAACTGCTATTTCCCCGTCCTGTGCCCACTTCACGTTATAATCATACAACCTGTCAAGAGATGTCGTTAAGATCGTGTTCTGCACGGAAGATGGCGTTCCGATCAACAGACAACCACGCCAACAATGACGGGGTAGTGGTTGCAGGGCAGTCCCACGTCCACAGTCGTTGTGTGCAGTCACAGACGGTGTAGTAAGACACAGAGAAGACGCCTCAGACTCTCTGCTGTGGAGGGCCATAGGAAGAATGGAAGGAGGAGAGTCGCAAACTGATGTGGCCCGATGGTTTAATACACTCCTGGAAATGGAAAAAAGAACACATTGACACCGGTGTGTCAGACCCACCATACTTGCTCCGGACACTGCGAGAGGGCTGTACAAGCAATGATCACACGCACGGCACAGCGGACACACCAGGAACCGCGGTGTTGGCCGTCGAATGGCGCTAGCTGCGCAGCATTTGTGCACCGCCGCCGTCAGTGTCAGACAGTTTGCCGTGGCATACGGAGCTCCATCGCAGTCTTTAACACTGGTAGCATGCCGCGACAGCGTGGACGTGAACCGTATGTGCAGTTGACGGACTTTAAGCGAGGGCGTATAGTGGGCATGCGGGAGGCCGGGTGGACGTACCGCCGAATTGCTCAACACGTGGGGCGTGAGGTCTCCACAGTACATCGATGTTGTCGCCAGTGGTCGGCGGAAGGTGCACGTGCCCGTCGACCTGGGACCGGACCGCAGCGACGCACGGATGCACGCCAAGACCGTAGGATCCTACGCAGTGCCGTAGGGGACCGCACCGCCACTTCCCAGCAAATTAGGGACACTGTTGCTCCTGGGGTATCGGCGAGGACCATTCGCAACCGTCTCCATGAAGCTGGGCTACGGTGCCGCACACCGTTAGGCCGTCTTCCGCTCACGCCCCAACATCGAGCAGCCCGCCTCCAGTGGTGTCGCGACAGGCGTGAATGGAGGGACGAATGGAGACGTGTCGTCTTCAGCGATGAGAGTCGCTTCTGCCTTGGTGCCAATGATGGTCGTATGCGTGTTTGGCGCCGTGCATGTGAGCGCCACAATCAGGACTGCATACGACCGAGGCACACAGGGCCAACACCCGGCATCATGGTGTGGGGAGCGATCTCCTACACTGGCCGTACACCACTGGTGATCGTCGAGGGGACACTGAATAGTTCACGGTACATCCAAACCGTCATCGAACCCATCGTTCTACCATTCCTAGACCGGCAAGGGAACTTGCTGTTCCAACAGGACAATGCACGTCCGCATGTATCCCGTGCCACCCAACGTGCTCTAGAAGGTGCAAGTCAACTACCCTGGCCAGCAAGATCTCCGGATCTGTCCCCCATTGAGCATGTTTGGGACTGGATGAAGCGTCGTCTCACGCGGTCTGCACGTCCAGCACGAACGCTGGTCCAACTGAGGCACCAGGTGGAAATGGCATGGCAAGCCGTTCCACAGGACTACATCCAGCATCTCTACGATCGTCTCCATGGGAGAATAGCAGCCTGCATTGCTGCGAAAGGTGGATATACACTGTACTAGTGCCGACATTGTGCATGCTCTGTTGCCTGTGTCTATGTGCCTGTGGTTCTGTCAGTGTGATCATGTGATGTATCTGACCCCAGGAATGTGTCAATAAAGTTTCCCCTTCCTGGGACAATGAATTCACGGTGTTCTTATTTCAATTTCCAGGAGTGTATTAATCGCTCATGCGGATGAGGCGACAGTTTATAGAGACCGAATTTGTATCCTGGAGATCATGACAGGGCCGACCATACGTGACATCAGAAAGAGTGGACGGTTATTTTCTGTAAGGGCACAATGGTACCGCCTTAGTACTGCACTGCAACTGGCATCTGACCTCGCAGTATTCCCGGAGGTGTTGTATCGGGGCAACCAGTCTACAGAAGGCTTCACCAGAGTGGCCTTTGTTGTTGGAGCCCTGCTGTCTCTTTACCTCTGGCGTGTCTTCACAGAAGAGAACGCCTGGAGTGGAGCTGTCAACGTGCCACCTGGATAAATAAAGTGTGTGCAAATCCGTCAAGTTGAACAAAAACTAAGAACGTTTTTGTCTACCGTTATGCATTTTGCAGTTGATTACGTTCTGTGTTCTTTACATTGTTTCTGCTTTACTATCATCTGTTTGTACTGTTCTTTTTCAAAATAAACGCATTCTTGAAAAATTTCCGTTTGTTGCTTTAGTTTTGGACACCAGTGTAGTTGGAGTCACAAATGATGGCGGACGAGTTTATGCTCGTTCTGCACACCTACGGCATGCCTTATTCCACAGCTATTGAGCGTTAAGTAGCGTTCTGAGTGCTCTGTTTTAAATTACGTACTCAGTGCAACCATTAAACGTGATCGTTGCGAGATATTTGGTAAATTTTTATTCCATATGTTACGAATTGTCATGGCCGATGTTGGTGGTAATCCATAAATTCTACATAAGCGGGTGAGAGATTTAAATTGCGGGACACACGCTTAAAGCACATAACATGTGTATACGCTTGCCGCAACTGCGGTTGGAAAGAAAAGGGCAACTATTGCAGCTTTAATTATAGCGCATAGAGAAATCTAACTATGACTGGGGTGTACAAGGTAGAATTTGCAGTAAGCAGCAATTGAGTTTGGTCGCATGTCGAGATACTGTTCGGAATCAGTCAATGGAATCGAAAATGTTTACTAGTGCATTAAAGGACACACGAAAAATCTGGACCTGCTTAAAAAGATTGATCACACTGCTTCTAAAAATTTTGCAACGTCGAGGATGTACATGTAGCAACAGATCAGCCATTTGCAGAGCTTAAACTGATGGAATAACTACGTTTAATGGACACTCGTTTGCAATATTTGTAAACACGAAGTTCTACATGGAGATTCCACACGATTGTGCAGAAAAACAGTTGCCAGCGTACACCCAGGAAAATGTTGTGTGCTTTAACAGCTGTGTTACATAGGATATACAACGAAGAATCAAACTTCCGAATGCTCACGGCTAAAAGATTTGCAGAAAGGAGTGGAACTAATTGTTAGAACCATAAAACAGGTATATGATATGATTCTTCAGTTTCTCCCAGCGTATTTCTTGCTCAAACAGTCCACGGGTGTACTTCCGGTCCATAGTGTCCAACGGGTTTTAAAAATGGCTCTGAGCACTATGGGACTTAACTTCTGAGGTCATCAGTCCCCTAGAACTTAGAACTACTTAAACCTAACTAACCTAAGGACATCACACACATCCATACCCGAGGCAGGATTCGAACCTGCGACCGTCGCGGTCGCGCGGTTCCAGACTGTAGCGCCTAGAACCGCTCGGCCACCCCGGCCGGCTGTCCAACGGACACAACATTTCGGCGATCAGACATATCGCCATCGTCACCTGACTACTAGTGGTGGGTGGCCATACGATGGTGTAATGGTGGAAAGTGTTAGAATTGAGACCCTTTAAGACATAAGGGACACACATAAAAAATCTGTTTCTAAAGTTCCACTCACATCTGGACCCACTTAGATGTTGTACACGTAATAACATAACAATCGTTTGCAGAGTCTAAAACCGATTCAGAATGTGGTGATCTATCATCAGCTATTCTTTGCATCCACCCCCCCCCTTCTAGATACTTGTCCATATTCTTAACACTAGCAAAGAAAACCTGTGGTGCTATTGCTATCCATTGTAGCTGCAAACAGCCATACATTGGAGTACTGTCTGAATCAAGATTCAGAACTACCTTAACGGTCACATGAAAAAAAAATCTATACATCTAAATCTGACAAGAATCTTACAGCACGAAGCAGAGTGGATAATGTGTCAGGCCCTGAGGAAAGACCAACAAACATTATTTACAGCTATACTCTGTGCGCGCCGAAACTGTTGGAATCAAGACCGTTCATTGGATAAAGGGGCATATGTAAAAACTACAATTGGTGGGAAACAAGAAAGGTGTACACATTGCTTTAAGCACAGAGAGATACTAGAATTTACTGTAAAAAAAACATATAGCAGCGATGGGTAGTCATACGCTCCAACTGTGTACACAAATCAAATGTATTTACTTTTAATTCTCCATAGGACAGACACAGGAATATGTCTTCGCATGACGAGGTCATGATGGCATGTGATCTTCTTCCGGTTATACCTTCTAAACGTGAATGACCATGCAAATCAAGGTACACACTATTTTGCGTGTGTGCTTCTGCCATGCAGAATAACCGTATCTGTGCCTAATATTCGCTCTAAAATCTGTAAGCACGGGGCCGTCACTAATGTAGACTTCAATGGAGTCAGCCAACATCCATTGACCCAACCTGACATGTGTCTCAGACTGTTGATCAAGTCATGTATTTTGTCGCAAGACACACTAAGAAAATCCCAAACATGCAATGTATGTGATTCTTCCCAGTCTTGGCTCTATAGGGAGTAACGGAGCAGAAGAAATGATTCGACACTAGGACTAAATATACGAAAATTTTATTGGTGTTGATCCAAGACCGCTCGACAAACAATGCCTCCTTATGCATCAGGAAGGCAAGACAAGCTAGGGCTCACCTTGGCATTATCGGAATTACTGTTATTAGAAACTTCCCCTTTCCTGGCAATAGTGTGCTTACGGCCGAAAGAACTTTAATTCCTCCGTGTGTGTGTGTGTGTGTGTGTGTGTGTGTGTGTGTGTGTGCGGGCGCGCGCGCGCTCGCGCCCATATAACCCAGGACCAAGCACTCAAGACTACAATACTTTTGATGACACCTTCTAAACAAATGTGGTTGCACTTACACTTTTTATGAGGGAGCATCCTTTAAAAAAATACAACCAAGCTACTAAAAAATATCTGCTAGGTCTTATCCTTGTTCTTAACGCCAACAAAGAATAACCGTGGTGCTTTTACCAATCTTAGTAGCTACAAATAGCCATGCATCCAAATCGTGAGGATGGGCTACGTGAAAAATGTTTTAACATCTTCTGCACTTAAAATTTATCCTCATTCACTGGACAGCAGTGTGATATATTTACCGTGTCCAAGAACGAATACGTTTTGCTGAAACCTCCTAGCAAATTAAAACTTCGTGCCGGACGAAGACTCGAAATCGGGACTTTTTCGCGGGCAAGAGTTCTACCGACTCAACTAAACAAGCACGACTCACGAAGTGTCCTGACAACTTCACTTCCGCCAGAACCTCTTCTCCTACCTTATACGCTTGACTTCTCCTGCTCAACGTGCAGGACTAGCACTCCTCGAAAAAAGGATATTGCGGAGATATGGCTTAGCTACAGCCTGGGGGATATTTCCAGAATGAAATTTTCACTCTGCAGCGAAATGTGCGCTGATGTGAAACTCGCCAACATACAAGTTTCATGTGGCAGTAAGGTAGTTTAATTCTCTATCCAATTCTCATACGCATCTGAACTATAATGCATTTTTTGGCGCGTTAATGATATCTAATGCATGTAACCTAAATAAGTAAAGTCGTTTGGCACGAATGGTTGGGAGATCGCAAAGGGCGGGTTCATCCGCCTAATTGAAAAGGTTTTCCGTATACCTTGCCCCCAAATGTATCTTTCCTTCTCGGGTAAGTGTATCTGTTTAGTGGTTCAGATGGTTCAAATGGCTCTGAGCACTATGGGACTTAACTTCTGAGATCATCAGTCCCCTAGAACTTAGAACTACTTAAACCTAACTAACCTAAGGACATCACACACATCCATGCCTGAGGCACCTGTTTAATGTACGTGGCCTGTGGGTGTGTGTAGTGTAGTGTCATGTTCGCATAGGAAATGGTGAGAGAATGGAGAGGGTGAAGCCCGGTGTCGGGATGTAGCCAACTCCTCTCGAATAGTAGCCAGGGGTCGCCAAGCTAAACGTCTCCATCCGAAGGCAGAATCGTTATCAACAGTGTCGCGCGCCCTCAGTTCACGAGACGTTGCGAAGAGACTTGGAACTGAATCCAGGCCACTGGCGGGAAGGCTGGTGGTGAGGGACTTTACGCCACCACCCCTCCTGTCTCCTCTGCAAAGGGAACATTGTCAACAGCACGCGGTGTACCCAAACGGGCACCCAGCCAAGTATGGCCCGCCTGACGGTGCTTAACTACGGTGATGACAGGAATCGATGTATCCAGCTCGGCACCGTCGTAAAAGACCTGTAACCTCATTGCACGGCAGAGGCAATGACATGGTATAAGGAGAGATGTCACGTTTCAAGTGATATTTTCTGTAAAATTATCTGCGATATTATATGTCTGACAGTTCGAATTATTTGTTTTTTTGCTTATTGCAACATTCATACTGCGAATAATAGCGTGGTAAAAAGCAGATGATGTACTTCTCCACTACCACATTAGATATCGTTTTAAAAAGGTTTCTTTGACAAAATAAAGTTATTTGAAATAACACAAATACACAATAACAAAGTCTTCTCGGCCGTTTTTATTTTGCAAGGACATTTCAAAGAAAATTCAATCACTGTCGTCCATCCGTTATTACTAACGTCACAACTCGTCTCTGACGTTGCTTTGTTGCTGTGTGTCTCTGACAGGCAGCGATCTCCAGAAGTCTATTCGCTCTTGGAATAGTCCTTTTTTAACCTGCAACGTCTGGCCTATGTCCAAATATTCTAGGTCGCTATCTGAAGTAACTCTCGGCCAGTGCACCAATTCGTCAGTTGGCGTTGGATTCCTACAAGAAAAAAACAGTGTCAGTTTTGAAACATTCACTTAATCACAAAGGAATAAGATGGTACACATAACATTTCATAATACATACCAAAGAATTTATAACAATTTCAGACACATCAAACATTCAGATTATATTATTAACAAAGGAATGTTTACATTTTTTCGTCTAATTATTGTAAATGAAACCAACTGCAGGACAAAAAGCATGTAAACTGAGGGGAGCGATGTCGATGTCACATGAATCATGATTGTGCTGTCCGAAAGATGTCACTAGCAACCTCTGAAATTTGGCTTTTCGCTGCTACTCAGGTATGATATACAATTTGCACTGATGGAGCGACAAATTAATGAACAAGTGATCTTATTTTATGTAGTTAGATTAATTACTACAAATAGCAAAACTGTACGTAAATAGAGGAATTACGAACCCTAATGTCATACCGTAGCTGTATGCTACAGAAATTCCATGCCACATGATTTCTGCACTTCACATGGCCTATGCGTTCAAACGAAGTATTGTAAATAGTTAGGATATCTTTTCAATATTTTTTTACCTCTTATAGTTTAACAAGTATTGTAAATAGTCAGAATACATTCCAGCGATACTGGACACAAAAAGGCTAAAAATTTTGAATATCCCATTGTAATTAATCTTGTCTCTTCAAAACTATCGTACGTGAATTGAAATGTTAGATTCCATATGAATTTCGGCCTGACCTGAGTAATTTTTATGCTGAAACTAGCTGGCGTACCCGGTTTCACTCATGGAGTTAATATGAGAATGTGTGGTAGTTGGAGTAAAAGGATAAACTTTAAAGTATAAGAGGTAACAAATATTTATTGAAAACGTATTCTGACTATTTACAATACTTGTTAAACTACAAGAGGTAAAAAAAAATACTGAAGACATTTTGTCGCGGAGCGCACACAAACGCTGTGATGGACTGGAACGATCTGAAACTGAATCCCACCGAGACAAATGGTTGCGTTTCTCAGCAACAGTGAAGCTGGACGAGAGTTTCTTGTGGCCTGTATGACGGACACAGGGAAATTAGGGGCAAAGTTTGTATGGATTGTAAATCGTCTACAGGAGAAATATGTACCTAGTAAGTGGATTAAGGGTGGAAAAGATTCATGGTGGTTTAACAACAGAATTCGGAAAATGCTGAGGAAGCAAAGCTGTTGCACACTCGGCTCTCGGTTCAAAAGATACCATGCAAGTGACGACAGGCAAAGGTTAGTAAAGATTCATGCATCCGTAAAAAGATCTATGAGCGAAGCATACAATAACTACCACCGTCGTACCTTAGCAAAAGACCTGGCCGAGAACCCGAGAAAATGCCGGTGCCATGTAAAATTGCTAAGCGGGTCCAAGGCTTCTACCCACTCATTCGTTGATCATTCTGGTATGGCAGCAGAAAATAACAAAAAGGAGAATCGAAGTTTTACATTGCGCGTTTAAGAAATCGTTCACACAGGAGAATTGTATAATCATACACAGAGTATTCGGTGAGTCGCGATAGGTACAACAAAAAGAGCTGAGTGTGGTTTCAGCTCTCTGAGACTGCAAATGTGTGTGCAAGTTGCGTTTACGTGAATGTGTGTGCCTACTGCTGACAAAGGCCTTAATGGCCGAAAGCTTTAATTTTGTGAATCTTTTTGTTGTGCCTATCGCGACTCATCATCTCTGCTACATGGTGAGTAGGAAACTTTCCTTCTCTGGTATTGTTACGTTCCATCCTCGATTTTCCATTGTTACATTCCCGTATGGACGACACAGTAATAGGCAACCCTGGCGTAGAGAAAGAACTGAAAGGGTTGAAAACAAATAAGTCGCCAGGTCCGAATGGAATCTGAATTCAGATTAAAAAGAGTACTCCACAGCACTGGCCACTTACTTATGGCACATTCATCACGAATCTCTCGCCCGGCGCAGAGTCCCAGACCCAAAAAATGACAGATCAATATCCTTAATATAGGATTGCTGCAGAATTCTTGAACATATTCTGAGTTAGAATATAATTAATATCCTTGAGACAGAAAAGCTTCTGTTCACAGATCAGCACCGATTTAGAAAGCATCGCTCGTGTGAAACTGAACTTGCCCTTTTCTCACATATTCTACTGCGAACTGTGAATGAAGGGCACCAGGCAGATTCCATATTCCTAGATTTCCGAAACGTATTTCACACGGTGCCACACTGTAGACTGTTAACGAAGGCACGAGCATATACTCGTAGATTAGGTTCCAAGATATGAAAGTGGCTCAATCGCTTCTTAAGTAATAGAACCTAGCAAGTTGTCCTCGACGGCTAGTGTTGATAGCAGACAGAGGTATCGTCAACAGTGCCACAGCGAAGTGTGACAGGACGGCTATTACTTTCTGTACACATAAATCATTTGGTGAACTGGGTGAGCAGCAATCTGCGGCTGTTTGCTGCTGATGCTCTGATGTACGGGAAGAAGTCGTCGTTGAGTGACCATAGGAAGATACAAGATGACTTGGGCCAAATTTCTAGTTGGTATGGCGAGTGTCGGCTAGCTCAAAATGTAGAACAATGTAAATTAATGCAGCTCAATAAGAAAAACATTAGAGCTGTGCTGCTCGACAGTCATATTGCTTAAGTATGTAGGCGTAACGTTGCAGAGCGCTATGAAGTGGAACGAGCATGTAACGACTGTAGTATGGAAGGCGAATGGCCGACTTCGGTTTCTCAGGAGAATTTTAAGAATGTGTGAGCCATCTGCAAAGGCGACCTTTCATAGGACTCTAGTGGGACGTGTTGTCAAATTTTGCTCGTATATGTGGGATCCGCACCAGTTCGGATTAAAGGAACACATCGAAGATATTCTGAGACGGCCTGCTAGATTTGTTACTGGTAGATTCGAACAACACGCAAGTGTTACAAAGAGTCTTTGGTATCCCAAATGGGAATCCCTGGAGAGAAGGCGACGTTTTTTTCGAGGGACACTACTGAGAATATTTAGAGAACCGGCATTTGAGGCTGACTGCAGAACAATTCGACTGCCGCCACCGTACATTTCGCGTAAAGACCACGAAGATAAGAGAATTTTTAGTTCATAAGGAAGCGTTTGGATAGTCAATTTTCCCTCACTTTGTTTTCGAGTGGAACATGAAGGGAAATGACTGGTAGTGGTACAGGGTATCCTCCGCCACGCACAGTAAGGCGGCTTGCGAGGTATATCTGTAAATTTAGATGCAAAGTTGAATAATTAAAGCGTTGTACACAGCCCAAATTCCTAGGCGTTACTCCTCTGATATTCAAGCAACTCTGTATCAACATCAGCTGAAGTCTCTACCAGGAGAAACACCATCAAGTTCCTGACGAGCTGAATGCGATGGACTGATATACGACTACTGCCGATGTCTGATTTGGCATTGTGTGTGTGTGTGTGTGTGTGTGTGTGTGTGTGTGTGTGTGTGTGTGTGTGTGTTTGTGTGAGTGGATGGGTGGTGGTGCTGTGTACGGCTGTGCACATTGAAATAAGCCAGACAAAGCAGTAAGCATGTCAGTGTGTTCTGCGCCGGGATGCCTGAAGCCAACGCAGGCAAAGAGGCGGCACATACCTCTGTGCAGAGACACTGCGCTGGACGTGGAGAGCAAGGTGGAAGCTGATCCAATAAAGGCATCGCAGCCTGTTGGGAGATGTTTACGATCAAGGAAAAACTTCTTGCAAGGAACTTCAGTTGATGCCCATTAGAACCACAGATTGGACAGACTGACAACAGAGCTAGAAAAGTCCTTTGAAAAGGAGAACTTGCCGTTGGCTATAACCTCCCCTACCCTCTGTGGTGTATGCTGAATAAGATACGGATGGAACCACGGTGCAGAACAGTGGTCTCTCCGCGCAGAGGTGAACATTATCTGGCGTGTGATGTAATGCAGAACCTGATCCACACCGATCAAGGTGGCGCAGTGGCTAGCACACTCGACTCGCATTCGGGAGGACGACGGTTCAATCCCGCGTCCGGCCATCCTGATTTAGGTTATCTGTGATTGCCCTAAATAGCTTCAGGCAAATCCCGGAATGGTTCCTTTGAAAGGGCACCGCCGACTTCCTTCCCAGTCCTTCCCTAATCCGATGAGACCGATGACCTCGCTGTCTTGTCTCCTTCCCCAAATAACCCAACCCAATCTGATTCACCTCTTCAAATGCCACTTACAGGATACCCCTTGCACACAAGAAAATCAGCTTATAGTTAATGACAAGACCGTATCGCCCGCAAATTTTTTAGGATTCCTGAGCAGCCGCCCTGACTCTGGGCTTGCTAAATCACTTAAGGCGAAAGCTGAGACTGGTTTCTTTAGGAAAAATATAATCGAATTCTTGTCCTGTCCTCGGAAGATCCAATCTTGAGCTCCTTTTTAATGACTCTTTCATCCACGATACACCAGACCGTAATCTTTCTACCTTTTTTTAGTCTTGACACCACTGTTGATCTGAATATATTTTATTCGTTGCCACTTTAATGTATTACATGAAGAGTTCGCACGTTCTGCAGAGCATAGATTTGTTGTAATTAAACTTCTTAGATCCGCAATAGAAAAAACAGTCAATATTCTTCTCAGAATCATTGAACAGTTCTCTGCACCTGAACTACCTGTACATTTTGAAAAAGTTCAGTATATTTACTTCCACCTAACAACTGGAATAAAAAGTAGGCCAAACGTGATACACAACTAAGAGTCATTCTATAGGATATAAAGTTACATGTTAGGCAGAATTTAAATTTGAAGAAATTGTATTTCCTCAAAGCAGAACCGTATTTCATAATTATGGGTTAAGAGTCAATGTATTTTGTTTGTACGCGAAAAAATCCTACATTGATCTGCTGTTTTGTCATGGAAGTCGTTAATCATGAACTATATAAAGTAAAAACTTCCTCGGTCCGGGTTCGATACCCAGCCATTGGTTAAATTTTGAGTAAAAATGATCAGCAATGGTAAGCAAAATCATCGAAGTACTCAATTTCGTTATGCCAATGGCCTTGTCAAAGAGAGTGGAGGAGTGGACAGAGGTTCAGGGCATCCTTTAGAACTTTGGGTGGGAAACTGCTCCTGAAAGACGGAAGAATCATCAATAGTCAATAACATGAGGGTGCATAAGGAAATGGAAACCACTGCATTAAAGACACATACTCGTTACGTGTATCCGCATATATGTCTCCTGTAATTGAAAAATTGTAGAAAAATTGTCGTGATGATCACTCCATTGGAAAAAAATTAAGATTATTCCCCATTTGGGCCTGTGGGAGGGGCAGACAATGGAGACGTAATTATGAGAAAAACAGTGAATAACTACCGAAAGGGTAATATTGCGGGAGTCGGAGCGTAGAAGTCAAAATATTGAGTGTAGTATGGAAGATAGCAAATATAAAAAGGGAAATGTAACGCTTCAGTCTAGTTATAGTGGGGATCAATGAAGTGAAATGGAAAGAACACAAGCGTTTCCGGACAGACCAATATCCAGTAATATCAGTAGCAGCAGATAATGCTGTAACAAGAGTAAGAGTCATCATGAATAATAAGGTAGGGCCCAGAGTGAATCACAGTGAACAGTTCAGTGATGGGGCTGTTCTCATCAGAATCGGCAGGAATTCAACGCCAACAAAGATAATTCACATAAACATGCTGACAACACAAGCAGAAAATGAAAAGTTAAAGAAAGTATATGAAGATATTGAGCTTGTAATTCATTATGTAAAGGAAAATGAAAATCTAATCATCATGGATGACTGGAACACTGTAGTATTGGAAGGAATAGAAGAGAATTACTGGAGGTTATGGGCTCGGTAATAGGACCGAAAGGATTGAAAGACTAACTGATTTCGACAACAAATGTCAGCTAGTAATAGCTAATACATTGTTCAGGAGCCACAAGAGGAGGAGATATTTTTGGAAAAGCCCTGGAGACACTGAAAGATACCAGCTGGTTTATGTTCCGAAATCGGACTTTGGGCTTTAAGGCATACCCACGAGCAGATATAGACTCAGATCACAATTTAGTAATGATGACGAGTAGACTGAATTTTAAAATAATTACCCGGAGGAATAAATGTGGAAAGAAGTCGGTTACCGAAGGACTGAGGCAGCAGTTGCAATGAATACCGCGAGAGGCAGTTCAGTTTAAATGGAGTGAACATCTATAAAAGGTACAATCATACCGGGGATTATAAGAATGTCAGATGGCATAGGGAATATTATCACCTCAGCAGCTGCAGTTGGACAAATACCCTTGCTTAAAAGCTTTATAGCACAAATACGCTGTGCAAAAGAATTAAAGGGTCACCTTTTCGGAACCAGATCATTTACCGTCACTCCAAAGCAGAAGTTAGAAATTTGGCTCAAAGGTGCCAACAGCCTTCCTCTTTAATGGTGCAATAGAGAAGCGCCCTGCGACCTCACCCTCGAACAAATTTTGCTCTTGGTATACGGGGTGGAAACACAAGAGACTGTTCAAAAACATTCGACAAAATTTGAACGTGATCCGAAGCAGCATAGGGTGTTTATGCTTTTTCAGCTCTGCTGTTTCGCACCATCAGTAGCATGATAGCAGGGGGCGGCAACATTGAAACATGTGTAAACAAAGGGGTAAATGGTCCTAAGAGTATCCAGTATAGCAATACCCTCTGCGCTACCCGTGCTCCTACTTTGGACACTTTGAAAAGTACCTGTACAGTGACAAATCGTGACCGATTCCTAGCTGCCTGTGGGCAAGCAGCCCTCGACACCCTTCTGCTGCGTAATACTCGTACTGTACTGCCGCTCTGGCACCTGCTTGCTGCCCGTCCATGGTAATGTTGGGTGTAACTGAGGTGAAATTTGGTGTCAATCGAACATCTTTAACCCACCTTGCACCTCATATGAACTTCTGAGGTGTGCCTTTCCTTTTTTTTTCCGACGGCACTAACCCTTACTTTTTGAAGCAATGCCCACTCCGAGGGAGACGTTGCAGGGCGCCACACTCCAGCTTCATAACAGAGGAAAGTTGTACGCACCTTACAGCAAATCACTGCTGCATCGCAAAGGGGGGAGATCATGTAGTTTTAAAAAAGTGACCCTTCAACTCTTACGCGATGTACGTTAGACAATATCGCAATTGACAAATGCTATTTGGAGATGTAGATGATAGCCATAGGTATCTCATGGTCGGTATTTTATTGATAACTGTCTGTACAGGAACGAGGTCTGACCGTCACGTTACATACGTCCTCTTGTTCCGGCAAATGTGCTGTAAAATGAGGGTGAGGTGCGAAACATGATGCACTAGACGTAATAATAAAGGAACGTTAATCAGCCAAGGTGGAGTCACTTTTCAGGTACTATGGAAACAGCTGTCCACCGCAATATGGAATCCTTTAATGAGGAGTAATAGAAATGAAGTTAGCGATAAACTTAATATTAAAACTAGAAGCCACTAAGTAGATGAAATGAAGGAAATGTGCTATCTTCGAAGTAAAAGAACCAAAGAGGACATAAAAAGTAAAACAGTCAAGGAGGGCTTTCCCAGCCCAAACAAGTCTACTAACATGAAATGTTGGTCTTAATTTGAGGAAGAAATTTCTGAGAATGTGCGTTTGAGAGCAGCACTGTGTGGAAATGGATGGGAGAGCCAGGACGACAAGACATGTGTTGAGACATCCACATTAATTGATGGAGTTGTAGAGTGTAAAAGCTTTATTGATTCTGTAAAATGTCGAAGAATAGTTCAAGACGTTGAGTGTTTGTGCTACTCTGAGATGAAGAGGCCAGCACAGGAAAATAATTAGTGATGAGCCATATTAAACCCAGTTAGAAGACTGATGATCCAAAAAAAAGAGAGAAAGAAAATCTAGGGAATGTTCAAACACATTCCCGATCAGCAGAGGTGCTATGAGAAACATCATTGCGTATGAGAGAAGAGAGAACTTCAAAAACAGTGTCAGAGAGATCAGAACAAAGTCTGCAGCCACTATACAGAGCAAGAGGCTTCCATGACAAATTTTGAGTACTTACCCACGTTTCACGAAGTCCGTCCACAGTTTAGTCATGATTTTTGCCATTTCGTTATCCTCTTTTGGCCTCTCAGCAGGTATTGGCAAGATGCTTGTATTTGAGAATAAGTAAAATAAATCGTCGCCATGAGAAATACCTGAAACATTTTTGTAACTGATAATACACTGTAAACTGTTAGTTAAAACAAATGAAGAAGAAACGCAAAAATATTATTCTACAGTTTCTGTTTGCTCTATATGATTTCTTCCTCTAGAAAACAGAATGAGGTAGTATTTCTCACATAGTGTTCTTGCACATAATGCAATATCAAGTATGGAAAACGTTGACAGATGCTGAGAAATCACATAATGTACGCAGATATATTGTCGTTCCTAAGACCATGCAGTCCATGAAACCTTATAATTATCTTCATTTTCAAAATGGTTTAAATATGAAGGAGAATATAAACGTAATGGGTAAAGAAATGGCAGAGTGGATTGAAAATCCTATCATTCAACACTTCGGTTTGATCACGTAACTCATTTTACAAGGAGCGGCACCTGTGGCATCATAAACTAACATAATGTTCGCATTTTTGTCACTGTGGGGTAGTGTGACGAGTTTATTGCCTCCCAGTATTGCGTAAACAAAAGATAAACTAAATGTTTGAATACTCACATCTTTTGTCCATTTCCAGTATGATGGTAAATGACTGAACGAGTATGGCAACGTAAACTGACTAAAATGTTAAATTAAGTTTAAATATATATTCATTTTTCACAATGATAGTTTGTAGTAGGAAACACATATTCATAGACTCTTTTTAATAGGATTCATAACTGAAGAGGAATTTAAGTTATTTCAATTTATCACCTAAAAACAATCTTGTGTACAGTGCTCCATGTGTCTTGAAATGATAGAAACTAATTGGCGTTGTCTGTAAACATTTAACCTTCATTCATAAATAAACAGGTTTAGAAGTTCTGGCCCCATTTGCACCTAACATAATCTCATTTAACCTGACCTCATCTATCCTGTACAAACCTTATAAGGCGATTTAACTCCTAAACTATATATGAAAAATATATTACCGATAAGAATTATATTTTTAAAATCAAGAATTTTTCCGAGTTTATAGCAGTAGTACTAACACATAAACCAATAAAATTATGTAAGACTGTGTATAAAATTGTAGTTTGAATAAATTCAATAAAACATAATGAATTCATTGAGTAGGACAGGTTGAGTGAAGCAAAAGTAAATTGTGATTATAAATATGAGTGATGAGGTCAATGGTCAAATTACGGTTATTTACTAAGTGATACGCCCAATATTTTTTCATAATAGTCACAGTGCATACACTTAGACACTATGGCCATAGTTAACTGACAGGTTACTTTTCTGTGATTCATTTTTCACATATGAGGTCAGTGCACACTCATGCAGAGTTGCTTTTTCATTAAAGCTTTTCATGGTACTACAGGCCTCCGTGTCATATCCTCTTTACTACTGTCATCGTTAATTTTTTGTTGCCCAAACAACAAAACTCGTCTCCCATCCCTAATTTAACTGCCTCAGTCTAAACTGTTTGAATTCCACCAAAATTCTTTACATATTGTTTCATTTTTCTTGGTATTCATCATATAACAACTTTTCAAGCAATACATCATAGGGCTTGAAAATGACAAACTGTTTAAGTTTCAATACCAATAAATATTTTAACAGACATAAGCGTAATGATTACATGTCGGTCATTACAGTGAGGCTGTGGGACCCACTCTTCAAAGTCTTCATTTGTTCTCCCTGAAGTTGCATTGTTATGCCACATTTCTCGTCTCAACAAAGAAGGCAAAATGTAGGGTTTTTTGAAAACAACATCGTTAAGTGGCAGCCTGATGTCAGGGTCAATTTACGTTACTGGGGAATCAATAACATGACGAATTCTTTGATTAGAAAATACTTATTAAATCCAGCTGAGTTCTTCCGTGGTAACGCTTGATCTGGAAAACATGGATGATTATCACGAAATCGTTTAATCCTTGGTAGATGCGTGAAGTGCTGGTGCCTTAGCCTCAAAAATGGCACACTGTGCCACAGAGCCTCAGTGGTATTGTCGTAGCGGTGATGCGCAGGTAACCAAGTTTGCAGTTGATTGAGCAACATGGTTTGAGTGAAGCACGTCTGGACGCTAGTCTAAGCTGTTCAGGCATCTTCATGTCGGTCTAATCCGCATACATTGGAATTGTAGCCCTGTATAGCACTGTATAGCAGTTTTATCCTCCTACAGTATGCCTCATGATGTTCCCTTTCAACTTATCCCTTCTTTTACCTTACCATTAAATTCTTTACTCTTTCATTCCATTCATTCCGTTCATTAGTTATCCGATCTAACTATCCAATCTTTAAAATTCCTCTTTAGCAACACATTTGAAAAGCTTCTAATTTCCTCCTGTCTAAAGTTTATCATCCACATTCCACTCCCATATATGGCTGCAGACCATACATATACTGCGATAAAAAACTTCCAAATATTTGACTTTATATTAGATGTTAACGTATTACATTTTTTTCGTATCAGCTTTTCTTGCTATTGTACGCCCGTATTTCTACACTCTTTGTTTCTGTAATCATTAATTATTTTGTTACCCAAAGAGCAAAGCTCGTCTACAACTTCTAGTGTCTCATTTCCTAATTTAACTCTCTCAGCATGACATAATTAAATTCGATTAAAATTCTTTACCGTTGTTTATTTTTCTTGATATTCATCTTACAACAACTTTTCAAGAGATATCCTTTCCCTTCACATGATCTCCCAAGCTGATGCATCTCTGAGAGAATTACAGTGTCAACGGAAAAGCTTAAAAACTTTATTTCTTCTCCTTGAACTTTAATCTTTTTCCACAGCTCTCCTGGGTTTCTGTATTCTTTGAGCTATTTAGATAGTGAATAACGTGGGGGATAAGCTAGAACCCGTTCTCACTCCCTTCCCAAGTTCCACCTTCCTTTCATGATCTTCTACTTTTATAACTGCAGTCTGGTTTATGTAACAGTTGTTGATACCCATTCGCTCTCCGTATCTTATCTCTCATAACAACATAATTTCAAACAATGTATTCCAGTGAACTATGTCAAAAGCTTATTCTAAATCTACAAATGCTATAAATGTAGATTTTCAAAATCTCTTTCAGGAATAATTGTAAGGTCAGTATTCCCCGACATGTTCCCACATCTCTCCAGAACCCAAATAGATCTTGCCCCAGGTTGCCTTCTACGAGGTGCATTCAAGTTCTAAGGCCTCCGATTTTTTTTCTAATTAACTACTCACCCGAAATCGATGAAACTGGCATCACTTCTCGACGTAATCGCCCTGCAGACGTACACATTTTTCACAACGCTGATGCCATGATTCCATGGCAGCGGCGAAGGCTTCTTTAGGAGTCTGTTTTGACCACTGGAAAATCGCTGAGGCAATTGCAGCATGGCTGGTGAATGTGCGGCCACGGAGAGTGTCTTTCATTGATGGAAAAAGCCAAAAGTCACTAGGAGCCAGGTCAGGTTAGTAGGGAGCATGAGGAATCACTTCAAAGTTGTTATCACGAAGAAACTGTTGCGTAACGTTAGCTCGATGTGCGGGTGCGTTGTCTTGGTGAAACAGCACACGTGCAGCCCTTCCCGGACGTTTTTGTTGCAGTGCAGGAAGGAATTTGTTCTTCGAAACATTTTCGTAGGATGCACCTGTTACCGTAGTGCCCTTTGGAACCCAACGGGTAAGGATTACGCCCTTGCTGTCCCAGAACATGGACACCATCATTTTATCAGCACTGGGGGTTACCCGAAATTTTTTTGTGGTGGTGAATCTGTGTGCTTCTATTGAGCTGACTGGCGCTTTGTTTCTGGATTGAAAAATGGCATCCACGTCTCATCCATTGTCACAACCGACAAAAAGAAAGTCCCATTCATGCTGTCGTTGTGCGTCAACATTGCTTGGCAACATGCCACACGGGCAGCCATGTGGTAGTCCGTCAGCTTTCGTGGCACCCACCTGGATGACACTTTTCGCATTTTCAGGTCGTCATGCAGGATTGTGTGCACAGAACCCACAGAAATGCCAACTCTGGAGGCGATCTGTTCAACAGTCATTCGGCGATCCCCAAAAACAATTCTCTCCACTTTCTCGATCATGTCGTCAGACCGGCTTGTGCGAGCCCGAGGTTGTTTCGGTTTGTTGTCACACGATGTTCTGCCTTCATTAAACTGTCACACCCACGAACGCACTTTCGACACACATCACCACATGTCTCCTTCAACTGAATTTCAATTGGTTTCACACCGCGCAAATTCAGAAAACGAATGATTGCACGCTGTTCAAATAAGGAAAACGTCGCCATTTTAGGTGTTTAAAACAGTTCTCATTCTCGCCGCTGGCGGTAAAATTCCATGTGCCATACGGTGCTGCCATCTCTGGGACGTATTGACAATGAACGCCGCCTCATTTTAAAACAATGCGCATGTTTCTATCCCTTTCCAGTCCGGAGAAAAAAAATCGGAGGCCTTAGAACTTGAATGCACTTCGTAGTGCAGTTGCCATTCTTCACTAGATAATTTCTGATAATATTTTGCACACGGCTTATCATGCTGCCGGTCCAGTAATACTGTTATCTCTCAGACTCTGCTTTCTTTGGTATTGCGATCACTTCAGTCTTCTTGAAGTGTGAGGGTATTCAGCCTAGTAAAAAAGTCAAGGCTATCAAACTATTCTAGCAGTGTCGCACACTTCATCTCACAGTCATCCACTTCTTTCTTCCATTTTTTTCAGTTTTCTTCCTCTCTCACTCCATCTTTCAGCCTTCGGACTTCTCTTCTGCGTTAACTAATGGCTTTCCACGTGAGCTCTTCACGTTCATACCGCTGCTTCGCTTTTCTTCTGAGGTTTAAGTAATTAGACTATAAGAGGCATCCATACATTTTCCACAGTCATCCGTGTTTCCGCAGTTTTGCATTTCCACTCCAGCTCTTCCTGCTTTGCTACTTTCCAGAGTCTGACAATCTCAGTTTTAGAGGTGTGTACACCCTTTTTCATGCTTTGTAGGAAGCTGCCGTCAGTTAAATTCAATGTCTTGTGCGTTATCCAAGAATTTATATCGCTTCCTGCCTTTCTGCCGAGTTGCTCCGCTGCTGTCTTTACTATTTCAACTCTCAAAACGACGTATTAATGTACTGTTGACTTCTTTTCAAAATTTCAGTTAGTCGCTGACTAATGCTCTTTTTGAAACTCTCAGTAATTGTTCTTTCAACTTATCTAGGCTTTATCTGCTGAGCCCTCTACATTTCTGCAATTTTTCTTCATTTTATAATTACCATATTATGGTTATGGTCAGAGTTCACATTTGTTTTGCACTGCAGTTGACAGACTGGTTGCAAAATATCTGTCTTACCACTGTATAATCTACCTGAAACCTCACGGTGTCTCCAGGTCTATACCCGTATACAACCTGTCGGGCTGCGATTCTAGTTTCGTCGTTTCCTCTGGCGCAAGAGCGAGAGAATCTGCAGATGAGTGTGCTGTTGATGCCTAATAAGGTAAATGGTTTCAAAAAATCAACATTACATATGGATAAAACATACAAAGAGTAAAATCATATCTGTACAAGCAAATAACGATACCTAACTATCTGTTGCTTTAAATTCAATTCTTTTATTGTACCTAGTTTATAAATGCTTATAAACACAAAGGTTAGCTAGTGCCTCTCATGTTGACACATTAGGTTATTTAGGAACTAACATAAACTTCTAAGTTAAATATCAATAATCAGTAGTTATTAAGAACGGAAGAATAGCTTTGTTCCTGAGCAACTGAATCAAGTTTCAAAATAAGCCTCGACTAACAACAAGGATAAGGGGATTATCTGCGCGTAAAGCTTACCCAACAGGATTTCGAGGGAAAGGGAGCTTGTAATTGTGCAAAAATACACCTTCCTGGAGATTCGGACGTGTTGGCATAAAACCGGGCGTGTACTGTATGGAGCAGTAGCCAGCAGTGCACGAGCGTGGGAAACGCAAAAGATTCCAACTTAATGATTAAGATCTTTTCTGGGTGCTTCTGGGATGTCGGAACACCAACACTGGCGTGCTATACAGTGCTATCATGAAATCTTGACTTCAGAACGATAATGGCCCGAGAATGAGCTAATATGAATTAAATAAGTGAGGGAAATGGGCACGAATCTGATTCCTCAATCATACTTTAAAACTATTAATTTCCATTCGTACTTTATTCTCTTTATTCCTCCAAGAAACGAGGTTTCACAAATCTTAAAACTTCTTAAACCAATTTATATCAATGAATAAATTGTGCTTCGTGCCAAATTTTGTCTTTCACTTCTTTTTACCTGTCCATCACCTACTACTTTTTATAGTCTTCTTTTGCTACTACTGAATTCCACTGTTCCATCAGAAATATTCATTTCCCATAATCTACTGAAAAATTTATTTCATCTTTTTTTTTTCAAACTCTTCCTCACCTGCAGAGCTAGTAAACTGCATGTGTCGCTGTGGCTTTTTGTCGATTTTGCCTATGATAATGTCTTAACTGTGCTGTTCACAGTAGGCCATTCAGATTTCCTCTCCTTATTCAGTACTACAGCTACTCCAACGTAAGTCCTCTTTTATTTTCTATTGATAACCTGTTACTCGCTAGACCAGAATTACTGTTCTTCTACGCTTCACTGATTCCCACCGCGGCTACTTTCCATATCTCTTCTCACGTACTCTGACATGCACGATTAAGGGATTCAACATTCCACTCTTCGTCCCGTAGAACTCCAGACTTACTTCTCCTGATGAGAGTAGCTAAGGACATTAGTTTAATGCTGGACGAACCTTCGCTAGTACACTAGTCCCTTGCGATACATGCAAAATGGCATTTAGGACTCATTCGTGCCAGCTCATCCAGCAATCCACCCAGGAATTCAGTAGTAGTCAGAACTGAACACTTCGAATCATACTGAATCAAATATAGTATAGCGCATGTCGACGCCCTTAAGAGTTCGACATGGGGTGTACCACAATTGAAAAGCTACGCCATATTTCTATCAGTTCTAAATTGGCGTGTTCGGCTTCTCAGATTCCATCCAGACCATTCGGAGTGGTAGAATTTTCTAAGAAAGTACTACGGAATGAGATACAATAAGGAATGAAGAGATACGCTTGAAGTAATCTGAGGCTATAGATACTGCGATAATGAATAGCTCAGTAGGCAGTTCAGTTGAAGATGAATGCTAATCAGAAAAAGTAGAGAGAAAAGCTTAGGTATAAGGAAGGCAGCTGAGAAGAAAACATGGGTAGCAGAAGAAATACTTCAGTTGAATGACGAAAGAAGGAAGTACAAAAATGTTCAGGGAAATTCAGAAATTCAAGTCATTTAGGAATGAAATAAATAAGAAGTTCGAGGAAGCTAACAAGGGAACATCCCCATCGCACCCCCCTCAGATTTAGTTACAAGTTGGCACAGTGGATAGGCCTTGAAAAACTGAACACAGATCAATCGACAAAACAGGAAGAAGTTGTGTGGAACTACGAAAAAAATTAGCAAAATATACAAACTGAGTCGTGATGCGCAATATATGCAACATCAAGGTTATAGTGCGTTATGGGCGCCGTGGTCCCGTGCTTAGCGTGAGCAGCTGCGGAACGAAAGGTTCTTGGTTCAAGTCTTCCCTCGAGTAAAAAGTTTAATTTTTTATTTTCAGACAGTTATCAAAGTTCAGGCACTGACACATAATCAACTTCGCTCTCCAAAATTCCAGGACATGTTCGGATTTGCTTGGACATATGCAGGATTTGACGGTCTACACACGGAAAAATTTGAAAACGTTAAAAACATATGTTTTGACAGAGCACAGGGAAAACTGTGCGACTGCGAAACTGTTGCATTCATTTGTTGCAGTTTATGTGACAAATTCTTATGTTTTAATCACTTTTTTGGGAGTGATTATCACATCCACAAGAAAACCTAAATCGGGCAAGGTAGAAGAATCTTTTTACCCATTCGCCAAGTGTACAAATTAGGTGGGTCGACAACATATTCCTGTCATGTGACGCACATGCCGTCACCAGTGTCGTATATAATATATGAGACGTGTTTTCCTGTGGAGGAATCGGTTGACCTATGACCTTGCGATCAAATGTTTTCGGTTCCCATTGGAGAGGCACGTCCTTTCGCCTACTAATCGCACGGTTTTGCGGTGCGGTCGCAAAACAGACACTAAATTTATTACAGTGAACAGAGACGTCAATGAACGAACGGACAGATCATAACTTTGCGAAAATAAAGAAAGTAAAATTTTTACTCGAGGGAAGACTTGAACCAAGGATCTCTCGTTTCACAGCTGCTCACGTTAACCACGGGACCACGGCGCTCGTAACTCATGTTCTCCTTGATGTTGCATATGTTGCGCATGGACTACTCAGTTTGTATATTTTGCTTATTTTTTTCGTAGTTCCACACAACTTCTTCCTGTTTTCTCTATTGACCTGTGTTCAGTTTTTCAAGGCCTATCCACTGTGCCAACTTATAACTAAATCTGAGGGGGGTGCGATGGGGAGGTTCCCTTGTAAGAAGAGATAGCTACATGAAAATATGAAGAAATCGAAGGAGAAACGATTGTCGGAGGGACTAACTCAGCATACATCATCATCATCATCTTGGACAGTTTCCAGCCACTGGCTGGGTCTGTCGGGAACACAAGCCTCTCCATCGTGTTCTGTCTTTCCACCATTCCCCCTCTTCCACCTTCGTCCAGTTCTCTCCTCTTCTCGTCACACATTCCTTCACTCCCTTCACCCATCTATCTCTTGGTCTTCCTCTGGGCCTCTTCCCCTACAGTTGCAGATCAAACATCCTCTTTGGAATTCTTCCCTCATCCATTCTCTTCATATGTCCATACCACTGCAGTCTTGATTTTTCTGCCCTGTCCTGTACTGGTTCCTCCTTTAGTCTTTCCCTCACATACACATTTCGCAATCTGTCTCGTCTTGTTACACTCAACCTGCTCCTCTGGAACTTCATTTCACTAGCCTGTATTCTACTTTTGTCGCTTTTGTGCATTACCCATGTCTCACTTCCGTATGCCAATATGGGGACAAAGTAGGTTCGGTATATAATTCCCTTGGATTTCTGTGGCACCTCCTTGCTCCAAATAAGCCCCCTAATGCATTTGTAGAACTGCCCTGCTTTTCTGCACCTTTCATTTATTTCCATTGCGTTTCCCCCCTTACTTTCAATTATGCTTCCCAGGTACTTGAAGTTCTCTACCACTTGTAGTTTTTCCCCTCCACAAGTTATATCCACATTTGGCCTATTCTTCTTCCTTGTTGTGACAATTATTTCACTTTTCTTTGCAGAGAAATGCATTCCATATTGTGCTGCCGTTGCCTCCCATACATCTAACTGCTCTTGCACCTCCTTCTCGCAATTTCCCCATAACATCAGGTCATCGGCAAAAAGCACTGCTTTCATTTTATGATCTCCAATTGCATCTGATACTTGCTGTAGGATTTCATCCATAACAATAATAAACAACAAAGGCGAAAGTGCACTTCCCTGTCGCAGCCCATTTTCCAGCTTGAACCATGCAGTACGTTCCCTCCCCACTTTCACACAACTCTCACTTCCCTCATACATTTTTCTGACTTTTCGTGTTATCTCTTCATCTATCCCTTTTGCGTTCAGCACATCCCAGAGCTTGTCCCTACAGATACTGTCATACGCCTTCTCAATGTCTAAAAAGGCCATGATTAAGTCCTTCCCGTACTCATAGTGCCTCTCCTGCAGTTGCCTTACCGCAAATACGAGGTCCGTTGTTGATCTTCCCGGTCTGAAACCATACTGCTCCTCCTGCAGTCTACTTTCAATACTGCTTCTTATTCTCTTCTCCAGGATCTTTTCATAGATTTTTCCACAGTGGCATAGCAGGGTGTTCCTCTGTAGTTCTCACATCTCCTTTTATCCCCTTTCTTGAAGACCGGGACTATAATTCCTTCCTTCCAATCCTCAGGAATTCCGTTCTCCTTCCACACCACCCTCAGCACTCTGTATAGCCACTCGGTTCCTACTTCTCCTGCTGTTCGTATCATATCCACTGTTACTTCGTCCCAACCTGGTGCCTTGCCCCCTTTCATCCTCCTTATGGCTTCTTCCACTTCATTCCAAGTTAGATCATCAATTTCCCCACTATTATAATCGTCTGCTGCCTTAGGCTCTCCAACGCTGTTAGTTACCCGCTTGGCGGCATTCAACTCCTTCCAAATCTTTTTGAGCTCATGCATTTCCTCCACAACTCTTCCATTATTATCCATGATCCTCAGGCACTCGCTTCTGTCGTTCCTCTTATATCTTACCATGGTGTAAAGTACTTTTTTGTTCCCTTCACTGTCCTCTTCTAACATTCTTGTCCATTTTTCCATCCACTTCTTCTTCTCCGCCCTTACTATGGTCTGTGCCGCTTTCTTGCTTTCCTTATGTTTTACCCTAGCTTCCTCTGTTCGGGTCTGGAACCATTCTCTGAAGGCTTTGTTCTTTCGAAGTACTGCCTCTTTACATATGTTGTTCCACCATGGGGTTTCCTTACTTCTCCTCTTTGTGCTAGTTCTTCCGCACACAGTCTCAGCTGCCTCAACTAGAGCCCTCTTAAAATCTCCCCATTCTTCTTCCACTGTTCCCTGATCTTCCTTTGGCAGCTTCTTCCTGATCAGTGTCTGGTACTGGGTCCTCCGTTCATCCTCTTTCAGCATCCATGTCTTCAACCTTTTCTCCTGTATATCTGTTGCCCTCCTATCTTTTTTCTCTCTCAGGGTGGCTACCAACAGCCGATGGTCACTGTCTAAGGCCTCAGATGGAATGACCTTAACATCTATGAGGCTGCTCATCATCTGCCTATCCACTAGTACATAGTCTACTACTGAAGTTTGGGACCAGTCTCCACTGTACCAAGTTATTTTGTGGCTACTTCTCTTCTTGTACCAGGAATTTGCGATCGCCAGCCCATTCCTCTTGCAGAATTCCAGCAACAATTTTCCTTCTCTATTTCGGTTCCCCCAGCCCTCTGGTCCCATTATCTCCTCGAATCCTTTCCTGTCTGTGCCAACATGTGCATTGAGGTCCCCTATTATAATCTGATTACCTCCATTTAGCTGCTTTTGCATGTCACCTTCAAATTCCTCCTTCTCCTTTTTTGTACACCCCACCTGTGGGGCATATGCCTGGATGATTTCAATGCTTTTTCCTTTCACTTGTACTCTGGCTTTTATCATTCGATCATTGATACCTTCCACCTCCTCCTGCAGACCCTCTCTGACCACTATTGCCACTCCATTTCTTCCCCTCTCATTCCCTATCCAGTACAGTTTACATCCTTTACTTAGTGGTTTTTCACCAACTCCTCTCCACCTAGTCTCAGCAAGTCCCAAGATGTCCAATTTCCTCCTTTCCATCATTTCTACAATTTCTTCTAACTTCCCAGTTAGAGTCCTTACGTTTAAGGTGCCCAGTCGTAAACCATCTCGTAATCCTTTTCCATTGCTTGGTCGGTTTTCTTTAAATCTGTTCCGTGATCCGAGGCATGTTCCCTTTTTAAAAGTAGTTGATTTATCAACTACTGGCTTGCTAGGCCTATCGCAGCTTCACCAGAGCCCCGTTAGCCGTCACGTTTCAGGGTTCCCATAGGGCCTTCCCAGCTACCGTAGCGGTCCTGGGGCACACGAAGTCCCCGCTGTACATCGCCCCTATAGACAGTCCCCTACTTTGTGCCGTTGCCCATCTCCCACGACTTGGACGAGGGGTTGGACTTATGGGAGAAAAAGTCAAAACAGTCTTCGCTGAAATTAAAAGCAAAGGCGATAACATTAAGAATACAATAGGAATCCCACTGGTAAATGCAGAGGAGAGGGCGCATAAATGGAAAGAGTTCATTGAAAACATGCACGAGGGTGAGGACTTACCCATGACGTGATAGAATAAATGGGAGCCGATGGGTTAGAGATAGTGGATCAAGTGTTAGAATTTAGGAGAGCTCTGGAAGACTTAAAATCAAATATGGCAGAAGGGATAGAAAACATTCCATCGCAGTTTCTAAAATTATTGGGTCAAGTGTCAACAAAACGGTTATTTACGTTGGTTCACGTTAGGGTGTAGAATGTATGAGACTGGTGATATATCACCAGACTTTCGAAAAACACCATCCACACAATTCCCCACACTGCAAGAGCCGAAAAGTGCAAGAATTATCGCATAATCAACTCAACAGCTCATGCATCGAAGTTGCTGACAAGAATATTATACAGAAGAATGGAAAGGAAAACTGGGGATATGTTACATGTCGATCAGTTTGGCTTTAGGAAAGGTAAAAGCACCATAGAGGCAGTTCCGACTAGGGCCGTTGATACAGTATCGATACGTCGATACATTCCCCAAAAAATATCGGTATATAGCCGAGATATTTCTTTCACCGAGATATCGATATCAAAATGGCAATATCGGATGGCGATATTTTTATTTCATATTATATTTTTTTCACAATTTTCGGTAAATATTTGAAATTGTTCTTTTTGAAGTTGTAGTAAAACAAAATTTAGTTTTAACAGTGCGAAGGAGTCTTATTACTTATTGTTGCACTGGGTGGGGCTGGGGGTAGGGAGGAATGGGGGGGGGGGGCGGTCGCGGAGTGAATGGAATAACAAGAATCCGATGTGAGGAAATACCACACCAGTTCCGTTACAAAACAATTTTCAATTTCACTAATGTGCTATTTCTTCACTTCGGCATTCTTCAGAAACAGTTGCTGAAAATAATGAACAAAACTCTAAATGACAAGATTGGTCCTTATGGTTGGTGGAGACGTCTGAGGGAAAATGCTGGATGTAATCGGCGGTCGGCGCTACCAACAGAAACTTCAATGTTTAACATCACCCCGCAGTTTTGACACTACAGTTGGTAGGTCGCTGGCGTTCGCAGAAATGAAAAAACAGGGAAGTCGACGTGAAGAGTTCTGTACAGATCCGATGTGTGACGAAACCAAATGATGGACACATCGGACAACTTTTATTGTATCACTTACATGCAGTTACCAACAAAGTGGTTATCGTCGAGCGTGAAAGTGCATCGTTTTCCCTTCAATCCTTGCGCTAAGGAGGATACGCATGCTGCCAGCTTATTGATGTACAGAATATCTAATAAGAACTCAGTACGTAAATATACAGCTCTAAAACCAGCGGTACGATTACAATGTGCAGCCGATCTTTATATAGGCCAGTACATAGATATTTTCTCCATCGACGTATCGATATTCGATACTTTTTCCAACTTATCGAGGACTTATGATGATATATTTTCAAATATCGATATATCGGATTCCCGACATTTTTGAAAATATCAACAGTCCTAGTTCCGACGTTGCAGATGATAACAGAAGCAAGACCGAAGAAAAATGAAGACACACGATCGTAGGATTTGTCGATCTAGAAAAAGCGTTCGACAATGTAAAATGGTGCAAGATATTCGATATACTGAGGAAAATAGGTTGTAAGCTGTGTAAGTAGGCTGTTTAGGTTTTTATATTGGTAACGCCACGTAGCGCTCTACAGAAAATCACTGGCTGTGCTGTGTGCAATCTGTGGCTGGTTTGCATTGTTGTTGGCTATTGTAGTGTTGGGCAGTTGGCTGTTAACAGCGCGTAGCGTTGCGCAGCTGGAGGTGAGCCCCCCGCAGTGGTGGATGTGGGGAAATGAGATGGCGGATTTTTGAGAGCGGATGATCTGGACAGAGACAGTAAATTTGTAAGACTGGATACATTGTTTGTTCTCTATCAAAATCTTTCATTTGCTAACTATGCCTATCAGTAGTTAGTGCCTTCAGTAATTAGAATCTTTTATTTAGCTGGCAGTAGTGGCGCTCGCTGTATTGCAGTAGTTCGAGTAACGAAGATTTTTGTGAGGTAAGTGATTTTTGAAAGGTATAGGTTAATCTTAGTCAGGGCCATTCTTTTGTAGGGATTATTGAAAGTCAGATTGCGTTGCGCTAAAAAATATTGTGTGTCAGTTTAAGCACAGTCATGTATAATTTTTCTAAGGGGACGTTTCAGCTGCAGGGAAAGACAGGTAATATAAAATATGATCATAGAATGAAGGCTCTCACGACCGGATGACATAGCTGCTAGTAAACCTTTCGGGTTGTAGGGTCGTGGTCCAAGTAACACTTATGTTCCTGACGTTTCGTCCAGAACTGGGGCAGACATCCTCAGAGGCACTCCTCAACTCAGTCTAGCCGACAGTCGGCAGGACTGCGCCTCTTGGACCACGACCTCACATCCCGAAAGGTTTACTACCAAATATAAAATATGTACAAGAATCAACGGAGAATAGTGAGAGTGGAAGACCAAGTACGAACTGCACGAATTAAGGGGGGTAGGATGTCAAACAGGCCGACTTGGAGCAGGAGATGCACCACTAAACATTTAAATTTCCACTATCTATACTTTTACAAATAAATTCATAAAACTTTGTCAGCATGACCAGGAAGGATTCAGAATTCACACTCTTAGCAGTAGAAGTTCGAAAACATATGAATTTTTTTTTTTTTTTTACATGTGAATTTCTTCATTTTTTCACTTACTAATGACAGCATTTGTTGCTGTAGGTACACTTTTCTTCATAAGTAAGAGAGATTCTTCGATGATTTTTGCACAGCATACAAACCATACTTAAAGGTGTATGAAACTCTAGAATTTTCCAAATCTATTAAAAACTGTGGTAAGAATTGAGGTAATTAACTATAAAATTTGTTTTTTTTTTCTAAAGATTAAGTTTTTTCATAAATTAAATAAATTCTAGAGTTTCATACACCTGTGAGTATGGTATGTATGCTGTGCAAAATTCATCGAAGAATCTCTCTAACTTATGAAGAAAAGTGTACCTATAGCAACAAATGCAGCCATTAGTAAGTGAAAAAATGATGAAATTTCGCACGTAAAAAAATTTATTTTGTTATGTTTTCGAACTTCCACGGCAATGGATGTAAATCCTGAATCCTTCCTGGGGATGCGGACAAAGTTTGATGAATTTATTTGCAAAAGTATAGACACTGGAAATTAAAATGTCCTGTGATGCCTCTCCTGCTCCAAGTCGACCCGTTTGACGTCCTACCCCCCTCAAAAAGGGTAGTCTTCGCCCCTGCTGTTCAGTCTGTATGTCAAGGGGGCTATGATAGAAATTAAAAAAGAGGTTCAAGAGTGGGATTAGAATTCAAGGTGAAAGGATATCAATCCTAAGATTCGCTGATGACATTTCTATCCTCAGTGAAAGTGAAGAAGAACTACAGGAACTTTGAATGGTCTTGAACAGTATAATGAGTACAGAATATGGACTGAGAGTAAACTGGAGAAGTAGGAAAGTAATAAGAAATAGCAGGAATGAAAATAGTGAGAAACTTAACATTATAACTGGTGATCACGAAATTAAGGAATTCTGCTAACTTGGTAGCAAAATAACCAATGGCGTACGGAGCAAGGAGGACATAAAAAGCAGACTAGCGCTGTCAAAAAGGGCATTCCTGGCCAAGAGAAGTCCATTAACATCAAACATACGTCTTACTCTGAGGAAGAAATTTCTGAGACTGTACGTTTGGAGCACAGCGTTGTGTGGCAGTGAAACGTGGTCTGTGGGAAAACACAACACATCATTTGAGATGTGGTGCTACAGAAGAATGTTGAAAATTAGATGGACTGATAAAATAAGGAATGAGGAGGCTCTCCGCTGAATCGACGAAGAAAAGAATATTTGAAAAACACTGGGAAGAAGAAGGTACAGGATGACAGGACATCTGTTAAGACATCAGAGAATAATTTCCATGTTACTAGAAGAAGCTGTAGAGAATAAGAACTGTAGAGGGAGATAAAGGCTGGGATACAACTAGCAAATAATTTGAGGACATAGGTTGCAGGTGCTACTCGGAGATGAAAAGGTTGGCACGGGAGGGGAATTCGTGACAGACCGCATCAGCCAGTCAGAAGACTGATGACTCAAGAAAAAAGGATTTTCTCAAAAGTGGGGATGCCGTCCTTCTTCGGTGGCAGAGACATATTAAGAAACAGCAACTTACACAATAGGACTTATTCAAATGTCGTCGTCATCATCATCGTTGTCATAATCATCTTCACCGTCACCAACGCCAAACTATAACGTGTGAGACAGAAGAAGGGAGACTAGAATTTAATGATTCGTAATAGTAAGAAAAGAAATCGACCATGACCGTAAAGGACGGAAAAATTAAATCTCGATGCCCGAACAAGGATTTGAACTGCATTCCTTTCGAAAGTGAATGCTTGTCTTAATTACTGTTCCGCCTCGGTTGCTGAATCTTGGTTGATGATATAAGGAGGATACGAGAATTTGAAGCGTCGACGGTCTTTCACTTTACGCTCGTTGATAGGATGTATTGCCAGTCTGTGTTGTTGATCAAAGACCGTCACTGCAGTAGAGGACAAAAACTATGTTTTAAAAGCTACAATTCAAATCAGTTCACTTTCAAAATAAGCAACATCACAACATTCAGTTTGAAAAGATTACCGAAAAGACTACATTGTTACCTTTTATGCACTTAAGGATCTGCTGTGGATTCTTACCTAAATCTTCCTGTACTCCAAGCAAAGCTTCCGCTCCGAGCTCCCCCTGGTATGAAAACATGTAGTAATAAACTGGAGCCACGTCTTTATACTTCCTGACAGCTTCATCCGTGTTCCAATTAAATAATGCATCAGAATATAGCTAAAGAGGAAAAGAAATGGAAAATCACAGTTGCATTAGTTAGCAGATAGCTTTGTATCATACTACTCCTATTTATTTGTTGCTCATTACACAAAAAAAATTCGAACTTAATGGCTCATCTTCGGACATTGTATCATCCCAGTTCGAAAAAGAGCTGCTGTATTTATTAGTTTCATGTTTTATTCATTACCAAATGTTATTGTTTCATTCCATTGCAAAAAAGAGATTAAATCTGGAAGAGGATATCTGAAGTTGAAGGTGATGAACATAACTGCGATTTTTTACTTAATATTTGAAAGTCATTGACAGTCTATTTTACGGAGTGTCTTAACGCTGCCCATGCACTGATTATGGTTACATTGTTACCTTTTTAGTATGTATGCGGTAGTGCATTACCTAACATGGTCGCGTCATCGTGTGCCTGAAGAGTGTCAGTGATGCGTTTTTCTCAGGTCCGTTCAAATATCTGGAAATCCATTGTATAAAATAAAATTATTCAAATGGTATCAACAATAAAAAGGAATGCAGTAGTCAAAATTTAGTTTGTCATGTTAAAAACCGTTCATTTTTATGCTCTGGTTGGTACCCAAGTCATTACTGCAAATGCAGTGTGATTTTCCTGTTTGTAAAATAAATTTTGAAAATGTAAACTCCAGGGAAATTAAGTGAGGTAAAAGTTTATGCAGAACATGAAATAATAAATATCACCACCCCCCTGTTCTGTTGTCCATCTTTTGTGTCTTTCTAGCACTCTCTTGCCAGAAGGAGATGTACTCACCTAATACATGCCACCGTATTCATTTACATCAACCCATACATTTTCGTTCTTTATTTTCCATGAATTATTTCTTAACAAATCAAAGAAAAGTCACTTCAGTGGACTGCACTGTCGAAGCCTCTTTTTGCATAAGTGTCCAACTTTCGCTTTTATACAGCGAAGTCGATTGTTCTGTGCAGTTTTATTTACTTTCCTTCCTTGTTTTGCTCTTCAAAAGTGTGTACACTGCCCAATTATGAATCTAATAATTAGTTCTATCGTGGTGTCAGTATCACTGTTTACACTTATTTTGCATTCTAGACATTTGAAAATTGGCATTATTGATAATGTTGCGAAACTTAAACTCTTAGTAGGAATTGCGAGGGAGTATATATAATTGCAGCACTTCAGAGTCGCTACCATAAAATACCTGCAGAATCAGATCCTGATAACCATCTAACAGTACAACTAATAAGAGAGTAAGATAAGATCACTGAAGATCCGCAGTGCTTATTAATAGTTACAATTACAACCTGTTGAAGTGGTGGAAGATCTTAATTACAACCTCTTCTCTTTCAATTCTGAGAGAGTCTTTAATAATATCTTACACGCTTACGCCATCCATGTTGTACATTGCGTGTTGGCTATTATCACTACTGCAGGAAGAATAATTAGCGACTAATTTGTTGGTGATCTATTTACAAGGCATGATATTCCAAGTCTAACGTTTGGAATAGATAGATCAGCCTATACTTTAAGTTACTTAGCTGTCTGTTTTGTTAACAATAGATGGATTAATTCCTGTTTTATTTTGGTGTCATATTTTGCTCCTAAGGAATTTGCTCCTGTTGAAACGGCTGGAACGTTGAGTAATTGTTACACAGTAAAGCATTTTTCCATAAATTTCTCAGAAATCACATCTTGAATAGCACACTTACACGAAAAACTCAGATAGATATGTGACTCAGAATTCTAAAAAGATCTGCTTACCTCAGTGGTTTTGCTGTAAGTAAGTTCCCCAGACGGGAAGTAGAAATTGTATATCTTCTCTGTAATGAATTCGACTTGCGGCGACACATCGTAAGATAGAGACATGGGAAGGATTTTCTTGCCGTCGTGCTGAAATTCTTGCAATAGTGTGCTATTTAAGGCTAGAGCTGGAAAACACAACAAGACATAATACCTCTTAGTGCATATAGTTACTAAAGATCAATATCCAAACATTCACAGAAGGTACTGATAATATTTTTAAGTGTCAATTTGTTGTGATATTCATTAGGATATTGGTAGCAATCTAATAAACCCAAAACAGTAACAGCCTTGATCAATTCAGCCAGTATAGCAAATGTGGCCTGACAATGACACGAAATTTCAGTAACAAATAGTAGGATATAACGTCCGCGTTCTCCAGAACTCTACAAGGCAACCGTTCTATTTCCTATGGATCGTAATTCCACGGACATATGGAGACATTCAACATCTACATCTATACTCCGCAACTCTGCTTACGGTGTGCGTGGAGGGTAGTTTGTGACCACTGTCACTTTCCCCCTTTCCTGTTGCAGTAGCAAGTAGTTAGCTGGAAGAACGACTTCCGGTAAACCTTCGTATGGGCTCGAATCTCGCTAACAATATTTTCACGGTCTTTTCGCGAGACACACTAGGAGAGAGCAATATATGAAGTGTTAAAAAAAAAAGTATGATACTTTGAGAGGCGATAGCACTCATCGAAACAAGAAAAATAAGTCCTATAAACATGGATCTGGGATCGCATACTTTCCAAGATAAACGCATGTTCATAGGAAGGGGTGCACGACACTTGGTTGCAGATATTAGCACAGTAGCGCATTGACGCTCCGTCAAATGTGTCGCCAGGGTAGTAAGATTTCTTACTCCCACTTCTCTACCTACCAGTAGGTGGTCTGCAGCCAGTTGTGTGGTTCGAGTCGGGTTGTAGGCTGCGTAAGTTTTCGTCGTGTTAGTGTGCGTTATTCTACAGTATTGTCAACTCAGGGTACGTACTATGGTGTTTTACCGTCTTCCAAATGCGGATTCACTTACTTGTTTATTGTCATTGCACTGTTGTACGTACAAATGGTGTAGTACATTTCTTCTCCTCCACCACTTGTTACCAATGGAAGCCTACTACTCGACAAGTGAAATAGTCGATATGATACTTTGCTATTGTTTAACAAATGGATGCAGCCTGCGAGCCCATGCCCTCTACGCCGAAAAGTATCCACAGCGCAGAGTGCCCTCTGATAAGCTATTTGGCAGACTTTTCCAACGTCTGAGGGACACAGGTTCCCTTGAATCTCGGAAGACTGACAGTGGAAGACCCCGCACAGTCTGCACGCCTGACATGGAGGAGCGGGTGCTACATTCAGTGGAAGAAACCCGAGACCAGTGTGCGACGAATATCAGCAGCAGAAAACGTGTCTCATTCTCTTATCTGTGGAGTACTTCATGAACAACTACCATACCCATATCATCTAGAGTGTGTTCAGGCCCTAAGACCACAGGATCATCATAGCAGACAGCGGCTCTGTCAATGGCAGTTGCAGAAGGGTGTCGCAGATCCACTGTTCATATCCAAGATTTTATTTATCGATGAGGCAGGATTCACGAGAGATGATGTTGTGAACTTCCATACCAGCATGCTTGCGCAGGTTGAAATCCCCTTTTCAATTTAGGAAAGAGGGCATCAACACTGGTTCTCAGTCAACGCATCGGCTGGCGCCCTTGCCAATAGATTAGTAGGGCCATACGTGCTACCAGAAAGGCTAACTCGGGTGCATTATTCGGAATTTCTCATTAATGAATTGCGTACTTTGCTGGAGGCTGTGCCACTGCAGCAACGAATACATATGTGGTTCATGCAGGATGGCCCATCAGCACACTTTCGTCACAATGTGCGCGAACACCTGACACGACATTTCAGAACCGCTGGATTTGTCGTTTGGTTGGGGAGGGGGGGGGGGGGGGAGGGGGGGGCGGCACACCTTGCCCTTCTCGTTCCCCAGATCTCAGTCCCATAGACTTTTGGTTATGGGAACATTTGAAGGAATTGGTCTATACGACGCCAGTCAACGATGTCCGGACGCTACAATGTTGCGTCTTCAATGCGTGCCAGCAGTTACAGCAACAACTGGGTATACTACAAAGGTGTGTCATTCCTTACGCCAGAGGGCAGAGGGGTGCTTGTCATGAATGGACGCCACATTCAACACCTCCTGTAAATCGTTGTTTATCGCAAAAAGTATGCATTTCCGGACCCATGCTCATTGAGCTTATTTTCTTGTTTCGATGAGTACTACCACCTCTCAAAGTATTCGCCGCGTTTTTTTAAACATCCTGTACTTGTTGGCTCTTCTAGGGACGCACTGACTCACAACTTTAACAATAAACTATACCGTGATGCAGAACCTTTCTCTCGCAGCATCTCCCACTGGAGTTGGTTGATCGTCTTTGTGACTCTTTCATGCTTACTGAATGAAACTGTAACGAAACGGAAACGCGCTGAGCTTCTTTGGACCATCTCTATTTCATCTATCAGTGCTATCTGACGAGCAACATTCAAGTATCTTTCGAACCAATGTTTTGTAAATTACTCTCTTTGTTGATGGACTACATTTCCTGAGGATTGTTCCAATAAATCTCATTCTTGCATCCACGTTACTCGCAATTAATTTTATGTGGTCTTTCCATTAAAATCCGTAAATTCGTATACTCCTAGATATTTTATGGATGCAACTGCTTCCAGTGGCTGTTCTGCAATTGTAGTTTTACAATAAAGGGTTTATTGTGTCCATGTATTCGCAATACGCTGCATTTGTTTATTGTGAGGGGCTGCACCAAGCGTCGATCATCTCCAGGTCTTCCTACATTTCGCTACAATTTTCTAGCGTCGCGACTTCTTTGTCTCCAACAGCATCATCCACGTACAATTCTCCGAGAGAAAGAGAGTCCAGTTGTTTTGGTTCTTTCATTGTACAAATCCTACCACAAATATCCTAATATTGAACTAATCAGATGCTTGTGTCTTAAACACAACATCGTCAGCATAGTACCTCGACCAATGGGCGGCCTCGTTCAGAATGTCATACGATAGGACGCAAAAGCTATGATAAGGATTTTGAAGCCATTATGTGTAACAGTCTCAGTCTACAGGCTGTACTAGCAGTTAAAACCACAACAACAGTATATTAAGCTTCAGTTTATTTGGGAAGCATGTCAACACTGAAAGAAACGTAAATGTCTTTCCTTCCAGAAACTGCTAATATACCATAGCCGATGCATTACGTGGAAAATAATACTGTGTGCAGATTATGAACAATTATTCATATTACGTAACTAATGCACACGGCATCTCGATCTATATCATTATAACTTCCACCATATCACCTATCTGTTATCATTGTCGTCAACATAGCGAAAAAAAGTCACCTGCTGTGAACAAGCATCCTTCATCTTTAGTGACCCCTACCAACCACGGTAGAGCTGTGTGGCGTTCCAAGTTCAGTGGATGTCTGGGTAGAAACGCGCCTTTCCGGTCAGCCTCGACTGTTGGCCGGAATGGTATAACAGGAGTCAAGAACGACGCCTGCAACAAAATCATAAACCCATCATGATACAGTAATGCTCTAGCACAGAAGTCATAATAAAAATGCGTTAAACGCTGGGAAACTAATCTACAGAAAAAATGCATTACTTGCTTTGATAGGCGCTCTTTATTGCAACCATCTCTATTCATCGAATTCCTATAATCGTTAGAACCTCAAACATACTTTTATTTCATTTCGCCTGAAAAAAATTTCACGCGTGTGCCATGTCTAGCCGGTGAAGAATATCTATCAAACGTATCAGTTAGTAAATATCACATTTAATCCAAGAATATCTTAGCATGACTAGAAAAACATAATGATATGGTGAATATTATATTCCGTATTCTTCTATCCCCAAAGATGTCGCAGAGAGAGACAGAGAGAGCAAGAACGTTACGTGTGGAATTTTCTTTATAAGTCACTTACTTTTTACTTGTTTCAATTACTTATTTTGATAATTACTTAACTGTTTCGAAAGATCTGTCTTACTTATCAAGCCTGTATCCGTCAAGAGTAGATTCGCTATAGAATAACATAAATCAGTTTTGATTTTAAGATTATTGTGAATACCACTTTCACTCTCAAACTGCAATGAATTGATGGCATCAAATGATACCAGTCAGTGACTACACTGTGTCCCATTGGTATTACCTACAAGTTAAACGGATAGTTACAAATTTAAATGCTTAAATTGATAAATATAGGAGCTAAATTTATAAGGTGTCTTAATATGGATATCGGGATGTTATTCTTCTCTAGATCTCGCTCCTCTAACTCAGAATAAAATTCCGATTGGGAACTGCACAGCAAGACGACATAGGCATGAAACTATTCACTAATCAAGGTACATTGTTTTAGTGGGGAATCGCGATATAACTATATCCTCCCAGTAGTGTTTTATGATTTTTTTGTAGTATACCAACCAACAACGGATATTATTCATTTCTTTATCTTTCTTATTCTTTATTCTTCCAATGAACGGCGAAAGGGTATAGTCTTTACTTGAGATTACCAAATATTCTCGAGATTAAGTCCGCAAATCGACAGTGCTGTAGTTTGAATGGAATAACTATACGTAAACCGACTTGTAGCGAGACAAATTGCGGCTTGATAAATACGGCTTTAAATTTTTTTCTTCCTTCTTCTTTTCCTGGAGAAGTTCTTAAAACTACATTTAAAGCCAATATCCACCAATTCTAGGCGAAATCATAGTTGAGAACGCAGTGCAAGCTGAGTTTACACCAGGACTGAAAGGGAACTAGAGATAATAGATTTTTGCAGTGAGCACAGTTTAATCACTGCAAAAAGCTGGTTGAAGAATAATGAAATAGATTTGAATACGCGGAAAAGGTCTGGAGACACGAGGGGTTCTTGATAAATTACGTAATGGTGAGACAGAGAAACCGAATTTTAAATCCAAAACGTTTCCAGGAGTGGAAAAGGACTCTGACCGTACTTTATTGGTTATGAATTGCAGATTAAAACTGAACAAATGTCAGAAAAGTACGAAATACTGGAGGTAAGACCTAGATGATTTGACGGAGCTAGAGGTTGTTGAGAGTTACAAAATAAGCATTAGAAAACTTTCGACTGAAACTTTGGAACGGGACACAATAAAATACAAACTGCTATCTTTCAGAGATGAAGTAATGAAAGAAACTATTAACTATTTGGCAAAGAATCAGAATTCAATAGAAATTCTTGTCTAACACATGATATATTGAATTTAATGGACGAAAGGAAAAGATATAAAAATAAAGTCTATGAAGTAGAAAAAAAAGTAATATACATATCTACAAAGTGAGATTGACAGAAGGGGCAAATCAGCAAAGAAAGAATAGCCAGAGGAGAAATTTAATCCTGTAGAAGCATGCAAAAAGAGAGGTGACCTGAATAACATAATTGGAGAAAAATACAAGCATCTGTACGAACGTCAAGGGCTCATATGGGAAGTTAGTTCTTGTACAGAAAGGAAAGCTGAAAGGATGAAGGAATTTACTGAAGGGTATATAAAAGAAAGAACAGTATTATGGAAAGAAGAAAATGAATTATGATGGTATAGAGGATGCAATAGCCGGCCGGTGTGGACGTGCGGTTCTAGGCGCTTCAGTCTGGAACCGTGTGACCGCTACGGTTGCAGGTTCGAATCCTGCCTCGGGCATGGATGTGTGTGATGTCTTTAGGGTAGTTAGGTTTAAGTAGTTCTAAGTTCTAGGGGACTGATGACCATAGATGTTAAGTCCCATAGTGCTCAGAGCTATTTGAACCTTTTTTTTTTTTTGAGGATGGAATACTGCGAGAAGTATTTGGCATATGACTGAATGACCAAAAGATGCATGGAGTACACTACGTTCCCTCGGAACTATTAAGATCCTTGGGAAAACCAATAGGGACAAAAATGTTCCATCTGGTATGCAAGATATGTGTGACAGGCGAAATACTGTCAGCCATCAAGAAGACTAATAATCGCAGTCCAAAGAAAGTAGATTCTCAGCGGTGTGAGTATCACTGAACTATCAGCTTAATAAGCTACTGTCAGAAAAATGCTGACACCTAATATCTACGGAATAATGTCAAGACTAGTAACAGCCAACCTGGCTGAAAATCATTTTGGATTCTGGACAAATGTAACACATCAGAAAAGAAATGAAAAAAACGCAGGTGTACGGATATAGCAACTATATATTTACAAAAAGGTTTAACAAAGTTGGCTGGAATACACTCTCTGAAATTCTGCAGTTATCAAAAAAAAAAAAAAAGGTTCAAATGGTTCTGAGCACTGGAACTTAGAACTACTTAAACCTAGCTAACCTAAGGACATCACACACATCCATTCCCGAGACAGGATTCGAACCTGCGACTGTTGCGGTCGCGCGGTTCCAGACTGTAGCACCTAGAACCGCTCGGCCACCCCTGCCGGCTCTGTAGTTATCATGGATAAAATACAGGAAGCAAAAGGTTATTTACAACTTGTTCAAAAACCTGATTGCAGTTATGAGAGTCGAAGGACATGAAAGGAAGGCAGTACTTGACAAGAGAGTGAGATACTTCATTCCCAATGTCGATTAATATGAAGCTTAAGAAAACAGTGCATGGAGAGCTGCATCAAACCAGTCTCAGGAGTGAAGACCACCACAACAACAGCAACAAGGAAACAGTAAAGGAAAACTAGCAGAAATGTGAAAAAATTATTAAAGATTAGGAAGAAGAAATAAAAACTTTAAGGTTTGTCGATGACATTGAAATCCTCTCAGGTAAAACGAAAACCTTGGAAGATAATTTGAACGAAACGGATAGTACCTGAAAAGAAATTGTATGGTGTTCATCAATAAAAGTTTAACAAGGGTAATGAAAAGTAGTCAAATTAAGTTAGGAGATGCTGAGGGAATTAGATTAGGAAATGAGACAGTAAAAGCTTCAGTCGAGTTCTGCTGATAGAGGCAGCAAACGTAACTGATGATGGCAGAAGAGAATATAGATTGCCGACTTACAACAGCATAACAAGCTTTTCTGGAAAAGATGAGTATCTTAAAATTCAATAAAAATTTGGGTTTTAAGAAATATTTCCTGAATTTGTCTGGTGTTTAGCCTTATACAGAGGTGAAAAGTTCTTGACAAAAATTACAGGCAGGGAGAGAACAGAAACCTCTGAAATGTAGTCCTAAAGAAGGATGCTGATGGGTATATCAGATAACTGATAATAAGATACTGAGTCGCTTAGGGAAGAAGTAAAATTTATGGTACAAGTAGACTAAAAGCTATATTCTGAGGCATCGAGGAGTAATCAGTTTGTTAGTGGGTGGTAGTGTGGCAGGTAAAAAACCTGCAGTGGAAGACCAAAGCCTGGCTACAGGTGGCTGTAGGATGCAACAGCTACGCAGAAATGAAGAAGCTCTCACTTGGTGGACTAGCTTTGCGAGCTACATCTAACCAGTCATCACAATGAAGACCACCACAACTAATATCAACAACACTGCTGTATGCATTTTCTTGTAACACTCAAACAATTCCAATTCAAAATTTTGCAATAAACATCCATTTCTTTAAAATATTTTCGATTCCATAACTTTCATTTCTGTGTATCCACATTGTGTTTATCATTACGGAATGTAAGTGATGAAATAATACTTATCCATTGTTAGTACTAAATAAAAAAGTTGAGCAAAGGATAATGATCACTTTGGAGTAAAATAAAAAATTCTAAAACTCGAATTTAATTTAACGGAAAGAAGTGATACAGTATTAAAAATCAGAACAGTGCTTCTGCATAGTCCCTGATCGACGGCAATTAAACACTGCTATGTCCCTGGCAACACAGCGATGATTTATGCAGATAAATACAGACACACCCAGGCAGCTTTCTGTTAATGCTGCTCATAAGCTGCATCAGGAATATGGAACTCGGGAATTTCTCATTGCGCTCAAGAAACATGCATCCATTTTTCTATCTGACCTTTGACGTGACCTGAGTTTCTGTGTGAACCTAACAGATACAAGTTACCTTTGTTGTCTCCATGTTCTCTAGAAGTAAGAGCCAATCAATCAGAAACATGAAACTACCTGGTAAATAGTATCTACGAAACCCATATATGATTAGATACATACTGTTCACTTATTTGTATCTGTATTTGTTATCTATGTCATACTTTTATCGACTGGTCTACTGTCATTGTGAATTTCTGTGTTTTATTTTATATTGGACACTGTGGGTCATTATTGTAGTGAGATTCAGTGAAACGAATAGTAAGGAACCAACCTCGAACTTTTGTTGTGCCGCAATGAGCTTGTGGTCGTCGACGCCCCTTAGACAGTCGACGAGAGCGGCGCTGGGCTCTGTGGTGCATCCGACCAGTGTCGCCAACTTGCGCGCATTTCGCACTGCCCCAGCCCCACTTTGTGGCGCAGCCCAAGGCATCCACGCTACACCGCTCTGCGATATCGCTCGGTGGAAGAGACCTGCAGCATGAAAAAGGATGTCACAGAAAGTTGATTACCCAAATGTAGGATCAGAGTGGTAGGACTCTTGTTGTGTTTTCCAGTGTCTGAAGGAGGTACCTATCTACAGTAGTGATAGATGTGCTTCATATGATAAGCTCTTTGTGCCCCGTGCGTACAAGTAAGATTTTCAGGATACAGTAATTTCGCTGTGTGTGGCGAGTCATGATTTCAACAAAACAGAAAAAAATTATGAATATGTGCAGCAATGACTGATGCATCATGTGACCCCTAACACAACTGCACTAAAAATTTCTAAACTATATTCGTTACGTTTTACTCAGACTATATAAATTTTGATTTATTGTAAGGAATCTGATGACAATTTTCTGAGACATCCATTACTCTTCCAGGAACCATAGTACCATATGAACAAATACTTATCTTCGTTAACAATGAATTGAAAATGTTATTCTAATTTTATTATGAAGCAAGGAAGACAGATTAGGGTTCAATGTCCTGCTGAAAACAAGGTCATTACAGACAGAACACAAGCTCGTATTGGAATGGATGGGAAAGGAGATCGGCCATGCCCTTTCAAAGGAACTACTTCAGCATTCACTTTAAGCGATACAGGTAAATCATAAAAATCTGAATCTGAATGACCAGATTAGGATGTGAACTGCAGTCCTCAAAAGTATTAGTTCACTGTCAACAACAGTGCCTTCTCATTAAATTAATTTATTTTGCAGAAGTCAGTTATGTTCTGCAGGATAAACAGCCTGGTTTGTTAACCATCTCCTGATGTATCTATTATTTACATTTTTCCACGAGTCATTCAAGTATTTACAAACTGCAGACAAACTGATTATTGTCCGATTAAATTACTTGATAGTTGACACATCACGCATTGTAGCTGGTTTCCTTCAATCAGATTGCTCAACATTACCCCGACCATTTGACATTGCCAAACTACCACAACAATTAATCGGTTCACTTGCAATTCCTTGTCCAGTTTCCTTTCTTGATGTGTTTGGATCCCGAATCTTGGATCTCATCCTTTTATTTTGTATTTCATCACACACAATAACCACACCAAAAAACAACACACACACACACACACACACACACACACACACACACACCAAAATACATACGTTTCATACCAAACACTAATGGATTCTTCCACACCGGCCGTGATTCAGCCGCCACATATACAGCTACTATAATCACAGAGGTTGGATTACATTAGATAAGTTTCTCACGACGTTGTGTGAAGCTGAATTTTTGAAGGCGGCAATTAATCATTGCGACAGGGCACAAGAGTCTTAAATACAACAACCTTCCGCAGAGCAATGGCATAGCGCACCTGCCCTGTTGAAAGTCGTAGGTATGAATCTCGTAAACACAGCAATTTCTTTTAATTTTCTGAATCTAATCAACAGACTTTGATTATTATGTTTATTCAGTGAATGGGTTTTTATTTGTAATACTTTGCAGCGTCATTATCATTAGTATTTCAATTTTATTATTTGCTCTTATTTTCTTCCTACCTCTTTTTTCGTTTGAAATCTGCTTGTGTCGCCTGTAATATGCAACTAAGTGCCAACTAGGACTGCTTATTGGTTGGTAACGAGGCAGTCTGTGTCGCCAGTGTGAAGGTAACCAATGACAATGAGAAATTACAGTTTTCTTTTCCTGCTTAAACTGAAAATTTTCTGTTTTGAGTTTGCTCTTAGAGGTTAGCCTTAAACGCTGTGAACAAAGAGATCCTGATTTTAGTTCTGCTGCACATTGTTTCCTCAGACACACTGCGCATCATGAGGTTTTGGTTAGGTTAGGAAACAAGTTTAAATTCTGGGTTACAAAACGTGTCGTCTACTGAAGTTTAGCCATTGATCAGTTAAAGTCAGTTGTCGATAGAACATCTCTCATTCCTTCATACCGAACGAGGTGGCGCAGTGGTTAGCACACTGGACTCGCATTCGGGAGGACGACGATTCAAACCCGCGTCCGCCCAACTGACTTAGGTTTTCCGCGATTTCTCTAAATCCCTTCAGGAAAATGCCGCGATGGTTCCTTTGATAGGGCATGGCTGACTTCCTCCCCCAACCTTCCCTAATCCGATGGGACCGATGTCCTCGCTGTTTGGTCCCCTCACCCCAAGCAATCAACCAACCAACCAACCATTTCCTTCATACCTTGTGATGGCCGTTTCCAACATTGCTCCGTGCTACACATTAACAGCGTCTTTGAAGTGACAGTCAGTGGACAGTCAGTGAAAGACGTGAACTATCAAGTAATTTTAACTGGACTACAACTATGAAGCATACATCCTAAAGGTAAATGACTTTATCTTCTGCATGACTGAAATACAGACTTAAACGTTACAAATGCCTCTCTCGTGCAATGCACTTCATAAACATCTTCGAGAAAATGAGCCAGTTTACCACAACAGTGCGCCAGCCAACGAGCAGCAGCATCAGCATAACTGGCTGAAGCAGCAGATAAAGGTATACTCGTACTGCTTTCGAACTTCGTAATTTTTAAAAAAGTGTATCACCAAACACTTGTATCCCTACAACAAATCACGTTTCTTACAAAAGGAACAATAACAATAATAGTAATGATAATCGCTGTGTTATATTCATGTTGAGGTATAAGTAATATAACAAGGACAGTTCAGGTGCAGTCTGCATTGTTGCCAGACTTCTGATGACATCACTATGCGAACTTGCCAGAGTTCCCCTCTGCCATCCCTCTCACCAAGTCTAATTTCCCTATGTATAAAATAACAGCAAAATCAAAATAGCCCAAAAGTCCTGTGTATAAAATGGTCGGAAATTCAAAAATCCGAGATAGACATTTACTCTATTGACTGAAAATGAAGATGGTGGATCCTGGGATTCTGGTGGAACAAGTGTAGTTGTCAAATTCCTTGGGTTTTCACCCAACCTTATGATACGAGAACTCAAGATGGTGGACCTGTGACACTAGGGCAGTCTGCAGGGTTGTCAGATTTCCTGGGATTTCACCGACCCTATGACATTACAGTTCAAGATGGCAGATCCTGTGGTACTGGTGCAGCCTGCATGGTTGTCGGATTTCACGTATTGTAACATAATACACCTATCCTGTGTATAAAATGGCGAGCAGCTCATCGGTTTTTCCCTGACGTTTCAGTCTACTTCTGATAAGTTCACGTCCAGCTGCCCAAAGTTTAAACAATTTCCCCCACCCCTCTCATGTCATAGACGTGTGTGACTTTTCCATGAGTGTATATATCCAACTACAAAATGCACCACCAAGAAATAACTTATACAGAGTAATGAAATTCTAGGAATACATTTTTCTAGGTAACATATTTAAGTGATTAATATTGCAAGACCACAGGTTAATGTAAGTGGGAGATAAGACATTGTGAGAAGAAAGCCAAGGCAATATGTCGACACCCTGTCGGTCATTTTGGGTAACATGGGTATGCGGGTGAGCGTTATCCTGTTGGAAAATATCCCCTGGAATGATGTTCATGAGTGGCTTCACAACAGGTTGCGAGATAACCACAAGAGCGCTCATGCTGTCATGCAAAATTGCCCCTCAGACCATAACTCCAGGTGTAGGTAAAGTGCGTCTAGCATGCAGACATGTTGGTTGAAGGTCCTCAACTGGTCTCCCATCACTGGTATTGAGGCAAAACCAAGTTTCATCAGAAAGCACAATTGACCTCCACCCTGCCCTCCAACGAGCTCTCGCTTGACACTGCTGAAGTAGCTAATGGTGGTGTTTTGGATCTGTATGCTACAGGGCATCTGTCTCAGAACTGTAAGAGTTTGTCATTCACTGCCGTGCCCGCTGCTGCTCAAATTGCTACTGCAGAGGCAGTACGATGCATCAGAGCCAAACGCTGAGCACGATGGTCTTCCATCTTGATAGTGGTACGTGGCTTTCTGGAGTCAGTCTGCTGGTGAATGCTCATTCACGTGACCGCCACTGCCAGGAGTCATGTACAGTGGCAACATTCTTGTTGAGTCTTTCTGCAGTATCGCCGAACGAACATCCAGCTTCTCGTAGCCCTATTATACGCCTTCGTCCAAACTCAGTGAGGTTCTGATAATAGAGTCTGTGTCGACTTAAAGGCATTGATGACTAACTTCACCTCACCACGTCCAGTGTCAAAGGTATCTAACGCTCACGGTTTTTATTCTGTCACGTATAAGTAAAAAATAAATGAGGTGTGTATGACATCTGTACTCATTTTTCCTATAAAAATCCCTGTATCTATTGTACTCATATAGTATTCAACATGAGCTGATGGATCACACATCGTCTCTACAAAGATTTTGTTGTAACTGCCTGATCTGAGAATACTTTGGAAAAACAGAATAAGACGAACGGATCTCTAATAGTCTAATAGTAGGCAGTTTCAAATCATCTAAATGTAGGAAGACGAATATTCTCATGTTCGTGCTAATGAATCCAGATGATGTTCGCTTCGAAAATGTAAATTTATTTCAAAAACATTCTCCCATTTCAGATACCAACTACTTGAGGAAATATCTTCAGGCGTGATGGTGCTGCATATAAGACATTCATCCGAAGTGAAAATGTCCCACGATTTGAAAAAATAAGGCCTAGTATTAATATTCAGCGATCTATTGGAAGCAAATCAGGATCAAATACGCTGCCGCCATTCGACTGTAAGAAATTTTATTTTATTGCATGGCATTAGGCCATTTTCAAGTACAAAAAATTATTTCTGTGTTAAAAGAGATCGAACTGTTATGAAATACAAGACTTTGGCAGAAAAGCATATCTCATCATATAGGCCAGATCTGTCATCAGTAGAAGTGAGAACATCTCTAAAATGTCTAAATGCTGTCACTTTTACAAATGACACATCTAGACTGTATGATCTGATATGCTTTACTGAGAAGAACTTGTATTTCATATCAGTCTTCTGTCTTTTGACTTATAAATAGGATTTTGTACCTGAAAATGGCCTAAGGCCGAAATCTGAATTGTATAATAATAAACAAAGCTTATTACAAATGGTGGCAGCATCATTCAAAAAATTAACCATGACTGTCGCTCTAGCCAAAACAAAAATTATCAACTTCTATTTTGGGTGCTGCATAGGAATTGATGTCTTTTAGCCAAATCAGATATATTCTGGGATCCAAAAGCAACTGATAAGAGATACGAGCCTTCAAACAGGATAATAGTCTACTGATTTCAAAACACTTATCAGAAGCATATGGGAACGACATGAGATTCGACTAACTTATTACTTTAGGCCGAGATTGCTGTAATCATTCACAGTACAGCCTTTTAGTTACCGATAAAAGGCGGCAGTTGAATGATGGTCGATACCAGTCTAACCTTCAGGACGTTTTTACGTCTGCATCTACATGATTACTCTGCAATTCACAATTAAGTGTCTGGCAAAGGTTAAGCTATTTTTCTACTATTTTCAGGGCGCGGAGAAAACGAACTCTTAAATCTTTCCTTTCTCTTATTTTATTACGATGATCATTTCTCCCTATGTACTTGGGCACCTACAAAATATTTTCACTCTCTGAGAAGAAAGCGGGAAGCGCTTTTGTCATTAAGACTGCAGGGCAATTCGTGCATCATATCCGTGACATTCTCTCCCTTATTTCGCGATAATACAAAGCGAGCTGCCCATCTTTGAACTTTTTTGACGTTCTCCGTCAATCCTATTTGATGCAGATTCCGTACCGCACAGCACTACTCTAGAAGATGGCGGACAAGCGCAGTGCAAGCAGTCTCTTTAGTAGACCTGTTACATTTTGAAAGCTATGTGTCAAAAATCGCAGTCTCTGGTTCGCCATCCCTCCAACATTACGTATGTGATCGTTCCAATTTAAGTTATTTGCAAATGTAATCTCTAACTATTTAGTTGAATCTACAACCTGTAGATTTGTGCGATTTATCGTGTAACTGAAATTTAGAAGATTTTGCTCATGTGGATGACTTCACACTTTCCATAATTTACAGCCAATTGCTACTTTTTGCCCACACAGATATCTTGTCTAAATCATTTTGCAATTTGTTTTGATCATCTGATGACTTTACAAGACGGTAAATTGTAGCATCATCTGCAAACAGTCTAAGAGGGCTGCTCAGGTTATCTCCTAAATCGTTTATGTAATTCAGGAACAGCAGAGGATCTGTAACTTATTCTCGGGGAGCTCTAAATATTACTTCTGTTTTACTCGATGACTTCCCGTCAGTTATTACGAAATGTGACCTTTCTGGCAGGAAATTATAAATCAGTCACACAACTGAGACCATACTCCACAGAGAAGCAACTTAATTAGAAGTCGCTGGTGAGGAATGGTGTCAAAAGTCTTCTGGAAACTTAAAAACATGGAATCAGTTTGAATTCCCCTGTCGACAGCACTCATTATTTCATGAGAATGAAGAGCTAGTTGTGTTTCACAATAACGATATTTTCTGAATCCGTGTTGACTATTTGTCAATAAATCATTTTCTTCGAGGTGATTCATAATGTTCGAGCACAGTATATTTTCCAAAATCCTGCTTCAAATCGACGCTGGTGATATGGATCTGTAATTCAGTGTATTACTTCTACTATCTTTCTTGGGCGTTGATGTGACTTCTGCAACTTTCCAGTTTTTGGGTACGGATATTTCTATGAGCGAGCGATTGTATATGATTGCTAAATCTGGAAGTATTGTACCAACATAATCTGAAAGGGATCTGACTTTTATGCAGTCTGGACCGGATTTGCCCTTTTTGAGTGTTTTAAGCGCTTCGCTACACCGAGGATACCTACTTCTAAGTTGCTCATATTGGCAGTTGTTCTTGATTCGAATTCTGGAATATTCACTTCGTCTTCTTTTGTGAAAAAGTTTCGGAAAACAGTGTTTAATAACTCCGCTTTAGCGGCACTGTCATCAATAACATCACCAATGTTATTGTGCAGTGAACGTAATGGCTGCGTCTTGGTGTGCTTTTCATACGACCAGAACTTCTTTGGATTTTCTTCAATATCTCGAGGGAGAGTTTCGTTATGGAAACTGTTAAAAGCTTCTCGCATTGAAGTTCGTGCTAAATTTCAAACTTCTGTAAAATTCGCTGACTTGGTGATTTTAAGTCCTTTCAAATTTGGCGTGCTTTTTTCGTTGCTTCCGTAATACTGTTCTGACCTGCTTTGTGTACCATGGCTGATCAGTACCATCTCTTATTAACTGCCGTCGATAATATTTCTTTGAATTTAAACCACATCTGGTCTTCGCTTGCACAGTCAAATTGGAAGGCGTAGAGAGCGTCTCTTAGGAAGATTTCAAGAGAATTTTATCTGCTTATTAAAGATATGTATTTTGGGTTTATTTTTGGTGAGTTTGGATGTTACGATATTCAGTCTAGCTACAGTAACTTTGTGGTCACTGTATTACTTGTTGCTAAGAGGTAAAGTACGTTTTCGCAGCCATTGACACTTCGAGTGGGCTCCTGAACAAGTTGTTCAAAATAACTTTTTGAGAAGGCATTCAGTGCGATTTCTGGTTACGCTTTATGCCTACCTCCGACTTTAAACATGTATTTTCGCCAACATATGTAGGGTAGAGTGACGTCATCAGCATCTATAATTGTATAAATGGGGTACCTATTAGAAATGAGAAGATTTCTTTGAACTGTTCAGTGGCTGCATAATCTGAGTCGGGGTGTCAGTAAAAGGAAGCATTATTAGTTTATTCCGGTTGTCAAGTTAATCTCTACACATACTAATTCAAAGGAACTATCTACTTCGATTCCACTACAAGTTAAACTACTTCAGACACTAATAAACACTCCACCTCTAACGGTATTTAATCTATCCTTTCCAAACACAGTTAGGTTCTTTGTAGAAATTATGACTAAACTTATTTCCAGCTGTAGCCAGCTTTCGGTACCAATAACGGTTTGAGATTAAGAGCCTACTGTTAGCGCTTGGAGCTCTGGTTCTTTTCCAACATAGCTACGACAGGTTGCAACTAGAATATTGATTGTTCCTGTATCTACCTCTTCCTGTTTTGATCCAGCGTGCTTGGAAGCTGAAGCCCTTTCTGACCTCTACCGCGACACTGTAACCTAAAAAACCGCACCGTCCTCTCCACACAGCCCCCCGTGCCCGTCTAGCCGCTTCCTGCGTGTAGTGGACTCCTGACATATTTAGCAGAACCCGGACCCCCCCCCCCCCCCCCCCCCTATGGCGAAAGCCGAGGAATACACAATTTTCGTGGTCACAGAACCGTCTAAGCCTCTGATTCAGACTAGCCGACTCTGTACCAAAGGACCACACTGTTGAATCTGTCGATGATGCTAGAGATGGTGAGCTCAGCCTTCATCTAGCAAACAAGTCTGGCAGTTTCCAGAATGAGATTTTCGCTCTGCAGCGGAGTATGCTCTCCGGCACACAGTTTTAATCTGCCAGGAAGTTTCATATCAGCGCGTACTCTGCTGCAGAGTGAAAATCTCATTCTGGAAACATCCCCCAGGTTGTGACTAAGCCATGTCTTCGCAGTATCCTTTCTTTCAGGAGTGCTAGTCCTGCAAGGTTCTAAGGAGAGCTTCTGTAAAGTTTGGAAGGGAGGAGACAAGATACTGGCGGAAGTAAAGCTGTGAGGATGGGGCGTGAGTCGTGCTTGGGTAGCTCAGTTGGTAGAGCACTTGCCCGCGAAAGGCAGAGGTCCCGAGTTCGAGTCTCGGTCCGGCACACAGTTTTAATCTGCCAGGAAGTTTCAAGTCTGGCAGTCTTTACTACTTCAGATAGCTGCTCGAAACCAGAAAAAAATCTCTTCTGATACAAAGCAACACACATTGTTAGTACCAACATGAGTCACCACATGCAGTTGGCTGCACCCTGTGCTCTTCATAGCATCCAGAAGCAACCGTTTCACATCTGTAATGTCTCCTCCCAGTATTCACACAGAGTGCACAATGATTCCTTCCCCTCCTTCGCAGCCATATCCCTAAGGGCTCCATTACAAGCCTATCACTGGAGCTCGCAGCTAACCCCACATTCTGTGAAAGCCCAGATGAATGCCCAGACCTTGCAGGCCAAGAGAATTCCTCTGGAAAAGGGCGGGCAACTCCATCTGGCTCAGGGACTTCGTCAGCCACAGACAGTGCCCAAAATATGTTCATCAGACGAACCGGGGAGACTCTGCAATCGGTTCCTAGTCTTTCACTGCTGACCGACTTTGAACGAACTCCCACTCGACTATAGGTGAAGGATTGACCTCAATGCAGGCAGTGCCTGGGATGGCCACAGTCGTGGATCCAATGGGGGACACATGGGTCCTGCTGGATATCCCTAGAATCACCCTGTCTGCCCCCCCCCTCCCCCCGTCTCCCCAAAGTGATTCCCATTGGCAACAGCCCCAAGCAGCGTTAATGAAGCCAACACCACCTGGAGCTGTGAGCTAAGGGTCACCAGCTTGGCTTGCGTCTGAACACAGCAGTCACAGTTTTTATCCAGACTAAATACGGCCTGATAAATACACAGACATGCAAGAAATATAGGTTTTGAAGCTAAAGAACACTGTTAAAATGTAAAGTGAGTCGCTTTTTATGGGAAGCTGTGTCAGCTCACAGTACTCTGATGAGCTGCTGCTACTTTCAGAGCTATCATTCGACTGGGGGTCTAACTGCTGCGAATGGCTCTTGAAACACAAAGCAAATGCCTGGCATGATGCAAACAGCGGTTTTTTGCACAACATAGTTAACAAAGAGCACAACTGTGCCTGATAAATACGGAAACACGCAAGATATATAGGAACTGAAGTTACAGAACACTGACGAAATTTTTGGCTGAGAAGTTAAGGTAGAACATTTACATTTACGTGAAAATTCAGGTGTCGATGATGGGATTGAACGTCATACTACTAAACTTTCAGCGCTAAACAAAAGTATCAGACAGTTAAATACTAATTTTCAGACCACTTTGAGGTTAATCAATGAATTAACTGCGAGGTTTAATTTAGCTGAAAGAAGGTAAACAAGTTAACTCCACGGGTTGATGTAGTTGTAAAGAAGGCAAATGAGATTCTATACAACTTGTACACTGCTCCCAAGTCTGTCTAGTATATGTGAGACAGAAAGCGAAAAGGGACCTCTTGTCGGAGAAGTAAAATTTTCAGTACAAGTAAAAATGTTCGATAATATCTAAAATATCTGTTTTATCTTTTTGGTATATTGTATTAATTTACTTAATTCTGTACCCGCTCGTAACGATTTGAAAGTTGTTTGAATACAACAGATTTCAATATATCATTAAAAAGCAATCGACATCAGTCTTCAGATAAGGGATCCCTTCTCGTTATGGGGAAATAACATGGGCTCGAAAAAAGGTCCCTTCTCTAAATCTCTCAGCGGCATCTGCAGTGCTTCACAAAACAGCATCTCCAAATTTTATAGACATTTTAAGGAGCTCAGAGTAGCTTTGTATAAAAGAAGAACGTTTTATTAATAAAACAATGCCAAACAAAATAAGTAGTCCCTTTTTATATGAGAGATATAAATGATATAAATACCTATAAATGTTGCCATTTTGTAGTTGGCAGCTCTAAAATGCTGACAGCTGACTTGCTGTTGCAACAAAAACCAAAACCTACAACACATGTTAACTCAGCTATTGCTGCTAGAAATAAAAAAAAAGTGATGTTGCTGTTAATACATATGACTGGTTAAATGTCTTGAAGAATAGTAATGCTAACAAAGTACTCTCATGACTAAATATGTCCATTTTTGAGCTCATCGTTAGCTACAAAGGTAGTGTGGATAACAAAATGAGCATTGATGGAAATGAGTTTGGGCACCTCATCTTTCCCAAAGATAATAAACCAGTTGGGTTTCCTGGTGCAGTAATTCCAGTATGGATGACAAAAGAATGAAAAGAATATCTTTTTAGAAACAACAGGAAATAAAAAGACACTCTGTGTTCCTAAGTAAAACCAGAACCTAAAGTCAATGACAATGAGGGTCCTGAGGAAGAACCTAGCCACCAAGATATTCCAGAACCAACGAATATGCCGTTTGTGAACGAACTTGCATCCCTTTAGGCAAAAGTGTTTTAGAAGTTGAAAGTTAAATCCTTGGGCCACTATAAAATACGGGACCCCAGTAATCTATTTCTGGGGATTTTGTGTATTCATAATTTTAGAGGGTTTTAGTACAATTAATGGCTTCAAAACCAAAACTTGGTCTAAAAGATGCCATAATACAGAGTAAAAATACCAACGTTTTGCAAAAAATGTGCTATTTGTCTAAACGAGGTAACCATGTAACGTGTAAAATTAACTTAAAAAAGTCTGTACCATTTGAGAATTTGTTTCGTAAATACGTCAAATTAGTGAAAATTTAAACCACCTTATCTCAAAATACGTATTTTCCATCACGAATATTGAACCTGTCACAACGCAAGCAAATTTACTGACAGAAATCTATTCTTTTGTTTTACAAATTGTTCAGAATTTAATACTGAACATAAAAAAATACAATAATTCAAAATTCTGGCTCTCCGTCTCACATACAACATCATTTAGGGAAAATATAAAGTCGTTGAAGCATGCAATGCTATTCAAGGGAAACGTGATTGGTGTGGTTAGGGAATTTATAAAGAGACCAGTGACTCAGAGACATGTTCAGGTTTGTCACAGAACCTCTCAGACACTTCTCATACGATTACACGATTTTTTTAAATCACTCATAGAAGTGACATCCATTAAATACAGTCAATATACCTAATGTGCTATCCCCTTTTCCTTGCTATCCGCTTTTGCTTCTGTTAGTGTAAAGTTAAATTAAAGGACAAACTTAGACTGTGCTGTTGCAAGAGACTAGAAACAGTATTAAATAATGAAAAATTTACACAGCGCACGAGCACTGCGCCAGCGATCATATACGAACGAATCATGAGCGCTTTGCGCTGTACTGAAAATGGAGATGTATTGTTATTTGTTTTCATCAACTTGTAGAAAAGAGAGGAACCGATTTACTGAAAACATTTTGTGAGAGTAGCGAATGTGAGTAAATCTGAAGTCATTTGTGTCGCCATAGTTATTGATTGTGGTGGAGACGATTATACAAAATTTTCTCAAATAACGAAGACATACGTCCTCCTTTTGAAGAGTGTAATAACTATTAATTATTGTACCAGTTCTTAGGGAACATTTATGTGATTATAAATAGAATGTATCTACATATTGTATGAGGTACATTTATCGCATTTTCTTTAACTTACGCTATCTTTATCTTTCATGTACTACACTCGACATTTTTGAGAAGTGGATATGCATGCAGAATGATTGGGTAGTACGAATGTGCACTACGGTCAACGCCCAGTTGGGTAAATATTTCTTTAACTTTAATTCCCATACTAAGTACAACACTACGACAGCTACCCTTTCAAGCTTCACTCAGTGAACCATCCTAGTACACAGGCAGAATCACCTCCGCTCGAAGTGACGAATAATAACCCACTGTTCCCAATGTATTTCAGATTCAACGCAGCGGCCTCAGTTTCATGCTGGCAACTGCTCAGTCACTTCTAACGGAAAACGTTACTTCATTAGTAAAATAAAGGTTAAAATTGGACTAAAGTCATCAAAGCTCAGTATCATAGGTGTGTAATAAAATTAATAATAGTTGGAATACAGTTTACTACGGAGTGATTTAAAGTGGAAAGAACACATACATTTACTCGTAGAAAAGGCAATTGAGAGACTGGGATTCTTTACAGTAATCCTCAGAAAGTGTTGTTCTTCCATACAGAAGATAGCTTACGAAACTCTCCTTCGATCAATACTTCGGTTTGCTTGTCAGTGTGAGAGACCTCTTCTAGAGAGGATACACGATGTAGGAAATAGAGCAGATAAGAAACGAATAGCGCATTCCAACACAAGTTCGCTTAGTATGCACGAAAATGTCACGGACATGCAATCAATTTAGAGTGGTAAACGCTACAAGAGAGGCATTGTGAACCACGGAGTGGTTTACTGATTTAATTCCGAGAGAGATTACGTCCATAAAAATGTCAGCCAATATATTACTTCCCCTACGTACATCTCACGAGAAGACCACGAAAGTAAAATTAGTGAGATTGGAGAGCACATGGAGGCTTAGCAACTATCTTTTCCTGTGCAACATTAGCGACTGCACCAGGAAAGAGGAAAAGTGACAGCGATAGGCAAAGATTCCTCCAACATCAATCACGGCATGCCTTTCGGAGTATTGATGTGGAAGACGACGGTCATACGCAGAGATCTGTGTGGGAGGAAGTAACGTGTTCCTTGAATCGTCTTGGGAATTTTAATAATAAACTTCCTCGCTCTTACTAAACGAAATTACAAGGAAACGTGCTTCTCTCTTTTGGAATTTTCTTCTATCTTCTGCATTACTGCAACCTGATCAGAGTCTGAGTATTATTCAAAATTTGGAAATTCTGCACTAGTCGCCGATCGTCTACAGTCTGGCATAAATCGCGATGCTACTGTCACGCGGTTGCGGTTGTTTCTTAGTTACAGGCAACACTTAACATTTCCAGATCGGAAATGTAATAAGTAGAAACTTCTTAACTTACAATTACTAGCGATGGGAACTCCCCATCGCACCCCATCCAGATTTAGTGGTAAGAGGGCCAAGTGGATAGCCAGTCAAAAACTGAATTCAGGTCAAGCATGAAGCATGAACCTAAGGAAAAAAAAAGGAAAATAGAATCAGTGAATACTCCAAGGAGAAGAAGTGCAATATACAGCAGTCTGACAGAGCAACGGCGTCGTGGTTAAGTGGTTACGGTGTTGGCCTGGCGAGCCGTGTTCAAACCTCCATCCTACCATTCCCACCCCCCCCCCCCCTCCCCCCCTCTTCCGCACGCTGTTCGCTATACTCAAATTTTTTTCTGTCGTGATGAAACAGCCTTTTGCAACAGTGAGGTGTAAGGAAGGAACCTATAATGATGGTTGATTCTGCACAACTATTTTATTAGCAACCGAAAGGAAGTGGCTTTCGAACGAGAACAGTAAAGGCTTGATGACAAGGCGACAAGTCAAGCGAATGGTCCACTGGAAAACATGTCTGGTGTGTCATATGCGGCATTAGCGACAGTACATGTGTCATATGATAGGAATCTCTTATCGACGCACCTGATTTCTACGACTGAGAAGTGAGATATGCCTCCTTGCCCTTTCGTATGAAAGTGAATGTGATCACTCCCAAGAAAATTGATGAACGTAATAGTTTGTCATATAAGCTGCAGAAAATGAGCGCAACAGTTTCACAGTCACACAGTTTCTCTGTCCTCTGACAAAACATATGTTTTTAACGTTTTTGAAGATGCTTTCCGTTTTGGAAGTTTTGACTCTTGAATTCCTTTGTTGTAACACAGTTCACACCCGTTTATTTGTTGTTTTCATTTCTGTGAGACGTCTATGTGGTATCTCACCTACTCTCACTAATCATCACATTTACTTGCGACGGTAACACGTTCTTACCACATGACTCATATTCTATAACGAATGTACAGTATTACAACCACCAAGACTGCAGAAAGAGAACAATCATTTCAATAACCGGACGGACAGCTCACAATATTATGAAAAGAAAAGTAGATAAAAAGAAATGGCGTGGGAGAGCTTCGAATAGCGCTCGTCCCGTTTACAGTCCATCATCGTAGCCACTTGACTACGACGCCTCTGCTATTTAATGCTGCTTAAAATTGCACTTATTCAGCTTGGACCTTTCACTGTTTCTATTTTGGTTTTTTTTCACAGTTCTTCCTGTTTTCATGGTTGATCTGTGATCAGTTTTCCACGGGCTATGCACTGGGCCACCTTACCACTAAATCAGAGAGGGTGCGCGATGGGAAGTTTCCCTTGTAAGTATACAAAATCATCAAACTGGTACTCTGGCGTTTCCGAAATTTGCTGAGGCTCGCTCCCAATAGCCGTCCATCAGAGAGGATTCTGTACATTCACCGATTATCGTTTAAGCTCAAGCGAACGCTGAGTCGGCCAGTGATCTCCGATGCACTGCGTAAAGGCCAACAGGCAGCCGCAGTGAAGCACTTTTGTGACGTCGTATTATCATGTTTTGAACAATTCTGTTAAGAAAACTCTTTTACCTGATAACGTAGTGCCACTGATGGCGTCGCGTATGTTGTAACCTCCCGAGTAATTACTTTGTTACGTCGTTAAGTTTCTGAGCTATCGTTAATTGAGTGAAGGTGGTACAATGTCCGTGGCGATTTTTCAAATCGGGAGGAAAGATGGAAGGTAAAATTTTGTTTGAAAGTGGAAAAAACATTCACAGAAATGTCTGAAGTTTTGAGGCAAACTTACGGAGATGATGATCTACGCAAATCGTAATGTTGTGAATGGTTCTCCATATTCGTCAATCGGCTGAAGATGATCCTCAACCATTCGATCTTAACAGGTGATGACCACGCTCAAAAACAGTATTCTGGATGGTACTCAACTGATCGTGCCATGAGACTGTTATCGAAAAATCGAACTAGTTACATTAAAGACCGAGGAGTATAGAGGCCATCAATCGAACATTTTCAGGAAATTCCTTGAACAAACTGACGGTGCCGAGACATTCATGCAAAGAATTATCATCATAGGAGACAGGTGCTACATTTACCATTACACAAACGTCTTGTCATCACGATGGATCAGCATTGCATCTCCACAAACTAAAAAAGTGTTAACGCCCCAGTACAGTGTCAAAGCGATGATCCCCTTTTTTTCGATGTCCTGGAATTGAACATTTAAAGCTATCGCCATTGCTATGAGCTTTTAAAATTCATAAAAATTGATGCTGTGGCAAGACAGCTCATGGTTTCTTTGCCACGATAAAGCGTCTTCCCCAGGTCCTGTCAGTTCATGAGTTTTCAGCCAAAAATCAAATTTTTGTCTTTTGCACCCTACTACTCAGACCTCACTAATTGTGGGCTTACCTTGTTTCAAAACTTTAAATTAGTATCGGGAGGTTCCATTTGAACATCATTGATGATGTAAGGAAGGACATGGAAGTAAATTTCAGATCAAACTTTCCTGGATTGGCTGCCGAAGTGGAAACACCGCTGGGTCAAGTGTTTGACTAGAGGAAACACGGGCTAAACATCGATAATTTGAATAAAAATATTATTAGAGAAAGTTCCGTTATTTATTTATCAAGCCTCGTATATCCATATTTGGGTAACGACAAAGTGTTATTTTCTACCGCAGCGATCAGTTTCTACCCTTCCTGATGAGGTACTATATTTCATTAGCAGGCTGGAGTTCTGCAGTCTACTATGTTATGATGTAAGGTTGCTTCATGAATAAAAATCGTATTACGAATACACTTATAAAAACCAGTGAAGAAGGTTTTGGCAAGATGACCTATACCGTGCTGTGTTGTTTGTGATTGCGTCTTAACTGTATGGTGTCTCGTAACTGACAACGCAGGTGAGTCACTCAGGATACTTAAACAACGACAAATACGAATGACTGAACTTTGTTAGGTTACACTGCGTGTAACATTAAAAATTATTTGCGTTGAAGTTTGTAACAGCAGTGATTAACAGACGATTTCCATGTCGCTTTATAAAAGCGAGAATATGCACCGTTTTCCTAGTGCTTACCTCTGGCTAGAGGAGACAGCATGAGGTAGTGGGTGCTGGCACCCCCGGCGCTCTCCCCAAAGATCGTGACGCTGCCAGGGTCCCCGCCAAACGCCTCAATATTCTCCTGAACCCATCTCAGAGCCAACACCTGGTCCTTAAGACCATAATTCCCAGGAGAAATCTCATCTCCTGTACTTAAGAAACCTTCAACAACAAAATAAAATAGTATTTCATTGACAGAATCGTTGTAGCACAACGAATAAATAATTACATGAAAAAAATGGCATATAAAATCAAAACCATTAAACACTATCAGTACTTTAAACATAGCTGCGCTACAGCAACGGTTCCACGTAAATCAGACTAAGAACAGCCGACCAGTTGCAAAGGATAAAGTAATCTTTACCTAGGTTTCAATAGATATAAATCTATCTTCTTCAGAAGACGGCAGTATTATAACATGAAGTGATATGTCCTTATCGTTTAGGCAAACATCCGCATAGTTACATTAATCATATAAAATATAGCCCTGAAAACAGGGTTTGTCAAACAAATAAAATAGGTACATACTTCTATGTACCTATTTTATTTGTTTGACAAACCCTGTTTTCAGGGCTATATTTTATATGATTAATGTAACTATGCGGATGTTTGCCTAAACGATAAGGACATATCACTTCATGTTATAATACTGCCGTCTTCTGAAGAAGATAGATTTATATCTATTGAAACCTAGGTAAAGATTACTTTATCCTTTGCAACTGGTCGGCTGTTCTTAGTCTGATTAAACACTATGTTTCAGCGTACAAACAACTGACGTATCAAATCCTTAAATTTTTGAATGATAATACTAATTTATTTTGTGTTAAATACTCAGAATTATTATACGAACTAAGAACAATGGCATCATACTCATTGATATTCAGCATGTAATAGCACTAGAAAACTTTGTCTAATATCTTGTGTTACCTCCGCCTTTTGATGCTGTTTAAATGTTGGAGTATTAGAAACTCGTGCTGTGCTATGTACTGTACACAATACATCGAACAAAACCTGAGAAATATGTACATACTTGGTGAGTTGCAAATGAGGAAAAATATTCTGAGGATCGCATGCTGCTATGTGCAACAAGTAATGGACCGTTGTTAATTTACGATATTGCAGTGCGTGTGTTATTCCGAATTACGGTGTAAAGTTCCTTCGAACATGCATTCATGTCTGAATGAACAGACGCTACAGCGATTACAGCCATCATAAAATACAACAAATGTCTTCGCAGCTGCGAATATGGATTACCGTTAGCTGTATAATGGAATGACGACAGTAAAAATTTGCGCCGGACCCGACATGGACCTGGATTTCCCGCTTGTCGCGAGCGATCGCCTTACCATTTGGCTATCCGAACACGATTCGCCGGCAGGCTCAAACATTTCATGTATTTCATGACAGCCGTAGTCGCCGCAGTGCCTGTCGCCTGCACGCATACCCGAAGGAACTTCACATCATAATTCGGAATAACACAGGCACTGCAATATCGTATTTATCGGCGGACAATGGGCAAGCGACTTCCAAGTAAAATGTTTCTCCTGTACGGAATGTACATAATGGATGGACGAATACAGGATATAAACAGATGGTTGATGATACGTAGAAATTTGGATCTCGCCGTGAGTCGTGCTGAGACAGTAAAATGGTATGGGGACCGCTCGCAATAAACGCGAAATCCGAGTTCGAGTCCTGGTCCGGCACAAATTTGCATTTCACATTTTAATTTTGTTCTTCTTGATGTATTGTGTACATAGAATGAAATAAACAGTTAACCATTTAACGCTAATTCGACAGACCCTGCATAGCATCCACCCACAGATGCATCGAGTGAGTTGATTTATATCCGCCAGCGTTTGAAAGATACAAGAATGAACAAATTCCATCGCAGTGTTTGTGCAATTGTATCAGAGGTTATGAACTACATGTTGTCAGCTGTGACGGATTGTCCAGTCTCATGTCTTGGAATGTTGGTCCAGTAAACGGAAAGAGTGGTCATTGGCGGAAGGTAAAAGGCGGCGCGCATGATGTGTTTACAACATCACTGCGCTGTTCGCTCTAGCCGATACTCGCCGCGCCGATAGCTGTTAATGAGTGTAGTGCAGTGTTACTGCTATGGCAACTTTCAAAAACGAGGAATATGCCGACATCCACCTCACCTATGGGTTTGCAGATGGAAGATCTGGCGTTGCAAGACAACTGTATCACGACAGGTTTCCTAACCGTCGTCTCCCATCCGCAAAAATCAAATTTACTCTGTGGATAGGCACTTGATGGACTATCGTGCATGTGTACCAGGATGCAGTGGACGTCGCCGACCGTGACATACAGTGCGGCTGACGGAGAGAATTTGTTACAAACTGTTGCAGAGGACCGAAGAATAAGCACCAGGTCTCTCGCCACTGCGATCGGAATGTAGCAATCTACAGTTATGCGAGTACTGCACGGAAATCATTACCATACCTTTCGGTTGTGGAAGGAACAAGCACTGTCGCAGAGGCCTCAGATGGTTCAAGTGGCTCTAAGCACTATGGGACTTAACATCTGAGGTCATCAGTCCCCTAGACTTAGAAACTACTTAAACCTAACTAACCTAAGTGCGTCACACACATCCATGCCCGAGACAGGATCCGAACCTGCGACCGTAGCAGCAGCGCAGTTCCGGACTGAAACGCCTAGAACCGCTCGGCCACAACGCCGACGCATCCTGAGTCGTCAGAGGCACGACCAGTATTTTGCTACGAACAAAACTGTTCAACGACGAAGTCTATTTCACGAAGGAGAGTATAGACAATTCACATAACTGGCACAAGTGAGCAGGAGAAAACCGCGACAGCACTGTGGTAAGAGGGTATCAATAACGATGCTGCCTCAAAATCTGTTGTGGTAGTATCTATCGGCATCTCGTAGGGCCACATGTGCTACCACCAACGCTGACAGGAGAGTGATATGGGCGTTATCTGGATGCTACGGAATTGTTGGAACACGCTAGTTTGGCTTCTAGTATGATGAAACCCCCGCTCAGTTCAACGGCACAGTGCGACGCCACCTGGACAGTTCCTTCCATTCCTGACGGATTGGTAGTGGAGGCCTTATAGCACGGCCAGCTAGATCGTCAAACCTTAATCCATTGGATTTCTTTTTGTGGTGCCATCTGAAATCTTGTGATTTGTGAAGGAGGGATTGGTGACGTCAACAAACTTCGACGTAAAATACAATAAGCCAGTGATACTATGTGAAGAAATGCAAACATGATGGATCGTATTCAGCAATCGCTTCTGCGAAGAGTTGAACTTTGCCACACACACTGCGGCCGTCATTTCGAACAGTACTTTATGAAACTCCGCTGCAGCTTCCAGCCATGAGTTTCTATGTAAGTTAGGACATGTGCAGTTGTAGTGTATTCGTTTGGATTAACTGAGACATAATAGAGTAGTCGTATTTTGTATCCTGATTCTTTGTACTCGTTCCTTAACACTAAATACAAACCAAATAGTAAAACATGTATAAACAGCAATACAGTTCCTTCCCACTTTCATTTCCCTCGCCTTCTAATCGGCTGCGTCGACTACCTACAACTCTCGCATGGTGTGCGGTTTTCCCCTTGGCCAATGTAGGCGCACCCAAAAGCCCGCTACGCATTTCTCGATCTTACAACATTTAATTGCACTGCCATTTACCGTACAATCTGTATGTACCACAAAACATCCAACAACATGTGTTGATGTCTACAAAAATTTGATAACCTCACGCTGATGACGATCTGAAGATAGCAAATAACGAGTCAGTTGACGTCGCCTGGTACAGAGTGTACATAGTCAAATACGGATACTGGAAAAATTATCTGGCTAAACTTTACCTTTCTTTTCAAAACTAGACGTATTCGTCTTCAGAGAGCTACAGACATCATTACTTAAAAAAAAAAAGAGTCCAAATTCAGTCTCCAGATTGCTTTCTTTCATTTCTATGTGACCAGTTTCGAGCCAGCTACCCATCTTCAGATAATTTGTTAATGTGGAACTGAAAGTTCATTGGCATAACTCAGGGAAATTTCAGTTACACATTCGACAGGTTACTCTATAGTTGTAACAAATCATCTGAAGGCCGGCCGCGGTGGTCTCGCGGTTCTAGGCGCGCAGTCCGGAACCGTGCGACTGCTACGGTCGCAGGTTCGAATCCTGCCTCGGGCATGGATGTGTGTGATGTCCTTAGGTTAGTTAGGTTTAAGTAGTTCTAAGTTCTAGGGGACTGATAACCACAGCAGTTGAGTCCCATAGTGCTCAGAGCCATTTTAAATCATCTGAAGATGGGTAGCTGGTCCGAAGCTGGTCATGTGGAAATAACGGAAAGAGATCTGGAGACTAAATTTGGACATTTTTTCTTTTTTTACCCTTTTTATCCTGTGAAATATTTTTTCAAAGTCCATGAAATATACACTAACAAAAAAAATCGCAATACCACAAAATAATTAATATGAAGTAATGAAATTTCGGGAATACGTTTGTCTAGCTAACATATTTAAGGGATTAACATTACAAGAGCACAGATTAACGCAAATGCGAGATAAGCCATTGCAAATGTGAAGTGCTTGTACATTAATAACCAACGTAACCGCCAGAATGTTGAATGCAAGCATGAAAATGTGCATGCATATGTTGTACAGGTGCCAGATGTCAGTTTGTGGGATGGAATACCATACATGTTGCCCTTGGTCAGTCAATACAGGGACGTTAACACTGGGGTTGTCATCAAATGATGCCCCATATGTGCTCAAATGGAGACAGATCTGGTGGTCGAGAAGGCCAAGACAGCATGTCGAGACTCTGTAAAGAATGTCAGCTTACAACAGCGGTATGTGGGCGACCGTTATCCTGTTGGAAAACAATCCTAGAATGCTGTTCATGGCCGGCCCAGGTGGCCTAGGGGTTCTAGGTGCCACAGTCAGGAACCGCGCGACCGCTACGGTCGCAGGTTAGAATCCTGCCTCGGGCATGGGTGTGTGTGATGTCCTTAGGTTAGTTAGGTTTAAGTAGTTCTAAGTTCTAGGGGACTGATGACCTTAGAAGTTATGTCCCATGGTGCTCAGAGCCATTTGAACCAATGCTGTTCATGAATGGCAGCACAACTAGTCGAATCACCCGATTGCGGTACAAATTTGCAGTTAGGTTGCGAGAGTGCTCTTGCTGTCATACGAAATCGCGCCCCAGACCATGACTCCAAATGTAGGCCTAGTGCGTCTAGGCCACTGATAGGTTGGTTGCAGGCCCTTAACTGGCCTCCTTCTGACCAACAGGCAGCCATTACTGGTACCGAGGCAGAACCAGCTTTTATCGGAAAACACAATAGACCTCCACACTACCCTCCAATAAGCCCTCGCTTGACACCACTGAAGTCACAAATGGAGGTGGTTTGGGGTCAGTGGAATGCACGCTACAGGGCGTTTCGTTCGGAGCTGTCCTTGAAATAACGATTTGCAACAGTTTATTGTGTCACTGTGAAGCCAACTGCTGCTCAAATTGCTGATCTGATGCAGATGTAATATGATGCGCCAGAGTCTTCCCTCTCAGTAGTGCCCCATGACCGTCCGGAGACCAGTCTTCTTGCGACTGTACGTTCTCGTGACCACCGCTGCCAGCAAACATGTACAGCGGCTACATTCCTGCCTAGTCTTTCTGCAGTACCGCAGAAGGAACATTCAGCTTCTTGTAGCCCTTTTAAGTGACCTCGTTCAATCTCAGTGAGTGTTGATAATGGCGTCTTTGTCGCCTTAAACGCATTGTGGACTAACATCAACTCACCACGTCCAATCTCAAAGGTAACTAACGCTCATGATACGGTGTACTTAAAGTAAACCTGATCTGCATTCTCATCGTGGCGCTGCTACTGCCATTCGTACGTGACTGGCTCGAAATTTGAAAATACATTTTTCAGATGTAGAAAAACGCCTGTCAACTTTAGTTTATGTCACACATTTCCTTCTTGGTGTTACGATTTTTTCGTCAATGTATAACGTCACATCTAACGACCACGCGCGTACATCAGTCAAAGCAGTCCCCAGAATTACTGCTACAGCTGTCAATCTATCTTCTGTGCAACCCTCTCTTCAGTAGGTCCCATCATTTTTTCAAACTGCAATTGCGAGATCATCTTTTCTTCTTTCTATATTTCCACAGAACGCTTACTCGCCATTGTCGAGGAGAGATAGTGACTGCGCCGCGCGGAGTGGCCGCGCAGTTTGAGGCGCCATGTCACGGATTGGGTGGCCCCTTCCGCCGGAGGTTCGAGTCCTCCCTCGGGCATGGGTGTGTGTGTTGTTCTTAGCATAAGTTAGTTTAAGTAGTGTGTAAGTCTAGGGATGACCTCACCAGTTTGCTCCCTTAGGAATTCACACACAGTTGAACATTTAGATGGTGACTGCCTTCTCAGTAGAAATTGACGACCATTTATTTTTGAACGGACCGAGAACACGCCCAAACGATAAAGTCTGAAAGTCAAGGCACATACGTCACAGATGGCATAGCAGAAACAGAACTACTGCAGTCGCAGGAAAAATCAACCCTGCTTCAGAAAACCAGCGTTGATCCAAACGACGCTAACTGTTCCTAGTGTAATTTTGAGTTTTGCGTTATTAGTGTAGATGACATATTTTCACCATTGTGCTGCACAGTTCTGTCAGGTTGAGAATCAATAATTATCTACAGTTTTCCTAAGTCGACCTCAAATAGGAGATACTTACCAAGAGAGCCAATCCGATAGTTGATAGCAACAAGAACAATGTCGTGGTCCAAGAGATATCCGTATTCGTAAAATGTGGCTGCACCTCCCACGAAACCGCCGCCATGAATCCAGACCATGACAGGAAACAGTTCACTAGGTCTTATCTGAAAGAAGAGAGGGAACATAACGCCCTGCCTCGTTGTAGCTACACATTTACCAGTGATATAAACTGTTTAGTGGTCACCGTATGGTATTTAATGAGCATATAAGATAGTACATGCAGGAAGCCCAGACCACACACGCACTTTTAAGGAGGTGGTAAAATCTACTACTCACTACCGAGTCGTCGTATTGAAACCTGTGGCTACTTAACAGCAAAGAGCCGAACTTCGAATATTTTGTAGCCAGCTCTAAACACGTACTTTCACCATAACAACAAGAAGATTAATGATAGTAAAATTAGTTTTCAGAACATCAGTAATATGTATATACTCTTGCAATTCGTTGACTCCCAAAAGAAGCACGACTCGGTAGATAGACATCTCCTCTTCCTGACACTAACCAAGGTAGACAACAACTTCTTGAACCGTGTAAAAGGAACGCTTACCCATACGACGTCAAATGAAAAATTCAGAGGAAAACTAACACGAAACGAGTTCAGAAATGTTTTTTGACCAGGAGACGATCTATCACTCTTCAACTGCCTGCTGGAGAAAATTATTCGTGAATGAACGAAAATTCTAGAATGAAAACTGGCTGCAAAGAGGACGAGTTAGTAGCTAATTGTCTAGTCTTCACAGATGACATGACACTTTTAGCATTCAGTGTAGCAGATGTTACTTACCTCCCTCAACAGTACAGAAGCTGAAACTGAGTCAAAAATTGCCGTCAAAATGACTGAGTTAATAGCAATGATCAGAGATGCTCCGAACACGACCCCATTGGGTTACACATTAATACAGAATAACAACTCCTTCATATACCTTGGAGAATGGATAATCCCGAAATTCCGTGAGGATTTGGCATTGAGCAATAGGTACGCTAAACTGGAGAGAGCTTACCATCTCTATAAGAAAGTTTACAGATCTAAATCCCTTTCCCTCAAATTAAAACTGCAACATTACATGACCGTAGTGAGACTTTCAGTAGTGTATGCCCCAGAACGTCTGAACGTGGTCAGAAAGGAATAAATCAGGAAATCAGATGCATACAAAGATTCCGAGAAATATCATGGGTCCCGCCAGAAAGGATGATGTATACAAAATAGAAACAATATGTTCGACGCACCGATGGTCTAGGGGTTAGCCGGCACGGTAGCTTAGCATGTTCGGTCAGAGGGCTGCCTGCTCTCTGTAATAAAAGACTGAGTGAATGGATCAATGATGAAATTGAACTGGTGTCATGGGACATCCGCCCCCAACATATTCATAGAATAATAATGAACTAAAGAAGAAAAAAATGTGGTAGGGTCTATGACTAGTAATCAAAACGTCTTCAATCCCGGGTTCGAAACCCGCCACCAGTTAAATTTTTATCAACAATCAGCATATATGCCCGAAGACTTCCGGCAGCAGAAGTCACTCTCATTCTGCCAAAAGCCTCGTCAAAGAGAGCGGAGGATCGGACAGAGGTTGCATGGGGTCGTAATTAAAAAGAAAGGACTAATATTAATGAATAAATGCAATAATTTTAGTAGCTGTGTGACCAGTTACGAAGTCTCGTAAGCGGTTGGCCCTGACTAGTATTAGCACGCAATCTGAGTGCATAAAATAAAAATAGAGAATGACAAGGAATTTCCATTAACACAATTGATTAATTAAGTCCCCTGCAACTATAAAAGCTACGAAACAACAAAGCACAAATGCAACTGTTCTGTGTGTCGTAGTGTGACTCAACGTACATGTGTCTGGCTCGGTTCTTTCTCAATACGACAAAATATTTTAAACACCATTTACAATGAACTAATTGAATAACCAGAAATACTATAATTGCACATAGAAACCAGAATTACAAGTCTAATAAATGAACACGAGCCAGATGCTTTGTTGGCTGTACCTGTGAGCAAGAGGGATTGTTATTAAAGAAAACTGTAATACATTTTTACCTCATTATATACTGACGAAAATATTCCATTACACCAGCATCATAAATCAAAAGCCCATCTCCTTTCTCAAATATATTCCGACAATTGCAACTTCTTCCATCTATACATTACACCAACCGAACAGCGTCTACTCTCTCGCCCAACAGAACAACAACAGCCCTCGACATCCTCTGAACTACTACTGCTCAGTGGAGGCGGCGGAATAATAATCTCTGGCGCGATCTCTGGCGCTGTGACTCAGTGAAGCCACCTTTCAAGGTTCAGGGCACTATCTTGTCCTTGGTGTGGGAAATTACCCCTAAGGGTGGTATAATCATCAATGATCACCGTCATGAGGATGTGGAAGGCAATGGAAACCACTTCATTAAAGACACGTAACGAGTGTCCACAGAACATGTGGCCTGTAACTGAAGAAGTGTTATGATCATCTCTCTATTGGCAAAAGATTATGGAGTAGTACCCCATTCGGATCTGCCAAGAGAAAGCTGACCATGAGAAAAAGATTGAATAACCAATGAAATAACGTTTGGCGAGTCGGAGCGTGGAATGTCAGAAGCTTGAACGTGGTAGGAAAGCTACAAAAATCTGAAAAGTGAAATGCAAAGGCTCTCTCTAGATATAGTAGGGGTCAGTGAAGTGAAATGGAAACAAGGCAAGGATATCTGGTCGGATGAGTGTAGGGTGTATCAACAGTAGCAGAAAATGATATAACGGGAGTAGGATTCGTTATCAACAGGAGAGTAATGAAGAGAGTGTGTTACTGTGAACAGTTCAGTGATAGACTTGTTCTTACTGACAACGCTAGTCCAGGTATACAAGCCGAATTCACAGGCTGAAGATGAAGAGATAGAGAAAGTATATGACAGTATTGAAAGGGTAATACAGAAAGTAAAGGAAGATGAAAATCTAATTGTCATGGGAGTCTGGAATGCAGTTATAGGGGGGGGGGGGGGGGGGAAGGATTAGAAGAAATAGTTACAGGAGGATATGGGCTTTAGACATGGAACGAGAAAGGAGAAAGACTAATTGAGTTCTGTAATAAATTTCAGCTAATAATAGCGAATACTCTGTTCAAGAATCACAAGAGGATGAGGTATACTTGGAAAAGGCTGGTGACACGGGAAGATTTCAGTTAGGTTATATCATTGAGAGACAGAGATTCCGAAATGGGATACTGGATTGTAAGGCGTACCCACGAGCACATATAGACTCAGATCGCGATGTAGTAATGATGAAGAGTAGGTTGAAGTTTAAGAGATTAGTCGGGAAGAATCGATACGCAGAGAAGTGGCATACGGAAGTACTAAGGGTGACGAGATACGCTTGACGTTCTCTAAGGCTATACACTCCTGGAAATGGAAAAAAGAACACACTGACAACGGTGTGTCAGACCCACCATACTTGCTCCGGACACTGCGAGAGGGCTGTACAAGCAATGATCACACGCACGGCACAGCGGACACACCAGGAACCGCGGTGTTGGCCGTCGAATGGCGCTAGCTGCGCAGCATTTGTGCACCGCCGCCGTCAGTGTCAGCCAGTTTGCCGTGGCATACGGAGCTCCATCGCAGTCTTTAACACTGGTAGCATGCCGCGACAGCGTGGACGTGAACCGTATGTGCAGTTGACGGACTTTGAGCGAGGGCGTATAGTGGGCATGCGGGAGGCCGGGTGGACGTACCGCCGAATTGCTCAACACGTGGGGCGTGAGGTCTCCACAGTACATCGATGTTGTCGCCAGTGGTCGGCAAAAGGTGCACGTGCCCATCGACCTGGGACCGGACCGCAGCGACGCACGGATGCACGCCAAGACCGTAGGATCCTACGCAGTGCCGTAGGGGACCGCACCGCCACTTCCCAGCAAATTAGGGACACTGTTGCTCCTGGGGTATCGGCGAGGACCATTCGCAACCGTCTCCATGAAGCTGGGCTACGGTTCCGCACACCGTTAGGCCGTCTTCCGCTCACGCCCCAACATCGTGCAGCCCGCCTCCAGTGGTGTCGCGACAGGCGTGAATGGAGGGACGAATGGAGACGTGTCGTCTTCAGCGATGAGAGTCGCTTCTGCCTTGGTGCCAATGATGGTCGTATGCGTGTTTGGCGCCGTGCAGGTGAGCGCCACAATCAGGACTGCATACGACCGAGGCACACAGGGCCAACACCCGGCATCATGGTGTGGGGAGCGATCTCCTACACTGGCCGTACACCACTGGTGATCGTCCAGGGGACACTGAATAGTGCACGGTACATCCAAACCGTCATCGAACCCATCGTTCTACCATTCCTAGACCGGCAAGGGAACTTGCTGTTCCAACAGGACAATGCACGTCCGCATGTATCCCGTGCCACCCAACGTGCTCTAGAAGGTGTAAGTCAACTACCCTGGCCAGCAAGATCTCCGGATCTGTCCCCCATTGAGCATGTTTGGGACTGGATGAAGCGTCGTCTCACGCAGTCTGCACGTCCAGCACGAACGCTGGTCCAACTGAGGCGCCAGGTGGAAATGGCATGGCAAGCCGTTCCACAGGACTGCATCCAGCATCTCTACGATCGTCTCCACGGGAGAATAGCAGCCTGCATTGCTGCGAAAGGTGGATATACACTGTACTAGTGCCGACATTGTGCATGCTCTGTTGCCTGTGTCTATGTGCCTGTGGTTCTGTCAGTGTGATCATGTGATGTATCTGACCCCAGGAATGTGTCAATAAAGTTTCCCCTTCCTGGGACAATGAATTCACGGTGTTCTTATTTCAATTTCCAGGAGTGTAGATACAGTCCTAAGGAATAGCTCAGTACACGGTACAGTTGAAGAGGAATGGACATCTCTAATAAGGGCAGTCACAGAACTCGTAAAGAAAAACATAGCTGCAAAGAAGGTAACCGCGAAGAAACCATAGGTAACAGAAGAAAAACTTCAGTTGACTGCTGAAAGAAGGAAGTACAAAAACGTTCAGAGAATTCAGGAATACGGAAATACAAGTTACTGAGGAACAAAAGAAATAGGAAGCACGGGGAAGCTAAGATGAAATGGCTACATGAAAAATGGGAAGAAATCGAAAAAGAAATGACTGTCGAAAGGACTGACTCAGCTTAAAGGAAAGTCACAACAAACTTCGGTGACATTAAAAGCGCGGGCGGTAATATTAACAGTGCAACGGGAATTCCACTGTTTAACGCAGAGGGCAGAGCAGATAGGTGGAAAGAGTGCATTGAAGGCATCTATGAGGGGGAAGATTTGTCTGCTGCAATAGAAGAAGAAACAGGAATCGATTTAGAAGAGATAAGGGATCCAGTATTAGAATCAAAATTGAAGAGAGCTTTGGAGAACTTAAGATCAAATAAGGCAGACATCCCATCCTACTTTCGGAAAAGTATCATCCACACAATTTCTAAGACTGCAAGAGCTGAAAAGTGCGAAATTATCACACAATTAGCTTAACGGCTCATGCATCCAAGTTGCTGACAAGAATGGAAAAGAAAATTGAATTGTGTTAAATACAACCAGTTTGGCTTTAGGAAAGGTAAAGGCACCAGAGAGGCAATTCTGACATTACGTTTGATAATGGAAGCAAGAATAAAGAGAGATCAAGACGTTCATAGGATTTGTCGACATGGAAAAAGCGTTCGACAGTGTAAAATGGTGCAAGATGTTTGAGATTCTGAGGAAAATAGGGGTAAGCTATAGGGAGAGACGGGTAATATACAAGAGCCAAGAGAGGATAATAAGAATGGACGACCTAGAACGAAGCGCTCGGATTAAAAATGGTGTGAGACAGGGATGTAGTCTTTCACCCTACCGTTCAATCTGTACATTGAAGAAGCAATGATGGAAATAAAAGAAAGGTTTAGGAGTGGGATTAGAATTTTAGGTGAAAGAATATCAATGATACGATTCGGTGATGACATTGCTATCCTCAGTGAAAGTGAAGAAGAATTACATGATCTGCTGAATGGAATGAACAGTCTAATGAGTACAGAGTATGGACTGATAGTAAACCGAAAAAAGACGAAAATAATGAGAAGTAGTTAAAATGAGAATAGTGAAAAACTTAACATCAGGATTGACGGTCATGATGTAGATGAAGCTAGGGAATTCTACTACCCAGGCAGCAAAATAATTAGTGATGGGCGGAGCAAGGAGGAGATCAAAAGCAGACTAGCACCGCAAAAGGGCATTCCTGGCAAAGAGAAATTTGCTAGTATCAAACATACGCCTTAATTTGAAGAAGAATTTCTGAGAACGTACTTTTGGAGCACAGCATTGCATGCTAGTGAAACATGGACTGTGGAAAACCGAAACAGAAGAGAATCGAACCATTGGAGATGTGGTGTTACAGACGAATTTTGAAAATTAAATGGACTGACAAGGTAAGGAATGAGTAGGTTCTGCGCAGAATCAGAAAGGAAAGGATTATGTGGAAAACACTGACAGAGAGTAGGAACAGCACGATAGGACAACTGTTAAGACATCAGGGAATGACTTCTATGGTACTAGAGGGAGCTGTAGAGGGCAAAAACCGTAGAGGAAAACAAAGTTTGGAATACATCCAGCAAATAATTGAGAACATAGGTTGCAAGTGCTACTCTAGGATGAAGAGACTGACACAGGAGAGGAATTCGTGGCGGGCCACATCAAACCAGTCAGAAGACTGATGACTCAAAAAAAAGTTGAGAAGACTATTTAGGAAAGACCTTGAGCAACTAGAAACTGACCACACAGACATTCACAACAGAGATGAGAACAGAGCTATTATCAGAATATTAGATTCTCTCTACTAACTAACAACAGTAAATGTACGTTTGGGTACTGGAGTGAAATGGGCTCAGGAATGGAAGAATACCGATAGCTTTGGGATGAGAGGTACTGGACTAGAAGGGAAAGATTGCCAGTTTTATGAGCTACGTGGTTCACTGTAGGCCCAAACGAATTATAGTAACAAACACATAATGGTCCTTTGTTATTTCTAGACAGTAATTTCATTCACCCTTGTGCTAAAATATTAAAGCGCATATGTCTCACTGCGACTTTAACTCATGTTACTGAAGCATTACCTCTCAAATATTCCCAAATAATAATTACTGGTTTTATATAAATCAAGACGGATGCAGATAGTACATTTTATATGTGCATAGACAACTGAATAATGCACTGACGCTTCCTGCCAGCTCTCATGACGCATTCCAGCAAAAAGATTCACTATCGGCCTGTCATTAAGAACAATCCCGTTGTTAGTAAGCAAGAGGATTGGAGCGTTCCTCTCATTAAAGAGTCTCATCACCTTGTAATTATGACGGTTGCGAAACGTGGTACTATCGCCTCCACTAAATAAGAGATTATTTGAGTTGTTGTAGTGCAACTATAGAGCACACGATGGCGTTGTTGTTAGCACTCACAAGTCAACAATCATAGTTTCTCGGTAAGTAAATAGCATAGAATACTTAAATTAATCAGAAAAACAACAGCAATAATAGGTCACGTTAGTGAGCCATTTTGATCATACCTACCCCCGCATGTAGTTCATACCTCCAAGGAACTTTCATCTCCGTTAAATCATCCCTTACGTACTCAGTAACACTGAGATCTGCAACGTCGGAGCATTGAAGTAATCTCTTATCTCGAGCGCGTACATCAAACTCATCTGACATATTTCGGGAACAATGAGACGGACTATTTGCAACAATCCAACCGCTAAGCCGTTCGAATTTTGAAACTACCGCTCCCTCTCAAACGCCAATAAACACACACTTTTGCCAGATGAGGTTACTCATTAATATTCTTCCTAACATGTATAACTATTGATTTCCAGTCGTTCCTGGGTTTCCAGCTGGTCCTTAATCGAAAGGATATTAACAGATAACCCTTGCTGTGTTACGTGTTGCTACCATATTTTGTACTATTTTGTACAAAATAACATTATAACAGGCGTGTCACTGTTAGCATTCAAGCAGTTAAGTTTTCACTGCACGTGAGAACAACGTCTTGAGTGTAATAGTGTTCGTACTTAGGAGGAAACAATAACGAAATATTTTGTAATGAACGTCAACAAATGTTTTAGAAATACATATGAAGCAACACGTAACTGAACGAATATTTAGGCGTTGTTAGAAGCTTCCCCATTTTCTATATCTGTGGATCAGTTCCCTGTTACGTTGCTGGCGTGCGTGTAGCCAATACGGTCTGTGTAACACTCATAGCCGAAGCGGAGAAAAAGCTTAATAGAAAGCCGTGCAACGGAACAATGTAAGTGACGAGCATTTACACAAAATTGGTGTTAGTAAAATAAATAATTTTGTTACCTTCTGTAGCACAAAACAATTCTATAGCATTTAATGACACGGCTTTTTTAATCTTTGTATATTACAGATCGATTTGTCAACTTCGGAAGGATTTTTTTAAATGTAGTCTGGCGTATTATAGAACCGGAAGACCTACCTTACAGAAAAACAGTAATACATTTTGACACTGATTAAGTGTTACGTTTTCCCTCTATACGGAGTACAATATAGGGAGCAACATACCTGTGGCGTGAACACGTTGAGATACAGACAGTCCTCTGTCCCTGTTGGAGGCTCTAATGGGGACAACACGGACACCTGCGGACACCAAGCCCCAGGAGCTGTTGCATCGCGGATGTGCTCCCATCCATCTGGAGGTTGAGGACTCTGTAACAAAATGACTTACTTTATTCAATACTGTGCGCACTGACATTCGCGTCTATCTGCAAATAATTAGGTAGCTAATAATCCTTTATAAACAATACCTTTTTCACATATCCGTTTCTCTGAACCTCCACCAGTTCTTTTGATTGCAATTACACTGTTTACATTCTTTAATGTGTATTCCCTCGATCCGCACCACACTTCCACGCAACGATGTTGTTTAAGCCGTGACAAAGACGTGCTATCTGTTCAGCTGTTGCTTTTTCACTTGGTTGAAAGGGGAGCTTACAAAAATCGTACTACTTCGGACAAAGAGAATATTTCAAGGTTGATAGGCTATGTATTTGATTCTCCTTACGATTTAAATATTATTTTAAGTTTGCATATTGTTCCCGCAGACGTGACCGCATGTTCCAAGAAACAAGTTTATAAGCAGCAGAAACGGTAAGAGTCACTGCCTGGCAAATGTGGGCAGCTCGTCTGACAAGGAGCACATAAACCGTGCGAACTATCGATATCGACAAGCTTCTGTGTGCTAGTAACTTCTGTAAAAGGATAAGGTACATTTCATTTCTATTTTCGAAACAAATATGGGTCAGAGATCATCCGCTTTGAACCACATGGAATCATCAAAACATTCAACAGTAATTTCAGCATAGGATTAAACGATAGGTACACTGACCTAGGTTTCGACATCTACTAGAGGTGTCTTCATGAAAATTAAATGTTGCTCAATCGTAAAATTACATTGCTAAAAAGCAATAGTCAGAATTTGGAGCAGCTATCCGTAGGCTCAAGTCAAAAGCAAAACAAACCGCTCTAGCCTTTGCCACGTGTGTCCAGCTGGCAACAACATCAGACTCTGATGTCGAAATCTAGGGCAATGTTCCTACCGTTTATCTGCAACCGGTTGGCTGTTTAATCCTATGTTGAAAATAGTACACGGTAGCTGAATAACAGTCATACTCAAAATTGATTCGACAATAAGCAAATTTTGAGCACACTATGGTGGCTCCTGAAGAGCAGCAACAGCATTTTCAGTAGCTGCAGGGGCAATACTCTAGATAACTGACTGATCTCGCCTTGTAATATCACCCATCGCCTTGCTATACAGGTACTGCGAACGGCTGAAAACAATGGGAAACTACAGCTGTAATTTTTCCCGAAGGCATGCAGTTCTATTGTATGGTTCGATGATGATGGCGTCCTCTTGGGTAAAATATTCTGGACGGAAAATAGTCCCCATTCGGATCTCCGAGCGGAGATTACTCTGAAGCATGTCGTCATCACGAGGAACAAAACAGGCGTTCTACGGGTCGGAGCGTTCAATGTTAGATCCCTTAATTGGACAGAGGTTAGGAAATTTAGAAAGGAAAATGGGTAGGCTGAAGTTAGGTATAGTAGGAATTAAGTCTGGTGGCAGCAGGAACAGGACTTCTGGACAGCCGCATACCGGGTTATAAACACAAAATCAAGTAGGGATAATGCAGGAGTAATTTTAATAATGAATAAGAAAACAGGAATGTGGGTAGGCTACTATGAGCAGCGTAGTGAGCGCATTATCGTAGCCAAGATAGACGTGAAGCCCGCACCTACCACCGTAGTACACGTTTATATGCCAATTAATTCCAGAAATAATGAAACGATTGAAGAAACGTATGATGAGACAAAAGCAATTACTGATATAGTTAAAGAATACGAAAATTTCATTGTGATAGGGGACTGGAATTCGATAGTGGGAGAAGGAAACATAGTAGGTGAACATGGACTCGGGGAAAGGAATGAAAGAGGAAGCCAGCTGGTAGATTTTTGCACAGCGCATAATTCAATCATCGCTAACACTTGGTTTTAGAATCATGGAAGAAGGTTGTTTATGTGGAAAGAGCCTGGAGAAATTGGAAGGTTTCAGATTGATTATACAACGGTAAGACACAGATTTACGAACCAGACTTTAATTATAAGACCTTTCCGGGTGCAGATGTGGGCCCTGACTTCGATTTATTGGTTATGAGCTGTATACTAAAACTGAAGAAACTGGAAAAAAGGGTAGGAAATGAAGGAGATGGGACCTTGATAACTGACTGAACCAATTTTCAGAGAGAGCACTAGGCAACAGTTGACTAGAACAGGGGAAAAGAAAACAGCAGAAGACGAATAGATAGCTTTGAGAGATGGAATAGTGAAGATCAAATAGGGAAAAAGATAAGGCCTAGTAAAAATTCTCGGATAACACAAGAGATACTGAATTTAATTGATGAACGGGGAAAATATAAAAATGCAGTACATGAAGGACGCGAAAGGGAATACAAACGTTTAAAGAATGAAATTGACAGGAAGCGCAAAATGCCTAAGCAGGAATGGCTAGAGCACGATGGTAAGAATCTACACTACTGGCCATTAAAATTGCTACACCAAGAAGAAATGCAGATGATAAACGGGTATTCTTTGGACAAATATATTATACTAGAACTGACACGTGATTACATTTTCACGCAATTTGGGTGCATAGATCCCGAGAAATCAGTACCCAGAACAACCACCTCTGGCCATAATAACGGCCTTGGTACGCCTGGGCATTCAGTCAAACAGAGCTTGGATGGCGAATACACGCTTCCAATGTGCATTAACCGCGATGTCGCCAAACACGGATGCGACCATCATGATGCTGTAAACAGAATCTGGATTCATCCGAAAAAAATGACGTTTTGCCATTCGTGCACCCAGGTTCGTCGTTGAGTACACCAACGCAGGCGCTCCTGTCTGTGATGCAGCGTCAAGGGTAACCGCAGCCATGGTCTCCAAGCTGATAGTCCATGCTGCTGCAAAAGTCGTCGAACTGTTCGTGCAGATGGTTGTTGTCTTGCAAACGTCCCCATCTGTTGACTCAAGGATCAAGACGCGGCTGCACAATCCGTTACAGCCATGTGGATAAGATGCCTGTCATCTCGACTGCTACCGACGCGAGGCCGTTGGGATCCAGCACGGCGTTCCGTATTATCCTCCTGAACCCACCAATTCCATATTCTGCTAACAGTCATTGGATTTCGACCAACGTGAGCAGCAATGTCACGATACGATAAACCGCAATCGCGATAGGCTACAATCCGACCTTTATCAAAGTCGTAAACGTGATGGTACGCATTTCTCCTCCTTACACGAGGCATCACAACGACGTTTCACCAGGCAACGCCGGTCAACTGCTGTTTGTGTATGAGAAATTGGTTGGAAACTTTCCTCATGTCAGCACGTTTTATGTGTCGCCACGGGCACCAACCTTGTGTGAATGCTCCGAAAAGCTTATCTTTTGCATATCACAGCATCTTCTTCCTGTCGGTTAAATTTCGAGTCTGTAGCACGTCATCTTCGTGGTGTAGCAATTTTAATGGCCAGTAGTGTAGAAGCATATTTCACTACGAGAAAGATAGATGCTGAATACAGAAAAATTAAAGTGGTCTTTGGGGGAAAGAAAAGCTGCTGTACGAATAATAAGAGCTGAGATGGAAAACCAATCCTAAGCCATTAAGAGAAAGGATTATATAGAGGGCTATACGAGGAAAATAAACTTTATGGCAATATTATAGGAAGGGAAGTGTACAGAGATGAACTGGGGAGAGATCCGGAGACCCCGCTGGCCAGTGTTTCCCAAGCACGAATACAAGCAGTATGAACTCCTGCCCAGTGCGGGCAGACATTATCTTGCCGAAATGCAAGTCCAGGATGACTTGTCTAGAAGGACGACAAAACGGGGTATAGAATACCGCCGACGTACCGCCGTGCTTTAAGGGTGCAGCAGAAAACGATCATTGGGGTTCTGAATGAAATGGCACCCCCAGATCATCACTCCTTGTTGTCAGGCCTTCCGGTGGGCGATAGTCAAGTTGGTATCCCAATGCTGTCCGAGACGTCTCCAGCAGCCTCTTCGGTCTGGAATCTCATTGACTGGATAGAACTGTCTTCAGTGATGAGTCCCGTTTCGAACAGAGCCCCGAAGACCAGCAAAGAAGTGTCTAGAGATGCCCCAGACAACGGTGAGATAACAATCTCACTATTGCCCGCCATACGGGCCGACAACCAGAGGTGATGTTCTGGCGTGTCACTTCATTTCATAACAGAACCCCTCTGGTTGTCATCCCCACCACTCTTACAGCACAGGGGTACAGCTACGATATTCTACGCCCAGTTTTGTTGCCTTTTATGGGAAGCCATCCTGGGCTTACATTTCAGCAAGGTAATGACTGCCCACACACACCGAGAGTTTCTGCTGTTTGTCTGCATGCTTGTGAAACCCTACATTGGCCAGCAAGATTACTGGATCTCTAACCGATTGAGAACGTTAGGAGCATTATGGGCAGGGTCTTCCAAGCAGATTGGGATTTTGACGATCTAACGCGCCAGTTTGACAGAACTTGCCAAGATATTCTTCAGAAGGACGCCCAACAGCTCTATCAATCAATGCCAAGTCAAATAACTGAATGGATAAGGGCCAGGAATGGACCAAGGCGTTACTGACTTGCTCATCTTGTGAAGCCCTTTCTGTTGAACCAATCATCCAGTTTTTCTGAAATTGTAATCATTTGTTTGTCTGCACATCTACCGATTTCCATCCCATTCAGGTAACTCCTTCGCTGTGTGTCTCTTTTTTTGTATTCCCCGACCAATATGGAATGGAATGCAAAAATTGTTCATTTAATACACCGGCATTCCAGTGCACGGAAACCAGTAGAGAGCGAGCGGCTATAGCATCTACGTAGGAGGTAGTTCCGTTGCAGGACACCAACTTCAGAGGTCGCGGTGGCAAATATATCTCACTGGATGCTTTTTGCCCAGTAGTTGAATCGGCAGTTCGTATCCTCTGATTGACGACTGTACACCGATCATCAAGAACGGGAGTTACCTCAGTTTCTAGACGTGGACCTGAATTAGAAATATCAATGGTTTTGTTCACTGTGAAACACCCCCCCCCCCCCCCCCATTATTTCCTTTATTGGATTTTGTGTAATTTATCGTAGCCGCCAAACAGTTAATTATTATGATTATATGACCGTGTGCTTAATGGATGAAAGGCTATCGGGTTTTCTGCTGTGGTTTCGGGGGTATTTCAACCTAGTGCGGCTGTTCTGAGACGGAATAGCTAATGATTGAAAGTTTGTCTATTATTAAGGGCCACAAAGGTTGCGATGTACAAAACTGATATATATTTCCTACTAACACACAAATTCTGAGCCAGTTGCTACCTTCGCCTTACACGTCTAATTGTGGTTATCTCTTTTTATTGGTTGCTGATTTTCAGTACTTCGTCACACGCAATGCTGATGGTTAACATTCACAACAATCCTCACTGCAATCCATGGTTGTTGCTGGCCGACGCGGTTGACGCGAAACACGTAATTCGGCACTTGTCACTTTCTGTTTCATATCACTCGCGAATCGGTATTAGTGAGGGTCAACCCCGCGACGATCAGGGGGACGTGCTCACTCGTCATACTCCGGTGAATTTTACCGTGACTCTCGTCTCACTGCCTCCTGCAGCGCTTGACAATCGACTCCTGTCTACTATCGACCTGGGCGTCGGATACTAGCATCTATGTTCATGGGATCACGGATCCCTTACAACTGGTACTGATGTGAGCTCAGTTTACTTGCAGCCGTATACTTCGGTCACTACTACCCTTCTAGCTGTTCACAATACTTAATGGTAATCTTCGTTTCCACACGTTGCGTGGTTAGCGACAGCCATCCACCTAGTTTGCGTCAGGGTATGACGCAGATGTGGCGACAAGGAACTCAAACAACAGGATCAACCCTATTGTACCGAAATCAATTAATTATTTGCCTGAATCAGTGAATTTACGTTGAAATCTTAGAATTCTGGGTCGAAATTGGTGAGCTTTCCACAGAAATCATTGAATTTTGTGTCGAAGCCGGTGAATTTTGCGTTGAAATCAGTGAATTTTGCGTCAAAATCGGTTCTTATGAAATATCGTTTCAGAAGCTTGATACACCTTCTCACTCTAGTATATTCTCCACAAGTCTTTTCATCCACACATGACTCTGGCACCCTACATCCAAAGATATCCTGTTATTGTAGTGGGCAGCAGAAACATAAGCTGTCTCTCTCTCACTCTCTCTCTCTCTCTCCTGTTGTTTGAGTTCCCTCACTCTGTCATATTGCTGGACTAATTAATTAGTTAAATTGATGCCCTTTGTGTGTGAGCAGTTTTTCTTTGATTCCTGTTGGTGGACAACAGAACTCGTATATTTGGTAGGATTTGATGCTGCAACTGTCCAGTTCCCACATCCTTCTGGATCGTTTTTCCCCTTGCCTCGTATTGGCAGATACTGGCACAGTTAGGTCGTTTGGTAGGAAGTCCATTACGTTGGAGGTAGCTGAGAATTTCAAATTTCAGCTCACTTGCACGCTATGTCCTTAAACAATCTGCGGAGATGCTGGTTTAATGTGTGTCCTCATAGTACCACTATCGGAAACAATAAGCTGGTCAATCGGGAATTTGTCGTTGCAATTGGATTTTTAAATCACTGTATAATCCCCAAGTTTGTTCCCCCCATTACACCAGGACAAAGAGGGAGGGGGAAAGCGTCTACAACATGATAGTATAGTAACAACAATAAATAACACTTTAAGACAGAGTCCACTGGACTGTACTAAGAAGCAGTAAACGCCACGCGCTTAAACCACGTTCCATTCTGTAGTAGTAGCTGTCACAATTAGATGTCGGAGACTGCTGGAACACTTATACATCCTGCACACTCATATCCTGATATCCACAAACAGCACCCAAGCCAGAGGCCATGTATCGCTAGTTGATTCCTTCCGTGCTGACAGCTGCACACCCATCCCCCAGCATCCACATGCCCACCGTACTGAAAGCCCAGAGATCAGAGAGAGACTACCACCAAGCAGTCAACCAATCAATTTACATGGAGGGAATAATCATCCCATGCAAACACTTGTCATTCTGAAGCTTCTCGTGCAACACACACATCCACCTCTGTCGCCACTTTACCAGCATGCTGGTTAGTTCAATATTCAGCTATACAGAGATCATTGCAAAGGCCACCACCGGCGCTTGTCCCCATGGCTGCAAGCAAGAGCCAACCAGCCAGCATTTTTCTTTGCACCTGCTGCTCGCTACAGCCTTAAGCCGGAAATGTCAATTCGCTCTGGAAATACACTCCTGGAAATGGAAAAAAGAACACATTGACACCGGTGTGTCAGACCCACCATACTTGCTCCGGACACTGCGAGAGGGCTGTACAAGCAATGATCACACGCACGGCACAGCGGACACACCAGGAACCGCGGTGTTGGCCGTCGAATGGCGCTAGCTGCGCAGCATTTGTGCACCGCCGCCGTCAGTGTCAGCCAGTTTGCCGTGGCATACGGAGCTCCATCGCAGTCTTTAACACTGGTAGCATGCCGCGACAGCGTGGACGTGAACCGTATGTGCAGTTGACGGACTTTGAGCGAGGGCGTATAGTGGGCATGCGGGAGGCCGGGTGGACGTACCGCCGAATTGCTCAACACGTGGGGCGTGAGGTCTCCACAGTACATCGATGTTGTCGCCAGTGGTCGGCGGAAGGTGCACGTGCCCGTCGACCTGGGACCGGACCGCAGCGACGCACAGATGCACGCCAAGACCGTAAGATCCTACGCAGTGCCGTAGGAGACCGCACCGCCACTTCCCAGCAAATTAGGGACACTGTTGCTCCTGGGGTATCGGCGAGGACCATTCGCAACCGTCTCCATGAAGCTGGGCTACGGTCCCGCACACCGTCAGGCCGTCTTCCGCTCACGCCCCAACATCGTGCAGCCCGCCTCCAGTGGTGTCGCGACAGGCGTGAATGGAGGGACGAATGGAGACGTGTCGTCTTCAGCGATGAGAGTCGCTTCTGCCTTGGTGCCAATGATGGTCGTATGCGTGTTTTGCGCCGTGCAGGTGAGCGCCACAATCAGGACTGCATACGACCGAGGCACACAGGGCCAACACCCGGCATCATGGTGTGGGGAGCGATCTCCTACACTGGCCGTACACCACTGGTGATCGTCGAGGGGACACTGAATAGTACACGGTACATCCAAACCGTCATCGAACCCATCGTTCTACCATTCCTAGACCGGCAAGGGAACTTGCTGTTCCAACAGGACAATGCACGTCCGCATGTATCCCGTGCCACCCAACGTGCTCTAGAAGGTGTAAGTCAACTACCCTGGCCAGCAAGATCTCCGGATCTGTCCCCCATTGAGCATGTTTGGGACTGGATGAAGAATCGTCTCACGCGGTCTGCACGTCCAGCACGAACGCTGGTCCAACTGAGGCGCCAGGTGGAAATGGCATGGCAAGCCGTTCCACAGGACTACATCCAGCATCTCTACGATCGTCTCCATGGGAGAATAGCAGCCTGCATTGCTGCGAAAGGTGGATATACACTGTACTAGTGCCGACATTGTGCATGCTCTGTTGCCTGTGTCTATGTGCCTGTGGTTCTGTCAGTGTGATCATGTGATGTATCTGACCCCAGGAATGTGTCAATAAAGTTTCCCCTTCCTGGGACAATGAATTCACGGTGTTCTTATTTCAATTTCCAGGAGTGTATCAATATCCATATCCTTCTGATGACTGGACGTAACTTTCCACGTAAATTCTTCCATCCCCCTTATGACTATCAATGTGCTGAAATTGCATTTTTCCACACCAAATTCATACCTTCCTTATGTCTGGACATAATCATTTTCTTTACACAGCAACTTTACACCCTAAAACATATTTTATAAGCCTGCTGATCCCAGAAAAATCTACCACACCCCCTACTAAGATAAATACTTCGTCAATAACTGAATGATTATGGCACCAAACAATTTGAGCGAAAATTCCGGAAAAGATGTTTTTCTTGCGAGTGGTACCAATATGTTTCAGGAAGAGCAACCAGCTATTAAAAACACGATCACAACGACTATGTTACTGTCACCCTGCATAAAAAGCGGTGCTGGTTCTACATGCACACACAAGTATCGCTAATGATATCCATGTTAAAAACTGTACATGCTTTATAACTTGAGGTATGATATTGCTTCCGAATGAAGTGGTCTTCCACACAAATACGATGACATTGAATATAGACAGTGTACTAACAGACTGAAAGTGTGACTGCGTGTCGCCAGTGGTGTAAGCTCGTAATAAAATCACCCTTCTCACCGAATGTCGAAAGAGATTCGGCTAAGGAACGTGGTATTATGCCGATATTTACAACTCCGTCATGCTGCTGCTAGATATTTCCCACGCCAACATATTTTATTTGTAATGCACTCTATCTCGATACCATGTAGACAGTATAACAGAGGTTCTGTAATGTATCCATGGGGTTACAGGCAATGGAGGTTGATGGTTGATTGAGAATGATCACACATAGCAGATGGTGTGCTATGTGAGAAATTACTTAAAAATGCAATGTTAGAATGAAGTCGTAATAAATGTACAAAATCCTGTGACTAACACACTGGCTTTTCAGATCTGTAGTGTTACGCTTACTAGTAAAAATTCTGTCTGCAATTTGGAATCAAGTCTTTCCACTGAACCACACACTTGTGTTGGATTCTGTGGAGATGTCTTTTATGATTACAGCCACTGGTGAATCATAATTGTTGCACTTCCATATCTCGAAATGAGTGACTTTTTTCGAACCTATCTGCTAAGGACCCCATACAGCAAAACCCCAGCATGTTGTTAAACAGTCTCTCTGCATCTTGTAACAGTTCCATAGTCTCTGCCCCGCCCTCCCTGCATCTTTGCCCATGTGATCGGTCCAATTTAAGTCGGAACTGAGCAGAAGTTGTGGAGCGCTATACCTACCACCTTCTGTATCCCATAGAGAAAGGGGTGAGCTGAGCTAATGCGATAGTACCTGTTACTCCCGTTCTCTGGAAATGGGAACATGATGTCGTAGCTCCACCAACCGTGTGCAATGTGCAAGGCCAGCGCCAAACGAAGCTTTCTCCTGCAACATGAGGTAGTAGAAAAGACAGTACAGGCAGTTACAGTAGCGTTTCTTATTGGGAAAATTAGGAAGACTTCACATCATACGGGTACTGGAAGAAGGACGAGGATCTAGCTACTGCAATGTGGTGTGTTTACTAAGTACATACAGGTACTTCAGTCTGAAGGAGATTTGCTTCTCTCAGCGTGCATTTATGTCTATCGTCCAAACATTCTCTCTCTCCTCATTATTTTGTACCATCCAACAGAGAAAAACTATGAACTATGAAAGACTTCACTAAAGTCACCTGGCAGAGAACTCTATAGGATATTACTGTGCCCCTCCCTTCAAATATATCGAAAACAAATACTGTCTGCACTCTGACATCGAGCATATATGGCGATCCTATTAAATATGCAGGTATTGATCCACTGAAGCAGGTGGCCAGTGATCAAAGTAATTGCACTGACCAGCGTAAAGTTTCATCACCTATACTGTAGGAGGACCATATTTCACATACCGTCGATCACGAGAGAGGGTTCCTATGTTGTTCTTTATAAGCAATTTGATACATCGTTTTTCTACCATAACACATCCAAGCTGTGTATGACAACAGTTTGTACAATGCCACACTTTTTATTTTTCCATCATGACTTCAAGGTCTGTGTCAAATGTTACACCAATATTAACACATTTCGATCCATTGCCTCTCATAGAAAGCTAAATATCGCATGTTGAAAACTGTTCTGCTCCCACAGCACACAGGATGGTTGAAGTAAAAGACAGAGGCGATGTTTCCTATTGACAAAAATGTGGCGGACATCGCAACATCTGAAAATTACGAGGGCAGTTCAATAAGTAATGCAACACATTTTTTTTCTCGGCCAATTTTGGTTGAAAAAACCGGAAATTTCTTGTGGAATATTTTCAAACATTCCCGCTTCGTCTCGTATAGTTTCATTGACTTCCGACAGGTGGCAGCGCTGTACAGAGCTGTTAAAATGGCGTCTGTAACGGATGTGCGTTGCAAGCAATGGGCAGTGATCGAGTTTCTTTTGGCGGAAAACCAGGGCATCTCAGATATTCATAGGCGCTTGCAGAATGTCTACGGTGATCTGGCAGTGGACAAAAGCACGGTGAGTCGTTGGGCAAAGCGGGTGTCATCATCGCTGCAAGGTCAAGCAAGACTGTCTGATCTCCCGCGTGCGGGCCGGCCGTGCACAGCTGTGACTCCTGCAATGGCGGAGCGTGCGAACACACTCGTTCGAGATGATCGACGGATCACCATCAAACAACTAAGTGCTCAACTTGACATCTCTGTTGGTAGTGCTGTCACAATTGTTCACCAGTTGGGATATTCAAAGGTTTGTTCCCGCTGGGTCCCTCGTTGTCTAACCGAACACCATAAAGAGCAAAGGAGAACCATCTGTGCGGAATTGCTTGCTCGTCATGTGGCTGAGGGTGACAATTTCTTGTCAAAGATTGTTACAGGCGATGAAACATGGGTTCATCACTTTGAACCTGAAACAAAACGGCAATCAATGGAGTGGCGCCACACCCACTCCCCTACCAAGAAAAAGTTTAAACCCATACCTTCAGCCGGTAAAGTCATGGTTACAGTCTTCTGGGACGCTGAAGGGGTTATTCTGTTCGATGTCCTTCCCCATGGTCAAACGATCAACTCTGAAGTGTATTGTGCTACTCTTCAGAAATTGAAGAAACGACTTCAGCGTGTTTGTAGGCACAAAAATCTGAACGAACTTCTCCTTCTTCATGACAACGCAAGACCTCACACAAGTCTTCGCACCCAAGAGGAGCTCACAAAACTTCAGTGGACTGTTCTTCCTCATGCACCCTACAGCCCCGATCTCGCACCGTCGGATTTCCATATGTTTGGCCCAATGAAGGACGCAATCCGTGGGAGGCACTACGCGGATGATGAAGAAGTTATTGATGCAGTACGACGTTGGCTCCGACATCGACCAGTGGAATGGTACCGTGCAGGCATACAGGCCCTCATTTCAAGGTGGCGTAAGGCCGTAGCATTGAATGGAGATTACGTTGAAAAATAGTGTTGTGTAGCTAAAAGATTGGGGAATAACCTGGTGTATTTCAATGCTGAATAAAACAACCCCTGTTTCAGAAAAAAAAATGTGTTGCATTACTTATTGAACTGCCCTCGTAGAACAGTTTGCGGCATTGTGAAGCGTTTCCAAGCTGCTGTCCAAAGGTGACAATCTTTACATTTAATCTCATCTTCCACAGTGACAGGGTAGCTGATGTCTCGGTTTTCCGTTTCCCGAAGAGACCCTGAGCATTGATTCCTCATATTGCTGGTCCATATTGCTCCCAGGTATACAATCGCTATTTCTGTGCCCTAGGTGGTAGTCATCCTGGCCTCCAGGTCTTAGGCCCTGCGTCTTTCATTTTTATGACTTACAGTGCATAACTACATGTGGAACAAAAGAGTATTCTGCTGGACTTCGCATAGAGCACGGATAGTATGCACCAATCAATCTCACCAGTGGACATGTCACGAACCCTGTTCTATGACTTACATGGAAAAACACAAACACTGTTTCTCAGTGTAGGAAGTAGCCATCAGCAGAGAGGAGGTGCAAAAATTACGTTCCTTAGCCGAAACAGTTTATAAATTCGGTAAGATTTTATTACGATTTGCCATCTCCCCCTATGTGGATGGCGTCACTAAGTATTCTCACATTCGTGGGATAAAGTCGGAGATTCAAAGCTCTAGCGCTCAGATCTCTGTTTCGAAACGATCTACCCTTTCATTGAAGCTGTAGGCTAAGGAGCCTGAGCAAAACTCTACATTGTCTCTCTCTATGTTTCTCGTAACTCTTCCTCTGTCTTTAACCAATCCTCCCCGCAACACTGTCTCTGATTTAATTTGAAAGTGACTAAAAGTAAGAGGGCACTACACCCACTGCAGTCGACGTCTCGTGAAGGAGTTCCACGTTATCAATGTACTTCGATATTTTGTTTTCGAAAAGAATGTAACATAGTTTCAAACTTGCACTGATCGGTGCAAGTGATACACAGATCGGTTTTCTCGTACCAATACTGTATCTGCCGTTCTGCAAAGGCTGTTCCGTACCAATCTGACTCATATCACCCGCCCAACTACACACGATCTCTCTAGATGCTTGCATACTGCAGAGTTTATCACTCCTTATTGGTGCATAGTAGATATGAACCTCATACATTTGAGAGTGTTGTGGTAGTATAACAGACAATTACGGAATACAACAAGAAACGTTTGAGTTACGCACGATAGAGCTCCATAGAAGAGTCTGAAACATTTTACGTTAATCACTTGTGCTATCTGTTGTGCAGAATTGTTGTAGTGTCTTTTGTTTCCTTTACTGCTTGCTCAATATACAGATTGAATAGCATTGGGGATAGGTTACAACCCTGTCTCACTCCCTTCCCAACCACTGCTTTCCTTTAATGTCCCTCGACTCTTATAACTGCCATCTGCTTTCTATACAAATAGTAAATAGCCTTTCGTTCCCTGTATTTTACCCCTGCCACCTTTAGAATTTGAAAGAGAGTATTCCAGTCAACATTGTCAAAAGCTTTCTCTAAGTCTACAAATGCTAGAAACGTAGGTTTGCCTTTCCTTAATCTTTCTTCTAAGATAAGTCGTAAGGTCAGTATTGTCTCACGTGTTCCAATATTTCTACGGAATCTAAACTGATCTTCCCCGAGGTCGACTTCTATCAGTTTTTCCATTCGTCTGTAAAGAATTCGCATTAGTATTTTGCAGCTGTGACTTATTAAACTGATAGTTCGGTAATTTTCACATCTGTCAACAACTGCTTTCTTTGGGATTGGAATTATTATATTCTTCTTGAAATCTGAGGGAATTGCGCCTGTCTCATACATCTTGCTCACCAGATGGTAGAGTTTTGTCAGGACTGGTTCTCCCAATGCTGTCAGTAGTTCTAATGGAATATTGTCTACTCCTGGGGCCTTGTTTCGACACAGGTCTTTCAGTGTTCTGTCAAACTCTTCACGCAGTATCATATCTCTCATTTCATCTTAATCTACACCCTCTTCCATTTCCATAATATTGTCCTCAAGAACATCGCCCCTGTATAGACCCTCTATATACTCCTTCCACCTTTCTGCTTTCCCTTCTTTGCTTAGAACTGGGTTTCCATCTGAGCCCTTGATATTCGTGCTAGTGGTTCTCTTTTCTCCAAAGGTCTCTTTAACTTTCCTGTTGGCAGTATCTATCTTACCCCTAGTGAGATAAGCCTCTTCATCCTTACACTTGTCCTCAAGCCATCCCTGCTTACCCATTTTGCACTTCCGGTCGATCTCATTTTTGAGACGTTTGTATTCCTTTTTGCCTGCTTCATTTACTGCATTTTTATATTTTATCCTTTCATCAATTAAATTCAATATTTCCTCTGTTACCCAAGGATTTCTACTAGCACTCGTCTTTTTACCTACTTCATCCTCTGCTGCCTTCACTACTTCATCCCTCAGAGCTATCCATTCTTCTTCTACTGTATTTCTTTCCCCCATTCCTGTTAATTGTTCCCTTATGCTCTCCCTGAAACTCTGTACAACCTCTGGTTCTTTCAGTTTATCCAGGTCCCATCTCCTTAAATTCCCACCTTTTTGTAGTTTCTTCAGTTTTAATCTACAGTTCATAACCAATAGATTGTTGCCAGAGTCTACATCTGCCCCTGGAAATGTCTTACAATTTAAAACCTGGTTCCTAAATCTCTGACTTACCATTACATAATCTATCTGAAACCTTCTAGTATCTCCAGGGTTCTTCCATGTATACAGCCTTCTTTCATGATTCTTGAACCAAGGGTTAGCTATGATTAAGTTATGCTCTGTGCAAAATTCTACCAGGTGGCTTCCTCTTTCATTTCTTAGCCCCCAATCCATATTCACCTACTATGTTTCCTTCTTTTCCGTTTCCTACTACCGAATTCCAGTCACCCATGACTATTAAATTTTCGTCTCCCTTCACTATCTGAATAATTTCTTTTATCTCATCATAAATTTCTTCAATTTCTTCGTCATCTGCAGAGCTAGTTGGCATTTATACTTGTACTACTGTAGTTGGTGTGGGCTTCGTGTCTATCTTGGCCACAATAATGCGTTCACTATGCTGTTTGTAGTAGCTTACCCGCACTCTTACTTTTTAATTCCTTATTAAACCTGTTCCTGCATTACCCCTATTTGATTTTGTATTTATAACCCTTCTGAAAGTATTTGTATGGAGTGTAGCCATGTATGGAAGTGAAACATGGACGATAAATAGTTTGGACAAGAAGAGAATAGAAGCTTTCGAAATGTGGTGCTACAGAAGAATGCTGAAGATTAGATGGGTAGATCACATAACTAATGAGGAAGTATTGAATAGAATTGGGGAGAAGAGAAGTTTGTGGCACAACTTGACTAGAAGAAGGGATCGGTTGGTAGGACATGTTCTGAGGCATCAAGGGATCACCAATTTAATATTGGAGAGCAGCGTGGAGGGTAAAAATCATAGAGGGAGACCAAGAGATGAATACACTAAGCAGATTCAGAAGGATGTAGGTTGCAGTAGGTACTGGGAGATGAAAAAGCTTGCACAGGATAGAGTAGCATGGAGAGCTGCATCAAACCAGTCTCAGGACTGAAGACCACAACAACAACAACAACAACCCTGTATTCACCTGACCAAAAGTCTTGTTCCTCCTGCCACTGAACTTCACTAATTCCCACTATATGTAACTTTTCTAACTTCTCATGCCCGATTAAGGGGTCTGACTTTCCACGCTCCGATCTGTACAATGCAAGTTTTTTTCCTCCTGATAATGACGTCCTCTTGAGTAGTCCCCGCCCGGAGATCCGAATGGGGTACTATTTTACCTCTGGAATGTTTTACCCAAGAGGACACCATCATCATTTAACCATACAGTAAAGCTGCATGCCCTCGGGAAAAATTACAGCTGTAGTTTCCCCTTGCTTTCAGTCGTTTGCAGTACCAGCACAGCAAGGCCATTTTGGTTAGTGTTACAAGGCCAGAGCAGTCAATCATCCAGACTGTTGCCCCTGCAACTACTGAAAAGGCTGCTGCCCCTCTTCAGGAACCACACGTTTGTCTGGCCTCTCAACAGATACCCATCCATTGTGGTTGCACCTACGGTATGGCCATCTGTATCGCTGAGGCACGGAAGTCTCCCCACCAACAGCAAGGTCCATGGTTCATGGGAGAGGTGAATGAGATTACGAGCACAAATTGTGTAGTCTAAGAAATATGTCTGAAAGTGGAGGACAGGTGCCAGGCATCTGCCCACATTCTTAACTGCATGATGTATCATAGTGACAAACATTCTGCAAGCCCCAGCACATCATGCAGATGAAGGTTGTTAGGTACACTGGACCAGGACGCCCAGGTCTTTTGGAAGGGGTAGTCAATGAGATCGCACTCTGCTACCCACACTCAGGCCACTGCGGAGCTTGTAGTCGGTGCAAACCAGTGCAGTGAACAGTGGCGGTTGACTCACACTCGTTCAGTAGAAGAGATGTGTTTCACACTTGTGAAGATGAACAAGTGCTCGCAGCTCTTGAGGTAAGTACTTTAGAGCCCATGTTTACTGGACTTTTTTTGTATTGGCCCATCCTACCTCCTCCCAAAATATGGAAAACATGGAAAACAAAGTGATTACAGTAGAAGATATTGTTTCACAGCACTGAGGATGAACAAGTGCTGATATCTCTTAAGACATGCATATCTACTGGACTTTTTTGGCGTAAGGAACATGCACCCTAATATTTAAAAGATAATTCTGAAATTTACTGTGCAAGAGTTGATTTTGCTACATGGGGACAAACTCCAGAAACCAGTCCCTGAGAAGATAAGGAGCAAAAAACATCATATGGATATATTGTCGGAACTGCTTCCCAAGGGAGGTACAACCACTTGAAGGCACAGGTAAAACGTCTTTGACACTGTAAGTTTCAGTCCTTGATAGCACACTTGAGAACACATATGCACATAGGAAAACTGTCTACATTAGTGATCTCAGCTCCACACTCAAGATGGTATGCATAGTGTCTATATTACGTGGTTATAAAGGAAGTAAGTCCATAGGTAATAAGGCCTGAGAGAGGTGGGGTGAGGAGGGGAACAAGCTCCGCCTCCATGTACTGCAAGCACACAGTGTAGGCAACACAAACGTGTTTCTTAAACTTCCACAAAAGCAGCTATATGTAGAACACAGTTAATCGTCAGTTAAATACGTCGTCCTATCAAAATTGTAATCACTGTTTGTACTGACTTATTAAATAGACATTAATAGTGATTATTGGTTTCTTTCATCATCGCAGCGCTTGACTACATGCATCATCATTTTACGACAAGTGCTCCTTATAACCGGATTCTTTTTCTGAACTGGAGTCAACCATCTCCCGCGATGGGCCAGCAACTGGATCATGACTTACTTTCGAAACAGTGAAAACAAAGCTACTACACACTGACAGCAACAGCACAGCTAAGCGACCGTCGTAGCAGGCAACAAAGCAGACGACATATGCAGTCCATGCCGCACAGTTGGCGACATGTACAAATCGCCACGTCACGCCACGAAATCTCCCGACTGCTGCTGATAGTTTCCGACTCAGGGCTAGTGGGCCCACATGCCAAGTTATAGTTCCCATACAGTAGTGACAGTTTGTTGTGGAAAATACTACTGCCAACCTGAGTATGGTAGTAAAACACTAGTACAGGCAGAAAATTCCCACTTGCCTGGCAGGACCGTTGCTAAGAATTTTTTGGCCCTAGGTGAGAACTGAGAAGTAACACCCCATCTTTTTTACTACTATCGGTTTCCCCGATATCCCCCCCTCCCTTCGACCACCTCCCACAGCCAACGATATGATAGTGCAAATTTCCTTTTATAGTTTTAATCATTAAAGTAAAGTGACCATATATTCTTATTTTCTAGGGGCAGTCCTCAATTTTCGTTCATTGTCCTCAATTCTTTTAAAACTGATTGAGGACAGCAAATGTAATTAGTTTCCTATGTTCTGACTTCATTTTTGATATTTCCCAAAATAACTGTCATTGGAAGAACGTGCTGAACATCTTAAATTAGAACTCATTTGAATATACCAGTCCAACCAAATATGGCATCAATTACTTATTTTATTCAACTGCAAGAAAATTGACTAATGAATGTGTGCAACTATTTTCTGGGGCAAATCAATTTTTCCTTGAATGTAGAAATTTTGCTATACTGATGGGAGACATGCCAAAGCATCAAACTAGGCCGTATGGATAATCATGGGGTTATTTAGTTCTGTTTTAATTGAAACGTTTTTAGAATGAGGAATAAATATCATCTTTTTCATCATCCAGTTTCGTCAAAGTAAGTAAAAACTTATTAAGAAAATGTTCCTTATGCTTTTGAAAACAGTTTGAGTTTGGTGTTTTACGTTTTCCTCTTGTTTATTTTTTCTCCACGTTTACTCAATTTTTTCCCTGTTTGATTCGAATTTAATTTTTCCGCCCTTTCCACTCCTAAAAATTTTGCTGTCCCATCTTGCCTAATGGTAGAAATGGCCCTGTAGCCTTTTGTGTTCTCACGTATGCTCTGTCATTCAAACCTACACTGTCAAAGATCTCTTCTATACACCTGTAAGTGGATGTACCTCCCATGGAATGCATTTCCAATCATATCTCCATATGGCCTCTTTTGCTGCTTATTGCCGGCCGGGGTGGCCAAGCGGTTAAAGGCGCTACAGTCTGGAACCACGCGACCGCTACGGTCGCAGGTTCGAATCCTGCCTTGGGCATGGATGTGTGTGATGTCCTTAGGTTAGTTAGGTTTAAGTAGTTCTAAGTTCTAGGGGACTGATGACCTTAGAAGTTAAGTCCCATAGTGCTCAGAGCCATTGCTCCTTATCCTCTCAGGGATCGTTTTCTACAGTTTGTCCCCAATTAGAGAAAGACGCTTCTTCAGTTATGCACTGCGTCGTTTTGTGTCGTGTCCCTCACCTTAAATCGCAACGGTCCCACAGGCGGCTTGGCGAATGGAATGTTGTAGAAGGCCAGCAAGTGGCGGCCACTGCTCGACACCTTGGCGGTCCCCCTGACAGCACCCTGACGTGTCCGCACCACCGGCGCTCCGCCGCCGGTACACGACCTCAGCAGCAGCAGCAGCTGTAGGAATAGCAGTGATGTCACTGCAACCCTAGGTGCACGCCGCGCTGTAGCCATCATCAGTTTCGCTGGCAGCCGAGAACTGCCAAGCTTTTCACGCCTCCGGCGACGTTGCGTTACGTCCTTGAGATGGCATTGGATCTTGGACTACGCAAGGTACCGACAGATGGCTCTTCGGTCGGGTATCGTGTCTACACGGCTATAGCCATTCTAGCAGGTTGTTATACAGTCGACACTCGCTACTTCGAACCCCAGTAAATCGAGTTTCCCTATAAATTGAAATGGTTTTAAAATCTTCGATAGATAGAAGAAATCGGATGTGTGCGTTGTACAAGGGTTAAATAAAAATGACTGTCGTGACATGCCGCCCAGAAACGCACATTATAATTCGTAGTTAGCAGTTACCTTACTCGCCATTTAATTCTTTGCTACACTCCTTTGTTTTCTCAACAATACATAATATTACAATGCATAACTCAGTTGCAAAACTGGCTTCAAAGAACTGCAAGTGTTTCATTCAAGCAAAAACAAGCTCTTTATTGAGGCCGAAGCAGAAAGATCGTTCAGTCTGGAACCGCGCGACCGCTACGGTCGCAGGTTCGAATCCTGCCTCGGGCATGGATGTGTGTGATTTACTTAGGTTTAAGTAGTTCTAAGTTCTAGGAGACTGATAACCTCGGATGTTAAGTCCGATAGTGCTCAGAGCCATTTGAACCAGAAAGATCGGATTGCAGACCTAGCAAAGTGAGTTCATGTTGTCTTGAAATACACTTACTGAAATAATCAATGCAGAAGGTAAACATACCATACATGTCGAACGTTGCGGGCTGTAATGTTTAAAGACAAGGCTAAGTCATTCGTTATCAATCTCGGTCTCTAATTATCGGCGCCTCACTAACCTAAAAAAAAGCTATTACATCCTTATTTAGAAGTTTTGTGAGGAAATGTGAGTGTTTATGTCAGATTTGTTCGGCATGAAAAAATAGACTAGGAAGCCTGTTTTTTCTTAATTCCACCTTAATAAGGCAAACGTTTGATTAATAAAACTCTCAATTGTTCAAACTTTTTCTGACGTCCCTTGCACTTTGAAATGTCGAGAGTCGCCTGTATCCTCGAGTGGCATAGTAAATTTTGAAGCAGTTGCTGCCTTTTCTTACTTCGTAACTGAGATCTTGTTACATTCATTCTTGCGACTTACTCGAGTTTTGTAGAAAGAAATATTTTCTCCTGTAGTTAAATGCTGCATGCTTATGTTTAACAGGAACTAGCTGTCGGATCCGGTAATATAAGTGTAGTCACCGAAAGTAGCAGCCGGTCCGACAGCAAAAGTAGCCAGTAAACAATGGACCAGTAATCTAAAGGACTGGGGGTTCAAACCTGCACTAGTGCTACGACTTATTTTGGCAAAGATTTGTTAAAGTGAAAAATACCAAGTTGCACCATAGTATGGAGTATACGTTAAAATGAATAAACCAGTTAGTCCTATTTGGTATGGGTTCCATGTGCTTGAGAAATATTAAAATACGGGACGCACGAATATTTTGTTAGGAGTATCCTTTGTAGGTGCATCCTTTAATTGTTCTTGAAGAACGCTGCTTTACAAACCTGGAAACCTGTGTATTTTTCTGAAGGTTGCACTATCTCATCTCAGAATATCCATCTCCATAGCAATATCTAAATTTCATCCGCTAACTGGACACTTCAGTTCTTATATAGGCATTGTCGTTTTCATGCAGTGACATCACGCTTCAAATCAGATGTATCACGGAAACTTCTACGACAAGCGGTACTCTCGCTGCGAGAAGTTCTGTGGACCATTTTAATATGTGATGCACCTGTTGGCGAATTTGCGAAGCTCTTTCAACACTTCGCTACGAAATACGTTTTGAACATTGGCGCTACGAAGTGCTGAAGTACCTTGAGCAAATTGCAATGCTTGCAGAGACATCTATCGGTGTGTACTGAACGACCAGGTAGCTGTCATAAACTTTTCGCTTCCGCTTCGCAATTACGAGAAAATCATGTCTGACACGAAGAGTGCTCATTTAAACAAGGATCTGCTGTGGGATTGTGTATAATGTTAATACTTACACTGTACTTTGTAAAAATAGCCAGGGATGAGATGATCGTTTAGAATAGCACTGGACGGTTTACGGTCTGATGTATGTCGCCGTTACAGACATATTCATCATTTGCAACAGAAAATTGTTCCAATAAGGAAATGAGAGACCGCAATACTAGTTGAAGTAAAACTAGTTACGTAACTAGCAACGTAAGAAAAGAACAGCTTAGGTACAGTCTGGCAGCTAGTAAATGCTGTTGAGTGGTTGATATAAATTTTTCGTGTTTACCTGCAGTTAATAAATAGTCACTAGTGTAATAAATATTTCCTATTGAAATGTCGCATGGAGTTATTGTACTCAGGATGAAAATAAGAAAAATTATGTTTAAAATAATAGATACAATGACAGAGCTAGTGTGATTAACTGTTAAAGAAGATGAATTGTGTGAACGAAATCGGCAAAGTGCATTACAGAAATATTTCATTGGTTCTTTTCTAATTTTTATTGCGAATTAATTTTAAAACATAAGGCATAATAAGCAAATCAGAAAGTCAAGTGACAACAAAACACCTTACACACAATATGGGTTTTGTTGGAAATGTGCGTCTGCCTGGGCTTGTGTATTTTGTGGCCTTGAGTTTCACTGTAAATTTTTTAATTCTCAAAATAAAGTGTGGAAAAAGTAAATGAAGTGTGCGATCTCCTGATAATTGCTAACTCTAAAGGTCTGTGAAATTTCCCAATATTAAAGATTTAAAATAACATATTGCCAATTTCCTTGTAGATAAACATTCAGCAGCTCCAAGAAGGTTATTTGGTTGTTACTATTGTTGCTTTCCGTTGGTGTCATTGGGAGATCTTCACCAATATTCCAGCATCCAGCTCAAGGTGATAGATCAGTCATAAAAGATACTACCATATAGGCTAACTCCTTGCTTGGCAAGGCCACAAGTGTGAAGTAGAATATGTGAAATACACCTATAAAGAGTTACACAAACTGCAACAGAGTGAGTTTCCAAGATTTTCCAATATTCACTGAGACTATTATATTAGTCAGTTGGGTTTCCATGTTGCTTTGCAATTACTTTCAGAATTTAAATGATGCTCATGTGCTTTGCACTGAATAATTTTTTGTATATTTTGCTTATATTTACATATACTTGCTTTTATGAGACACTATCTCAGAATAATCAGTCAACAGTATCCTATGTTTGTTTAGTTCTTGAGTGTACCATTCCCGGGTTCGATTCCCGGTGGAGTCAGGGATTTTCTCTGCCTCGTGATGACTGGGCGTTGTGTGATGTCCTTAGGTTAGTTAGGTTTAAGTAGTTCTAAGTTCTAGGGGACTGATGACCATCGATGTTAAGTCCCATAGTGCTCAGAGCCATTTGAACCATTTGAGTGTACCAGTTGTTCATATGATGCTACTTTTGAGTAATATTAGCATGGCATTCTTTAGTGTCATCTACACATTGTTGTGTATTATATGTTTACTATTAGGGGGGAAAAGTACGAAAAAAATCGGAAGTTGTTTATTTTTAAATGGCTTATCATATATTTATGTTAATCTCAGAAAGAAAATTGTTCTTGTCTCATCTTTCCATAGAATTGGAAGCAGTTTTCTCTTTTCACCCGTAATGTTAGAGTCTCTGGTACTACTTGATCTATAACATAACATTCCAGACATTGTCAGTGTACATTGCTAACTACATTGTCAAGACATGTATGTGGCTAGTGGACTTTCTATTCATACAGTGCTCTGTTTAATTCCTGATACTGTCAGGAACCTTGACAGGGGGGCTGTAAGGGGGGACATTAAGCTTCATAAGGCCAACTGTAGAGCTGCTTGACACACAAGGTACCAAAGTAGTGTCAAATTGAAATCACATTCATTACTGAAATAGTAGAAGGCCAACAAATTCAGAATATTTATGCTGTTTATATTTAGAAATCTGCTATACAAAAGTATTTTTTTCTGTAAATACTAAATCATAACACCTTATTATTGTGTCAGTTTATGAAAGAAGGGCAGCTCGTTTTGTACTATCATGAAATAGGGGAGATAGTGCCACAGACATGATATGTGAATTGGAATGGCAATCATTAAAACAAAGGTGTTTTTCGTTGCGACGGGATCTTCTCATGAAATTTCAATCGCCAGTTTTCTGCTCCAATTGTGAAAACATTTTGTGGGCACCCACCTACATAGAGAGAAATTATCATCACAATAAAATAAGAGAAATCAGGGCTCACACGGAAAAATTTAAGTGCTCGTTTTTCCCGTGTGCCGTTCGAGAGTGGAAAGGTAGAGAGACAGCTTGAAGGTTGTTCATTAAATCCTCTGCTAAGCACTTTACTGTAAATAGCAGTGTAATCACCTAGATGTAGATTAGATCACATACTCACCAAAAGCAAGCAGATGTATTTAAAAATTGTCACCCATTGTTCACTGCTGCACAAAATATTACAGTTCTATCCTTCAGCCCACTAACAGTGTTCATGAAGTGTACCTCTAAGTGATTGTACATTGATATGGATAAGAAGAATGACATCATCACTATACAAAGGTACTTGGAGTGATAAGGCTCTAAATTTTCCATTTATTTTTCACTGGTTAAAAAGTTTCAGACCCATTAATCAGTAAGTATGGTTGGTCACTATACCAGATGTATGTTACATGTTATCGCGTGTCAGTTACATAGGTCTTAGAAACTGAAACCAATACAGCCCTTAAAAATAAGATCTATGCCGTTTGGGCACTTCTGTGTACAAGACCTGACATTCAATTCTGTACATGCATGGTGAGCAAGCCTATTAGACATTTAGTGGACAATTGTGGACACACAAATAAAATAGAAACCTCTCAGAAGAATTAAAGTGTACTAATATATCTACAAGGTTGTAGATCTCATTTCTTACTACTATTTGATGTGATAAATGTGAAGCAGTTCTTTTCAATTCACAGTCAATGGGACATATAATAACATTTACACAATTGATGTAGAGGTGCCAGTAAATTACGATCTGCTCAAATATTTCAAGCTTTTGTAAAAGGATAAAGGTGGTTAAAAATACTGATATCAACTAATTTTGAAAGTTCATTCCTGGAAATCATGAGTAAGTGTTTAAACAGCTTTGGAAAAGCCAGTTGAGAATCGTTGTTCTGAATTGTAGTAAGGAAAACAAAGGATTGACTTCAGTTTATTGGGAGAATTTTAGGAAAGTGTGGTCCATCTGTAAAGGAGACTGCACAAAGGATATTGGTACAACCCATTCTTGAGTAATGGTCGAGTGTCTGGGATCCACACCAAGTCAGATTAAAGGAAGACATCGAACCAAATGAAAGGCAGACTGTTAGATTTGTTACCGGTAAGTTATAACGACATGCAGGTATTATAGAGATGCTTTGAGAATTAAAATGGGAATCCCTGCAGGGAAAGTGGTGTTCTTTTTGAGGAACTCTATTGGGAAAATTAGAGGACTGGCATTTGAAGCTGACTGCTGCCAATGTACAGTTCAAGCAAGGAATATGAATATAAGAGAAATAAGGACTTGTATGGAGGCATAGAGACATTCCTTTTCCCTCCCTCTGTGTGTGTGTGGAACAGGAAAGGAAATCACTAGTAACAGGATAAGGGTGGTTAAAAATACTGATATCAATTAATTTTGAAAGTTCATTGCTGGAAATCATGAGTAAGTGTTTAAACAGCTTTGGAAAAGCCAGCTGACAATCGTTGTTCTGAATTGTAGTAAGGAAAACAAAGGATTGACTTCAGTTTATTGGGAGCATTTTAGGAAAGTGTGGTCCATCTGTAAAGGAGACTGCACGAAGGATACTAATACAACCCATTCTTGAGTAATGGTCAAGTGTCTGGGATCCACACCAAGTCAGATTAAAGGAAGACATCAATGGCTTGTGGAATAGGTATGTAGATGTACTTCTGATAGAGTTGTGAAAGAAATCACTACAAAAAGATGTCTAAAATATTGAACAACTGACTGCCTTGTAAAGAGTAGTAGACAGCACTTACTTAAATTTTCCAAGTGAATGCACATGTCTGTGCAGTGATATCTTTTATTTTCTTCTTTACCCCCCTGAATCTTTGTTTCCCTGTGCCATCAGAAATTAAAGTTGTATTTTTGGCATTAGATTAAGTCCAAGACCTTTTTTCCGAAAGGAGAAAAAAATGATTTAATAAGATTAACCAGGTGAGAGATTTGTTGTCTGTGGAGACTTTACTGTTGATTTTCTGTAAGAAAGTACTGATTTAGGACACCTTGAAGTTTTGGTACCCTCTTTTGGGTTGTTTGGCCCAGTGGAATTCCCTACAAGAATTAAAGGACATAGTTCAACGGTCACTGACAATTAGTTTTTAGGCCCAAATTCTTTCAATGATTTACACACAAAAGTGAGAGTCAGTGGTTCATCTAACCTTGACGATGAAAAATGTTTTAGGAAGGCTCTGGTAGATTGTAAATACTTTGGATTAAAGGAGACCATACACTGAAAAGCTGAAGCATTGAGTTGTTGGTAGCCCCACACAGTAGAAAGAAAACTTGCTAGCTTTTGGAGTAATCCTTTTTTAAGCTAGAGTAAAGAACTCGCACACACCTATGCCCCTATATGGTGCCAGCAGGACAAACATTGCCAGTGCTGCATTTCAGCAGCTGCAGTAGGTTACAGTGAAGGTTTTGTCGGATGGGGTGGGTAGAGAGGGAAAGAGGCTAGAGGTAGTGGAAAGGGATTTGGAGTGGGTAGGCAATGGCTCTGAACCATCTGGTTTGCCAGCTAGGAATGCGGGAGGGACTGGTGGCAGATATAAGGGCTAGGCTTGTATAGATGGTGGAGAGTGGTGCATGCTGAATATGACTTAGGGGCATGAATAGTGAGGGGATGAGAGGGCAAAGTAAGAGAAAACTGTTGGGTGGAGGGCAGCTGGTTTCTAGAGGCTGAGGCCAGGATGATTGCAGGAATGAAGGATATGTTGTGAGGGGAACTCTCATCTGTGTAGTTCAGAAAGGTTGGTGCCAGAGGGAAGATCTAGATGGTTTTGGCCGTGAAGCAGCCATTAAAATTGAGCACTTGCTCAGCTGCATGTTGTGGCACTGGGTGGCCAATTTTGTTCTTGGTGGCCATTCATCCTCGTGGACAGCTGACTGTTAGTCACAGCAACATAAAAACCTGTGAGTGCCAGCAGAGTTGGTATATGACTTGGCTGCTTTCACAGGTGGTTCAGCCTGTGACAGAACAGAAGTAGGAAGTGCTGGGTGGGTCGATTGGCCTTGCACTTGGGTCTGCCACAGGGATATTACCCCTGTGGCAAGAGGTTGGGAGTGAGAGAGGCATAGGGATGGTCTAATACGTTGTGTAGTTTTAGGAGAGTTGGGAATAATTTTTGGGTAGGATGTGTCTTGTTTCATGGCATGATTAGAGATAGTCAAAGTTCTGACAAAGTATATCGTTCAGTTGTTCCAGTCCAGAGTGATTCTGGGTGACAGGGGTGCTTCTTTGTAGCTGATTTTTGAGGATAGTGGGAGGATTTGGGGTGTACGATGATATGATGGAAGATCTGTTTGCAAACAAGGTTTGGGGTAGTGCCTGTCTGCAACGGCCTCGGTGAGATCTTGAGTATACAGGAAAAGGGAGTTTTCATCACTGCAGATACATCGTAATGCTGACAGAGGTGCAGATGGAGCCATCAGAAAGGTGGAGATCAACGTCCAGGAAGGTGGCACGTTTGGTTGAGGAGGACAGTGAAGCAGGTGGGGGAAATGTTGAAGTTGTGAAGGAATGAGGATAGGGTAACTTGGCCCTGTGTCCAGATCATGAAGATATCATCAGCGAACCTGAACCAGACTAAGGGTTGGGAGTTTTGGAAGGCTAGCAAGGTTTCCTCTAAATGACCCATAAACGGGTTGGCATAGAAGGGTGCCCATGCTTGTGGCATAGGTTCTGTTTGTTTACTTTCCCTTCAAAGGAACAGTAGTTATGAATCAGGATGTAGTTGACAAGATGTGTAAGGAATCAGGTGGTGAGTTTTGAGTCCGAAGGACATAGGGAGAGGTAGTGTTCAGTAGTTTGGTAGTAACAATTTCCATGTACATAGGGATGTTGGTGAATATGGAAGTGTCATCAACAGTGATAAGTAGGGATTGAGGAGGCAGAGGAATGGGGAGGTTGAAGAGTTACTGAAATGAGTGGTTATTGTCTTTGGGATGCTACGTTTCGGGCAATAGATTGGAGGTGTTAATCAGCAAGAGTGGAACTCTTTCAGTGGGACCACCATAGCCAGCTACAACGGGGCTTTCAGGACTGTTGGTGAAATGTCAACAACGAAATATGCTAACCAATTAGGTACAGATCATAGGACAATAGTATGCTATCCTAGAATAAAGTCTAACAGTGCAGAAGGAAAATGTAACTGTATCTTAGTCATATTCCTAAACAACATTGAGTCTCATTTCCTCCTGAAACGTACAACACTAAAATAAATTGGAAGTGAGGATAAGGGATGGGTAACTAGGGATTAAATTACCTTGTGCTAGGAAGAGGGAGCTCTGTCTAAATCAGAAGATAAACTATAGCTAAGAGTTAAAACTGCTTTAACACCAGTATTGTAAAATCCCCCAGTCCATTGCTATACGAGTAAAATATACACTCAAAAAATCAAATCCTCCAAGGATAAAGTAAAAACAATGGGGAACTTTATCGAAGAAGAAAATAACCTGAAACTGAGTACACAGAAATTAACTGTAACAGCAATGGCGACACTTAGAGATTCAGTGATTCAGTGAATACTTCCTCACAGTAGCAGTAAACACTACACACACTAATATACAGCCTCATAAAGATGCAGTAGACTTACTTCAGTAGAGACTGTGTGCACTACCAATACACATTAATTTCAAAAATATAAAATTAAGGAAGTAATCAGTGTAGAAAAAATTAGTAATTCTGCTGGCTATCATAATGTTTGCTCCAGAGTATTAAAATCTTGTGCAGACATGGTAGGACTACCCTTAAACTACATTTGTAACCAGTCAGTGGACAGGGTATATTTCCTGAAAGACCTAAAATGGGGTCAGCATACAGAAGTACACACATGACCACTGTCCAAACCATCCTGCCTCAGTGATCAGAGTTAGTGATCATGTGTGTGAGAGTTGAGTTTGTGTGAAAGTGTGTGGGATTTCTACTTCAGAAAAAGGCCTTTTGGCCGAAAGCTTAATTGTAGAGCAATCTTTTTGTCATGCTTGTCTACGATTCGCCCCCAGGGGCTCAGCATTCATTTACTGGGTACGGGCTTGGTGACCCCGGGGTTTCTGAGCTGGGGACTGGTAAGCGCCGCCCGTCCCCTGTCACCGTAGCCTCTGAGCATACTTCAGCGACCACCGTGCGGCGCGGCGGTGGAACGTTGTGTGTCTCAGGGAATGGGGATCTTGGCTTGACCGCCCAGATCACGAGGATGGAATAAACCTCTATAAAAAAAACCTCAATCTCAAGGTGTGCTGCGCGCTGATGAGATGCATGGCTGTTGAGGTGGAACAGTCGATAGCGGGCAACCTCTGGGGAACCTGCCGCACCTCAGTTGTATAAGGCTTACCTAGGCACGTGGGGCTCTGTCTAGGTGGACTTGTAGTTCCCTAGCTGCTCGTGGGACCGAGATGGATCCTTCGAAATCCTCTTTTCTTCCTCCCAGCGGAAAGGGTGGACCGCTGGAAGGTTCTGACACCCAGTCTCTTAAGAGGGCCCGTGCAGTCAGTCCCCCTGACTCCGGCGCTTCTTTAAACAGTCCAGTCTTAGGTAACAGAATGCATTCTGGTAATCCGAATGTGTTTCTCATTGTGAAACGGAAGGAGGGTAGTTTTGAGAAGGTTTCGCCCTTCTATATACAAAAGGGATTGGAGGGAATCTGTGGCTCCTTAAAATCGGTGAAGCGCTTACGTAATGGGACCTTATTAGTGGAAACTTCCACTTCCCAGCAAGCAACTAACCTCCAATCTGCTAAATGCCTTGGAGAGTATGCCATAGACACTGAACTGCACAGCACCTTGAACTACAGCAAAGGTGTTGTGACGTGCCGGGATCTAGTTGACATTCCCAAGGAAGAACTGCAACGTGAGTGGGCTCCGGCAGGTATCGTTGATGTTCAACATATCATGAGGAGGGTTGATGGCAATCTTGTCAAATCCGACTCCTTTATTCTAACCTTCAATAGCATGAAACTTCCTGAACATGTGAAAGCTGGCTTTCTTCGCCTTAGTGTGAGGCCTTATTTCCCGACCCCAATGCGCTGTTTCAAATGCCAGCGTTCTGGGCATACCACCTTAGGATGCAAAGGCGACGCGACTTGTGGCAACTGTGGTAACGCTGCTCATAACGGAGTTGGTTGCTCCTCTCCAGCCAAATGTATCAATTGCTCTGGGAACCACCCTGTTTGGAGTAGGGACTGCCGAATATTTTTAGAGAAACGCAAATTCCAGGAAATAAAAACAACTAAGCGTATCCCCTATGGTGAGGCCAAGAAGATCTTTAAGTCGATGCAACCTCCCACATTTGCTACATCTTTTGCCTCCCTGGTTCAGAAGCCTCCTCCGAAAGTCGATGCCTCCACGCAGACAGAGGTGGTGAGTGTTGGCACTAATACATGCAGCTGTCAGTGCATTTGCAACGCAGCCAGTGTTTCAGAGCCAGTAGCCCGTATTCGAATGGCAGACAAAGGTACAGTGGCGAACTTGGGCCAGCCCCTGACGCCTCCAACAGCTGAGGATGTTCCGAAGCCCTGTACAGCCATTACCACTCCAACATCAGCTCCCCCAAAGCCCGCCAAACCGCAGAAAGCTCCCATACAGCAACAACAGCGGGTCAAATCCCGTAGTAAACCGTCTGACCATGCAGATGTGGTTTTCCGTGGGGCTTCTTCTGACTCTTCCCCAGAGTTGATGGAATCCGATGTCTGTGTGGGGAAATCATCTCGCCCCACGCCTGCCCCTCCACCTGCTGCAGTGTCCTCGCCCCGTCGGAGAGACAGGATGAAGGTGCTACCCCCATAATAGATGGCTCCCATACTCCAGTGGAACTTGCAAGGGTTCAGGACGCATGTGGAGGAACTTCGTCTACTCTCTCGGGGTAGACCACTGTGTCTCTGTCTCCAGGAGACGTATTTCCATCCCTCATACTCCCCTGAGATACGAGGCTATACACTCCACAAAAAGGATGACCTGCGTGGAGAGAGAGCTAGAGGAGGCGTCGGTATTTTTGTCAGGGCGGACTACCACTCCTCGCCTCTCTCACTTACGACGACTTTGCAGGCCGTCGCTGTGTCCGTGCACGTGCGTCATCCATTGACTGTATGTTCACTTTACTTGCCCCCACATGATGCTCTTGATGAAGCGGCCCTCACCGACCTTATTACGCAGCTCCCCCAGCCATTCATTATTTGTGGTGATTTTAATGCCCACAATGTGCTTTGGGGCTCTGCAATTACCTGCCCCAGGGGTAGAGCAATTGAGAGGCTTCTCCTGTCATCCTGTGCCTACTTGCTCAATGGAGGACAGAGTACTCATTTCTGTACGGCGACTGGGTCGTTCTCTGCCATTGATCTCTCGCTTTGCTCTCCAGCTCTTGCCGCCAGTGCTCACTGGGAAGTGGTCGCTGACTTGCACGGCAGTGATCATTTCCCTCTCTGGATTCACCTGCCAGATGGCGTGGGCCCCGAAAGGAGACCACCACGATGGGTGCTCAGTGGAGCTGACTGGATGCTTTATAGCCAGTTGGCCCAATTCGAACACTGTGCGAATGTTGGGATGTGGGTGGATCATATTACCCACACGGTCCACCACGCCGCAGCAGCGTCCATTCCACAGTCCACAGGCCACCGGAAAAGGCCACCTGTGCCTTGGTGGAGTGCCGACTGCCGCTCTGCAATCAGGACCAGGCGTGCAGCTCTGCGTCGGTTCAAGTGTTGGCCGACTGCTGAGAATCTTGCAGCCTTTCGGGTGGCGAGGGCAAGATGTCGCCGCATTATTTGTGAGCGAAAGAAGAGGTCGTGGCAAACGTTCCTGAACACCATTAATCGTTCCACCAAAAGTTCCATTGTGTGGGAGACCATCCGGAGGATTTCTGGCAGAGGAGGGAGGTGCCCCATAGCTGCTGTATTGACTAACGGCACTCTCCACACGGAGCCGCGAGACATTGCCCAGACTCTGGCAGCGTATTTTGCCACCGTTACTGCAACAACTAGTCAGGATCCAGGTTTCCAGCGCCATAGAGCGCTTGCTGAGAGATGTAGTCTGAACTTCCAGTCCACCTCTCCTGAAGCTTACAACTGCCCATTTTCTATGTGGGAGCTGGATTCTGCATTGTCTGGAGCTCGTGACACATCCCCTGGTCACGACAGGATCCATTACAGTATGCTATGGCACCTCACAATGCGCAACAGAGAACTCCTCCTCGCACTTTTTAGTGACATTTGGGCGTCGGGTCACTTTCCTGACGCGTGGCGTGAGGCAGTTTTAATCCCTTTTTTAAAACCTGGGAAAGACCGAACGAGCCCAAGTAGCTACCGTAGTATAGCCCTCGCTAGTTGCATAGGGAAGACCTTGGAGCGGATGGTCAACCGCCGCCTTGTCTGGATGTTAGAATCCCGGCAACTCCTTAGTCGCTTTCAGTGTGGGTTCAGGAGGTTTCGTTCCACCTTCGATAACCTTGCCCTGCTGGAGGCGGCTATACAACAAGCTTTCCTCCGCCATCACCTTCTAGGTGTCTTTTTTGACATCGAGAAGGCCTACAATACCACTTGGAGGCGTCTCATCCTGGCGCAGCTTCACGAATGGGGTTTTCGTGGTTGTCTCCCTCTTTTTATTCAGTCTTTCCTCTCGCCACGATATTTTAGATACCGAATTGGTGACGTCCTGTCTGATCGTTTTGAGCAGGAGAATGGTGTCCCTCAGGGTAGCGTTTTAAGTGTGACTCTGTTTGCCATCGCTATTAATAGCATTACGTCCCTAGTGAAAAGTCCTGTCCAGTGTTCTTTGTTTGTGGATGATTTCTCTTTGTTCTGCTCTTCTTCCAGCCTTGCAACGACAACTCGTTAGTTGCAACTTACGATTAGGTGTTTGGATGACTGGGCGCAGAAGAGTGGATTTCAGTTTTCCACCGAGAAGTCTGTATGTGTTCTTTTTAACCGTTCTCGTTCGATTTTAACCTTTCCTGAGTTGCGCTTGAGGGACACTATTCTTACTTTTAAAGACACGGTGAGATTTCTGGGTCTCATTTTTGACTCGAGGCTCACGTATTTACCTCATCTTAAAGACCTGAAACGGCGGTCGCTTCAGGCTTTAAGTATTTTAAAATGTCTTAGCCACACTACATGGGGAGCTGACAGGACTTCTCTGCTCCAGTTTTACAGGGCGTTTGTGCGATCTCGGCTCGATTATGGGTGCACGGTGTATGGGTCTGCGAGGCCTTCTTACTTAAAGATTTTGGACGTTGTCCACCATGAAGGGCTTCGGTTGGCCACTGGGGCATTCCGAACTAGCCCCATACCAAGCCTCTGTGCAGAGGCAGGTGAGCCGCCACTTCATATGCGGCGACGGCTACTTACGGTACGCCAGGCGTATAAAACTTTGTCCACACCCTACACACCTGCATACCATACCGTTGCTCGGCCTCCTCTGGCACGGTTATTTCATAACCGGCAACGCGCGATGCAGCCCTATGGGATTCGCGCACAGGATTGCCTCGCTGCGATGTCTGTGGCTGGTCTTCGTGTTTTACGTCGCGGTTGGGGCAGATCTCCACCATGGCTCCTCCGGCGACCCAAACTTATTTTAGATTTGACTCGTTTTAAGAAGGATGGCACGCCAGATTTTACATTCCAGTCACTGTTTTTTAATATTTTAGATGTGCATCACGGTTTCACTGTCGTTTACACAGATGGCTCCAAACAGGAGAATTTCCTTGGCTGTTCTGTGGTGTTCCCTGATCATGTTACCCGGATTCGCCTCCCTGCTGAATATACCGTTTTCGCAGCGGAGCTCCACGCGATCCTAGAGGCACTGGAGCAGATGCATCGTGTTCGGGGCGATCGATTTCTTCTCTGCTCCGATTCTCTTAGTGCCTTACAATCGCTGCAGAACCTATACCCGACTGAGGAGATGGTCCAGCTGATACATGACCAACTGTACTTGCTCCAACAGCGGGGTAAAGAGGTATCCTTCTGCTGGGTGCCTGGTCATGTCGGCATATGGGGCAATGAACAGGCTGATCGGGCTGCCAAGGAGGCCTGCAGGGAGCAGGATGTGGTCCAGTGTCCTATCCCCTTGCAGTCAGTCATCGCTGCACTCCACAGGAAGTGCATGGAGTTGTGGGAGGATGAATGGCTGGCGGTGACGGCCAATAAACTGCGGTCGGTAAAGTCAACCACTCGGCCGTGGCGTTCCTCCTGCCGGTTGCTCAGGCGGGAAGAGGTGGCCCTCACACGTCTTCGGATCGGGCACTGTCCTCTCACGCATGGCTTTTTATTACGACGGGAGGATCCTCCGTTTTGTGATGCTTGTGGTGTGCCCATCTCTGTCCGGCACATTTTAACAGACTGCATTTTATACCGTGATGCACGGGCAGAAGCACAAGTTGATGGGGATCTACCTTGTGTTTTAGCTAACGATGAGGCGTGTGTGTCTAGGGTTTTTAAGTTTTGTGATGTGTCTGGACTCTGGCCTCAACTTTTAGGCTGGAGGTTTTAGTGTGTTGCAGAGTGTCTGACTCCTCCCTTTTTTCCTTGTGGTCAGCCAGCCACTTCCATCTGCTACATTGTTTTAGCTCCCTCTACCATTTTCTTCCTGTGTTGTCCATGTTTTACTGCTGACGCCCTGCTTCATCCCACGCTTCGGTGTGGGTGAGCATATTTTTTCAATGATTGTTCCCCATGTTTTATGTTCCGTTTTATGTCAATGTTTTGAGGTTTTTTTTTTCTTGACACCCGTCTCACTATGATGCTGCACGGGCGCTGAAGACCTTGCTGTCGTGCGCCCACAAACCCCTCTACTACTACTACTACCTTACTGTCTACGATTCAACATCTCCTCTATATGGTAAACAGCAACCTATCCTTTTTGTAATATTGTTGGTATTCCATCCTGGATTTTCTATTGTTTAATAAAAGAAGTGCATTTCAGATTAGAAGTATCACTCAAGACATAAGTATTAGCTTATTTTCACTCCTTGTTGTCTTACAGAATAATCTGCTATTGTAGCATGCTAAAAGTGAATAATTTGTTCAGCTGAAGTAAGCAGTAAGAATATTGCGTAAAGTAGATAACAGTTCCCATTGTAAATCTTCATAGTGTATTTCTAAACTGGCCTTTGTAATTACATATGCAGTTTACTAGTTTCTTAGAAAAATATCAAATTAATTAAGTAAATATTCTTACAGTAGCTACCTAATATAACTGAGGAAGCAGCAGTTATTTTCAAACTGCCGTAGTACTGCTCAACAACTGGCGTCTGACCTCACAGCATCCACTGGATGTTTGTAGTGAGGCAAACAGTGTACAGAAGGCTTTGGTAGAGCAGCCTTCATTGTTGAAGACCTGCTGTATTTGTACCTCTGATGTGTCTTCACAGAAGGGAATGTCTAAAGTGTAGCCCTCAACATGCCACGTGGATGGTCGAACAGTGGACCAATGTCTTTTTCTCAGATTAGTCCTGATTTGATCAGGACAGTGATTCTCAATGGATTTGCATCTGGAGGGAACATGGAACACAATTTCGGGACACAACCATTGTGGAAGGAGACTGATATCGAGGATAATCGCTAATGGTGTGGACAGGAATTATGTTGACCATTCAAACACCTCTTCACAAAATTCTATTGTTAAACCGGCAAGATTTAACTGCTGTCAGGATCTTGGGACCTCGTGTGGTGGTTGCGAGGTGCTGTGGCCCAGATTTTGTATTGCTGGATGATAATGCTCGACCTCATAGAGCAACCGTGGTTGATGTTTTCTTGGAAACAGAAGATATTGCATGCATGGCATGGCCTGCTCACTCTCCCGGTTTGAATCCCATAGAACATGTGTGGGATGCCCTAGGGACACGGGCTGCCTCACCTCAGCATCCATCAACCACCCTCCAAGACTTGCCAGCAGCACTGCAGGAAGGATGGGTGTTATTGCCTCAACATTAGATTGATGACATCATTCACAGAATGCCCCATCATTTGTCAGGCCTGTATTGCTGCCAGAGGTGTTTTCACCCCATACTGAGTGCATTAAACAGTTGTTGGAATGTGTGTGTAAATTTATTGAGGTGGAAAAAAGAACAACATTTTTGAAACTTCCTGGCAGATTAAAACTGTGTGCCGGACCGAGACTCTCTACCAAGGAGAGCTTCTGTAAAGTTTGGAAGGTAGGAGACAAGGTACTGGCAGAAGTAAAGCTGTGAGGACAGGACATGAGTCGTGCTTGGGTAGCTCAGTTGGTAGAGCACTTGCCCGTGAAAGGCAAAGGTCCCGAGTTCGAGTCTCGGCCCGGCACACAGTTTTAATCTGCCAGGAAGTTTCATATCGGTGCACACACTGCTGCAGAGTGAAAATCTCATTCTGGAAACAACATTATGCATTATGTTCTGCATTCTCTGTATTTTTCTACTTTACCGTCACCTGATTATACTGTTTTGTGGCAAAATAAATGCAATCTAGCACAATTTCAGTTTGTTGCTTTAATTTCGGACATCAGTGTATATTAAAATTTGACTGACACCAGCAGGAGTAGTATTAAGCAGTAAGGTGATAGTTTATTACTAATACAAAGTACAGATTAAGTTTTCATGATTTGATAGTATTTTTTTAATATATACTTTGACTCATTCCACATCCCTCAAGGTTCTCCTTGACAAGATGTCTAAAACACAATGAATGAATAAACGACACTCCCTCATGTAAGCCTCAGTGCAGCAAATGACTTCATTGTACCACCAGTAGAAGTAACAAAAACTGAAAGACACTTTCAGAAATAGTATGTTATACAATACAGGTATCTTTGAATATTTTGGTGCATTGTACTTATGTGTACCATACAGTACAATTGTGGGAAATATGGAAAGGGGAGCATAACATAACTCTTACTGGTATCACTTTCTGCTTGTATTTTAATTTCTCCTAGCAGCTTAAACAGTTGTTACAATTTCTGCCAATGGCATTAAATTTATTTTCAGAACCTAATTTTTAGGGTAGCACAATTTTTATCAGGATAATTGGCAAATTGTGATGTATGTAATGCTAGAAATTCGTGTTCTAAGAGTTTCAAACACCCATTATGGCTAACAAGTTAATAGAAGATTTTCTTTTTCTTAGATAGATTAATGTCTTTGTAGATTAATTATTGATGTTTTACATGTTTTCTTTTGAGTTTTATTAAAATATAATTATAGTTTCACAAAGTTGTATCAAGGAGCACACAAAAATTGCTCAGTTAGCAAAAAAGCCACAGCATATCCCCTCTTCTTAACAGTTATATTACAAAATATGTTCAGGTGTATAGAAAGGTCATACACCAGGCAAAAATAATGGCCAATGATAAGTTTATATCAATCAGAAAGTAAAAACAAAGCAATCTGGAAAGTAATGAAGCAGGAAGTAAATAGTACAAAAGGAAAATATCCCCCTAAACTGTGACAAGTGAATTACTGACCATCAGCAGATTGCAAATCTCTTCAGGCAGTATTATGAAGACAACAGAAAAATCTAATAATTAACAATAAGATAGACAGACGAATTGACCTACAGAACAAAGTAAATTCTTGCCTCCACTCAATCTATCTCTGTGAGACATCCCTGAATGAAATCATTCACATAGCAAAAACCTTCAGAAAAATGCCCTCAGTGATTGATGGTATTCCAGACTACATCATAAAGGAGTGTGTTAGAAACACTGCAACACCCCTTGCAGAGATAATTAACTAATCCTTTTTGGCAGGAACCTTTCCTGACTGTCTTAAAATTGCTAAAGTGATCCCTATTCATAAAAAAAGTGACAAAGCAAAGGAAAATTATAGATCAATCCATTGTTATCAGTTTTTGCCAAACTCACTGAAAGAGTCATGCATAACAGATTGATGGAATTTCTGGACAAGAACTAAACCCTCGCTGATGCTAAGAATGAGTTTTGAGAAAAGGAATCTACGACTAGTGCCTTACATCATTACTCAAAAATGTTGTAGAAGCACTGGATGATAAACAAAATGCTGCTGGTAATTTTCTTAAATGGAAGCAAAGCTTTTGACATCTTGGGCTGCAGAGTTCCACTGGAAAAACTCGAAAGTATGGCATTAGAGGCACCGCAAAAATGGTCCTCCTCATACTTGACAAATCAGAAACAGAAAGTAGTAATAACACATGAACAAAATGATAGCACTAGACCATATTTTTCAGCTGCAGGAATAATGAAAAATAGTGTCCCTCAAGGATTCATTCTTAGACCTTTTGTTTTTCTTCTGTAAATAAATGATGTAGATCTAAGCATAGAATCAAAAATAAAAACATTGTTTGCAGATGACACTAGCACTCTTCATACAAGGAAAACACAAATACAGCTACAATAAAATGCAAATAAAGCTACAGACCAGCTAAATAACTGGTTTAGAGGAATTAAGTAATAACAAATACACCCAAAACAACTGCTCTTAATTTCTATTTAAAAGGTGGACCTTGTAACACCTCTGTTACAATAAATGTCAGTGCACACTGGAAACAAAAATTTTAGGCATATCGATCCAACATGATTTTAAATGGCAGACATACAAGAAAAACAAAAATGACACTAAAAAAAGTATGCTACAGTCTACATTTATTTGCACACAAAGTAAGCTTCCACACTGTTTGAATTGCATACATTACCCAGTTCCACAGTATTCTACAGTATGGAATTATATTTTGGGATAGCACATATGCTAGCTCAGTCATCATCTTAAAAAAGAGCCATAAGAGCAATGCACCATGTGCAACAGACTGGTATGTGCAGACCTATCTTTCTGAAGTCACTCTCAACTTTTTATTGTAGAAACTTGTAAATAAGGCAGGAAGAATTACAAAGAGATTTATAAAAACATCAGTGTAAATGAATATAACACCAGTCAAAAAGGACAACAGCCTTTGAAACTTTCATTATTGTTACAAATATTGCAGTACAAATATACAATGGTCTGCCATATAAAATACAAGTTATGGTATTTCTTCATTTTCACTGTTTCATAATTCCCCAACAGCATTCTTATTTCTCATTAGATCATTGCTTCTATTTAAAGGCAGAATTCTAAAACTATTTGAAGAACAACAGGTTTGAAGCAAGAATATGCAAAAACTGCTACTGCTGCTGAAGCAAGATCAATGCATCCATGCGCTCATATGAGATTTACTGAATAAATAAATAAATATAATTTTGATTAGATTGTTGCAGCTTGCAGAGAGAGAGGAAGAAGCCAAAACACGTTGTGTAAAAATAAATTTCAAAATAATAACATTTTCCAACACTGGTAGTGACTGAATGAAGTGAAGCTCTACTTAATTTTGTTTCCATTAGCATACAACTGTGAATGCAATGCCATTTTTAAATGTTTTCCTGTAATACATGCAAATGCTACATAGTTAAAATATGAAATAAACTGTAGTTGTATTTTTGAAAGAATTTCAATGGCCATAATTGGGCCAGAGTCCAAGAACTCATTTTACCACGCCTAATGACTCCTCTTGTAAAATGTTGTTGTTGTTGTTGTTGTTGTCTTCAGTCCTGAGACTGGTTTGATGCAGCTCTCCCTGCTACTCTATCCTGTGCAAGCTTCATCATCTCCCAGTACCTACTGCAACCTACATCCTTCTGAATCTGCTTAGTGTACTCATCTCTTGGTCTCCCTCTATGATTTTTACCCACCACGCTACCCTCCAATACTAAATTGGTGATCCCTTGATACCTCAGAATATGTCCTATCAACCGATCCCTTCTTCTAGTCAAGTTGTGCCACAAACTCCTCTTCTCCCCAATTCTATTCAATACCTCCTCATTAGTTATGTGATCTACCCATCTAATCTTCAGCATTCTTCTGTAGCACCACATTTCGAAAGCTTCTATTCTCCTTGTGTCCAAACTAATTATCGTCCATGTTTCACTTCTGTACATGGCTACACTCCATACAAATACTTTCAGAAACGACTTCCTGATGCTTACAACTATACTCGATGTTAACAAATTTCTTGTCTTCAGAAATGCTTTCCTTGCCCTTGCCAGTCTACATTTTATATCCTCTCTACTTCAACCATCATCATTTATTTTGCTCCCCAAATAGCAAAACTCATCTACTACTTTAAGTGTCTCAGTTCCTAATTGGACTGATGACCATAGATGTTAAGTCCCATAGTGCTCAGAGCCAATTCCTAATCTAATTTCCTCAGCATCACCCGACGTGCGTTTGTATATTTTCTCCTTTCATCAATTAAATTCAATATTTCTTCTGTTACCCAAGGATTTCTACTGGCCCTCGTCTTTTTACCTACTAGATCCTCTGCTGCCTTCACTACTTCATCTCTCAAAGCTACCTAATCTTCTTCTACTGTATTTCTTTCCCCCATTCCTATAAATTGTTCCCTTATGCTCTCCCTGAAACTCTGTACAACCTCTGGTTCTTTCAGTTTATCCAGGTCCCATCTCCTTAAATTCTCACCTTTTTGCAGTTTCTTCAGTTTTAATCTACAGTTCATAAGCAATAGATTGTGGTCAGAGTCCACATCTGCCCCTGGAAATGTCTTACAATTTAAAATCTGGTTCCTAAATCTCTGTCTTACCATTATATATATAATATATATATATATATCTGAAACCTTCTAGTAACTCCAGGGTTCTTCCATGTATACAGCCTTCTTTCATGATTCTTGAACCAAGGGTTAGCCATGATTAAGTTATGCTCTGTGCAAAATTCTATCAGGCGGCTTCCTCTTTCATTTCTTAGCCCCCAATCCATATTCACCTACTACGTTTTTTCTCTTCCTTTTCCTACTGTCGAATTCCAGTGACCTATGACTATTAAATTTTTGTCTCCCTTCACTACCTGAATAATTTCTTTTATCTCATCATACATTTCATCAATTTCTTCATCATCTGCAAAGCTAGTTGGCATATAAACTTGTACTACTGGAGTAGGCGTGGGCTTCGTGTCTATCTTGGCCACAATAATGCGTTCACTATGCTGTTTGTAGTATCTTACCCGCACTCCTATTTTTTATTTGTTATTAAACCTACTCCTGCATTACCCCTATTTGATTTTGTATTTATAACCCTGTATTCACGTGACCAGGAGTCTTGTTCCTCGTGCCACCAAACTTCACTAATTCCCACTATATGTAACTTTAACCTATCCATTTCCCTTCTTAAATTTTCTAACCTACCTGCTCGATTAAGGGATCTGACATTCCACACTCCGATCCATAGAACGTCAGTTTTCTTTCTCCTGATAACAACGTCCTCTTGAGTAGTCCCTGCCCAGAGATCCAAATGGGGGACTATTTTGCCTCTGGAATATTTTACCCAAGAAGACGCCATCATCATTTAATCATACAGGAAAGCTGCATGCCCTCGGGAAAAATTATGGCTGTAGTTTCCCCTTGCTTTCAGCTGTTCGCAGTATCAGCACAGCAAGGCCGTTTTGGTTAGTGTTACAGGGCCAGATCAGTCAATCATCCAGACTGTTTCCCTGCAACTACTGAAAAGGCTGCTGCCCCTCTTCAGTAATCACACGTTTGTCTGGCCTCTCAACAGAGACCCCTCCGTTGTGGTTACACCTATGGTACGGCCATCTGTATCGCTGAGGCACGCAAGCCTCCCCACCAACAGCAAGGTCCATGGTTCATGTGGGGGGAGGGGGGGGGGGGGTAAAATGTTATCATTCACATAATTTATGGAAGCTGTCAACTCTGTCATAAATAAAGTAATAAATTTACAAAATACAATAACTTTTCATTCACTACTTGTTATATCATGTGAAACTGAATTCTACTGGTTTACATATGGACATTCATGTGAGGTTTGTATTATATTCAAGAGGTGATGTTAGGTTTCTTGCAGAAATTATTGTTAACTCATGATGTGGTGTTCACACTTTTGGTCTGTATACAGAGATGTTATGATTGACACGTCAACCACATGCACATCAATTCTATGTAAATTTTTTTTTGCAGTATGCCTAAGTGTTTGAAAGCCTGAAGCAGAGAATGATTTCAATCAATCACTACATCAAGGTTACAGAACCATGTAAGACAAAAATAGTGCTTGGAACTGTAGCAGCCTGCTGGTGGCAAGTAGCTCTTTTTAGGTGGATCCCAAAGAATTATACACTGTGTTTCATTCAGTGAATGGACAGCTATGTCTGTATCTCATACCAGCACCTTGTGGTATTTTCTTTTAATTGACTCTGTAAGAAATTTAAATTAATTTTAATAGGCCAATGATAAAGTAATCTCCTTCTGAATGGTGTCTTCTGAACTAATGTCTCTCTGCCGTTCATTCTTGTCTCTTTTGTTGTGAATGAAAAAGTCTTGGAGGTTTTGAGTGATTGAGGATTAGAAATACCAATGGTCTCTCTGGCCTCTTAGCATGCTTAATTAATGATGTACTTCCAGATGTTCAACAGTGCTAATATTTCCCTGTTTGCTCACTGTTTCAATGACTGACCCAGTTTTCTTCTTCAGGTGCTGGGAGCTATGATATTGTGTCTACGGACTGCCTGTATTCAACCAAAGTGTGTGCTTCACACTTAGAAATCTCTCATTATATTAACCTACAGCTGGGTTATCTATCTTACTTTCCAGTTCAGTTTGGAGTTCACACAGCAAATACACATAGCCAGTGCTTGATATGTTAAAAAGGGTTTCTGGTACTGGGAGCGGGGGGAGGGGGTTGAAATTTAGACTTCTTAAAACATTACCTTTAATGCTTTTCTTATTGTTTTAAAAGTGTGAATACAAAATTACTGCTGGTGAACAATTAAGTTCTAACTGCCACAGCTAAAAAACCTGCAGTTTTGTCTTTTTTTGACAGAGGTACTGGTATGAGGCACTGGGGTGTACCGTCACAAATCAAGCACTGCCCATAACAGTAAGTAACATTACAAGTGACTCGCTTGTAAAAATTCTCATATTGCTGAGTATTTGTGGGGACAGCTGGCTACCACAGTATACTAAGCAGCTGTGGCAAAATAGTACTCAGAGTGTTCAGGTGGAGTAGTGCAGGCCGCAAGAGGTGGCTAGGGAAGCAGGAAGTGAGCAGTCAGCAACCAGCAATCATGACAAATTTTACTATTGAATAAATTTGTTAATAATTATAAACAATTTAGTTACATGTAGATAGTGCCATAACTACAAATTCTGTCAGCTACAAATTCTGTCATATGAACAGTCATTATGAGATCAGCATGGGTATCCCCATCCATAACCTAACCAATTCCTATATTTAGTTAAAAGTAATTCAAAGTTTATAATGTTTTTGATGTTCATGATTTGAATGGAAACTCATTTCAGTGCTGCATGTGAGGAGACAAGTATTTTCTAATAGTGGTTAAGCAATGTGCCATTGTTTTATTATGAGCTCTCAAACTGACAATGAATATTTATTCTGTGTTTAGTACGTATATATGTGAAATATAATGTTAAAAATTTGAATGGTGGATATTTTACAACACTTGATTTGGCTAAGTGGTGGTTTTGTGACCAATTGTAAGAAGAGGCTTGCATAACCAAACTTATGGTCTTCTGGTTGGTGTTCTGTAGTGTGGTACGACAGGTGAGATCTGTGTGGCCAGAGCACTGCAAGGTCTAAAACAGCAATTGTTAGACGTAGAATATTTTGTGGTTGTCAGCTTGAATACTTGGAATATTTTGGTACTTTGATTAATTTTGTCAGAGTGGGCTGTGGATTTTGGACTTGGTCAGAACGTACAATTTTCAAGTCACTTTCAATGGTTGTTTCTTATGCAACCATGCCAACTTTATCATTACTGGTATTTAAATGCTTTTGGACAACTGTGAATAAAAACAAGTGTGGAAAAGAAATATTTGGTGCAGTTATTGTTTCCAATTGTGTGATTAGTGTGTTAGGAGCTCATCTCAATATCATTAATGATTAATGAACTGTAGATTTCACCATGAATCTTAAGGAGATTTTCACACTAACAAAGTTTAAGATTTACTACTGGTTCTATGAAGTGATGCACAGCTTTATTCCCTCAGGTTGCATAGGTTACTGTCTGTAAATGCTTTGCTAGAACAACATGACTACATTAGCACCATTACTTTGATTTATTAATTTTCTGTGTGGCCACCATTCACAGATATATGTGTGCTTATTTGAAATAAACCTTTGGTTTGAATTCTAAACGACCTGGTTTAGGCAAATTATTATCCTACAAGATCCATTGCAAATTTTTCCCCTTATTTATTACATATGATATTCAGTTGTTCATTCTTTTTCATTGATGTGTCAATACTAGTACAAGATTTAAGGAATATTTACTTTATTAGGATATACACTTAAATGAAATGGTGCATTGACTCCAGCAAGCCATGCAAAAATTTTAGGTCATACAGTGCCCACACTTGATGTCACATTTTATCTCATAATAACAGAGTCTGAGTCATTCAGGGATTGTGTAACAGAAATAATGAGTTACTTTGCAAGCATAACCTGCACCACCTGAAGAAGATAACTGGCTTGGTCACCAAAATGTTGTGGGAAAATGAAAATACAAACTTGTCTGGAAACCAGGAATTACATGATTAAAACACCATTGCTAATGGCTGAATGGCCGAAAGGACTCATGTTGTGTAATTCCAAACACATAAAAATGATTTACAAGTATGAGGAGTAAGATTGATGGACACACGCTAGAGTGCGTGTAATGTTCCTTGGCTCCCAGATTGATAATAAACAGAGACTGCACCAGCATGTTGATAGGATAACCAAAAAGCTCTGAGCTGTTTGCTTTGAACTTCTCAGTGTAGTGACCTACAGATTGCATTTCTAGCTTACTTTGCATTATTTCACTCAGTTCTGTGCTATGACATTATCTTCAGAATCAGTGCAGCAAGGGACAATAAAGTATTTATTCTAAGGAATCATGCAGTAAGAATATTTTGTAAAGTTGATAAGTGAACAACTTGCAAAAGAATCTTGAGGGACCAAGGAATTCTTACATTTGTATGCTGACGCATGTACTGTGCAATGGTACTTAGGGTAATAACAAGAGCAATGAACTGTGCAATTCATAATTACATTACTGGAAGTAAAAATAACTCCCATATCGATAATCATCCCTATCTAGGTTCTGAATGGAGTTTTGTACCTTTATTAACTACTGTTTCAACAACTTGCCACACTATTTAGACTCCTGTATCTAAATACCATTTATCTCTTCTGCTCATATTAAACAGATTTTGCCTTTGCTGGTATGTATGCGGCTGCCAGTGTTCGGTGTTAAGTTACATAAATGCTTTGTTTGAAGAATTATGTGCGAGCAGCAGCTGAGCTGTGTAAGAGAATGAGTACTGGCTTTTTTCAAAGTCACTATATTCACACATTTACATACATAAAGTAATCTAGAAGTAATTCCTATAATTATCAGTGTGAATAAAATAACACTCTTCATAATCTGCTGTTAATATGCTTTACAACAGTACTGCTAATCCAGAGTTGTTGCTTCTCCCTCTTAATATATAACTTGACTTGCATCTCATACTGATGGGTTTCCTTCACAGAATGTGATGATGTGATGTATGAATGAATAGATAAATGTGTATGTTGTCTGGTGTAGCACGTAAAATACAACTGCACTGGATGGTTTATTATTAACTGTTGTAGTTGTTATCACTGTTATGATGTAGCAATTAATTTATGTGCAGAAACAAATCAACATGTCATTATTTCAAGCGCAAAAACCTGAGAACTCAATTTCATTTTCATTTCTGTCACTGCTTAGGTTTGTTTCTTGCCTAACAATGCTACCGACCACTTTCAGTTTGTCCTTGAAGCATTTATTTTTAATGCAAAGTGCATGATGACACTCCTTTGCTAATAGGATGATTTTAAAACACTGTTGCTAGTGTAACTTGCAGTAAAGACTGTCCAAGAGTGACGTTGTGTCACTTCTACTGAGCACAGGATACTTTAATTCTGTTATTCACGTTTCTTCCCTAATCCTGTCTAATTTCTTCCTCATATGTCTTAAGGAGTTGACGAAATTCAGCTTCCTGTTGTTATAAATTTAAAGAGAAGCTGCATTTTTTGTGTACATTGCCTGCTTTTTAGACCTATTCTTACAGTTCTTTCCATACATTCTGACTATCATGACTGAGTAATTAGTTATGACTCTTTTATATGAGTTTTTTCTTTTTTATATAACTGAGCAGCTTCTTGTATTATTATTTGTTTTTGCTAGTACATGTAAATAACTAATGTTAGACCCTAGTGGTAGTCGGTTTATAAACAACTTACTAATGGCTGTCATATCATGAATCTAGCATATCTGTTATTTAATAATTATTTTTCAATAAAACAGGCAAAATTATTGTAGAACTTAATGCAGGGAATAATTGGAACACAAACTAACAGAGAAAACTACAGTTAAAAGGTAATAAAATCTGATTTCATCATTCTACATGAAATTTTTTAAAATAGATTGTCTTACAGCCAATCGTTCAACTTTATTTTAAAAAATGGAAACTGCGTTGATTGGGCAGACAGTATTAAATTACTGTAGAGTCTAAGTGGGTATTTCTATTTCCAAATTACCCTAAACTGTTCATTGTGTTGGTGAATGTCCTACACAATAAAAAGTTCCTAAATACTGTTTTTGATATAGAGTTACTGTGGTTGTGAAAATCACATTAATGTGAATTGAATGTCAATTATTAACATATAATACAGTCAAAGACTGGGACTAAATACAGTGGTAAGTGCATGTAATAATTCAGAGATCTGTGAACAGGCCACTGTAATCTGTTTGGTTGTTGTCTGTACACATTACTGTATAACTGTGTTTAACTATACTACACTGCAACAGAAGAAAATTCTTTCAAGCAACAGGAAGTTACAGTATGCAAAATAAGCCAAAATTCTGGTCTCAGATCACTACGATGGACAATATTTCTAAGCACAATATATGCTGCATTGAGCTGATTGCTTAGTTCTAGCTGTTAGCTGCAACAATGTTTGTGCAGGTATTGTGACATAATGTAGGGACATGACATAGTCATGTAACATTTTACTTTTTTGTTAAAACACTGGCATTACTGTTATAATCTTTTTATCTCGTGGGAGTATTCTAAAAAACACACCCTTCTTCTGTAGTGTTCCTCTCCCCCCCACGTCCAACCATAGACCTTGCCATCAGTGGGGTGGCTTGCATACCTCAACAATACAGATAGCCATACTGCAGGTACAACAGTGGTCTGTCTGGTCCTGAAGAAGGGCAGCAGCCTTGTAACATCAACCAAAATGGCCTTGCTGTGCTGGTACTGCGAATGGCTGAAAGCTAGGGGAAACTACAGCCATAATTTTTCCTGAGGTCATGCATCTCCACTGCACATTTAAATTATGATGGCGTCCTCTTGCTTAAAATGTTCTGGAGTTAAAATAGTCCCACATTTGGATCTCTGGGCAGGGATACTCAGGAGGAAGTTGTCACGAGGAGAAACAAAACTGGAGTTCTATTGGAGCATGGAATGTTAGATTCTTTAATTGGGCAGCTGGGTTAGAAAATTTAAAATGGGAAATGGATAAGTTGAAGTTAGATATAATGGGAATCAATAAAGTTTGGTGGCAGAAGCTACGGGACTTGTAGTCAGATGAATACAAAGTTATAAATACAAAACCAAATATGGGTAATTGAGTAGTAGGTTTAATAATGAATAAGAAATTAATAATGAATAAGAAAATAGGAATGTGGGTAAGCTACCACAAACAACATGGTGCATGTGTTATGACAGCCAAGACTCCAAGCCCACACCAACCACAGTAGTACAAATTTATATGCAAATTAGTTCCACAGATGAAGAGATTGAAGAAATGCATGATGAGATAAAACAAATTACTCAGAGAGTTAAGGTAGGCAAAAAATTTGTGTGTGATGGGGGACTGGATCTGAAAATAGGAAAAGGAAGAGAAGGGAAAGTAGTTAGTGAATATGGACTCGGGGAAAAGGGATGAAAGTGGAAGCCGCCTGGTAGAATTTTGCACAGAACTTAATTTAATCATTGCTGACACTTGGTTTAAGAGACAAGAAGGAAGATTGTAGATGTGGAAAATACTTGGAGACACTGTAAGGTTTGAGATTGGTTATATAATGCTAATGTGGGCAGAACTAGATTTTAAATTGTAACTCTTTCATTGGTTATGAACTGTAGATTAAAACTGAATAGATTACAAAAAGGTAGGAAATTAAGAAGATGGCACATGTAGAGGTTGAAGAACCAGAGGCTGTTGAGCATTTCAGAGGGAGCATTAAGCAGTGATCGTCTAGAACAGGGGAAAGGAATACAGTAATAGATGAGTGGGTAGCTCTATGAGATGAAATAATGAAGGGAGCAGAGGATCAAATAGGCAACAAGATAAGGCCTAGTAGAAATCCTTGGATAACACAGGAGATATTGAATTTAATTGGTGAAAAGAAAAAATATAAAAAGGCAGCAAATGAACCGGGCAAAATGGAATACAAATGTCTAAAGAATGAGATTAACAGGAGATGTAAATGGCTAATCAGGAATGGCTAGAGGACAAATATAAGGATTTAGAAGCATATTTCACTAAAGGAAAGATAGATACTGCTTACAGGAAAAGAGGCCTTTGGACAAAAGAGAAGCAACTGTATAAATATCAAGAGCTCAGTGGAAAACCTGTCCTAAGCAAAGAAGGGAAAACTGATAGGTGGAAGGAGTATATAGAGGGTCCATACAGGGAAGATGAGCAAGAAGTCAATATTATAGAAATCTAAGAGGACACAGATGAAGATGAGATGCAAGATTATGGTACTGTGAGAAGAATTTGATGGAACACTGAAAAATCTAATCGAAACAAGGCCCTGGAAAACACAGAATTATGTCAAAACTACTGATAAGCTTAGGAGGACCAGCCATGACAAAACTCTTCCATTTGGTGCACAAGATGTATGAGACAGGCGAAATATCCCCAGACTTCAAAAAGAAACTAATAATTCCAGTCCTAAAGAAAGCAGTTGCCAAAAGGTGTGACAATTACTAAATTGTCAGTTTAATAAGTCATATTTGCAAAATAACAACACAAATTCTTTACATAAAAATGGAAAAACTGGTAGAAGGTGACCTCAGGGAAGATCAATTTGGATTCTGGAAAAATATAGGAGCACATGAGACGATACTGGCTTTACAACTTATCTTACGGGATAGGTTAAGGAAAGGCAATCCTATGTTCTTAGCATTTGTAGATTTAGAGAAAGCTATGACAATGTTGACTGCAATACTCTCTTTGAGATTATGACGGCAGCAGGGTAAAATGCAGGGTTCAGAAGGGTATTTACAATTTGTACAGAAACCAGGCAGTAGTTGTGAGCCAAGGGGCATGTAAAGGAAGTCATGGTTGAGAAAGAAACGACACAGGATTGTAGCCTGTCACTGATGTTATTCAGTCTATACACTGAGTAACCAAAGAAAAATTTGGAGTATTAATTAAGGTTCAGAGAAAAGAAATAAAACTTCCGAGATTTGCCGATGACACTGTAATTCTGTCAAAGACAGCAAAGGACTTGAAAAGACCATAGAACGGAATGGGCAGTGTCTTGAAAGGAGAATACACAGTGAACATCAACAAAAGTAAGACAAAAGATACCGTATTTACTCGAATCTAAGCCGCACTTTTTTCCAGTTTTTGTAATCCAAGAAACCGCCTGCGGCTTAGAATCGAGTGCAAAGTAAGCGGAAGTTCTGAAATATGTTGGTAGGTGCCGCCACAACTAACTTCTGCCATCGGAATATATGTAACGCTACACAGGCATGCTTTACAGGCACAAAGATAAATACTGGCGCCAAAACCTCTGCGTCAGTAAATAAATTAAAAAAAAATGTGGAAGACGAGCTTTTTTCTCCGCCCCGAATTTCGACCTCTGCATTTTCATGCATTATCCAACGAAGTAAATACAAACTCCATATTGTTCATCTTCAAATGTAGCAGCTTTTCAATGTACTACGAAAATCCGACTGGCAAGACCGTTTGCGATGTTTGTCAGTATGGCCAATTCTACGTTCTGATTTTTTCTCTGCCTGTGAGAAGAGATGGTTGCTAATGGGAACTTTTGTGAATTCTGAATCACATGCAGTATTCTCTTTACCATAAGAATAATATGAATGTAAACATTTTGCCATGTATTCTTTCGTGTTTGCTGCTATCTCATTTAAATCCTGCCTGCCTAATAAACTATGAAACTAGAGTGAGACAACACAAACGCGGAAGTATACACATATGTCATGTTCATATTCGTATTATTCTTATGCCTAATAGTGATATAGTCAGAAATGAAGCACAGCAATTGACTAGATTTTTAAATCTAAGATGACTCTAATTTCTGTGCAGAAAATAATGTACTAAAGAGGTGTCTGTAAAGATTTTCAAACGGAGAAAAATTTTCGCTAAACTCTCGTTCAGAACATCTTCTATCATACGCAGTTTATTATTTGGTTCTTGTTGATCATTATCAAAGAAAGCAGCAGTGTAAATAACAACAAATAGCAGTCTCTTGCCATTGTTTCGCTACTGAGACAATTAATCTCTCTTTTTTTTTTTTATTGTAAGCGGCGGTAGCAGGCACAAAAGCAAACCATGCCGCGAGCGGCGACAGGTCGTGAACATTCATTATCGGAATGCGACAAACAATGCATGACACAGTGCAGTAATGCATTTTCATCTTAGAGTGACGAAAACACCTCTAACAAAGAGAACGGCAATTATCAGATCAAAGAAAAATAAGCAATCAATTCAAACCAGACGAAGCACGTGAAAAACGAAGGGTACGCGCATAAATAAGGACGGAGCGCCTGACGCATAGCAATGGCTACCTGGTAAAGCTTAACTGCTAAACTTACGGCTCAAACCAAACTACTGCAGCTGTATCATCATTCATTCGACCTGAATTATATCTCATATTACAATGGACCAACTTTGTTTCGAGTTGGAGGTGCAGTCTAAAACTTTTCTCTCCTCTTGAATTTCGAGTCTCAAATTTCAGCTGCGGCTTAGATTCGGGGAATTATTTTTTCCCTTATTTCGAGTCTCATTTTTCAGGTGCGGCTTAGATTCGAGTGCGGCTTAGATTCGAGTAAATACGGTATATGATTGTAGTCAAATTAAATCAGGTGATGCTGAGTTAATTAGATTAGAAAATGAGACACTTAAAGCAGTAGCTGAGTTTTGCTGTTTGGGCAGCAAAGAAACTTGTGATGGCCAATATAGAGACTGGCAATGGTAAGAAAAGCATTTGTGAAGCATGGACATTTGTTAACATCAAATAGACTTAAATGTTAGATAGACTTTTCTGAAGGATTTTGTCTGGAGTTTAGACATGTATGGAAGTGAAACATGGATGACAAACAGCTTAGACAAGAAGAGAATAGAAGGTTTTGAAATATGGTGCTACAGAAGAAAGCTGGAGATTATATGGGTAGATCATGTAACTAATGAGGAGGCACTGAATAGAATTGAGAGAGAAGAAATTTGTGGCATGACTTGACTAAAAGAAGAGATCAGTTAATAGGACACATTCTGAGATATCAAGGGATTGCCAGTTTAGTGTTTAATGGAAGTGCTGGGGGTAAAAATCATAGAGACAGAGCAAGGGATGAATACAGTACGCAGATTCAGAAAGATGCAGGGTGCGGTAGTTATTTGGAGATGAAGAAGCTTGCACAGGATAGAGTGGCATGGATAGGAGCATCAAAGCAGGCTTCTGACTGAAGACCACAACAACAACTACTGTAGTGTTTCATACTGTGTCATCCCTGTTTCTGGTATTTTAATCACATAAATCATGATTCTTAGAATATCACTGTGAAGATTTTGAGATCTTTAAGTTTAGATTCACTTGGCTCAAATGTTGACATGTGCATGAAAGTGCATAGTACTAGTATGTTACAAAAAGCCACTCATAAAAATGAAATATTTCATGGGGCCATGTCTCAGGTTCCATTGCTCACAGAGCTAAGATGTCAAGTGTTTTGGATAGCCCTTGGCATAGTGACCATTGGTATATGTGTCAGAAGAACAGGTGTACTATAGCTATCCTATACCACAGGGTCAAAATTTAAATATTACACATTTCCTCCAGCCAGGCAAATTGAGCAAATTGGTTGGTTCTTTTGCAGTAGGTGTGGTCTAGTGTTGATCTTAGTTAACTTAATGAAAGCACCATTTGTTCACGGGCAGTTCCTGAAGAAACCCCTAAAAAGTTTGTGGGTATGAAAAGTACCAATTGTGGGGATGGCCAACTCTATAATTTCTATTCATGGCATCTCCTCAAAATGTTTGTCATGTGTGCTCCACATGTTAGCCCTGTACTTAACCATATTTGTAATTTTCCTTTAAGAATGGCCACTTTCCTGAACAATTAAAATACTCAGTAGAAAAGCTGCTTTATAAAAATGGAGAAAGGAATAATGTAGACAATTTTAGACCTATTTCTACATCATCAGTTTTTCCTGAAGTTATTGAAAAGGCTGCGTATGAAAGGATAAGTGATCATTTTATTTCACATAATTTTCTATCAAATGTACAGTTCAGTTTTGGAAGTGGTTTAACAACTGAAAATGCTGTATTCTCTTTTCTCTCTGAGGTACTGGATAGATTAAACAAAAGGTTTCAAATGCTATGCATCTTTTTTGATGTAATTAAAGCATTTGATTGTGTCAGTCACAAAATATTGCCCCAGAAGTTGGACCATTATGGAATAACGGGACTAATTCACAATTGGTTCACCTCTTACTTTAATAACAGGCAGCAAAAGGGCGTACTCCACAGTGTTGAGATTGGCTATGATGTGGAGTCTGAGTGGGGCACGGATAAATGGGGTGTGCCCCAGGGATCAGTGCTGGTGCCAGTCCTGTTCCATCAATGATATGCTCTCCAGTATTACAGGTGATTCTAAATTATTTCTGGTTGCTGATGACACTAGCATGGTAGTAAAGAATGTCGTGTGCAATGTTGGCACTGTTTCAAATAGTGCAGTTCAATGCATAAGTTCATGGATACTTTTGGCTTAGAAGCTGGCGGTTTGGGCAATAAGTGATGTAAGTTTGTGAATCTCTCGCCAACCCCTGTTCATTAGTCTGGGTATTCTGATATTGGCCTCTCATGTATATTCTTTACCGTCATTTTTTGTTAACAATATCAGCTTATTCCCTAGAATTATCAGCTTTCACTCAGAAATCCAATCTGCATTTTGATCACACTTCCTTGACACTTGTCAAGTATATTTCTGCATCCATTCTAAATAAACTACCAGAAGAATCCAAAAATCTTAGCAGTAATCCATGCACTTTCAAATTAAAACTAAAGTTTCCTCATGGGTCACTCCTATTCTGTCGGAGAGTTCCTTGAAAATTTAAGCTGATTTCTGTGTTATATTGTTGATTAAGTTTACATAAACTTATGGCTTGTCGTTTTTTGGTTCATAAACATTTTATTTTATCTGTTATTACTTTTATATTGTAATTTCATGTATTGGCACATTCCACGATCTTGGAGATTTGGTCCTCAATTTGGTCCTACAGAACTAGAGTTGTAAAATAAAAAAATAAAAAAAAAATGTTCTTAAGCTGATGCCCTAGGAGAAACCATAAACTTTTTTTGATATCATAGTCCATTATGGAGATCCAGAGGTTCAAAGCTACGACACTTATGCATGTAAAATATGCATACAGTATCCTGTCTGAGGCATAAATGTAATTTTAGCTGACGTAGTGAACACATGGCAAGGGTTGTAGGCTCATCTCAATAATTCTGAAGTTACGAAATGATGGTTTAGTCTCCACTGTTTTCACCAATAAAAAAAAAACTTCATGACACTCTGTCTCTGTGCAATGGATGCTTCATGCCTATACAAATATGCCCAAGGTGGTAGTGCGGTGTCAAAAAAATCAGCTAAAAGGGATGTTGAAATGCCTGCCTAAAATGATGTAACACTCGGACTACTGCAAATTCAGTAAAAAAAATTGTAGTAATATTTTTATTCTTTTGAGATACAAGACATAAACCAGGCATTCTCATTGCATTGTGATTAATGAGCAAAGAATTCAGAAAAAATATGAAGCAAATGATTTTGTGTTAACCTTACATGATGCATACTTATTTGTTGTTTATACGTATCAAAGAAGGCAAGTAAACTGTCAAAACTTTCTGTCCTAGAGGATTTGCTTTATATAAGCGTCACACCCTGCTGCAGCAGGGAAAATGAGGTAACCAACGTAAAAGTGCTCCTGTCAGAGAACAAAAAAGGTGAATATGTCCCTCTTTAAAGGACTGACAGAAAAGTGGAGAACCAGCTGTCTCAATCCTCACTTCACCTTTTTCACCAAAAATTTTGTCATGAGAACATGGTACACTTTTTTGTGATGAAAGAGAGTAGCAGAGAGACAGTGACTGTGGAAGAGCGAGGAGACAATGCCAGTGGGAAAGAGTGAGGAAACAGTAATGGCTTGTGAGAGAAAATAACAGTGAAAGAGAAGAGAACAACAATGGAAGCCAAAGGGAGAAGATAGTCTCTAAGAGACAGTGGCAATAAAAGAAAAAGAGAGGCAGTAGGAGCAAGAGAGAGACGAAACAGTGGAAATCAAAAATACCCATGAGTGGAGTCAAAACAGGTTTGGTGAAATTTAACAATTAGTTTGTGAAGCATTTAATAAATCCTCACAATTAGAATTAGGTATACGGGAGGGTGTGAACCTAAGTTTTAAACACTTGAATATAGGGGCAAAATAGGTTAAGAGGCCCTCACCCCCCCCCCTCCCCCAGAATTGACCTGACGAGGTATAGTGGAGACAGTAGCAGTGAGAACAAGAGAAAAGAGAGGGAAAATTTCAAATACATTTTTCTAGCATTGTCAGAGAGTTGCATCATCAATTAAGTAAGTTATTAGGCAAAAAACCATAAAAAGAAAGTTGGCCAATGTTACCGACACTTGGGGCTACTCTTATTACACCTTATTAGCTACTACTGACAGAATGTAAAATTACACTCACCACATTTTTAGCTCAACTGATGTAAACCCTCCAGGCAGAAGATATAGGGGTGTAATATATGTTAAAATACTTATCATCAACATTGAATTCAGTGTTGCCAATACAGTAGTACTTCATGAAGTTCAAAACCTTCTAGAGTGTTCTTCACATACTATAAATACATACTACCTTGTTCACACCAAGCTAATGATGTAATTGTAGAGGGAAAGAAATTAAAACTTTTTTCTACTAGTGAGCCCTAGCAACCCGCTGAGATGTGGGACACATGCTCAAGGATACTTCAACTCAATAAAGACAAGGCAATTATTACCAATCAAACGAAACTCTGGCTTGTAATTTCCAACAGATTTAACAATTGCATGACAACAGCAAACTGCTGTACCCCAGAATAGTGTACATAATTGCCCTAGAATTTGAAACATTACTGAACAGACAAAATGTCTATGGGCGTCAAAGCCTACCCAAAACAATAAATTATAGTAAAAGCCTCTTTACATAAATCTTAAGAACCTACAAACAATAAATAGTTTACTGAGAAAAACCTCCACAGAAGCAAGACACCTTTGAAGATATAACAGCAGAAACAACTCACAATTTCTTATTCTGAATAAGATATTAAAAACCCAGTGCAATGAAAGACATCTTTCACGTATTAGAAAATTTCAGTGACATATAATGGTACATCAGAGGAGTGTGGAAACCACAACTCAGATCTAGCCTGAATGAAAGCTGAAAGGAACGGTGAAGAAGGAAAGATGGACGTCTCGCTGTCACCAGGAACAAATAATAAAATACACAACTTGAATTCGCGAAAGAACTGTAGCCTACTGATAAAGACAGGGACTGAGCTATCAGTCACAATTCAAACCGGCCTCCGCCAAGGCATCGTCCCCCAGTTAAACGACCAGCTACAATGGACAACATGTTCCACTGATTATACCAATGAAACAACAACATAAAACCACACAGCAACTGGGTAGTATCCAGAGTAACATAATGTTTAAAACATTAGAAAAATTTCAAAACAGTAATATGGCCACAGGGGACCCACAAACCATTGGCATTCATAATTAACCACTTTGTCATTAACAATATGTGCTGACAAGCTTATTACTGCCAGAGCAAGAAGTGATAATATACTCAAATATATAAGAAGCCGATCAGTGCTAAAACACACACTCAAAACTTAACTCGTAATATAACCCCAGAGCTGATTAATTGTATTATATATATTCCATAAACACACACTCAATAATTGCAATATGACAGGACTCTAGCACACAATAAATTTTTCATCATTAATGACTCAACAATTAGAAATTTTGGGGAAAATCTTCAGCAGTTAGACTGGGATAAGGTGTACAAGGAATCCGATGCTAATTTAAAATATAACTTATTTCATGATACACTTATAAGAGAATTTGAAAACTGTTTCCCCAAGAAAGTAGTTAAATCTAATAATAAGAAACCATGCAAAAAACCTTGGCTTACTAAAGGAATAAAAATATCTTGTAACCACAAAAGGGAACTGTATCTAACAACAAGAAAGGGTAATGACCCAGAAACAGCCAAATATTATTAAATTACTGTGCTACATTAAGAAAGATTATTAAAAAGTCCAGAAGAATGTGCATCATGTCTGAGATTAATACCTGTGATAACAAAATCAAAACAATTTGGAATATTATTACAAGGGAGACAGGGCAACCAAGAGCAAATGGAAACTTGACAAACAACAAGGCGGCTGTCGAAAACATTTTGAATGATCATTTTTTAAATGTTTTAGAGAAAATAGAATCTAAATGTTCATTAGAAGAAGCAAGGCATTTAATGGAAGAGACCTTACCCACACAATTTGATACAATTGAAATTTCACCCACCTCTCCTTCTGAAATGAGGAAGAAACTCTCTCAAGACTAAAAGCTCACATGGAACTGATGGCATTTGCAGCAGGATAGTAAAAGCTTGTTCTCAAGAGATAAGTGGAATTCTTAGCCACATATGTAATAGCTCTCTGAAGCAGGGTATTTTCCCAGATAGACTGAAGTATGCCATTGTTAAACCACTGCATAAAAAAGGGGACACGTCTGATGTCAACAACTACTGCCCAATCTCTCTTCTGACTGATGTATCCAAAATTCTTGAAAAAGCAATGTATCGTACAGTAGCTTCACACCTTTGTAAAAATAAAGTTTTAACAAAATGTCAGTTTGGTTTCCAGAAAGGTTTTTCAACGGAAAATGCTATATATACTTTCACTAATGAAATATTAAATGCTCTGAGTAACTGGAAGTCACCCTTTGGGATTTTTTGTGATCTCTCAAAGGCTTTTTATTTTGTAAATCATGGAATACTTCTAGATAAGCTCAAGTACTGTGGTATCAGTGGGACAGTGCTCAAATGGTTTAAATCGTACCTAACTGGGAGAGTGCAGAAGGTTGAAATAAACAGTTCACATAATATGCAAAAAACTGGTGATTTCTAAAACTGTGGAACAATCAAGAATGGGATGCCACAAGGTTCGGCCTTGGGTCCTCTGCTGTTTTTAATATATATTAATGACTTGCCATTCTATATTCACGAAGATGCAAACCTGGTACTTTTTGACGATGATACAAGTATAGCTATCACACCCAACAGACAAGAATTAACTGATGAAATTGTAAACGATGTTTTTCAGAAAATCATTAAGTGGTTCTCTGCAAATGGGCTCTCATTAAACTTTGACAAAACACAGTATATACAGTTCCACACAGTAAATGAAATCACACCATTAATAAATATAGACTTCGATCAGAAATCGGTAGCTATGGTAGAATATTCAAAATTTCTAGGTGTCTGCATTGATGGGGGGTTGCACTGGAAAAAACACTCTGAAGATCTGCTGAAACATTTGAGTTCAGCTACTTATGCTATTAGGTCATTGCAAATTTTGGTGATGTACATCTCAGTAAATTAGCTTACCACGCCTATTTTCATTATCTGCTTTTGTACGGCATCATGTTCTGGGGTAACGCATCATTGAGTAAAAGAGTGTTCTGCACAAAAGCGTGTAATCAGAATAATTGCTGGAACTCATCCAAGATCATCCTGCAGACACTTATTTAAAGAGCTAGGGTTCTTCACTGTAGCCTCACAATATACAGGGTGTCCCAGCTATCTTGTCCACCCAAAATATCTCTGGAACAATAACAGCTATTGGAAAGCGACTTTCACCAGTATCAATGTAGGGCTGGAGCCCATGAATGTACATATTTGGAAACATTCTAAAACGAAAGCATATGTATTTTTTAACACAAACTTATGTTTTTTTTAAATGGACCTCCTATATTTTTTCTTCAGCAATCCATAGCAGGACAAAGCACATACACAATGGCATTGATTGCATCACAATATTCCCATTACATCCCGAGATATTGAGATGCGAAGTTGACGCTTGAAACACCCAACATGCACTGCTAGTGCACGTCCTGAGGCTCAGGCGTGAACCCCATGCTGCCCGTAATCACAATGTGATTGATACGTGTAATCACACCTCCATACTTATCAAGAGGTCCAAAACGAATAATACGGTCTGCTGCCATCAACTCTCATAAGCACATAATGGTTTCCCTCTTGCACGTTTTACGTATCTACGTACACAATATGAACCAGTACCGATTAGTGTACATCCGTCAGGTTGTCTTATTTATCCTGCACACCCAAAATAAGGTTTATCTAATGCGTTATATGACCCATTGTGCCTGTCGCGCAGGGCCTGGCTCTACCTAGCCAAGTGTCCAACGTAGTTCCCACTACTGCCACAGTTACCACTTCACTTTGTTTATGATTTGCGACCCATGCAAACCCCTGTACTCCACCACCCTCCGAGCATCCCATTTGTTGTTGCTTTGGCGTGCAGTACACCGCTTGCCAGCGTAGTCATGCATCAGAGTAATCTAGTGACGGCACGGAGGTAGTACACATTGTGAATAAACGTTGTGTTGTGGAACTTATACTGTACAGTATAATGTACACACATGAAGATATGGTAGAAATGCTGCTGATATATGGAGAATGTACGTTGACGGGAAATACGTTATGAGATTGCTTGTTTGTTGATAGTACTGTTAGCGAACATTATGATCATTAAGTTAATATGTCTGTTTTCTATCCTACTCTACATATCTGTACTGTAGCCTGTTGTAGGTGGACGAAATGCTGTTCAGGCAGAACAACTGTACAGAAGGCGATTCCCTGACAAGCCATCACCTTCGTGCCGGATGTTAGGTCGTCTCACATCTCGTCTACGTGAAACGGGAAGCTTAAATCCAAGACCTCGACATCGTCCTAGAACACGTACAGATGAACATGCTGAAGTTGCTGTGCTCGCTACCATAGCTGTGAATCCTCAAATCAGCACACATCAAATTGAACATGAAGTTGGTGTGTCGAAATCAAGTGCGCAGCGTATTCTTAAACGTCATAAATTTCATCCTTACCATGTTCATTTACACCAGGATCTTCATGGAAATGACTTCCACAATAGGGTAACATTTTGTCGGTGGGCTCAGCAAAAACTTCTGACTAATCCAAATTTTTTTGCAGATGTTCTCTTTACCGACGAGGCATCATTCTCCAACAAAGGAATTGTCAGTATGAGGAATATGCATTGCTGGTCCGCAGACAATCCAAAATGGCTCCGTCAGGTAGAGCATCAACGTCCGTGGAAAGTTAATGTTTGGTGTGGGAGTATTGGAGATACCATTATCGGACCTTTCTTTATAAATGGCATCCAAAATGGCAGACAATACTCCAGATTTATACGACACAATCTTCCTGTTCTCCTGGACACCGTACCTCTGAACCGGAGAATGGTCATGTGGTATCAGCATGACGGATGCCCTGCACATAACGCCTTATGAGCACAATGACTTCTGAACTGTAAGTTCCCTGGCAGGTGGATTGGACGAGGTGGCCCAGTTAGGTGGCCTGCCCGATCTCCGGACCTTACACCGCTGGATTATTTTCTTTGGGGAGCAGTGAAGGATGCTGTTTACCAACATGAACCAACAACACCAGAGGACATGAAGCAACGCGTTATTGATGCTTGCACAGCCATCAAAGAGGAAACAGCAGCACGAAGTAGGGCATCCTTCATCCGCAGAGTGACCCTATGTATGCAAGCCAATGGGCATCACTTTGAGCATGAGATGTGAACGCTATGTTTAGTATGTAGTGCTGGTATCACAGTGGAAGTTTCTACAAAGGGCCATTTTACCCAGTGATGTTAAGAAACATTTGTTTGCAACAATTTGTCATTTAACGCATTAGATAAACATAACATTGATAATTATGTGATAATAAAACTAATTGGTTAAACATGTTTACATTCATCTTCTATGTCCTACCTGAACTTCCCAAATCAAAACATTTTTACCTAAACAACGGTAAAACTTTTAGTCCACTTGCTCGTTTCACTAAAACCATCAACATGAATTTTACTATTACGAGTGAATGATTAACTGTCACGTGCGCTAGATCTACAGTAAAGTAAAGTTTTAATGTTGAACGGCATTACCTTTTTAGTAACGGATTAACGATAAGCGAAGTTAACTTTGTGACTAACGTTGTGGTACACAGATATGTTACAGAACCGCATCACCCCTAGCCTATGGGACAAATACCTGCTGGAATGTACGATGTTAATGCAGGATGGCAGCAGACCGTATTATTCGTTTCAGACCTCTTGATAAGTAGGGAAGTGTGATTACGCATGTCAATCGCATCGCGATTACGGGCAGCATGGGGTTCACGCCTGAGCCTCAGGACGTGCGCTAGCAGCGCATGTCGGGTGTTTCAAGTGTCAACTTTGCGTCTTAATATCTCAGGATGTAATGGGAATATTGCGATGCAGTCAATGCCATTGCGTATGTGCTTTGTCATGCTATGGATTGCTGAAGAAAAAATATAGGAGGTCCATTTAAAAAAACGTAAGTTTGTGTTAAAAAACACATATGCTTTCGTTTTAGAATGTTTCCAAATATGTACATTCATGGGCCCCAGCCCTACATTGATACCGGTGAAAGTCGTTTTCCAATAGCTGTTATCGTTCCAGAGATATTTTGGGTGGACAAGATAGCTGGGACACCCTGTATATATTCACTTATGAAATTTGTTATTAATAATCTGAACGAATTCAAAAGTAATAGCAGTGTACATGGCTCCAACACTAAGAGAAAGGATGATCTTCACTACTCATGGCTAAATCCAACATTGGCTCATAAAGGAGTAAATTATGCTGCCACAAAAGTCTTTGGTCACTTGCCTAATAGCATCAACAGTCTGACAGACAGTCATGTAGCATTTAAAAGGAAATTAAAAGAATTTCTGAATGGCAACTCCTCCTACTCATTAGATGAATTTTTGGATATAGTAAGTGGGTAATTTCCCCACCCCCCACCCAAAAAAAAAGAATATTAAGTGTCATGTAATATTTTGTGTAATGTAATATCTTGTATAGACACCTTTTATTAACCTGACATGTTCCACATCATTACGAAGTGTCGTATTCATGATCTATGGAACAAGTACTAATCTAATCTGAAGCCCCTGCTTGTTTACCTCCAAACACATTACCTAAATATCAGCAGACAGCCATAAAATCAAACCTGTGGTTATTTCAGAGTTCACAGACATGCACTTAGATATACACTCCTTGCCTGTATCTCAAGAGCATCCAAAACAGATATCCACTGTTCAACAAGTTGTGCACCAGTGGTCAATATGGAACAGATAACATGGGTGTCCAAACATGTGAGAGCTGTTAACTGCAAACAGCATGAAATTCAATATGCGTATACATATGTACAGCAGGACTTTAAGAACCTGAATAATTTCCACCGTTTGATTCTGTAGCGTATCCAGTTGCAGGCTAATCCATTCCAAAGCAACTTTCACACGTTCACATCATTTGGCAGCACAGACGAGACCATTGCCCTCTCACTAGTTTCAGTACATACTCACCAACTGCACACATGTCTCTGTCTGCAGCCCCACTGCCTATGTGACAGAAAGAGGCACAGCATGCGCAAAGAGCAACCATTGACAACCACACTGCACACGGGAGCACCAACCAACTGACCAAAACTAGCACTCTCCCCACAGCTTCATGTGCTTACCCCCCGAAAACCGACCAAGGAGACAGGCACATAGACACAGGCAACAGAGCATGCACAATGTCGGCACTAGTACAGTGTATATCCACCTTTCGCAGCAATGCAGGCTGCTATTCTCCCATGGAGACGATCGTAGAGATGCTGGATGTAGTCCTGTGGAACGGCTTGCCATGCCATTTCCACCTGGCGCCTCAGTTGTACCAGCGTTCGTGCTGTACGTGCAGACCGCGTGAGACGACGCTTCATCCAGTCCCAAACATGCTCAATGGGGGACAGATCCGGAGATCTTGCTGGCCAGGGTAGTTGACTTACACCTTCTAGAGCACGTTGGGTGGCACGGGATACATGCGGACGTGCATTGTCCTGTTGGAACAGCAAGTTCCCTTGCCGGTCTAGGAATGGTAGAACGATGGGTTCGATGACGGTTTGGATGTACCGTGCACTATTCAGTGTCCCCTCGACGATCACCAGTGGTGTACGGCCAGTGTAGGAGATCGCTCCCCACACCATGATGCCGGGTGTTGGCCCTGTGTGCCTCTGTCGTATGCAGTCCTGATTGTGGCGCTCACCTGCACGGCGCCAAACACGCATACGACCATCATTGGCACCAAGGCAGAAGCGACTCTCATTGCTGAAGACGACACGTCTCCATTCGTCCCTCCATTCACGCCTGTCGCGACACCACTGGAGGCGGGCCGCACGATGTTGGGGCGTGAGCGGAAGACGGCCTAACGGTGTGCGGGACCGTAGCCCAGCTTCACGGAGACGGTTGCGAATGGTCCTCGCCGATACCCCAGGAGCAACAGTGTCCCTAATTTGCTGGGAAATGGCGGAGCGGTCCCCTACGGCACTGCGTAGGATCCTACGGTCTTGGCGTGCATCCGCGCGTCGCTGCGGTCCAGTCCCAGGTCGACGGGCACGTGCACCTTCCGCCAACCACTGGCGGCAACATCGATGTACTGTGGAGACCTCACGCCCCACGTGTTGAGCAATTCGGCGGTACGTCCACCCGGCCTCCTGCATGCCCACTATACGCCCTCGCTCAAAGTCCGTCAACTGCACATACGGTTCACGTCCATGCTGTCGCGGCATGCTACCAGTGTTAAAGACTGCGATGGAGCTCCATATGCCACTGCAAACTGGCTGACACTGACGGCGGCGGTGCACAAATGCTGCGCAGCTAGCGCCATTCGACGGCCAACACAGCGGTTCCTGGTGTGTCCGCTGTGCCGTGCGTGTGATCATTGCTTGTACAGCCCTCTCGCAGTGTCCGGAGCAAGTATGGTGGGTCTGACACACCGGTGTCAATGTGTTCTTTTTTCCATTTCCAGGAGTGTATTATTGTGCAGTGTTATTCTTAGATATTTAATCAATGTGACTGTGTCAGGCAGCACGCCACTATATTCAAGCATGGCAAGATTGTTTTTTCTAATCATCTGCACTGACAAACATTTATCTTCATTTAGAGTAAGCTGGCTTGCCACTCATCACAGCAACAAGTAATTTTGTCTATGTCATATTGTATCCTCCCACAGTAATTCAACAACAATACCTCCCTGTAGATCACAGCATCATCAGCAAATAGCTACATAGTGTTGCTCACCCTGTCCATCAAATCATTTATGTATGCAGATAATAAGAGAAGTCCTATCACACTTTCCTGGGACATTCTTGACAATACCCTTTTCTCTGATAAACACTCACCATGAAGGTCAACGTTCTATTACTGAAGATGTCTTTGAGCCACTCACATATGTGGGAACCTATTCCATACACTTCTACCTTCATTAACAGTCTGCTGTGAGGCACAATGCCAAACACTTTCTGGAAATCTAGGAATATGGACTCTGTTTATTGCTCATCCTCCGTAGTTCATAGGATGTCATGCAAGAAACAGGCAAGCAGAGTTTCAAATAGGCAATGCTTCCTAAATCCATGCTGATTTGTGGACAGGAGTTTTTCTGTTTCAAGGAAATTCATTATATTTGAACCCAGGAATTTGTTTCTTTAATCAATCTCTTGACTGGTTTGATGCAGTCTGCTACGAATTCCTCTCCTGTGCCAAACTTTTCATTTCAGAGTAGCACTTGCATCCTAAGTCCTCAATCATTTGCTGTATCTATTCCAATCTCTGTCTTCCTGTACAGTTTCCCCTAGTACGAGTGTCTTAACACATGTCCTATCATTCTGTCCCTTCTTCTTATCAGTGTGTTCCAAATATGCCTTTCCTCACCGATTTTCAGTCCACCTAACTTGCAATGTCCTTCTGTAGCACCACATCTCAAAGCTTCAATTCTCTTGTGTTCCAGTTTTCCCACATGTTGTCCTCCAAATGCACATTACAGAAATTTCTTCCTCAAATTAATAACTATGTTAGATACTAGCTGACTTCTCTTGGCCAGGAATGAGTTCTTTGCCGGTGCTAGTCTGCTTTCTTGTCCTCCTTGCTCTCTCTATACTGGGTTATTTTGCTGCCTATGTAACAGAATTCCTTCATCTACTTCATGATCACCAATCCTGATGTTATATTTCTCTTTGTTCTTATTTCTGCTACTTCTCATTACTTTTGTATTTCTTCGCTTTACTCTCAATCCATATTCTGCACTCATTAGACTGTTCATTCCATTCAGGAGAGCCTGCAATTCTTCACTTTTACTCAGGATAGCAATGTCATTGGTGAATCATATCATTGATATCCTTTCACCTTGAATCTTAATCCCACTCTTGAATCTTTCTTTTATTTCTGTCATTGCTTCTTAGATGTATAGATTAAACAGTAAGGGCAAAAAACTGCATCCGTGTCTTACATTCGTTTTGTTCCAAGCATTTATTTCTTGGTCTTCCATTCTTATTGTTCTCTCTTGGCTCTTGTACATGTTGTACATTAACGATCTTTGCATATAGCTTACCCCTATTTTTTGCAGAATTTTGAAATTTTGAAAATCTTGTATCACTTGACATTGTCGGACGCTTTTTTCAGGTCGGCAAATCCTTTAAATGTTTCTTGGTTTTTCATTATTCTTACTTCTGTTTCAGCTGCAACATCAGAATTGCCTCTGTGCTTCTTTTATATTTCCTAAAGCCAAATTGATCGTCATCTAACTTATTCTTAATTTTCTTTTCCATTCTTCTGTATATTATTCTTGTCAGCAATTTGGATGCATGAACTATTATGCTGATTGTGCGATAATTCCCACATGCTCTTGCAGTCTTCAGAATTATGTGGATGATGTTTTTCTGAAGGTCAGATGGTGTATCAACACAGTCATACATTCTACACACCAATATGAATAATTGTTTTGTTGCCATTTCACCCCAATGATTTTAGAAATTCTGATGAAATGTTGTCTATCCCTTCCACCTTATTCAATCTTAAGTCTTCTAAAACCCTTTTAAATTCTGATTCCAATTCTGGGTCCCACATCGTTTTTATATTGACTCCAGTTTCTTCTGTCACACCATCAGATAAGTCTTTGCCCATATAGAGACCTTCAGTGTACTCTTTCCACCAATCTACTCTCTCCTCTGCATTTAACAGTGGAATTCTCTTTTCACTCTTAGTGTTACCACCCTTGCTTTTAATTTCACCAAACATTGTTTTGATCTTTCTATAAGCCAAGTCAGTCCTTCTGACAATGATTTCCTTTTCAATTTCTTTCCATTTTTCATACAGCCACTATGTCTTAGATTCCCTGCACTTCCTGTTGATTTCATTCCTAAGTGGCTTGTTTTTCTGTAGTCCTGAATTTCCCTGAATATTTTTGTGCTTCCTTCTTTTGTCAATCAGCTGAAGTAGCCTATTTCTTCTGTTACCTTAGCCTTCTTTGCAGTTTCCTTCTTTGTATATTTATCTTTCTAACTTCTGTGATTGCTCCTTGAGAGATGTCCATTCTTCTTCAACTGAACTGGCTATTGAGCTACTCCTTATTGCATTGTCTATAGCCTCAGAGAACTTCAAATGTATCTCTTCATTCCTTAGTACTTCCATATATCACTTCCTTGCACACTGATTCCTCCTGACTAGTCTCTCAAACTTCAGCCTGATTTTCATCTCTACTAAATTGTGATCTGAGTCTATATCTGCTCCTGTGTACGCCTTACAATCCAGTATCTGATTTCAGAATCCCTTTCTGACCATGATGTAAACTAAGTGACATCTTCCTGTTTCACCCACCCTTTTTCAAGTATACCTCTGGCTCTTGTGATTCTTGAACAGAGTATTCATTATTACTAGCCAAAATTTATTACATAACTCAATTATCCTTCTCCTCTCTCTTTCGTGCTACCAAGCCCATATTCTCCTGTAACCCTTTCTTCTACTTTGTCCCCTAGAACTGCATTACAATTCTCCTGGACTATTAGATTCTGAACCCCCTTTATGTACTGAAGTACCCTTTCAGTATCCTCATATACGTTCCTTAGCTCTTCAGCTTGAGACATTGTCATGTATGTCTGAAGTATCGCTGTCGGTGTTGGTTTGTTGTTGACTGTAATGAGAACAACCCTATCACTGTGCTGTTTAGAGTAACTCCTCTCTGCCCTGCCTTCCTACTCATAATGAATCCTACTTGCATTATACCATTTTCTGCTGCTGTCAATATTACCCCTATACTCATCTGACTCGTAATTCTTGTTTTCTTTCCATGTCATTTCACTGACCCCCCCCCTATATCGAGAGTATGCCTTAGCATTCCCTTTTCAGATTTTCTAGCTTCCCTACCAAGTTCAAAATTCTAGCATTCCACACCCCACTCGCAAAATGTTATCCTTCCATCGGTTATTCACTCTTTTTCTCATAGTCACCTCAGCCTTGCCAGTCCCTTCCCAGAGGTCCAAATGGGGGCTATTACAGAATCTTTTGCCAAAGGAGAGAGTATCATGAAACTTTTTCAGTTACAGACCACATGTCCCATGGATACGCGGTATATGCCTTTAATACAGCGGTTTCCATTGCCTTCTGCATCCTGGTGCCACTGATCATTTCTGGTTCTTCCACTTTTTAGGTGCAGTTTCCCACTTCCTGGGTACAATTGCGCCCTGAACCTCTATCCACTCCTCTCCCCTCTTTGACAAGTGCCAGTGGCAGAATTAAGGTGGCTTTTTTTGCCAGAACTCTTCGGCCACCATTGCTGATGATTTCTATTCCAGATTTAAATAGTGGCAGGATTCAAACCTGGGAGCACAGACCTTTTTATTCCTAATCAAAGATACTGCCCGTAGACCACGGGGAACTCAGAATGTGTTCAAGAATTCCACAGAAAACTGATATTAAGGATATTGGTCTGTAATTCTGCGGGGTCATTCTTTTACTCTTCTTATATGCAGGAGACACCTGCACATTTTTCCAGACACTTGGGACTGTGCACTAGGCAAAAGGTTTGCAACAAATGCAAGCTAAATAATGGGATAATGCCACAGCATATTCTCTGTAAGACTGAACTGGTATAGCATGTGGCCTTGTGACTAATTTGTTTTCAACTCTTTCAGCTGCTACTCTGCCCCAGGGATGCCTGTCACTGTTCTCCATATGGGGAGTCTGTGCTACAATCAAACAACAGTATGTGTCTACAATCCTACTCCATGAATGATTTCTTAAACGCAAAATTTAAAACTTCAGCTTTACTTTTGCTGTCCTGTATTGCCACACCAAGCTAGGTGATGAGTGACTGGATAGAAGCCTTCAACCCACTTAGCGATTTTATATGCCACTACAATTTTCTCAGGTTCTTGGTAAGATCTTTCGCTAAGGTGGAAGTTTTGGTATGCTTCGTGCATCACTCTTCTTACAGTTGCACGAAATTCTACTAACTTTTTCCTGTTGACATTAGTGCATTCTTTTTTAACCAAGAATGCTATCTCATGGTAGTCAGTGTTACCACCTGTTAGGCTGATGCCTTCAGGCTGGACATTTCTGCTGGCATCAGCCTGTATGTACAATTTTTGTTCTATTTATGAACAGATTTTTACTACTGTATAACTGGGTTGCATTTTCTACATTCAGAGCAAGTACTGTTGCACCACAACGTCACCCAGCATAATGAGCAGCTCCTCTGTTGATTCACCAGAAAGATGTTTGCTTAATGCATTTCAGCTCAATAATTGGATCCCATGGTACAAGGGCATGTGTTTAGTATCCAACAATATGTTTTCAGTACACTGACCATGTAGTAACATGGTTCACGTTTTCCGTCGCGCTTCACATAGCGTAGACCGGGAACTGTCTCCTAGGCGTGCCCAATGTGAACTGACTGGGCACGGCCCATGCTGCCTGAGTTGTTGTTGTTGTTGTTCCGCCGGCAGAGGTCGCAGCCGAATTCTCTCGTGCCCTCTGGTGGACGGGACTCTACTTGCGGCAACTACCGTCCGTGACGCGCCGTGCAGATGTGCGCCTCCCGCGATCTTTCTGGTGGCTACTGCACTCCTCCTCCTTCGGGGGGGTGAACCCACTGTGATCCACTGCGTCAGAAGGTGGAGTGTCATGCAGGAGCGATGACCTCCACATCCATCGGAAGGCTGGAGTCGAGGGTATCTGCCAACCCTCGAACCGGAACCTTTGAATACAGCTGGAAGTGACCCAAACGAAGGGGCCCCCATTGTCCCACCACCAGAGCCCAGGACAGAACAGGAGACAAGCTGTCGAACTCCGGATCCTGGTCCACCTCAGGAGGGGCAAGACCCAGTGGCGGGGACGATGGAGAAGGGACGACCACAGGTGAACCAGCCTCCTGAGAAACCGGGCCTGCGAGGGGGGCCGGCTCTCGCTGGGGCATCTCTAATGATGGCGATGCAGGTGCTGGAGCTACTGGAGGCTGCCAAGGCTGAGAACCATCGCAGTGTGGCGGACTCACAGGGGGGAGGGGCAGTAGCATCCCCTGAGAAACCAACACGGGTGCCGGCAATGGGGAAGCCAGTGCCTGAGGGGTCGGAGGGTGGGAGCCCAAACGTGGATGTAGCTGATTTTGGTGACGACGTACCTCCTGGTCCCCCGCCTGCAAGGTATAGACCTGGCGGCCATTTCGGCGCAGGATGAGGATTGCAACCAAACCCACGTGCCCAGACCGACATACCCGGTGGAAAGCCGGGTACTCCATTTTGCGAAGACTGGTGAGGACCAGGCCGGAGGAGGTGCAGCAGAGTCCTAGGTTGGCGCCTGTGAAGAAGCTCTGTGGGGCTGCGTTCTCCCATTGGTGTGGGCCGGTATGCCATCAGGAAAAACTTCAATGCCTCCTCCGCAGGAAATTCGTGCACATACTTTTTCATCTGCGTCTTAAATGTGAGCACCATGCGCTCGGCTTCCCCATTCAATTGTGGATGAAAGGGGGAGTGCAAATGTGCCGAATACCAAAGCGCCTACAAAAATCCTGGAAGGTCTGCGAAATAAACTGAGGTCCATTGTCTGAGACCGGGGTGACTGGCAGACCTTCCACAGAAAAGATTTTTGCTAGTGCCTGGATTGCAACTTTTGAAGTGGTTGAGGAGCAGTGAACCACATATGGGAATCGAGAATAAGCATCAATGACAATGAGCCAAAAGCCATTGAGAAACAGGCCCACAAAATCGATGTGAACATGTTCCCATGCCTGTGTTGCAGGCGGCCACGAAGAGAACGCTGACCTGGGAGATGCCTGTTGGCTTGCACACTGGGAACAGGCGGTCACCAAGTGCTCAATTTCTCTGTCAATACCGGGCCAGTACACATGTCTGCGAGCCAAGGTTTTAGTACGGGAAACACCCCAGTGCCCCTCATGTAATAACGTGAGGACTTCCCTTCGCAAACTTGCAGGAACAACCATGCGAGGAGCTGTATCATCGGTAGCCAGAAGGAGAACTCCTTCCAAGACGGAGAGGCGGTCTCATGGAACAAAATAATTACGAAGAGGATCCGAGGCCCAGCCTGGAGGTCAGGATGACCACCCCTGCTGAATGAGGTGAACTACTTGCTGGAGAACGGGTCAGCTGCCGTTTCCCTGGCGACTCTAGAACTAGTGATCGGGAAGCCATCAGGATGCCACATCCAAATGAAAACACATAATCTTCTCTCTATCGAACTTAGGATCCGGGCCCACCGGAAGATGGGAAAGAGTGTCTGCATTGGCATGCTGTCCGGTAGAGCGAAAATGAATGTCATAATGGTACTTAGAGAGGAACAAGGCCCAGCGCTGTAGTCTGTGGGCTACCCTATCCAGAATCTGAGAGGCAGGGCCGAATAACGATGTTAACAGCTTATGGTCAGTGATTAACTGAAACTTCGTGCCATACAAGAAAGGGTGAAACTTGGTAACAGCGTAGACAATGGCCAAAGCCTCTTTTTCCACCTGGGAGTAATGGGCCTGCGCGGCACTAAGAGTTTTAGATGCAAACGCCAGTGGCTGCTTGGAACCATCCGCATTGCGATGGGCCAGGACCGCCCCCACCCCATACTGTGAAGCATCTGTAGCCGGGACCAACGGCTTATGGGGGTCAAAAGTAGCCAAACAAGGCAGTAACGTGAGGAGGCCCTTCAACGAGGTGAACGCTCGCTCGCATGCAGGCGACAAATCAAAAGGAACACCCTTGCGCAGAAGGCTATGGTGGAAGCCCTGGGAATGAACTGGTCATAATAGGCAATCTTGCCTAAAAAAGCTTGTAACTCCTTCAGTGAAGTGTGCCGCAGAAGGTCGACGATACCTTGGACCAAACTTCCTAGTGGCTGGATGCCGTGCCAAGAGATGGTGTAACCCACATACTCAATGAACGGTTGGAAGAAGTTTCACTTACGCAGGTTGCAATGCAAGCCCATGGACCTGAATTTGAGAAAGAGGGTGTGAAGGCTGTGCAAGTGTTCCTTTGTGTTGGGGCCTGTGACAATTATGTCGCCCAGGTAATTAATACAACGAGGGATTGTCAACGTGACGTGCTCAAGATAATGCTGGAATATCGCCGGGGCACTGGATATTCCGAAGGCCAACCGCTGATATTGGTAAAGGCCAAATGGGGTGTTGACGACCACCAGCCGTTTGGAGTCCTCATCAAGCGGTATCTGATGATAAGCCTCCGAAAGATCGATTTTCGAAAAATATTGGCCTCCCGCCATGGCGGAGAACAATTCATCAGCACGAGGCAAAGGATAGGTGTCCACCATCAATTGGGAATTAATGGTGGCCTTGAAATCGCCACAAAGACGTAATTTTCCCGAGGGTTTCCTGACAATAACGAGGGGCGAAGCCCACTCACTAGAAGAAATGGGAAGAACGACCCCTAGGGCTGTCAGCCAGTCTAGCTCTTCTTTTACCTGAGGGCGGAGAGCCAAGGGGATCTACCCCGCGTGTAGAAAACGCGGGCGGGCCGACGCCTTCAACGTTAAGTGAGCTCCAAAGTCTGAAACACGCCCCAGGCTCTCCTCAAAGATATCTGGAAAGTCAGAGATCAAAGATCCCAATGATTGATAGGGAACGTCTTCGCAGACCAACTGTATGGTGTCAGTGATAGAAAAACCGAAAGCTTGAAAGGCATCCAAGCCAAAAAGGTTAGCGGAGCTCGCATCACTGACAACAATGAAAGTAATATGCCGAGTTACTGATTTATAAGTCACGTAGGTAGTGAATTGACCCAGTAGGGGAATGAACTCTTTACCATAACCGCGTAGACGCCGGTAAACTGGTGCCAACGGGGGCCACCCAAGGTCGGAGTAAGTTTGTGCATTCAACAAAGAAACTGGCGCGCCCGTATCTACTTGCAGTCGTAATCGGCGCGACCATACCGACACCTCGATAAAGAGTTTGTGTGCCGATGCGTCGGGAGCCTGGCCCGATGAAACGTCCTGAATGTCAACGTCCATGTCCTCTGTACCTGCTTCCGTCGATTCTTTTGAGGCTGAACGACAAACTTTAGCAATGTGTCCTTGTTTATTACATTTGCGACAAACGGCCCAACGCTGGGGGCACTCTGACCGATCGTGATGTATATAGCACGACGCACAGGACGGTAACAGGGGCCGGCGGCCGGAACTCTGTTTACGCGCCGTGCGGGAGCGGCCGTAACGGCCGGATTGTATCGCTCGCACGTCGTCCACCCCGGACGCGGCCGCGCCGCCCTGAACCGCCGCGGCGTCGCACCACGCTTCCAACTGTTGACTTGCGGCGTGAGAGACTTCATACGATTGAGCAATGGGCAAGACTTCCTCAAGGGAAGGGTCTTCTAACTGCAGGGCCCGTTGCCGGACCTCCCTATCAGGGGCCGAACGAACAATGACGTCGCACACCGTAACGTGGGCATACGACTCTCGCGACTGCTCCGTGACAAAATGACACTTGCGACTAAGACCGTGCAGGGTAGCGGCCCACGCCCGGTAAGACTGATGGGGCTGCTTCTTGCATTGATAGAACTCGACCCTAGCCGCCACAACATGCGTGTGGAAACGCTGCCGAAGGCGATGTTCATATGCGTCCCAATCCTCAGCCGTCTCGTCATACGGGGAAAAGGGAGGAGGGAACGGCGCTGGAGCAGACTGCGTGGAGAGCAACGCCGGAAGCACTTGTTTCATGGTAGCCATGAGCTCCGTCTGCTGCTCAACCAAAACCCGCACTAAATCCTCCACGCCGTGGATAAGCTGCGAAACGGAAACAACGACGCAACACGCGAAAGAACGACCCTACTCGTCGCCAATTGTGTGGTAACATGGTTTACGTTTTCCGTTGCACTTCACATAGCGTAGTCCGGGAAGTGTTTCCTAGGCATTCCCGATGTGAACTGACTGGGCACGGCCCGTGCTGCCTGAGTTGTTGTTGTTGTTCCGCCGGCAGAGGTCGCGGCCGAATTCTCGCGTACCCTCTGGTGGATGAGACTCTACTTGTGGCAACTACCGTCCGTGACGCGCCGTGCCGATGTGCGCCTCCCGCGATCTTTCTGGTGGCTACTGCAGACGATGCCAGACAACATCTCTGACAGTCAAATTTATGACACCTTGTAGTTATGACAGAGCATCTGGAGGTGCTGAATAGACAGGAAAACGAGGACAAATAAAGTATTAGTTTCCCAAATATTATGTTTAGTCGTCCCAGCTTCTTGTGACTTACAGGCCGGGAGTGCCCCTGTTTGCGAAACACTAGGCACATTCGTTCATATACAGGAAGGTTACAATTAAACTTTCACTACTTCTGGCAGTGTAGACAGAAAATTATTTCCTGTGTGGATACACAAGTTTATAGGAACGATGTTCAGGCTATGCACTGCAAGATTTGCATTGTTACTGGTGTCGTGACCTGCCATTAGGTGCTAGTACTGGTGCAGCAACGTAGGATTGAAACACAGGCATCAGTTTGCATTACAGATGCAGACGGTCAACATGGGTCTTGACAAGGTGAGGAGATCTTTACTCATAAAGCTGTTATATCAAAACAACAGAAATAATGCTGCAGCTCTTCATATCAGTGCACCAAAGGAATACGAAGATGTTCTCTTCCCACGCCAGGATTGAAGAACATGATTCGAAAGTTCAGATTAACTAGGAATTTGAGAATTGCACCTGGGAGAGGGCAATGGCCAATTGTGTCACAAATTATAGAAGAAATTACTGTTGCCATGGCTCAGAATGCTGGACACAATGTGCAATCTTCAAGCAGTGTGCAAGACTGCAATATTTCTGGCTTGGCAGCCACCATATTCAGGTACAAGAAGCTCTTCTTAGAAAAGCTGAGAAGGCAGCAGTGGCAAGATGGCATAACGTGGTGTGTGATATCGATGACAGAGGGTTTGTTCAATATGGTTATCATGAGAAAGACCACCTACATTGTGGTCCTTTTCCGCAATTGGTTGCTACATTCAAAAGTTGCACACCAAAATGATAATCTTCTGTAATTGATATTAGATAAACTAAACAGTGTATTTACTTGCATTACAAATTAAAGCATCTCTCAATAGCATGTTATCATTCCATTTTCTCATGATTATTAATAATCAGCAGACTAATAAACAACTGCTAAACAAAATGGCTCATGAAGCATTTTGGTGGTCTTCGTATCGTGCCTGACTTCAATGATGGGCAAAGTGGTTTGTCTATGATATAGCTGGTTCGGCAGTGTTGGAGGACAGGCATGTCTGCCACAGTTGGTGTAAGTTAAGACTTAATTAGTAACCTATGGTTTTTAAATGTGATAGCTGGTTCATCAGTCCCAGAGGATATACATGTTGTCTGCTGCAGTCACCATCAGCTTAAGACTTTATTAGCAATGTATGGTTATTTTGACAACGTGATAGTAATTACAGAAGTACACAATTTATTATTTTGTTGAAGAATGGAAAGTATTTGTGACTCTAAAGTGAAAAGTAATTGTGCAGTTCAAGTGGCATCCCATTTAAACAAATGATCGAAAATTTAATTATTTCTAAAATAACAGTTCCTCACCAAGAATTCATTACAGCCTCAAGATAATGGATTCATGACCTACATGCTGTTTTCTGTGTAGGGGACAACAACTGTGGAAGACTGCAGATTGGTGAACATTTATTAGAACTTATGTTTTACACTCAGGGCGGTGGAGGCAAATAGGCTCCTCGTGTTGGTAATACAGAGGAGGTATGAAAGAGAGAAATATTTTTGAGGAAGGGGTTTATTATACACACCTTTATCTCTCTCTTTCTCTCTCTCTCTCCCCCTCCATAAGATGTGTAGTAACAGCTGAACATTCCGTGGTGGTCCACTATTCGAAAAGTCCTGCAAAAAATTGTGAAATGGAATTTCTAGTGCTGTTCCAGGCTGTCATGGATGCAGATGGTCATCACATATTTGTAACCTGGAATATAAACATGGTACGCAATTAACAAATGTCACCCTCTCATGTGGAAATTAAAATGAGTATTTTTTCAGTGGTTTATTCATTATTTTTCTTCCGCATGTCCTTACAAATGATTCCACATTTCATTGTCCTATGATGACTCATTTTATATGGAAGCAAAATTTTAATTATAGGCACCCATACATACCACCTAATTTAGACGCTGCATCTCAGGAGTGTTCAGTTTCGCACAGTATTCCCAGTTACATGATCGACACCATGTGTTAAGTCGTGAGAAGTAGTCTCCTAGCAGTCCAAGATGAAGCTGCCAGCAGCTGCCATCAGATTTTGGTGCCAACAGCTGCAGCCCTCTGCCTGAGCTGAATGTGCATGCAATTGACTTGGCACCTTCAGACTGTCTGGTTGTCCTCTAGATAACTCCCATCTGCTGATGGCCTCATCTCCCTAGTGGGCCGCAGGTTCAAGTCTGGGCCATCTAGCTGCCCAACAGCCATCATCCCATGTGGACGTACATTGTCACTGTTCATTGCCGGCATTGGCCAATTGCAATCAGCATCAGCCGTGCCATTGGATAATGTTTAACTCCACCTGCTCCAGTGTGTTTTCAGCCATCATAAAAAAGCAGGCCAGCACCCAAGAATTGAATGACATGTAGGATAAAGTAAAAGAAGCGGCGAATAGGAATAGAGCTCTTACAGACTGGTAAACCTCTCACAACTAATGACTTGGAGCACAGCATGCTAAATAATACCTGAACGTTGTGGGAATTCCCAACAGAACTGGTGGGATATATGAAAACAAGCGTGGGAACAGTGACTCAAGTTCTGAGCCTGATACAGACCTGCTGGATGTATTGTATACCAGAGTAACAGTGGCAAGAGTACTACAGTCGCTAGCTGATAGTGTAGGGGATGCTAGGGTAGAGGTAACAGCAGCAGTAGAGGCAGTACACAGGCAACTGACTCTTACAGTGCTGCTCCAAGAACAGTTCCTGGCTGATACACAGATGGTCCAGGAGGAACTAACAATGAAACTGCAACACACATTTAAACCAATTGAGCAGGACTTCCCATTGTCCTACCATATGATGATGATAAGAATTAACACCAATGGAGCCCAACTTCTTACACTAGTTTTAGTAGCTAGCAAATGTAGTGTAGATCATACAGGTAGGGACACAGGAGGTGGTGTTGATCTCCAAAGAATGGAGACACTACCAATCCAGAACTTAAGTTACCTATACAACACCTGAAAACCTGATCTTCATTCACTGGATGAACTTATAGCTACACCAAAATGATGCATTACAGCTCAGCAGGAGCTCCCACATGTAGGACAGTACCATGACAAGCAACACAGCAAAATAATGACTATGCATGCTTTGGTTTCCGGTACCATTGTGGTTATGACCCTTCTCTGTGTTACCTGTATCTGCTTTAGGGGGAAACTGCCTAACCAGTTGAGCTCCCTGTGCATCGCTTACCAACAGCCTGAGCTAAAATTGGGAAATAGTACTTTCGTTAGTAAATACCTAATGAATGATGTTTTTTATGCTGTACTACAATAGAGAGAAATGGATAATATTGTACATTTATGAAATGTGTATTAATATTTTAGTAGGAGGAATCTGTAGTTGGCTTAGTCCTGGTTCAATAAACCTCATTTTCAAACGTTCTGTACTCTCATCAAAACTAATATATCTGCCATCATTATTTGGTATTAAATCTATTCTTTTTTATCATAACCAAGCTCTTTTACTAACAGATGTGAATGATATCCAGATAAATAATGGAAATAACCTGGTACAAAACTAGGATGTTTCAACTGTAAATTACAATTACTACATAATGGATTTATAAATTTTCCAGTTAAATGATCATGTTGACGAACCTTTTTATTTTTCAGAGAATAATGACAGTTGTACAATGTATATTTGTTTATCTTGGTATATCTTGATTGTTCTTCAGGAATTAATGGTCTCATTTCTTCAATTTCAGAATAAATTCTTCCAGTTTCTTTGACTTCTTCTTTTATACATTCAATAAATGTCTTATGACAATTTGGCACTCTATAAACAACAGGATCTTTATAATGCCCATTAATATATTTAAAATAATAACAGAGTCTTTCATAATTCATTGTATATGAATTTTCTGTATTGCCCTGACAAGTGTACATCTTCACTAACAAACATTCAGAATCAGCATAAATAACAAATGGCACTTTTGTGTATGTTGAATATTTTTAAAAAGGACATATGAGCCTTCCTTTGGCATTTTTACTTTCAATGGTTTGTTAACTAAATGGCTTGATGTGTGATTACCTAATTTTTCTTTACTACTGAAGTGGAGTAAACATCAATCACAAATACATTTTGCAGCTTCATGTTTACTAACGTGACTCAAAACAAGTGTAGATACATTTTTTATCTAACAATAATGTGAATTAATATTTTTGAAATATAGAATGTTTAAATGTTTCTCTCTTATATTTCGCAATTTTTAATAGGTACACTTGATATTTTCCATCAGATGAAAAAGCTTTAATAGATACAGTAATTCTATTATAGATTTTTGGGATATTATTAACCACTACAGGAAATTTAAAATGTTGAAGTTCCTGATCAAGACCAAGATTTTATAGCCCACAGAAAACATCTTTGATCTTGAAATTTCCTGGCAGATTAAAACCTGTGAAAGGCAAAGGTCCTGAGTTCGAGTCTTGGTCCAGCACAGAGTTTTAATCTTCCAGAAGGTTTCATATCAGCGCACACTCTGCTGTAGAGTGAAAATTTCACTCTAGAAACAACCCCCAGGCTGTGGCTAAGCCATGTCTCCGCAGTATCCTTTCTTCCAGGAGTGCTAGTTCTGCAAGGTTTGCAGGAGAGCTTCTGTGAAGTTTGGAAGGTAGGAGACGAGGTACTGGCGGAATTAAAGCTATATGGATGGGGTGTGAGTCAGTCTTGGGTAGCTCAGTTGGTAGAGCACTAGCACACGAAAGGCAAAGGTCCTGAGTTCGAGTCTCGATCCGGCACACAGTTTTAATCTGCCAGGAAGTTTCATATCAGCACACACTGCGCTCTGTAGAGTGAAAATTTCATTCTACTTTTAATATGTTCATCACCTTAAGCACCAATCTTGTACATTTAATAACAAATAAACATAAAGCAACTGTACCAGCTCTAACTACCTTTTTTGTGAATTCATTATATTCATGAAATGTGTCGGCCTTGAAAAAATACAACAATACATTAATGTATCTGAATGCAGAATTTGTTCTGGTAGGTAGTCCTGGAAGTTCTGTAGTTATAACTCCTCATGATTTGTATGTAAAACTACATCATTTAATTCCACATAGAAAAGTTCTTCAAGGAATAAAAATATTCTACCAGAATAAGTGTTGACCACACCACTTAATAAAACATTTTTACGTAATCCAGTACTACATATTCACTTTGGATATCCCAAAATTATTTGTAACATTTGTAATTGTGTCATATATATCATATTGTCAACAAATAATACAACTTTAATGCTTAGTGTTTGATATATTCCATCTATTTTATGTAAATCTTCTGGTAAAAATGTTATCCAATTAGTTACTAATTGTGAATTCATGTCATCGACTATCCATACCAACTCCTGGTAAAAAATATATAGAACTCCATTTATAATTTATTAATTTCACATATTGTTTTAACTGACTGGTTTAAATTAACTGCTGATACTACTGGTGTAGATTTTAGTATAGTCCTCAGTGTTAATATTTTTTCTACTATATAAACTTTGAACAGCATTAATATCATCTTGAAATAATTCTAAATGTGAAGTATTATAGTATGGATACATTATTGATCGACAAACATCTGAATGATATAAACCTAATTTGTGACCAATTTCATGAAGTAAAATCTCAGATAACTTGTTTCTTTATTTGGTGTGTTTTTTTATCAATTCTACATACCAGATCTCATCTTTATCCGTATGTATTTCGATACGATTATTATTCATATTTAGAAAAAAATACATGATCAAACATATTTTCTTATCCATCTAGTTTGTTTGAACATTGCAGACCAGAGATTTCATATGTATGTACTCATCTTCTACTTGTAATTAAAGTGTAAGGATTATTAATATCACAAACAAACTAAATATCAATATATTTTTTGCATTAACGAATTAGTACCTCTGTTACTTAAAACAATTTTTATTTACTCCTTTGTAATTCCACTTCATATTTTTCTTATTTCATTTACACATACTAGTTGTATTACTACCAAATTAATCTTGTACACCTCATCTATCTTCTTAATATGTAAAATTGCTTAATTGGTCAGTTATCTGAAGAGTCTGTGTTAACTGAAATAAAATTAACGATTCTCTTACTAAATCATCACTCACTTAAGTTATTACAGCTGTTGATGGAATATTCAAATAACCAAAATCAAATAAATATTTTACTGCATAACTTTTAATATCACTAATTACTGCTTTCACAAACAACAATTATAGAAGTAACATCATTTATATACATTCAAAATATTATAAGATTAATGTAAACCAAATCATTAATGATATTTATTATAAAACCTGCATCTGTGTGTGGTATATATATATATATATATATATATATATATATATATATATATATAATTTTTATTAATAATTTTTTCTCTTAAATGTAGTCGATTATACATCAAAAACAAGCTTACAAATAATAAAAAATTAGTGTTTATGATTATTGATAAAAAGAATAATCCTTTGTTTTATGCAAATCAAGTTGTTAATCTTTTAGGACATGTTCAACCTAGAAAATCAATTCAAGACTTTATTGAACAAAAGTATTGTAAATCATTTGAAAATCTTGGTAGCTCATTTCAGTACTGCCTAAATATATATTAAATTCGACAAAATTTATCAGTGACCCTGTTCTATATTCAATTTTGCTGAAAATTTCCAAGACGGAGTTTATGATTAGGTTTTACCAGCAATTACAAACATGGGGCGTCTATAATTAAAAACCAAGTAAAAGGGATGTATAAAGACCAAATAACTCACTTAGAAAATATAAATAAGTTCAAATTCAAAATTTAAATGGAGTAGTTGATAGAGCAACAGAAAGTTAGCATGAAGTAAATGAAGAAATAATTACATCATTACCTCAAACAGTTAATTTGTATTTTTGTATAAAAGTCCAACTTTTATTCTTTTAAAATTATGTGACAATAATTATGAATATACTTATTGTGTAACTAGAACACAAAGAAAAAATTTACAAAAACAATGGTACAGAATCGAAGATAGACATTCTAATTGTGAACAAATGTTAAGACTTAATTACAATCCTAATTCAATAAACTTGTATCAATGAATGAAAGAAACTTTATGAATTATTTGTTAGTACAATTATTTGCTTTAAAATATTACACACAAGAACAATTGATTAATGATATTTTTGTAAACCCTCATCACGAATTTTGAAAAGGCCTTCGCTACTGCTTTGGAGGCTGAGTTGCCACTAGTGTTATGGCAGGCCTAGTCTGTGACTTCTTGAAACAGCTTCTGGTGCAGTACACTGCTAAGTCAGTTTCTCCCTGACACTATTGCACAGCTTTGCCCCTGGAACAGATAACAGCATAGGAGAATGATGGTTCTACAACACTCCAGCAAATTAGTAACAAAGTCAAAAAGGTTTACTTATCGAATAATCAAGTCTGCAACACTGTATGTAATATAACACAAAAAAGATCCTCAATGGCTAAGGTAAGATTCACAGTACATAGCAAATGCAATTTGCGAAAACTGCCTATTCACTTCTAAGTGTTCCTTAAACGACATTCCCTGTCTAAGTGAGCCTGGGATGATGCTCTATAACCAAATGGACTGGAGCTGCTCTTGTATCTCCAAGTAGGCTTCTTACAGCTGTCATCTAGTAATTGGTGATTTGTATGCGAAGTCGATATCATCCTCTCATCAGTGTCACTTGTGGCCTGGTGGAACTTGCACAAGTGGTGAGTTACTATGGCACTGGCACCGGCTTGCATCTTTGGCCTGTGGTGCTTTTTCCCTGGTTGTGTCTTTTTTGGATGACACAGCAGATATAATAAATCTAGGCACAGCAAACTGAGTCTATATTTTTATAATAACATTTCTAATCAATGGACAAATAACTTTTTCTTTTAACCATTCATCAAATATCCTCCCTATGAAAAATATGATTTCATTTTGTTTTTACAAATGGGTGATTTTTATTACTTAAACATAAAGAAAATAATTATCTTCAAATTGTTCTTATAGTTCATACCCTTTAGATATTTTTTGTTTGAATGATTCAAATAATTCTTCATATTCTAAAATATATTTCCAACTCAATTCATCTTGAAATTCTATTTAAAAATCTTCAGATTATATTTGTTTACTTGATACTTCACCCCAATTTTCTTCACCTTTAAATTCTCTAAATCTTGGGACAATTTTTGAATATGTGACATTATATCCCAGTTAAATTTATCTTGAAATGCTCCTATAAATTCTATAAATAATTTTTCTTCATTTGATATAATATCGCAATTTAATTGGTCTTGAAATTCTCTTATGAAGTTATTAGTTAAATTATTATGAGGTATTGCTTTCCAGTCTACTTTATCTTGAAATTCTCTTAGAAAGTTTTCAGATAATTTTAGTGCATTTGATAAAAGATCCCAATTTAATCTAGTGTGAATTTCTCTTACTAAATCTTCAAATAAATTTTGTCATAATATTAATACAAGATTCAGTCTACTTTATATTGAAATTCTCTCATAAAATCTTCAGCTAATTCATACTGTCATGATATAAATGTCCATTCTATATCATATTTATTACAATTTTTAATATAATCAACAACTTTATTTCTGTATATTTCAGGTGTTGTAGAATATAGTTTATAATATTCCTCAAAACACAAATTTTCAAAATCAAAATTAAACATTGTTATAAGTTTTCCTCTTTTAGCTTATATTATCCTTTAATTCCTAATTCTTTTAGTTCAACTCTCAATTCCTTTATGGTACAATTTTTCACTTCATTGTTGTTGTTATTCATTTCATTGTTAATATTATTGTTAATAAGTACAAGTTTTTTCTAAGTTTAGAATAACCTTTAGGTCCTAATTCATTTTCTATAGTTCTTAATATGAACTTTTAGACCATTTAGACTCGCCATTTTGAGAAACAATATTTATAGATTTGTAAAAAAATTTCAAAAAATTTCATCTCTCTCTTAAAAAGTTACACCAGTGTTTGAAAGATAAAAGGAAACATTAACTGCAGCAAATTAATTTATTTTTATGCAGTCTCTCTGAGACATCCTAACATATAATAAAAAAACATTATATTTATTAATGAATCAGTATTATAGAATTATATATATTACAAATAAATATCTAATAAAATTATTTTTAATAAGTGGCAGCTATTCAAAGTACATCTAATGCAGTTGTTGCTAGTTCAGAAATACCTGTGATGAATATCTTTGACTTTATTCAGAAACAGAGTTATCAAATAGATTTAAGTATATGGTTTAAAGATATTAGGGTTCCTTTATTTAATCAAAAAGATGTTTTAATAACTAATGACATTTCATATTTTATTCATTATGGAATTTCACATTCCCTGACACAGGTACCTAGAAAACTAAGTAATCCAAGCCTTTCTACATTAGGCCATAAAAAATTCATTAAAATTAAATCAATTTTTATTGCATTTTTAAATAATTACCATCTTGTATGTATTGAAATAAAATATGAAGACCCATGTGCAATTAATACCTAATACTTTAGTTCAAAAAAGTTGATATTATTATCTGTTTCTAGTTGTAAAAAACTAATAATGTGTTTAAGAACTAAAGTAGCCAATGAAAGTAAAGATTATTATATTACTTTAGAAAATTATTGAAATATTATTTAAAATACATGGCAGAATATAATGCAAATCAATTTGAACAACAAGCTATAGATTTTCAATATCATCTCAGTGAAGAACAAAACAATAACTTGCTATAGAACTAGAAGAAAAAATCCAAAAATATAAAGTTAAAACAAATAAATAGGAAAATGTTGAAAAAAAGAATATCGTCTATTTAGTGACTACATAGATGATCACTGCTATAAAGTTGGTGAAACAACAATCAAGTTAATTAAATCTACGTTATCTAAATATAACCCTTTGAACATCCAGTTAATAAATTGCAATACTGCTCCATCAGAGAATGTGTTAATCATCATACTATTGAAGAACTGTGTGAATTAACTTTTAAAACAAAAAGGTAAAAAATTATACAGTACAAACTTCAGTGATTCAAAATGTTTCTTAGATATTTTTATCAATAGCGAAAGGGATTTATTGTTGAATGGGGTTTTCTTTAAGGCAAAGTGCTGCCATAATCCAAGGACGAAAATCAAGGACAAAATTCGGTGATTATAAAGATGTGATTGAAACATGGACCAATATGTTGTGCAAGTGACCATTGGTTTGCATTTCAATTGAATCTTCATCATTACTTTACAGTGGTAATTAATAAGATGTGGTTGAAACCTGGAATCACACAATGTCCTTTCACCTTTCTGCACGTCGGCCAAATCTTCGTAATTACCATAATTTAAGCAGTAATTCTGTCAGCAAAGAAGTTGTAATTAACATGGAAAATTAATCCAAGCATTAATGATGTCTATAAAGGAGTGAACAATGATGAAGAAAACTAATTGCAATTGACATTAAATAATTTTTTAATTAAAGCACTGAACACAAATGATTAACATGTACACAATCATACTGCTACAGTTGATATATATCTTTCACTTTATGCTTTAAGGGTTGGGTTGTTTGGGGAAGGAGATCAGACTGCGAGGTCATCGGTCTCATCGGATTAGGGAAGGATGGAGAAGGAAGTCGGCCGTGCCCTTTCAAAGGAACCACCCCGGCATTTGCCTGGAGCGATTTAGGGAAATCACGGAAAACCTAAATCAGGATGGCCGGACACGGGATTGAACCGTTGTCCTCCCGAATGCGAGTCCAGTGTGTTTATGCTTTAAACCAGTCATATTTCTCCGAGCCCTGGACAAAGGAAAGAAACTCGCTCCGATTCGGAATCAGTCTATGAAAATTTGTGCAATTTGTGTTTTTCATGTTATATTGGATTTGGAGCATTGCATTGACTGATGTTAAAGCTAGCCTGTTTCTTTCTTCTGTCCATTGTGCATTCATTAGGGAAAACACTCTCTCCACATTGGCATTATGCCATGGAATGGAGAAATAGTACTGCACAATAGCAAGCAGTTCTGAATACTGCTCTTTAGAAACACAATCCTCAAAAATTTAACCCACTTTTTATGAGACATCATCTCCAAATTCTGGTTATCTTCCTGTGTAAGAAAACATTTCAATTTCACTATCTGGTCAAATAGCAAACTCTCATCCACTTCGATAGTTGTTTTTTCTTGCATCCACTTCAGGGTACATTCAGCTTTTTCCCAATCACGTAAAGCCTTCAACAGTATCCAGTCAAAATGTTCAAGTTCGGATAAAGGCATGCTCCATTTCATCAGATAATCAATCATAATACTCATTTTTATGCTTTCTACAAATGATAGGTATTGTTTACTGTTACGTACCTACAATGCATTGTACTTACCCACACACTTAGCAAATAGCCTCATGTTCGTTTCTTCCACATTTAATACTTGGAAACGCATCAGTATATGCTTCTCCAAAATGTACTTTTCGTTTCGACAGTTTAAATTTCAAATTCTGTGCAATAACAACACCAGAAGTATATTTCACACAGCTGAATGTTAACACGACCAAAGAATACCAGATACCGACAGCAGAGACGTTGTGAAACAACACCCAGCTAGCACTCAAGCTTATTTCAAGGTGGATATTGAGTTTAGGTTCAGTTGAAAATTCAAGATTGAAAAATCAACCTGTTACACAGCTTGTTTCAAGGTGGGTATTGAGTTTAGGTTCAGTTGAAAATTAAAGATTGAAAAATCAACCTGTTACACAGTTTACATCAAGCTGTAAAAATTTAGCTTGAATTAAAATAATTTTCCCAAGCTTGAAATAAACTGTAATTTCCCTGGAAGGCTGTACAGCAGATGCGCGCACAGCATAGCTTCCATAGACGTCCACGGGAAGCGGCACAAGCGTTTATAAGCCGTGACGTAAGGGTGTGTCGTGTGTGACGTCATGACGGCGCGGAGTTTGGTTTTAGTGTGGCTGTCTCCAGTTCTGTTTTATCTTATTTTATTTACTTTTCTGAGCCTTGCTATGTTTACGGCCATTTTACCTTTGTGACGCGCGTTAATGGTTGTGGTTTGTTGACAAGTTTGTTTTATACTAGAAAACAGTTCGGTACGTTAATGTTACAAATGTTAAATATTACGTAACGTAAAGTTACGTTTACGGCCATTTTACCTTTGTGACGCGCGTTAATGGTTGTGGTTTGTTGACAAGTTTGTTTTATACTAGAAAACAGTTCGGTACGTTAATGTTACAAATGTTAAATATTACATAACGTAAAGGAATACCATATTCTTTTACGTAGAAAAATTGAGCCTGGATAAAAGTGAAATGGATTACCAGCTAAGAGTACATATTACAAGTTGTTGAGCAAAAAGAGGTCATTTTAAACTAACTCTCTAATACGTGGCACAAATAAATTAAAAATTTCTTCATATTTTTTTCGCACCATTTCCATTCTGATATTTATTTAATTAATTAGGTTCAATAAATTCAGATTAATATTTATATAGCTTAAAACAAGCTGTAAATACCAGGCTGTATTCCACGTGTGTAGATACAGCTGGAGCCAAGCTTGATAAGTCAAGCTTGAAATATAGCTTGAACTCTGCCAACTTTGATGTTTGTTTCTAGCTTGAATCAGCTAACAGGCCTGAATATTCCAGCTTTGATCAAGCTTATATACTTGAACTTTACAGCTGGAAACAAGTTTGAAACCGGCTTACTGTGCTATCTGGGACAGCGGAAAACTGAAACAATGGCAAAGAATCGATTATTGCGCTGCTTCCACAGTCTGTTGTGAAAATAGCCGAGCGATTCTGAAGTGACACGGAATATCACCACAGGTTTCAACGGCTATCGTCAAGTTTGCAGGAGTTATGAAACACTTGGTCGGTGGCCAGTGGCAAAACTTGCGTAAAATTTTTTTTTATTTACTAGCCACTTTTTTCGGGGACATTTTCCTCTTCGTCCAGGACACCCGTCTTCGTGCATAAAATCGGGGACTGTCCGCGAAATCCGCGATGTATGGCAACCCTAAGCCGGTCGGATTCTTGAAACTGCCTCTGCATTCACTACTTGACCAAGTTTGTATACGTCTTGATGAATATGACTATTTCAGAATATTATAGATCGAAGCTGGTCTTCTCTGTCATTAGGTACCTCAGTTATTGGATCGTTCGCCGTCATTGTTATTTTGCATTATTCTGGCTGCATCTGGATTCTGTAGCCAGCCTTAACGCCTTATTATTTGGCGCAAGCAACAGCATTATGCCAAATAAATGTCCTTTATTAATTATATTATATATAATATATTAATTATAAAGCCTCAATAAATAATCAGTTCAAACCGTGTGAGGTCTCTTCCCCTAATCGTAATCAGTTGCCCCCTCCTCTTTCTGCTTTCCATAACTTTTGTTAATTTTTACGTAACTACCGTAGGAGTTTACCAGTTAAGTAAATATGAATATTCTTCTCTGGAATGAGACGAATCCTCCCCTATCCTGCTTGGCGATGTGCTTTATAGTGAAATGATAAACGTCAGCACGTATTAGTTCGCAATTTTGTCGACAGAGGGCACAATAGTGCGCTCCACGCTTCACAACGCTGAGTCAGAGTGGCGCGTGCACACGTTATTTTTGGGTTACTGGCTGATACGAGCAGATAAGCTGCGTACGCTGCCGCCTGTTACGCAATTGATGAATGGGGATCTGTAATGCGTTCGCGTTATCAAGGTCTATCACACTGTTCGTTGTGACTCAGCAATTCGTTGTTGCTTCTTTGTCGTAGTGTCGTCGGAACTTAATAAACATGTCAAGAATAATGTTACACTAATGTATTGCTGTTATAACGTTTATTTATTATTCTCCATCTACACCCTGTCTTACTAACAAATGTTACACACAATGGTCACATTTAGTCAGACAAAAAATGAAGCTTTTAGAGCAAATAAAGAAAGAAGGTAAAAAAATAATAGTAAAAGCTGATCTACAGCATACTGGACGACTCAGATTTGTTATTTCCCTTCAACAAACGAATAATAATGTTAATATTTATTTTACGTAACTAAAGACACAAATATTGCACCGCCGTTGCGCGTGTTTGTAAAGCCTATTTTACACTTGGTTGCATGCAACTGCGTTACCGGTCACCGGGCATGCGTAACTCGTTGGCGAAACTCAAAATTTTCGGCTTGTTCCAGCTTTGGAGGCACTAGTTACATCAGTATTGAGATTAGGTGTGTCGGCAGAAAGTAAACAAACTGAAATATTACGTGAGGAACAGAGGAAATTGTTTGCTTTTTGGGTATCAATGCTTGGCCTCGGTATTCGTAGGATTTTAATGACGCTGACTACAGAAACAAGCAGCGACTTGTTTTTGCGAGTCAGATCTTAACACGGATTCGTAGACAATATTTAAGCTGCAGAGCAAAAGACATTCAGTTAAAATTATAGGAGTACATACACAAATGAATTAGGAAAAATATAGGCAAGCAAAGCGTCTAGCTGCGGAACAGCCCACGTCTACAATGCTAAGATCCCGTGGTTAGAATTGACATGTTATTCCTTAAGGAAAATAGCTAACACGAGAAAAAGCTACAGAAACCTGGATAGGTGAATTCTTTATTCAATATTAATTTATTTAAAAACGTCACAGCAGTGCTTCCCAGTCACAAACTGTAATACAGATGATTAAACTAACTTATAAAATCTTCCAATACAATATCTTCGGCAAGGTCGGTGAGCTACCGAGCTGACGTCTTTTCTTTATGCAGTCACGAACCCAAAAACGGTTCTCATTTTTTTGTTCTTTTGTCTTGTGCAGCGATTTCGTGCAAACAAGATTAACTCCGCCACAATTCGTACAGCTGTCAAAACTTTCATTTTACACACGACTACGGCACTCACAAACGACGAAACTGAAGTGTATACTGGTGGCGCCGTGTCTACAGACGTATACGAAACTGATTGCGTGCAACGGGTGGCGCAACCCAGTGTCGTCATGTAAACTAGGCTTAAGGCAAGACGAGAGACCAGCCAAGTATTAACAGTTATAGAAAGATGAGAGGGAACAAGAATGCACAAGAGAAAATAGCGCCAGAATTTTCGAACTGCATGTTTTGACCGCTGTATAGCCTAAACGACCGTGGAAGCGCACGAGGTTCAAATCTACTGCATTTTGTGGAAAAGAGCAGGCCGCAGGTCAGCACACTCAGAAAGTTGAGAACAAGATTCAGAGATGTCCAGACCACGTATTTGTAGGTGCAAAAAGTGACGAAAATTGTGCGTCATTTTTCGCGAAAATTTCCGATGTTGAAATTTTACATTGGAATGCGTGAATGAATGTATGTGTATAATTAAATCACAGACTCCCCAAAAGAATGTACTTAAGAGAGCGAATCTCTTATTAATCAGCAAATCTTTTCAAATAAAAGTCCATTGTGCTTCTTTCTCAAAACGCCCCTCCTCCAGTTTCCTTTATGCTGTTGTCAGGAAGAAGGAACCGTGTACAACGTAAAGTTCATCTTGCAGTCCTTATTTGTCTCATACTTGTTTAGTCTTTCTTATAGCTGATCTGTCACCCAGAAAAAGCGTCTAAATATCTGCCTAAAGCCGGCCGAAGTGGCCGTGCGGTTAAAGACACTACAGTCTGGAACCGCAAGACCGCTAAGGTCGCAGGTTCGAATCCTGCCTCGGGCATGGATGCGTGTGATGTCCTTAGGTTAGTTAGGTTTAACTAGTTCTAAGTTCTAGGGGACTAATGACCTCAGCAGTTGAGTCCCATAGTGCTCAGAGCCATTTTTTATCTGCCTAAATCGTTTATTACTGACAAAAACTGCAACCTTCAATCAAGTACACTGACTAGCTAAAACATTATAACCAACTGTTGAATGGCGTGTTGGTCCACCTGAACGCAACACAACAGGATTATGCGTAGCATGAATTTGACTAGTGTTTGTCGGGTTCTAGTGGGTCCAACGCAGGACATATCACTATATCTCTTTGGGGCCGACTCAGGATATATTATTGAAATTAGTTAAAGCACCCTGCTGAAACATTAATTTTATTTATTCAGTTGCACTTTTCACTGTGTGTGCTTTTTTCAGAAGTGGTATTCGTGTCTGGTAGTGTGATATTAAAATGTAGCCTCTTTAGCAGCACACTGCAGGTCACTGCTATTGCTATTTCTGGCTTCATAAAATTTCGTACGTTTTGCGAACCAGCAGCATTAATAGCACTCCTATATTTAACTGATTTCATTTGGTCTTTAATACCACTCTTTCCTTTATATAGAACAGAAAATTCTCCAGTACATAGTGTGCAACAAGCACGTTCATTACCATTTTCATTACAGAATTTCCATTCTATGGTCTCTCACGTCTGGACAGTAGCGAGACGTCAGCATGAATATCAAAAATTATTAGGAAATGGTCTGAACATAACACGATGCATGTTGAATCATGAAATTGCTGTGGCATGCCTTCAATGACGGAGATATCGATGTTTTCCGGCTGCCCTCTGTTGTTGGAAATTTGATGTGTTCATATGGCCATACCTAATGCCTCGTGTCGTTCTGCGACGTGCAGTGGACGTGTTTGAGTGCCTTGCGACTTGCTTGGGGTTTAGGTTGCCTGCGACGAAATTCCTGCTACCTAGGTTCAGCAAGACTTAGAAATTAGTGGGAACCTGGATACTAGACAGTGGTATGTATGCTGCGATAAACAATGATTCTCCGTTCGTCTTACTCGGCTTGCATACTTTCCGCATCACGTGTTTGCAACGTCTCTATGCGGGCATTATGTTTTGGCCCGTCGGTGTATCACATCTATTGATAGGGGAAGATGGTTAAGGGAGTCCTGTAATTTCTATTTCCTTTAGCATTCTGGCAGCTGTTGTTTGCTAAAATGTTCTTAATGCAAATTCTTTCACGAATATGTATTTCTCCTATAATGCTCCACAATCCTGATGAATAGCGTGCAAGACGCAGGTCACGTGCTTTAAGTAAAAGAACATGGACGTGAGATTGGAAAATTCAAGTACCATGTAAGAACCTTGATCTGAAAGCATTAACTGTACTGTACTGTACTGTACTCTTATTTTGCTCCATTCGGCCACATCATAAAGCACTCATGGTTAAGACATTGCATCATGATAGAACTGTCTATTTTAACCTTATTTCGTTCATGATGGACTTCGATTTCGAAAACTACCATTGTTTATGGCATAAAAGATACATTAGAACAATTATTGTCAGTCAATTTTTATTTTCTCCCGCGACGCGACGTTTCGAGGGCTTACACTTTCATCTTCAGGTGGATCAAATGGATTACATTACATATTTGTTTGCTGGATGTAGTCAACTGTCCGTTTTCATTTTCATTTCGCTACAAATAAGGCATAATCAGCACTTGTTAACGTAATATGGCATTAAAAATACATATTTTAAACAACGGTAAAACAACACTTAGGTGACAAAAGTCATAGGGTACTTCTTAATGTTGTTTTGGAACTCCTTTTGCTAGCGCACAGCAGCACAAGGACGTGACATGTACTCAGCTAGTCGTTGGACGTTCCCTGCAGAGAAATTTTGAGCCATGCTGCCCGTATCGCTACCTGCCCTTATTTGAGGTTCAAAAGTGGTTCAAATGGCTCTGAGCACTATGGGACTCAACTGCTGTGGTCATAAGTCCCCTAGAACTTAGAACTACTTAAACCTAACTAACCTAAGGACATCACACACATCCATGCCCGAGGCAGGATTCGAACCTGCGACCGTCGCGGTCGTGCGGTTCCAGACTGTAGCGCCTTTAACCGCTCGGCCACTTTGGCCGGCCCTTATTTGAGGAAGTGCTGCTTGTGCAGGATTTTGTGCACGAAGTGATCTCTCGATTATGTCCCATAAATGTATGATGGGGTTAATGTCGGGCGATCTGGGTGGTCAAATCATTCGCTCGAATTGCCCAGGAAGTTCTTCACACCAATCACTAACAACTGTGGCCCAATAACACTGCGCATTGTTACGTATAAAAATTCCATCGTTGTTTGGGAACATGATGTCCATGAATGGCTGCAAATGGTCTCCTAGTAACCGAACATAACCATTTCTAGTCAATAATCGGTTCATTTCCACGCAACCACTGTCCGCACCATTGTGGACCCAGCACCATCTTGCAAAGCGCCTTGAAGACGACCATGGGTCCATGGCTTCGGGGAGTCTGCGCCACACTCGAACCCTACCATCCTGTCATAGCCCATTAACGCCATATTTCGCTGCGCTGTCCTAACAGATACGTTCGTCGTACGCCCTACATTGATTTCCGCGGTTAGTTCACGCAGTGTTGCTTTTCTGTCAGCACTGACAATCTTACACAAACGCTGCTGCTCTCGGTCATTAAGTGAAGACGGTCGACCACTGTGTTGTCTGTGGTCAGATGTAGTGTTTAAAATTTTGTATTCTTGGCACTCTCATGACACTTTGGCTATCTAAATCTTGAATTCCCTAACGATTTCAGTAATGAAATCTCCCATGCGTCCAGCTCCAAATATCATTCCACATTCAAAGTCTGTTAATTCCTGTTATGCGGCCAGAGTCATGTAGGAAACCTTTTTACATGGATCACTTGAATACAAATGACTGCTCTGCCAATGCATTGCCCTTGTGTACTGATTCTACCGCCTCCTGTATACGTGCATATCGCTACCCCATGACTTCTGTCTCCCCAGTGTATGTTCCAGCAGAATGAACCCCGAGATTTCGCCATAAATATACATTTTTATCTTTACATGTCACACAAACACTAAACAATAACATGAACAGTCAAGAGATTGTACTGATGTAGAAATGCAATGACCTGTAAGCCAAAGAGCATCCACTACCAGTTTACATTACGAATCAAAGATACAGATGCCAAATATACACTGTCCAGTCACGTATGTGACCATGATGTTACCACTTGTTAAAAGCCTAAAAATCGCTTTTAGCAGCGCGGACTTGCAGGAAGGGCTGACTGGGATGTGGATCCAGGCTGAATACAGTGTCATAGCCAACTACGCTTGGTTTCTCGGTTGCGGATCCATAGTGCGAACAGCATGGTTGCGGTGATCCATCGGGTTCAAAATGGCTCTGAGCACTATGGGACTCAACTGCTGAGGTTATTAGTCCCCTAGAACTTAGAACTAGTTAAACCTAACTAACCTAAGGACATCACAAACATCCATGCCCGAGGCAGGATTCGAACCTGCGACCGTAGCGGTCTTGCGGTTCCAGACTGCAGCGCCTTTAACCGCACGGCCACTTCGGCCGGCGTCCATCGGGTTCAAATGGCTCTGAGCACTATGGGACTCAACATCTGTGGTCATCAGTCCCCTAGAACTTAGAACTACTTAAACCTAACTAACCTAAGGACATCACACACATCCATGCCGGAGGCAGGATTCGATCCTGCGACCGTACCAGTCGCGCGTTTCCGGACTGAACGCCTAGAACCGCTTGGCCACCACGGCCGGCCCCTCGTGTTCTCCATTAGTTTTAAATTCGGAGTGTTTGGTGACCAGGGGAGTAGTGTAAGCTCATCTTGGTGTTTGATGGCCAGGGGAGTAGTGTAAGCTCATCTTGGTGTTTGATGGCCAGGGGAGTAGTGTAAGCTCCTCTTGGTGCCCTCTGAACCTCAAGCAAACACTGTGAGGTATGTGACACGTTGCATTGTCCTGCTGAGAGATGTCATTGTGCTGAGGAAAAACAGAGACTTCATATAGGGATGGACATATTCGTCAAAGATAGACAGATACTTGCGTTGATCCATTGTGCCTTTCACAATGTCGAAGTCACCAAGGGAATGCCACGAACACATTCTCCACACCATAACGCTCTCTCTTCTGTTGCAGGGCCATACACACCGAAGACCATCTGTCCAGGGGGCATTAAACGTGATTCATCTGAAAATGTCACCTGACGCCACGCAGTGGACATCCAGTTGCGGCCTGGCGTGCAAATTCCAGCCTTCGTCGCCGATGAATAGCAGTCAGCACGGATGCGTGAAACAGGCGCCTGTTGCAGAGATCCAAACGCAGCAACGTTTACAAAGTGGTCGTTGAGAAGAAACTGTTGGTAGGCCCTTGATCCATCTGGGCAGACGGTTGCACGTCTATTCGCCCATGCACCTCTCCGTAACCGTCGTTCATCCTTGTCATCTATGGCCTGTGGTGCAAGCCAGCTGACTCAGCGTCAGTTTTGGATGGCGCCATTTTGACATGCACGGTATGCTTTAATCACAGCGGCATGGGAACAGTTTACAAGCTTAGCTATTTCTGAAATGATTCCACCCTTCGCTCGAAGGCGAATGATAATGTCGTTATAGGACGTCAGATACATTGCTCTATTTTCGCATTGCAACTATTGCACTGGTTTCTGCGTCCCCCAAACAAGCCCTCCACTGTTAGTGCTGCCATCTGCCGTCTGTGAGCTGTTATTGCACACTGACGTGGAACATATGCGGTGGACATTAATGTGACTGGACCATGTCTGCGTATTTATTTCTTTACAAATTTTTTGCATAAGAATATCATTTTTGCAAAATATTAAAAATTTGAAAAATAAAAGCTTCTGAACCTATATTTCAAGACATTTCTTGTTAATGTTTCGCTTTTGTGATTTTGGGGTTGTTTTCAAGATGTAAGTCACTCAAAAACAGGTAGCAGTAAAAGTTATTGTGGTATATTTGAGAAGCGTTCACAAAAATGTTTTGCCACTGTCTAAGATTTGTAATTCAATGTGTTCTGTCCACGTATTCTTCTGTGTGAACAAAAATTTCGAGTTCTTCATAGAGGTTCAGTTTACGTCCTTCGTTTAATTTGTGACATACTATTATACACTCCTGGAAATTGAAATAAGAACACCGTGAATTCATTGTCCCAGGAAGAGGAAACTTTATTGACACATTCCTGGGGTCAGATACATCACATGATCACACTGACAGAACCACAGGCACATAGACACAGGCAACAGAGCATGCACAATGTCGGCACTAGTATAGTGTATATCCACCTTTCGCAGCAATGCAGGCTGCTATTCTCCCATGGAGACGATCGTAGAGATGCTGGATGTAGTCCTGTGGAACGGCTTGCCATGCCATTTCCACCTGGCGCCTCAGTTGGACCAGCGTTCGTGCTGGACGTGCAGACCGCGTGAGACGACGCTTCATCCAGTCCCAAACATGCTCAATGGGGGACAGATCCGGAGATCTTGCTGGCCAGGGTAGTTAACTTACACCTTCTAGAGCACGTTGGGTGGCACGGGATACATGCGGACGTGCATTGTCCTGTTGGAACAGCAAGTTCCCTTGCCGGTCTAGGAATGGTAGAACGATGGGTTCGATGACGGTTTGGATGTACCGTGCACTATTCAGTGTCCCCTCGACGATCACCAGTGGTGTACGGCCAGTGTAGGAGATCGCTCCCCACACCATGATGCCGGGTGTTGGCCCTGTGTGCCTCGGTCGTATGCAGTCCTGATTGTGGCGCTCACCTGCACGGCGCCAAACACGCATACGACCATCATTGGCACCAAGGCAGAAGCGACTCTCATCGCTGAAGACGACACGTCTCCATTCGTCCCTCCATTCACGCCTGTCGCGACACCACTGGAGGCGGGCTGCACGATGTTGGGGCGTGAGCGGAAGACGGCCTAACGGTGTGCGGGACCGTAGCCCAGCTTCATGGAGACGGTTGCGAATGGTCCTCGCCGATACCCCAGGAGCAACAGTGTCCCTAATTTGCTGGGAAGTGGCGGTGCGGTCCCCTACGGCACTGCGTAGGATCCTACGGTCTTGGCGTGCATCCGTGCGTCGCTGCGGTCCGGTCCCAGGTCGACGGGCACGTGCACCTTCCGCCGACCACTGGCGACAACATCGATGTACTGTGGAGACCTCACGCCCCACGTGTTGAGCAATTCGGCGGTACGTCCACCCGGCCTCCCGCATGCCCACTATACGCCCTCGCTCAAAGTCCGTCAACTGCACATACGGTTCACGTCCACGCTGTCGCGGTATGCTACCAGTGTTAAAGACTGCGATGGAGCCCCGTATGCCACGGCAAACTGGCTGACACTGACGGCGGCGGTGCACAAATGCTGCGCAGCTAGCGCCATTCGACGGCCAACACCGCGGTTCCTGGTGTGTCCGCTGTGCCGTGCGTGTGATCATTGCTTGTACAGCCCTCTCACAGTGTCCGGAGCAAGTATGGTGGGTCTGACACACCGGTGTCAATGTGTTCTTTTTTCCATTTCCAGGAGTGTATTATGTCCTTGTTGTGAAAAGCATGTCCTGTGTTAATGCGAGTAGCTATGGCAGATTTATTGAGGATGCTGCACCTTGGATGCATTAATATGCTCCTTAAATCCATATTACGTCGTCTAGTGCTTTTTATATCTTATATGTAGCAAAAGGAAACCCAAAACAGAAAAATGGCTACATCCATCAAAAGCAAATGTTATAATCATCTTGAGGTTAAAGCTCTTCTGTCCGTATTTGCTTACAAATAGACTTGTTTTTGGAGAGGGCCCGCGTTGAGGAAAAAAAAATTTATCTTTTCTTTTTATTCAATGGATATGTTTCGTTGAAGTTTCAGAGTTATCAGTGGACTTTTATTATTATTTTTAAAACAAGGAAAATGCTCTTTACTACTTGTAAACATATAAATTAGACAGTATTTACAAAACTGATAAAGAGACAAAGTTTTGTATATATACCTTGTTACCATATGCTGTTGTTTTCCTAGATTTTTATTATTGCAGCTTTTTTCTTTCACAGTTGTGATCTGCAACTATACAGTACTTAACCCTGCGGTGGGCGCGTGGCGGCATACAGTGCCGCCAATTTTGTTTTCGTTCAATAATTATGTCAACGCGCCGAGCACACAACAGTGGTGCTAGATATGTTTCGATTGTTTAGCCACGCGCCAAACCGCATTCTGCGCCGTCATTATACCCACCATAACAGCTGTGACTCACCTGTGAAGTGGACGACTGCACCGAGACGGCACTGCGTACCGCACGCGCCCGGTAATGTAAGTTCATGGTGCCGTATCACTGTCGAATGTTTTGATGATTAGAAGCTTTGTTCTACAGCTCTGTGGGTGCATGATGATTTAGTTATTAACATTGCTTTGGTATTATAATTATTTTATTGTCTCCCAGGTCCGCACAAAGGAAAGGACTGACACCAGAAGAAATTGAGCGTCTCCTTCTGCAATCATCTGAAGAAGAAGATCACGCAGATTTCTCTGACAGCGATGAGGAGGCAGAAATAATTGAAACTGCAGATCATTCCAGCGAACCTGAGCAGTCATGCGTTGACGGGAATGAAGTGAAAGGAATGCCACATGATGATTGTCATTTTTATATTGGTAAGGACCAAGAAAATTTGTGGATAAATAATCCGTTAGCACTACCAGGGAAACCAAAACGTAAGAATAGAATCAAAGTCCTACCCGGCCCGAAACGCAATGGTAGAGAAGCTAAAACTGAAATTGAAAGTTTTCTCAAATTGTTTGATCCTGAGATAATTGATTATGTCGTTGCAAACACAAACAATTACATAAACAACAAGAGATCATCTGTGAATTACTCGAGGGCTAGAGATAGCAAAACTACTTCTGCTTCTGAAATAATGGCTCTTTTAGGAGCACTGCTTCTCACTGCTGTACAAAAGGAGGACGCACAAATGTATTAGAACTATGGGCATCAAATGGAACAGGAATGATTATTCTAAGGGCAGCATTTAGCTAAAAGCGCTTTCTGTTCTTGCTCCGGTTACTGAGGTTTGACGGTACAAGAAAAGAACGACTAGCAACTGATAAACTTGCTGTCATCCGCAATCTCCACTCAGCATTTCTGAACAACTGCAGAAATAACTACAGTCCAGGGAAGTTCACAACCATAGAGGAAATGCTTGTCCCATTTCGCGGACGTTGTGGTTGTAATTTATTTAGAATTTGTTATTAAAGTACACTCCTGGAAATTGAAATAAGAACACCGTGAATTCATTGTCCCAGGAAGGGGAAACTTTATTGACACATTCCTGGGGTCAGATACATCACATGATCACACTGACAGAACCACAGGCACATAGACACAGGCAACAGAGCATGCACAATGTCGGCACTAGTACAGTGTATATCCACCTTTCGCAGCAATGCAGGCTGCTATTCTCCCATGGAGACGATCGTAGAGATGCTGGATGTAGTCCTGTGGAACGGCTTGCCATGCCATTTCCACCTGGCGCCTCAGTTGGACCAGCGTTCGTGCTGGACGTGCAGACCGCGTGAGACGACGCTTCATCCAGTCCCAAACATGCTCAATGGGGGACAGATCCGGAGATCTTGCTGGCCAGGGTAGTTGACTTACACCTTCTAGAGCACGTTGGGTGGCACGGGATACATGCGGACGTGCATTGTCCTGTTGGAACAGCAAGTTCCCTTGCCGGTCTAGGAATGGTAGAACGATGGGTTCGATGACGGTTTGGATGTACCGTGCACTATTCAGTGTCCCCTCGACGATCACCAGTGGTGTACGGCCAGTGTAGGAGATCGCTCCCCACACCATGATGCCGGGTGTTGGCCCTGTGTGCCTCGGTCGTATGCAGTCCTGATTGTGGCGCTCACCTGCACGGCGCCAAACACGCATACGACCATCATTGGCACCAAGGCAGAAGCGACTCTCATCGCTGAAGATGACACGTCTTCATTCGTCCCTCCATTCACGCCTGTCGCGACACCACTGGAGGCGGGCTGCACGATGTTCGGGCGTGAGCGGAGGACGGCCTAACGGTGTGCGGGACCGTAGCCCAGCTTGATGGAGACGGTTGCGAATGGTCCTCGCCGATACCCCAGGAGCAACAGTGTCCCTAATTTGCTGGGAAGTGGCGGTGCGGTCCCCTACGGCACTGTGTAGGATCCTACGGTCCTGGCGTGCATCCGTGCGTCGCTGCGGTCCGGTCCCAGGTCGACGGGCACGTGCACCTTCCGCCGACCACTGGCGACAACATCGATGTACTGTGGAGACCTCACGCCCCACGTGTTGAGCAGTTCGGCGGTACGTCCACCCGACCTCCCGCATGCCCACTATACGCCCTCGCTCAAAGTCCGTCAACTGCACATACGGTTCACGTCCACGCTGTCGCGGCATGCTACCAGTGTTAAAGACTGCGATGGAGCTCCGTATGCCACGGCAAACTGGCTGACACTGACGGCGGCGGTGCAGAAATGCTGCGCAGCTAGCGCCATTCGACGGCCAACACTGCGGTTCCTGGTGTGTCCGCTGTGCCTCGCAGTGTCCGGAGCAAGTATGGTGGGTCTGACACACCGGTGTCAATGTGTTCTTTTTTCCATTTCCAGGAGTGTATATCCTGGAAATGTATTTCAGATATTCTGTGACAATTTTAATTTTCCCGTGTACCTTGGATATATGTATACAGATCAAATTAAAAGTTGCTGTTAAGAATGATGATATAAACAATAAATAATTAATTCCACCAAAAAAATTAAAAAAAACGCTTTTTTATGTATTTAAATGTAGGCGGCACTGAGTGTCGCACGCGCCTGCTGACGCTCAACCTTAAGCGCGCCTGCCGCAGGTTTAATGTAGAACAGTTATTTACTTCGCAATTTTACGACGGTTAATGTCGTTGGTTATGCTAACATTAACTAATTCTATATGGAAGATTTTGTGTGTGTGTGTGTGTGTGTGTGTGTGTGTGTGTGTATGTGTATGTGTGCGTTTATGATATGTTTCACTTACTTTCGCCGGCTTCGCTGTGTTTTGCTCAAGGCGGACCTTCTCCAACAACAAATCTAAAAATTTTATGTAATCCACTTAATCCACCTGAAGCCCTTGAACGGCGTCAAGGGAGATATATGTTTCCATTTATCTTTTCCTGTCTATTTTCTCAAGTAGTCATGTTGAGAAAAGTACGTATCTTTCGTTTGTTCTCCATTCAGGGGTCCCACTAAAATATTCAAAGCTTGCCTTCTCTACCTGGCAGCGCTCTCATCTAGACTAAATTGTACTGCATGATCAGCTACTATTCGTCTGGTTTGTGACACTTTTTCTTCACACAGACAATGAAGGGAACATCGAGAACAGACTTTCCAGCATATTTATCCAGATGCGGTTTTAGGCTGGAATTGTTAAGCTTGCAAAGCTAGAAATGTCGCCGCTGTGTCACAACAAAAATGTTTCTTCTTTTTTTAACTTGAAGATGTCCGCTGTCTTACATTGCTGTTGCCACGTTATAATTCCTAATTCTTGACGTGCTTTGCGCTTTCCACGTGCTGCTGAACCCCATATCATGGGTGCTTTTCATCATTCGCGATTGACACGTGAGTATGCTGCTCCTTATAATAGATCTGTCACGCTGCATACCGTCACTATTAATATGTTTAACAAGGTCATACATTCTCCCGACGCTTATTTTAGATTTTGGCATCTTAGACGCAAACAAAAAGAAAAAGTGAACAAGCAGAGGAACACCCCAAGTCCCACAGGCTTCACTCGCCGCTGTGTGTCACGTACTGAACATCAAACTGCTTCGCTAGGAGAGTTCACGTTGGTGTGTAGAATGTATGAGTCTGGCGGCATACCATGTGTCTTTCGAAAAAGCATCATCCGCACAATTCCGAAGACGGCAAGAGCGGACTAGTGCGACGATTATCGCACAATCAGCTAAACAGCTCATGCATCCAAGTTGCTTACAAGAATACTATGCAGAAGAATGGGGAAAAAAATTGAGGATGCGCTAGATGACGATCAGTTTGGCTTTAGGAAAAATAAAGGCACGAGAGAGACAACTCTGACGTTGCGGCTAATAATGGAAGCAAGGCTAAAGAAAAATCAAGACACTTTCATAGGATTTGTCGACCTGGAAAAAGCGTTCGACAATATAAAATGGTGCAAGCTGTTCGACATTCTGAGAAAAGTAGGGGTAAGCTATAGGGTCATGTACAATTAGTACAAGAGCCAAGAGGGAATAATTAGAGTGGACGACCAAGAACGAAGTGCTCGTATTAAAAAGGGTGTAAGACAAGGATGTAGTCTTTCGAACGTACTGTTCAATCTGTACTTCGAGGAGGCAATGATGAAAATAAAAGAAAGGTTCAGGAGTGGAATTAAAATTCAAGGTGAAAGTATATCAATGATACGATTCGCTGATGACATTGCTATCCTGAGTGAAGGTGAAGAAGAATTACATGATCTGCTGAACGGAATGAACAATCTAATGAGTACACAGTATGGATTGAGAGTAAATCGAAGAAAGACGAAGGTAATGAGAAATAGTAGAAATGAGAACAGCGAGAAACTTAACATCAGGATTGATGGTCACGAAGTAGAGGAAGTTAAGGAATTCTGCGACCTAGGCAGTAAAATAACCAATGACGGACGGAGCAAGGAGGACATCAAAAGAGACCAGCACTGGCAAAAAAGGCTTTCCTGGCCAGGAGAAGTCTACTAGTATCAAACATAGGCCCTAATTTGAGGAAGAAGTTTCTGAGAACGTACGTCTGGAGCACAGCATAGTGAAACATGGACTGTGGGAAAACCGGAACCGAAGAGAATCGAAGCATTTGAGATGTGGTGTTACAGGTGAACGATGAAAATTAGGTGGACTGATAAGGTAAGGAATGAGGAGGTTCTTCGCATAATCGGAGAGGAAAGGAATATGTGGAAAACACTGATCAGGAGAAGGGACAGGATGACGGGACATCTGTTAAGACAGGAGGGAATGACATCCATGTTACTAGAGGGAGCTGTAGAGGGCAAAAACTTTAGAGGAAGACAGAGATTGGAATACATCCAGCAAATAATTGAGAACATAGATTGCAAGTGCTACCCTGAGATGAAGAGGTTAGCGCAGGAGAGAAATTCGTGGCGGACCGCTTCAGACCAGTCAGAAGACTGATGACCCAAAAAAAAGCTCAGTAAAGGCATTTATTGTCTATTTTACATTGTTTGCTGGGAGCGTAGAGATTTATCCACATGTTTACCTTTAACATAATTTTAAATTCGTTTGGTGGTTTTGTCTTATAGCCATTATGAGCAGAGAATATCTGTTTCTGCCTTTTTCCCACTAAATGAATACCGGGATAGTTCTCATGTAGTACGCTACACAACCATTTAGAACACTTTCCCACACAGGGCTGATAGGTGCAAAGACTACAGTGCTGACCTCTATAAGGAGGAAGACTTGCCTGACGCGATAAAAAAGGAACAGGAGTCGATACAGCACAGAAAGGGGCTCCATTATTAGAATCACAATTTAAAAGAGCTTTGTAAGATTTAAGATCAAGTAAGGCAGAAAGGATAGATAAGTTTCCATCAGAATTTCTAAAATCGTTGGGGAAATGGTAACAAAACTACTCTTCACGTTGGTGTGTAGAATGTATGAGTCTGGCGATATACATCTGATTTTTGGAAAAACATCATCCACAGAATTCCGAAGATTTCAAGAGCTGACAAGTGCGAGAATTATCACACTATCAGCTTAAGAGCTCACGTACCCAAGTTGCTGACAAGAAAAATACATAGAAGAATCAAAAAGAAAATTGAGAATGTTTTGGATGACGATCAGTTTCGCTTTAGGAAAGGTAAAGGCACCAGAGAGGCATTTCTGGCGTTGCGATTGATAATAGAAGAAAGACTAAAGAAAAATCAGGACACGTTCATAGGATTTGTTGACCTGGAAAAACCGTCTGACAATGTCAATTGGTGCAAGATGTTAGAAATTCTGAGAAAAATAGGGGTAAGCTTTAGGGAAAGACAGGTAATATACAATATATACAAGAGCCAAGAGGGAACAATAAGAGTGGAATACCAACAACGAAGTGCTTGGATTAAATGGGTGTAAGACAAGAATGTAAACTGTTGCCCCCACCGTTCAATCAATACATTGAAGTAGCACTGATGGAAATAAAAGAAAGGTTCAAGAGTGGAATTAAAATTCAAGGTGAAAGAATATCAAAGATTCGCTAATGACACTACTATCCTCAGTGAAAGTGAAGAACAATTTCAGGATCTGCTGACTGGAATGAACAGCCTAATGAGCACAGAATATGGGCTGAGAGTAAATCGAAGAGAGATGAAATTAATGGAAAATAGTAGAAAAGAAAACAGTGAGAAACTTAACATGAGGATTGGTGATCACAAAGCATATGAAGTCACAGAATTTTGCTACCTAGGCAGCAAATTAACAGTAGTAGGGAAAGAGACAGCGAGTGCAATTATTAGTGCTGGTTGCATAAATGAATACATACAGGGGCAAACCTATTCATCTGTTCGTTGATTTATGGTTCCCAGGAAGTAATCCATCCTTCTGAGAAATCCCCTCCCCCCCCCAGCCAACCCACACCCTCACTGATACAAGGACGCTTTTGATATCAAATTAATTGACTAATTAATTAAATTGATCAATAAATCAACCCTCTCTGGGAGTCCCCCAGCCCTCTCCTCCCCCTCCCATTTCCCCTCCCCTTTGCCAGCTGTAAACTAGCAGAAAAAGACTCAGTCTGTGCTGGAGAGGACGGGTCCCACAACATGGAATTCAAATCAATATCAGTTATAACAATATACTGCAGCATATTCTGTATTCAACCCATATGCAGGAGATAGCGCTCCCCATCTCGCATAGAGCTCATGTCTGCACCCCCTGCCCCCACTTCCCGTGATGTAATAACTGTAAGCACCGAGGAATTGAATGAAGTACGATATATTGGCCGCCATTTTGTGTCAGTCGCGCATGTATCTATTATCTGGGCACCACCACAGAGGTCAAAACCGTCCCATGTCCTAATTAGAGATCATGATACTAAATACCACAGAGCATGGACCAGATGTCAGCCTCCTTTGATTTCACGCCCCCCCCCCCCCCTCCCCCAAAAAAGCGTCATCAAATTCCAGACTCGCTTCCTATCTCTGCCGCTCTCAAGTGGCTACTTCATGTTTGAGCATGACCCAGTCTGTCCAAACACATAGACAGAGATTTTCACCCATCATCAGAATACTGCGTTCCTATTGGCTAATGCTGGGAAAAAAGGGAGAGTTGGCGCAATTGCGACATTAAAAATAGTGGGAAATAGGCCATTTGCACCACTCTATCAAATGAATTGTTTAACAACTTACAGGAATAAAATAGACCACTTAAAACACACATCACCACCTTACAATGATTCTTCTTCATAATAAAATATATATTTAGTGTTTGAGAATCACACACAAAAAGTTTGCAAATCAAGTAATAAAATTTCCACCACAAAGAGATCATAGCGCTAAATACGTATATATGGTGTCTTGTATGCACAACACACAAGCACGCTCCTCGATCACAACGTTTCCACTTTACACTAAACATATCTGGTGAGAAAACCTTCCCACTGCACACGCTTGCAATCGCAAAGTGTGCGCCATCTGCCAAGTGCTGGGCAGATGCGCTGGTGTGCTCACGTTAATCAGGAGAGACCCACATACGCATCAGCCGTGCCAGCACTTGTGACCATACCAGACGCTCAGAGGCTGCAGAGACTCCACCATGACTGCCAAGCATCAGCCAATAAATTTATGTGAGGTGAATAATCGTCCAGCACAAACACTAGCGATACTGGACTCGCATTCGGGAGAACGACGGTTCAATCCCGCGCCCGGCCATCCTGATTCAGGTTTTCCGTGATTTTCCTAAATCACTCCAGGCAAATGCCGGGATGGATCCTGTGAAAGGGCACAGCTGACTTCCTATCCCGTCGTTCCCTAATCCGATGAGACCGATGACCTCGCTGTGTGGTCTCCTCCCCCAAAAAACCCAATCCCAACAAACACTAGCGATATTGAATCTTCTCACACAAGACACAAGTCTGCTTCAGTCATCGCTCAACCAGCATACTGGCTAATTCGCTATTCAGTCATCCAGAGAGTGCTGCTGCTGGGACCTCCAGTCAGCTGCTGGCCACAGATACCGCAAGACAAGCAGCTGTGGCTTGGACGTATAATCGTAACTGCAATACCACCCCCGACATAGACTCTCTCCAATTTAAAAAGCAACTTTACCAAATCCGAGACCGGGATGTTGTTGACCATGCACTTCCAATTTCTCACGCAGAGTGTAACTTTTCTACCTTTTATATGAGGTATTTTTGATGACAGAAAAAATCGGAGCAAGCAAGTGTTTTCACATCGCTAAATTATCGTTACTTGTTGCAAAAATTCTTTACAGCGATATGGCACAGAGTATATTTTCTCTGAGTATTTTCTCATCAGGTAAGAAGTATCTGTTCTAATCGCCTTAATATCTGCTATCTTCTGCATCACACGGCTAGAATAATAAACTCAGTTTTGCCTCATGACAGAATGCTAAGAGCATGCTCTACGTCTGTCACAGGATGCCTCCTCACTTTATCGGACTCTCTTCAAGTAACCGAATGCTTCGTCACCTACCAAGTCTTTTAAGACAACAGAACAAAGGAGTTGAAAATATCAGTTTTATTCTACACATCACTTTATAATTTCGTTAATACAGCTGATTTTATTACGATGGGCGTCTCTCTCTGTGTCGGTGGGAGATTAAAATTTCATTAAAAGATCACACCACAGCGAAAGAATGCCTGATTACCGCTTCAACTCGCGAATCATGTCTGTGGTACTCAAATACTCGCTTCCACCTGCCTGGCGTCACATCATTGATATCAAATTCATTGACTAATTAATTAAATTAATCATGAAAGTCAGTTTGCATGGCGAGTAATTTCTTTCCTGCAGTTGGATTACACTCGCCAGGTAGCTCAAAATGGAATCTCTCTCTAGGGAAGACGATGTTCTCTTCAAGAAACACTATTGAAAACCAACATTTGAAGCTTGCTGCAGAAGGTTTTCTACTGCTGGCCATACATTTTGCATTAGGACCATGAAGATAGATGTGAGAAATTAGCACTGATATGGAGGCATGTAGACAGTCTTTTTCCCTCGCTTCATTTGCGAGTGGAATAGGAATGACTAGCATTGGCACAGAGTATCCTTCCCCAGACACTGTATGATGGCTTGTGAAGTAAACATAGAGATGTAAATGTAAATTTAGTCTGCCTGTTAAGATGTCATTCCACCCTTTTATAGGCACACAAAACTCCTGGAAGAATGTTGTGTCTTATTTATTGAGAAAACAAAAGAAGAACTTCTGCTGCTGATGGTCCCTCGGTAAAAATCTTCGTATTAGCTCCTAATTATCTCACTGCAGTCATTTCGTGGGATGTATGTGAGACGTTGTAATATGTTTGCCCACAACATTTAGAAGAACTGGTACAGAGCTCACCTCATAATTCCCCTCTCGTTAGAGTATCGCGCTTATCTACCGTATTCTCACGATCCACCTTCGAACCCTATCCTAACTGCAATGTGTGGTGGACCCACCTTCAAACCCTACCCCTCCATAACTCGCAGTGGATCCACTTAGGAGCTCTATCCTGGTTCTATCCCGAAGTACCACATGCCACGGGGGCCCCTCACTTGAAACCAATATAAACACGCATACAGAAATATAGTGTAGTTGCGCTAGGTGTTGACAGCTGTACTACATTTACAAGTAATTTTAGAATATGTTGCCGGAAGTGAAGTCATGATGACATGAGCAGAAGTGCCATGGAACCGGTAAAATTAAGAAAATTGATGAAAAGCAGATATAAATTGAAGGAAAATATGACAAAATGTGGTAAAATTGAGAAAGACTCTTCCAGTCTTTGATATATGGCATTTGAATCCATCTGATTTCGTCGAGAGAGACATGTCCCCCTCCAAGAAACAGAACCCCACTAATTCACTCGAAATGCCAACACATTAGACAGCACTGTTCAATTAGTCAGAAAGCTGTGTAGTCCACCACCTGTGACTGATTGGGTAGAGAGCTATCACAATGAGAATAATAGGTTTCCAACTGCTGTCGAGAGCATCTCCAGACACGTCTACGGCCCGGAATCTTATTGACTGGAATAGAATTGTCTTCAGTGATGAGTTCCGGTTCGAACTGAGCCTCGGTGACTAGCAAAGAAGTGTCTGGATACATCCCGATCCGCAATGGCATACAAACCTGACAGTCGCCCGCCATATGGCCCAACAAACAAGAATGATGGTCTAGGGTGCCATTTCTTTTCACAGCAGGAATCCTGTGGTTGACATCCACGACACCTTTACAGCATAGCGGTACGTCGACGATATTCTACACCCTCTTTTGTTGCCATTCATGGCAAGCCATCCTGATCTTACTTTTCAGCAACATACAGCGAGAGCTTTTACTGCTCATCTCCTTGTTTACCAAACAATGTCTTGTCCAGCAAGGTCGCCAGATCTCTCCCCAATTGGAAACGTTTGGAGCATTATGGGCAGGGCCCTGTAGCCACATCGGGATTTTACGATCTAACACGCCAATTGGACAGAATCTGGTACGATATCCCTCAGGAGAAAATCCAAGAACTCTGCCGAATGGTTGCTTGCATAAGGACCAGAGGTAGACCAGCGCATTATTGTCTTGCTCAATTTGTGAATTTATTTCTCTTGAATAAATCATCCAATCTTTCTGAAATTGTAATCACTCGTTTGTCTGTACATGTACGTCACGTCTCCTAATTTCCGTTCCATTTCGATGATACCTTCGCGGTGTGTCATTTCTATTTGTATTCTTAACTTTCTTCATGAGATATTCCAGTGAGTCGTTATTTTGGAGTTTACTTTCCGTTGCGATATATTGTTGCACTCTTGATTGCAGCACTTTGGTGATGAAACTCGATATTCATAATAAAGTTGTTTGTATCTCCTCTTTAACGCAATAATGAATGACGATCGAAATGACAAAACTATTCAGATCACAAATACGTGGCGAAGGTGACCACAAATTGGAGCACTAATGACAGGCCAGTACCTTGTGCAGCAGTGAGGCATCTTCGTGTTATCACAGACAGGAGCGACAAATATTCTCCAGTCATACAAAGAAGCATAATATAATAAGAGTTGCAAAACAAGAGTTTAAGGTCTACGACTTTGCTATAAAACTAATTAGATCTTCCGAATGAATCTATAAGAAAAAGGTGATGAATACAGCTGCAAGACCATAACCTATATTTTTTCTCGCACTCTGTGTCTCTTCTGACTAGTTGAAGATATTACGTTTTTTCTTCAACTACGTATGTTATTGCAAAATTCTTGTCATATCTCTCTCTTCATTCTCCACCCCCCCCCCCTTTCTCTCTATCTCTTCTTCTTTATGGAGATTTCTTCGCTTCCTTCGAACTCCAACTCACTATGGGCCATTCACAATACAACTACTTGAATAAACCTTAGCACAGAAGTTTATGGCCATGGCTCCAAGGCCAACTACTCATTACGTCGGCTTTTCAGGTAGGCCAGCTGTCTGGTAGCAGCGTCTGTTTGCGTTCTCTCATGAAAATCTTCTCTTGACGCAGGCCGTTTCGTTCATTTAAAATTCAACAAATAGAAGTGTAGCTACATGTAATCCTTGTAAAAGTTCATGTGCCGTGATAGCACCTGCAACTGCGTAAGTGAGCACCTGAGATTCGTTTCTCAGAACAGTTACCCGATAGAGATGTCACGGCTTTTACAAACTCTGAACTGAATGCACTAGAATATCCAATTATAGACGAAAGTTTGAGAGGCAGATGTCTACTGTTTCTGTACGTCTTGGGCTGTCGGAAAGTGAATGATTTATTAGGGTATTACGTTTACCGTAAGTCCACACATGTAAATTTCTATTCAAAGGCGTCTACATGCCACCAGCCTTCACAAACTACGAGCGTCGTTCGACTGTTAGTGCACTAGGCGCTTGTTGTGTCTGGTAAAGACAGCCTTGCAGAGCGGCTAGTAAATCTACGATCTGTGTTCAAAGACAATGGATATTCTTCACATCAGTTTGACAAAGTAAATGTGTGGAATTGCCCCAAGTTGCATACACTTTTTCTTATTGAATATTTCGCTCGTCAGACGAGAGCTTCTTCAGAAATTTCGTAGCCGACGGCCACACCTTCAGTATACAACTTATCTGGCTGTGTACAGCACCGACGCCAGACACTTACTGACTTACCTCAAGAGGACCGATAAGCTGTAATCTATTTCTAATCCGTTCTTTCCCCAAGCTTGCGTCTGTTGAGCTTTTACCTCGTAGAGAAAAGAAAACACAATTATTTAGTTTTCTTTCCCAGCGAGTTAATGTTCTCGGGTTTTTAAATGGTGGAATTCGTCGAGGTAGCGTGACGTTTCGATGAGTGTCAAGGACTGAAGAAATTAAACCTACAACACGCATCTGCTCCAAACGGAAGTGACTCGATGCGGCAGACGCCATATTTATTTCTGCACATTCAGCTGTTTTGTATTATAACTTGCGGTACGCCGTTTCAGTGCAACGATGCATTGAAGATTCATCACAGACACTCATCCTTATCATTAAATATCAGTTAATGATGTGTCAGTGGTATAAGCGAACAAGAGAAACTATGGTAACTTGCATGCCATGGCAGAGCATAATGGATACTGTCTTGGATAACAGAGTAGAAGGAGTAAGATTCGCGTCCTGCTATGTACTAATTTTTTTTCCTCCTTCTCAGCGTTGTTAACGCTTTCTGCAGATTTCTTATGAATATAATACAAGTATGTTCTGCAATAATCGATGTTAAAAATATTTCCATCTGATTAGAAAACGAAGAATTAAATAAATATTTGGCTGTTTAATTTGCGAATATGTGACGATTTCCAACGAATGGTTAGGCAGGAACCTCAATGACAGATGAAATTGCGTTTTTTGTTTTTTTGTTTTTTTATATATTTTTTATTTTGACGTTTCATTCTCCTCACTGAGGGAGAGGAATGGCGTTTTTAAGGCCGCACTATATACTCTCTTCAGCCATGGGTTTCTAGGAAGTTTTATGTAGATCTTTATTTATTTGTTATGCCTCACCAGAGGCGGGAGGCTTATTTCCCCCGATTGGGAATTTATTTGCAGGAAATTGGGGGACAGCTCTAGTATTCACCTTATGGCTTAAGGAAAGCCTGCAAAACCCGGCCAGAGCTGCTGGTGTTGCCACCTTGTGTTTTCTTCTCTGATGTTGCCATCTTGCTTCTGTTTCATCATAGATCCTAGCCGCTTGAAATGCTGCAGTTAGCTTCTCGAGCAACCTGCTTTCCATCTGTGTAAACTGACGGGCCACTACAAAATCTATCAGCGTTTCTATGCCGTCTTCCAGGCGATTGGCAGGCGCTTTCTCGTCTTGTCCTGCTCTGGCCTTGCCTTCCGTCACTTCTGCGACTTGACCTGCTCGGCGTGCTGGTGATGACTTCCTCCGCTCTGATTCGGATGTCGCCTACCCACTTTCACTGGTTCTGGTGGGGGACGCTAATCGCCTGGCAGAGGCAGCTGCGTCTGCCTCGTCTCCATACATCTCGGAATATGTGGCTGTAGTCTGGCCACGATTCCTCTTCCTGAGTCATCTTCTCTTCTTTTTGAAGTGTCTAGCAATTGCTTGGTTCGCCTGGAACGTCGTCTTTTTCTGCTGCTGATTCTCGCTGGCGTTGCTGTTGCCAGAGAAGGTTTTGCAGCCGCTCCAGCTCGCAACAATGCTGCCCACCACAGTGGGCCCATGTCGATATGTTCTTACGATTGCAAATGCGGCTGTCATGATTTCCAGCGCATCTGACGCAGATCGCCGTGTTGTGGTAGTGTTTCGCCACGTGTCTTCCTTGTTGGCAGCTGAATCACTGCGGTCTCTTGGCGAAACTCGCCTAGAGAGGTTCGGCTGTCACGTCGAATCTTGCTATGTCGGTCACCTTGAAGATGTCTGCAGCTATGTCTCGATTGTCTTTCTAGGTAACAGCGTCTTCAGATACGTTCACTGCAAGAATGAACAGTGTTGGGCGTTTCTTATTGGTGCAGTGGTGGAGCCTTGCCACCATGCCATATCCATGGTGCAGCAGCAACTCGCGAACTGTTCGCGTGTTGAACAAACAAGGTAGGCCTCGCAGTAGTGTCATAATTTGCGACGTCTTCTTCTGTGGTTCTGTTCTGATTGAACCTTCAATCTGGCAGTCTTTCAGCATCTTCTTCACCGTTTCTGCGTCATTTACGGTGAATGTACGCAGCTCCAGTCTGTTGAAGTTGCGACCTTAATAGCGTATTGTCATTCCGCCAAGACGTTACCGTAGGTCTTGAGCCAGTCGTCCCCAGTGTAACAGATGTAGGCGGGGGGCAGACTCTCATGCACCCACTCTGTTGGTGGAATTTCTTCTTCGTCTTCTTCTTCTTCTTCGCTGTATTGCGACCTTTCAGTAAATTTTTCCAGCTGATCCTCTAACTTGCATCATTCATAGGTCAGTCGGTCGGCAGTCGTAGCGTCATTCAGTCGCCCAGATGACTCGGTGTTCAGGTCTGCTGCGATTCCTTGCGCCCTCTTCGTTGTAGCATTGCTGCCACCTCGTCATCCTTTTCCTATGTTGAGTGCAACACCTCAACGACAATTTTGCTTTTCGCTGTGAAAACAGCAAAAAAGACATTTTGCCAAGACGCGCATGCTCCACATGTCCATCCGCTCTCCGCCCCCAGACAGAACTGTAAACTGCTGCAGCAACAACGACATATCCTTCTTTGCACAAATATTTAGCTGTTTGAGAACAGGAGGGGAGAGCAGGCTTTGCACACGCGTAAGGTGAGGTGCTTCTTACGTCACTGCTGTTTGGAGCATATGTGTGTAGTAGGTTTAACGTCTTGTGACAACGACTGCTCCTCGTCATCGCCTGAATAATCGTGCCCTAATCCTGTTCTGATACTTCGTCAGAAGATATAGTGATTGACATTCATTGAAACGTTGCACTGTTTTGACAAACGCACTCGAAACGTTGCATTGTTTTGACAAATGCACTCGTCCAGGAATCCGAAAACTTCGTATAAGCTCGGACTGTAGTCACCACACATTTCAAGATATCTTCATGCTTGTACCAGAAGTCTCAGCCTATACCTCCCGAAAAATTGACTGCGCAAATATATTTTGACACCAAAACAACAGCATCAAGTATCTTCTACAAAAGCTGATGAGAGTTGGTGGTCCTGACCAGCAAGTACTTGCAATACACTGAAGCGCCAAAGAAACTGGTGTAAGCATGCGTATTCAAATACAGAGATATGTAAACAAGGAGAATACGGCGCTGCGGTCGGCAAGGCTTATATAAGACAAGTGTCTGGTGCAGTTGTTAGATCGGTAACTGCTGCTACAATGGCAGCCTATCAAGATTTAAGTGAGTTTGAACGAGATGTTATAGTTGGCGCGCGAGCGATGGGACACAGCATCTCCGAGGTAGCGATGAAATGAGGATTTTCCCGTACGACCATTTCGTGAATATCAGGAATCCCATAAAATATCAAATTTCCGACCTCGCTGCGGCCGGATAAAGATCCTGCAAGAACGGTACCAACGGCGACTGAAGAGAATCGTTCAACGTGACAGAAGTGCAACTCTTCCCGCGAATTGTTGCAGATTTCAGTGCTGGGCCATCAAAAAGTGCAAGCGTGCAAACCATTCAATGAAACATCATCGATATGCGCTTCCAGAACCGAATGCCCACTCGTGTACCCATGATGACTGCGCAACACAAAGCTTTACGCCTCTTCTTTGCCCATCAACACCGACATTGGATTGTTGATGACTGGAAACATATTGCCTGGTTGGACGAGTCTCGTTTGAAGTTGTATCGAGGGGATGGACGTGTATGGGTATGGAGACAACCTCATGAATCCATGGATCCGCATGTCATCAGGGGATTGTTCAAGCTGGTTTAGGCTCTGTAATGCTGTGGGGCATGTGCAGTTGGAATGACATGGGACCCCTGGTACGTCTAGATATGAATCGGACAGGTGACACGCATGTAAGCATACTGTCTGATAGCCTGCATCCATTCATGGCCATTGTGCATTCCGACGGACTTCGGCAATTCCGGCAGGACAAGGCGATACCCACACCTCTAGATTTGCTACGTAGTGGCTCCAGGAACGCCCTTCTGAGTTTAAACACTTTCACTGGCCACCAAGCTCCCGAGACATGAACATTATTGAGCATATCTGGGGTGCCTTGCAGCGTGCTGATCATAAGATATCTCCACCCACTCATATTCTTACGGATTTATGGACAGTCCTGCAGGATTCATGGTGTCAGTTCCCTCCAGCACAACTTCAGGCATGAGTTGAGTTCACGCTACATCTCGTGTAGCGGCACTTCTGCGTGTTTGCAGGGCCCTACACGATATTATTCAGTACTACTCTTGGACAGTTATAAAGTGCATTAATCATTTCCAAAGAAGTTTCTTTAGTTGGTCCTCACAGCTTGGAAATATTTTTCGAATATCATGTTGTACCACCCTCTGCTACTATGAAAATCCATATAACTGCTACCAACTTCCATTGCTACTAATCATCACCAAGCACAAGAAATTTTTCAGTTGCAAAATAGGCGTGCTTGCAAACGTGGCATGAGTTAGATGGAACGTCATATACATTTTCACACTGAAACTGTAGTTTGAAAAAAAAGAAACTGGAAAGTACTTTCTACGTAAAACAGTGGTTTGAGTACAGTGCACAGTGCCCAGTTTTATTTTTCTCATAAAAATATCTTCCTTTTATATTAAAGATGTTAATGCTTTCTTCAACTGAAGAGCCCTTTGGAGTGTAGTGCACATTCTGCAAAGATATACTCCCGAAGTAAAGACAGCAAATGTTATAACTTGTAGACCAAGACATAATATGTAAATTATGTCAACAAATATTTGTCTTAGTATAAATTATCACTCAATTGTTTGGCAGAAAGCTACAGCCAGAGCTTTAGAAGCTCTTTCTTGATTATATCAAAAAGCAAATTCAGTTGCTTTATTTAATCACTCCACATTCCTCAGTTACAAGGGCAATCAAAAAGTTTCGGTTTGAGGGCGTTGCTGCATCGTATATGCAGTGTAGTGCGACTCAGATGTGGGTGTATAAGCATCGTCATGTAGGCGATGGATTAGTGTGGCATTCATGTCCGTCTGATGAGCGTGTGATAAATGCAAAAATGTGAACTGTGGCATCGTTATCACCAAAGGTGCCTAAACAGGACCAGTGTGCTGCTATTCTTTTCTTGGCTGCCGAAGGACAAACACTGGTAGACATCTATCAGAGAATGAAGGATGAATATAGGGCAGTATGTCTGTTAGAAACTTTAACTATGGAATTGTGCGCCAAGTTCTGTGCTGATTGATTCAACAGACACACCAATCGATCTGGGAGTGCAGCCACATCCAACAGGAAAATACGTGAGCGCCAGTCCTGCGGTTCTGATATCTTCCATTTTTCACTTAAAAAGGGTGTTGAAGGGTCGAAGATTCCAGTTGGATGAGGATATGCAGCAGGCGGTTACGGATTTCTTCATACAGCAGGACATGGTGTTTTACCAAATGGATTTTTCCAGAGACATTTAAGTCTCAACTTTATCTTCGATAAGGACAGAAGCTGCAGCGATGAATTAGAAGTTGTACCACAGTCAGGACTTGAATCCCCATCTCCCGCTTAATAGCCAGATGTGCTAGCTATTGCACTGCCATAGCACTGTGGCTGCCTTAGCTGCACAGACCACCTAAGTCCAGTGCCCTACCTTACATATGGCTGGAGGTTTGAACTGAAGTTTGTGTTAGGAAGGGCATTCTAGGTGCGGTAGCCACAAAGCTATTGCGGGATGGAGGCTAGCACATCTGCCCAGTATTCAGGAGATCTCAGTTCAACTCCTGGCTGTAGTACAAATTTTAATTCGTTGCTTCATCTTCTATCCTTATCGAAATGTTTAGCAAATTGAGAACTTCAGATTTAATTTTTTTTTCATAATAAATCTTCTTGATCGATATTTCAACATAGCATGTACCGAGTAAATAGCAACCAGTAACATTTAATTGTTTCTTTTCCAATTATCCTTCGCTTGTTGCAGATCTGATGTATCTACAGATCAATGTTGTTGTTGTTGTTGTTGTTGTTGTTGTGGTCTTCACTCCTGAGACTGGTTTGATGCAGCTCTCCATGCTACTCTATCCTGTGCAAGCTTCTTCATCTCTCAGTACCTACTGCAACCTAAATCCTTCTGAATCTGCTTAGTGTATTCATCTCTTAGTCTGCCTCTACTATTTTTACCCTCCACGCTGCCCTCCAGTACTAAATTGGTGGTCCCTTGATGTCTCAGGATATGTCCTACCAACTCATCCCTTCTTCTGGTCAAGTTGTGCCACAAACTTCTCTTCTCCCCAATCCTATTCAATACTTCCTCATTAGTTATGTGATCTACCCATCTAATCTTCAGCATTCTTCTGTAGCACCACATTTCGAATGCTTCTATTCTCTTCTCGTCCAAACTATTTATCGTCCGTGTTTCACTTCCATACATGGCTATACTCCATACAAATACTTTCAGAAATGACTTCCTGACACCTAAATCTATACTCGATTTTAACAAATTTCTCTTCTTCAGAAACGCTTTCCCTGCCATTGCCAGTCTACATTTTATATCCTCTCTACTTCGACCATCATCAGTTATTTTGCTCCCCAAATAGCAAAACTCCTTTACTACTTTAAGTGTCTCATTTCCTAATCTAATTCCCTCAGCATCACCCGACTTAATTCGACTACATTCCACGATCCTCGTTTTGCTTTTGTTGATGTTCATCTTATATCCTCCTTTCAAGACACTATCCATTCCGTTCAACTGCTCTTCCAAGTCCTCTGCTGTCTCTGACAGAATTACAATGTCATCGGCAAACCTCAAAGTTTTTGTTTCTTCTCCATGGATTTTAATACCTACTCCGAATTTTTCTTTTGTTTCCTTCACTACTTGCTCAATATACAGATTGAATAACATCGTGGAGAAGCTACAACCCTGTCTCACTCCCTTCCGAACCACTGCCTCCCTTTCGTGTCCCTCGACTCTTATAACTGCCATCTAGTTTCTGTACAAATTGTAAATAGCCATTCGCTCCCTGTATTTTACCCCTGCCACCTTCAGAATTTGAAAGAGAGTATTCCAGTCAACATTGTCAAAAGCTTTCTCTAAGTCTACAAATGCTAGAAACGTAGGTTTGCCTTTCCTTAATCTAGCTTCTAAGATAAGTCGTAGGGTCAGTATTGCCTCACGTGTTCCAATATTTCTACGGAATCCAAACTGAATTTCCCCAAGGTCGGCTTCTACTAGTTTTTCCATTCGTCTGTAAAGAATTCGCGTTAGTATTTTGCAGCCGTGACTTATTAAACTGATAGTTCGGTAATTTTCACATCTGTCAACACCTGCTTTCTTTGGGATTGGAATTATTATATTCTTCTTGAAGTCTGAGGGTATTTCGCCTATCTCATACATCTTGCTCACCAGATGGTAGAGTTTTGTCAGGACTGGCTCTCCCAAGGCCTTCCCAGATTATCTTGCTACAAATATTACTTTCTTTTGCCTAGCAATTGTGTATTATTGAAGTCTGATTGCCGGTCACAGGAAAGCCTGCGTAGTTATGTGGAATTATTTATATCGACGCCATTTCTCTGTCAATTCGATAATTTTTCCCTTTCTCCAAATACAGTGTTCCACACTGGAACGTCATTCATTTGCGTTTCCAGTGTACTGTGTGGATGGAGTAGGTACTTCGGCGGCTACAGTAAGGCAGTGTTCGCTACCGTTGCCTTGGATTTCCACGCCCTCATTGCAAGCCCCAGCAATTAGTGGACTGGTCGTTAGCGAGCGGTGTGCTCCGCTATTGTTACGCTGTCTGCACGCCACGCAGTTACAGGTATCCACAAACAACCCAGAACGAGGCGGCCTGGTGCTGTCACGCGATGCGTGTTGCTCTTCGGCTGCGACAAACAACACCTATCAAGTTTTTTTCCCTCGAGACCTGGTTTGCACATACTGTCCTGATATTTTTGACAACTCTTTCTGTTTCCACCTTGTATCAGTCTCTTCATCTCAGAAGACATTACGATTGATCTATGCTTAACATCCCAGTCCCAAAAAATTTAAAGAAAAAGAAACAGACGAGGGAGTTGATTATTGACAAGTCGGGAAAATGAAATACTGAATAACCGACGAACCTCAGAATAGCATAGCCACAGTGGACATTCCTCGTCGAAAGAAGTCTACTACTATCAAATATAGATCTTAATTTAAAGAAGAAATGTTTGAGAATGTTCTGGAGCACAGCATTGTATGCAGATGAATGGCGCACTGTGAGAATACCGGAAAAGAAGAGAATCGAGTCGTTTCAGATGTAGTATCACTGAAAGTTAACTCAAAATAAAGTGGACTGGTGGACTGATAAGATAAGTAGGAGGACTTCTGCAAGATCGACGACAAAAGAAATGTTTGGAAAATACTGACTTCTACGGAGCAGGATGATAGGACATGTTAAATCGTCAGCAAGCTTCTGTGGTACAAGAAAGAGCCGCAATGGGCAAATACTGTAGGCAAAGACACAATCTGGAATATAATTAACAAAAAAGCGAGGACGGTGGGTGTGTTGGATTGAGTGAAGAGGTTGACACAGGAGAATATGCGTGACAGGCCGCATGAACGTGCCAGAAGACTGATGAAAAGGGAGAAGAAACAGTGACCATTGAGGTAAATAAAAGAGCTGGCTACACGATTAAGCAAAAGCACAGTAGTTCAGCAGAGGAGCAATGAAGAATAATAAAAAAGAAAATGATGTTGAATATGCGATGATAAATACACTAAAAGGAGGGGCTATAAAACCAATAACTCGGTAGATTTTCCACCCTATTAACTAAGTAAGAAAATGTAACAAGCTAAGAAGATGAAATATTCTGATAACTAACTGTTCGACTACGAGCCTCTGAAGACGGATACTTGTGCCCAGGTGGGTGCAATGTTCCTTGATTTCCTGAAGGTACAGTTCCGCACTGTCGCCTAATGAACAAAATATCAGCTTCTGGAATATGAGATCAGCTTTATGATAAGATTGGAGAGTTCCTAGCAAATAGAACACAGAATGTGATTTCTAGTTGAGAAAATTTTCAGACGTAAAGAAATTCTGGCGTACCGTAGCGATATTGTGGAAGGATTCAAAAGTCACATCAATTTATATTCGTTTCGATCCAAACAAGTGGAAGACCGGTTGTAATCGTGTAACGGAGATACAAACTCACACGACTTCGACACAGTGGACACACAACAGGACGAGACAACCCAGCTGATCATCTTTCACGAGAACTCCGTGAAAGTCAAAGACATCCCCTGGAAATTTGGTGGCATGGATCGCCTTGGTTTGCACTCCCTCCTGGCTATTGGTCAACTGATACTCCGACAGTGGACAGACTATCTCCTGAGAAGAAGACGAAGGAAAAGCATAACTAGTTTCCGTAGGTGTCTTCCCGACCAGCTCTGAAACTATGTAAATTCATCTCTTGCTGGAGGTTAATAGGTATTACAACATGGACTCTCCGTTTCCTACACAACGTTCGTCAGAACTAGAAATCTTCGGGAAAGATTACAGCCACTTATCTGTTAGCTGCCCGAATGGAAAAGAACAGTCCAGAGGCAGTCCTTCATCGGAGAGCTATATCCACTTCAAAACAACTTACTATTGCCAGGAGAATAAAAAATCGCTCTGAACAACCCTTTCATGGAAGACGGACTGTTACGCACTGGAGTTCGATTGCAGTTTACTAACTTGAATAGGGAACAAAAACATTCGGTGCTGCTTGACGGTTCCCACCATTCCACACAATTAGAGTGATATTTTCACTCTGCAGTGGAGTGTGCGCTGATATGAAACTTCCTGGCAGATAAAAGCTGTGTGTCGGACCGAGGCTCGAGCTTGCGAAAGGCAAAGGTTTCGAATTCGAGCCTCGGTCCGGCAAGCAGCTTTAATCTGCCTGGAAGTTTCATTTCACACAATTTGTTGCTCGAGAGACACACGTCCGCATCCATCACCTGGTGTTCGTTCTGTACTGTCGAAATGCATTTTGCATCCTCAGAGTTCGTCAGGAAATCTTGCTTCCCTTGAAAGATCATAAAGAACCCACCAGGGCAACAAATTGAAGTACCGCTGCCATCTGAACAAGTTTCACCTGCTATATAATTTGCTGCAGCGGGGACACAGATTGCTGGAGTTCTATTCACCCAAGTTGCAAGAGAAATGCACAAACCACGTATCGCTCTTGTCACATGTGATACCACACGAGCCGTTCGCCTCGAACTCTGTACAAACTTGTCAAGACATAAGTTTCTCATGACACTCCAGCTATTCGCCGGAGCACATGGACCACCCCATACGCTTCACACAGACAACGCTAAAACATTCCACGCTGCAAACATGCATCTAGGATAGCTTTGGCAGGCACCACAAAGACTTACCAATTCCTTGCCCACCACGGTATTACGTGGAAATTCATTACCTCACGTGTGGCTTGATGGGGAGGTGATAGTAAAGAGTAGTGGGCACTATAAAGCGTTGCCCAGAAGGTAATGGGACTCGAAAAGCTCAGTGAGGAGAAACTGAACACCATCTTGATTAGTACTGAAGCCGTTGTGAACTGAAGACCAATCACACAAGGAGACAATACCTGTTAGAGCTGAGGAACTCCAATGAAGTTGAACGTTCACCGGAACGGCTTATCAAATTCCATCCTGCGGACATCATTCTGATGCGAAAGACGACACATGCGGAGGAAGGCCAGAACAGAGAGAGCACCACCAAACAGAAACGAGAAGGCACGATCAATAATCCTCCGCACATCAAAGGTCACACGATCAGTTGTCCTGTGCAGCTGGTCGTACCTGTAGAGGTCGTCCAGGGTGGGGAGGACGTCACGAAATGAGATACCTGTTCGAGTGGAAGACTATCTAATTGTTCTTTAGATAAGTAGCTCTGACTTTTTGGTTTATGTAGTTCTGTAACGAGAAATAAAGTTTGTTGTGAATCTAGTAGCGTTGTTATTACCATATTTCTACGACGCAACAGTATCATTACTGTTTACGATATAAATTAATGACCTGGTGGAAACTGTCGAAAGCACAGTGAAGCAGTTCCAGGATATTGCTGTACGTAGAGAAGACGGAACCCTAGAAAACTGTAGCTAAATACAGGAAGAGTTACAGAAGATCAACACATTCACATATATAAGCGGAAGGATCCATTACTGTGCGATCATATGACTGCCAATCAGCGAAAACAGTAACAAGCATTAAATATCTGGCAGTAACCATATGAATGATTTAAAACGGGATGTTTTAAAATGAAAGCCAAACTACTTACAGAACTCTCATTCGGCCGATGGTTGGGAACTGACAAATAGGACTGAGAGAGGAAAGCAGAAAATCCAAAGACGAGCAGCGCTTTTCGTCACATGTTCGATAAAAACGCGTGAAAGTGTCACGGAAATGCTCATCCAATTGTAGTAGCAGGTGTTACAAGAGAGGCGTTGTACATCACACAGAGGATTACTGATAAAATTCCAGGTGCCTACGTTCCTAGAAGAATCAATCAATATGCTGTTTCTTCTTACTTGCGTCTCGCGAAAAGAGAATGAAGGTAAAACTAGAGAGATTCGAGCTCACACTAAGACTTTACAGTCGTTCTTTTCTCTGACGTGACTGGAAGACAGGCGAAGGGAAGTAATAGTGCTACACAAAGAACCGTCGGACACACTTTTCGAGGTGAATTGCGGGCTATAAATATAGATATAGGTGGCTGTTTAGCCTTTTCTTCATTTTGTCCAAGTTTCAGCCTAATCTTGCAAGAACGCTATGTGTTTAGAGAACACACCACACATTAAGATAGAAACTAGTGTTTTCTGCGAATTTCTTTTTGATTAAATCAGGTGAGATGCATAGTACCACCACATTGAAACCAACATGTAGACGCTGCGATTTGGTGCTGTCATTAAAACACTGGACTCCCATCCTGGAGGAGGAAGATTCATGTCGTTGTCCGACTGCCAGATGATTTTCCATAATTCCCCTAAACTGATTATGATGAACAGTGAGATTGATTCTTTTGAAACGGACATGGTTTATATCCTTCACTACCATTGTTTAATGCAAGGCGTGCTCTATCCATAAAATGGCGCTGAGCGCTATGGGACTTAACATCTGAGGTCATCAGTCCCCTAGAACTAAGAACTACTTAAACCTAACTAACCTAAGGACATCACAAACATCCATGCTCGAGGCTGGATTCGGACCTGCGACCGTAGCAGTCGCGCGGTTCCGGACTGAAGCGCCTAGAACCGCTCGGCCACCGCGGCCGGCCTCTATCCATAATCCTCTTGGTTCTTCCTTCCTTATTCTCTCCCAAAGCGTCACTCGAACCCCCAACCCCACCTTTACGATGCAGCGATTCCATCCCGGAACCACACTGTATTGCTATACTGTTGTTTTTCTGCAGTCCGAAGACTGGTCTGATGCAGTTCTCCACGCTACCGCAACCTGCATCCACTATGGTCAGCTCACGAAGTTTTCTGCTTCATGTGTTTTGTGCTTGTAACAGCTCATTTGGGTCATCTTACAGCAAAATTATTCTTTTCATAATGAAACCACGACATCTCACGCAATAATGGTCACTTGATATGTTTTATTAGCAAACTAGTTGTACAATCACCTTAATTTTAACCGAATCTTCCCCCTGCTGACGCTCTGCACTTTGCAGTGATTAAATGTTGGATTTGAGGATGACCCGTGACACAGTTGGAGACCGGCCAACGTAACAAAACTTACCAAGTGATCCAGACGGTGTCTTTCTTCATTAGACATTTTTCGTTCCTGTTTCACGGTAAAATGCGCAATTTTCTCAGAATGCAGCGCATCGTCCTTCCAGCTCCTATTTAATTCCTTCAAAGTTTATATTTCAGGAAAGAATGACGATGCATCCACTGTTTTGATTGCGTAATATTTGTAACAAAGGAATTGCATATCAATCTATATTAATGGAGAAAGAAGGGACAGGGATCACACGCAAGTAAGATCGATCATTAACATTGTCATAAACTCAATATAGCTGTAAATATCTATAACGTATGCAGTTGATGAAAATTACGGACCGAAGTATTCCAAAAATTATTACAGGAAATATTTTCTCCTACTGTAACACGCATTGTTGGGCTCCAGAGCAGTGAAAGACTCCGACACTTGAAGAAAAAGCTTGCAACATCATGCCGGCTGGTTAGAATTACAGTGCAGCTACTCACGGAGTTCCAGTGTGGCTGCAATTATGATACGGACGCTAAACTTGGTAGATATGTTGATGTGGTAATGTAGAACCGAGTTCCGCTAGAAAATAAATTAGTTCCAACTGTGGCTACCATGTGCAAATCTGACGCTGTACACTATTTGTATGACGGTATGCCTCCCCCCCCTCCCTCCCTCCATGAACCATGGATCTTGGTGACGGTGGCAGGCTTGGGTGACTCATCTGTTGAGAGGCCAGACAAATGTGTGGTCCCTGAAGAAGGGCAACAGCCTGGATGATTGACTGATCTGGCCTTGTAATATCAACCTAAACAGCCTTGCTGCGCTGGTACTGCGAACGGCTGAGAGCAAGGGGAAACTACAGCCGTAATTTTTCTAGAAGGCATACGGCTCTACTGTATGGTTAAATTATGGCGGCATCCTCTTGGGTAAAATATTCCGGAGGTAAAATAGTCTCCCATTCGGATCTCCTGACTGGGACTACTCAGGAGGACGTCGTTATCAGGAGAAACGAAACTGGCGTTGTACGTATCGGACCGTGGAATGTCAGATCCCTTAATCGCGCAGGTTGGTTAGAAAATTTAAAGAGGGAAATGAATAGGTTAAAGCTAGAGATAGAGGGAATTAGTCAAGTTCGGTGGCAGGAGAAGCAGGACTTGTGGTCAGGTAAATAGACGGTTATAAATACCAAATCCAATAGGGGTAATGCACGAGCAGGTTTAAGAATGAGTAAAAAAAATTAGGAATGCGGGTAAGCTACTATGAGCAGCATAGTGAACCCATTATTGTAGCCAAGACAGACACGAAACCCACGCCCACCACAGTAGTACACGTTTATATGCCAACTAGCTCCGTAGATGAGGAGGAGATTAAGGAAAAGTACGACGAGATAAAAGAAATTATTCAGATAGTTAAGGGAGCAGAAAATTAAATAGTCATGGGGGACTGGATTTCGATTGAAGGAAAGGAAGAGAAGGAAAAGTAGTAGGTGAATATGGAGTGGATGAAAGGAATGAAAGTGGAGGCCGCCTGCTAGAATTTTGCACAGAGCATACTTCAATCATAGCTAACTCTTGGTTTAAGAATAATGAGAGAAGATTGTATACGTGGAAGAGACCTAGAGACACCGAAAGTTTTCAGATTGATTGCACAATGGCTAGACAGAGATTTAGGAACCAGATTTTAAGAGGCAGGAATTTTAAGACATGGGACCTGAATAAACTGAAAGAACTAGAGGTTGTAGAGGGTTTCAGAGGGAGCATTAGGGAACGATTGACAAGAAAGGGGGAAAGGAATATCGAAAGAAGAATGCGTAGCTTTGAGAGGTGAAATAGTGAAGGCAGCAGAGGATGAAGTAGGTAAAAAGACGAAGGCTAGTAGAAATCCTTAGGTAGCACAAGAGATATTGAATTAAATCGATGAAAGGAGAAAATATAAATATGCAATAAATGAAGCAGGCGAAAGGAAACACAAACGTCTAAAAACATGTGATTTACAGGAAGCGCAAAATGGCTACGCAGGAATGGCTACAGGACAAATGTAAGGATGTAGAGGCATATATCTCTAGGGGTAAGATAGATAATGCCTACAGGAAAATTGAAGAGACCTTTAGAGAAAAGAGAACCACCTGTATGAATGTCCAGAGCTCAGTTGGAAAACCAATTCTAAGCAACGAAGAGAAAACAAAAAGGTGGGAGGAGTGTATATAGGGTCTATAGGAGGGAGATGCATTTGAGGGCAATATTGTCGAAATGAAAGAGGGCGTAGAGAAAGATGAGAAGGGAGAGATGATACTGTGTGAAGAATTTGACAAAGGACGGAAAGACCTAAGTCGAAGCAAGACCCCGGGAGTAAGTAACATTCCGAAAGAGCTACTGATAGACTTTGGAGACGCAGCCATGACAAAACCCTACCATCTGATGAGCAAGATGTACGAGACGGACGAAATAGCTTCAGACTTCAAGAAGAATACAATAATCGCAGTTCCAAAGAAAGCAGGTGCTGACATATTTGAAAATTACCGAACTATTAGTTTAATGAGTCACGGCTGCAAAATACAAACACAAATCATTTACAGAAGAATGGAAAAAGTCATAGAAGCCGACCTCGGGGAAGATCAGTTTAGATTCTGGAGAAATGTTGGAACACGCGAGGCAATACTGTCCCTACGAATTCTCATAGGAGATAGGTTAAGAAAAGGTAAACCTACGTTTCTTGCATTTGTAGACTTAGAGAAAGCTTTTGTAATGTTGACTGGAATACTCTCCTTCAAATTCTAAAGGTGGCAGGGGTCAAATATAGGGAGTAAAAGGATATTTACAATTTGTACAGAAACGAGAGGGCAGCTGTAATTGAGGAGGGAATGATACGGGGTTGTAGCTTACCCCCGATGCTATTCAATCCGTGTATTGAGCAAGCAGTAAAGGAAACAAAAGAAAAACCTGGAGTAGGACTTAAAGTCTAGAGAGAAGAAATAATAACTTCAAGGTTTACCGATAACATTGCAACTTTGGGAGAGACAGCAAAGGCGCTGGAAGAGCAGTTGAGCAGAATGGACAGCATCTTGAAAAGAGGATATAAGATGAACATCAACAAAAGCAAATCGAAGATAATGAAATGTAGTCGAATTAAGTCAGGTGACGCTGAGGGAATTAGATTAGGAACTGAGACACTTAAAGCAGTAGATGACCTTTGCTATCTGGGGAGAAAAATAACTGATGATGGTCGAGGTAGAGAGGATTTAAAATGTTGACTGGCTATGGCAAGGAAAGCGTTTCTGAAGAAGAGAAATTTGTTAGCATCGAATGTAGATTTAAGTGTCCGGAAGTCATTTCTGAAGGTATTTTTATGGAGTGTAGCCATGTATGGAAATGAAACATAGACGATAAATAGTTTAGACAAGAAGAGAATAGGAACTTTTGAAATTTGGTGCTAGAGAAGAATGCTGAATATTAGATGAGCAGATCATGTAACTAATGAGGAGGTATTGGATAGAACTGGGGAAAAGAGAAATTTGTGGTACAACTTGACCAAAAGATGGGCTCGGTTGACAGGACATGTTCTGATACGTCAAGGGATCACCAATTTAGTACTGGAGGGAAGCGTGTGGGCTAAAATCATAGAGGGAGACCAAGAGATGAATACACTAAGCAGATTCAGAAGGATGTAGGTTGCAGTAGTTACTCAGAGATCAGGAGGCTTACACAGGATAGAGTATCATGGAAAGCTGCATCAAGCCAGTCTTCGGACTGAAGACCACAACAACGACAACATGACGGTATGACATCCACGCTGTCATCTGACAAGCCATAATATAAGGGAGCAGTATAGCTATCGAGCAGAGAGACCATGTGCTGTTAGTGGAACGTTTTATGTGAACGGTAGCAATTACAGTGCTGCATTGAGAGTGTATCCCCGCTTGAAATGTCGAGGAGGGATTTCGGTGTCAACAAATGGTTTTAAGAGGATGATAATGAAATTCGAAAACAACTTTGAGCTTGGTATGACACCTGGAAGAATAAGGCGTCGTATCCCTTTGGAAGCTATTGACGAGCTTTCTGTTGGTGTAACTGACCGTGAAGCAACGGCCCCAGGTAGATATAGCACTCGTGCAGTGTTACGAGAATTGCCCACCCAAAATTTTGCGGTCTATTTTACACTTGCACCTGCACAGGTGGATGTCATACCGCCATGTTGTCGTTGTTGTGGTCTTCAGTCCGAAGACTGGCTTGATGCAGCTTTCCATGATACTCTATCCTGTGCGAGCCTTGCACTTGCAACTGAGACCTCATGGTCCGCAGCAATGTTCTGAATTTATTCTTTGGTTTCTGGTACGGATGGAAGTTGATGATATGTGACCGAGTAGTATTCCGTCTAGTGACGAGGCACATTTTACACTACACGGTGCAGAGAATACACAGAACTGACAAGTTTAAGGTACTGTTAAACCACGTGTTTTGCACGAAGAGCCACTGCACTCGCCTTATGTGACTGTGTAGTGTAAATTCAAAAACACCTTTATTCTCAGTCCGTTCTTCTTTGAAGAAAATACACCCAGAGGGTCTGTCAGGTCTGCCGTGAAGTCTGCATGTTGTCGAGTCCTTGTCCGGCATGCCATTCCTGCTTTGGAAAAGCGCAACTGTGTGGAAACCATTGTTTTCATGCAAGATGGGTCAACACATCATGCCGCTCGACTAGTGACAGATCTGCTTAATGCAGACTTCCACGAATTTATTACCTTCAGAGGTTTCCCACATGTGTGGCCTGCAAGATCACCTGATCTGAATCCAAGTGATTTTGGCTCTGGATATATATAAAAGAACGCATTTCCCAGCGACACATTCGCTCTCTACCTGATCTGAAGGCCAGTATACAGGAGCATGTTGCTCAGATTCCGCCGGAAATGCTGCGAACAACTGTTGGTCACGTCGTTTAACGGATGCAGCATCTCGTCGACGTCTCCCGTGATCATATTGAACAAAGTGTGTAACTGACGGGCCGGCCGAAGTGGCCGTGCGGTTAAAGACGCTGCAGTCTGAAACCGCAAGACCGCTACGGTCGCAGGTTCGAATCCTGCCTCGGGCATGGATGTTTGTGATGTCCTTAGGTTAGTTAGGTTTAATTAGTTCTAAGTTCTAGGGGACTAATGACCTCAGCAGTTGAGTCCCATAGTGCTCAGAGCCATTTGAACCATTTTTTTTGTAACTGACGGTTAGTAATAAAATCAATGCATTTCTGATTTCTTCGGCCTTTTCCGCTCGCGACCCGTTCCTAATCCATTACATATGGAAACATTGCTATACGACTTTCTTCCATTCACAGCGCCAGATTTGCACCTGGTTGCCAAAATCGGAACTGTGTTTTTTTTTTCAGCTTAAATCGGTTCGGCATTAACGCATTAGAATATCTGCCAAGTTTCGCTGCCATACGATAATTATAGCCCACACTGGACATCTGTGAGTAGTTGCACTCGTATAAGCACCCGGTATGAACTGTGTGGCCAGAAGTCACCGACGGGTTGTTCCATTTGAAGGTGTCCCGTGTATTAGCCTGAAGGTTGCGGCTAGGTGCGACTCTAGCGCGAGTGCAGACGCTATATGTGAACAATCTGTTGTAGACAGGTGTGTAGTGAACGAGTGAATAAGTAGAGAGTTAACCGATCTTGAATCTGTATTGATAATCGGTGCAAGACGCATGAGTCAAAGTCATAGCACTCTGGTTTACGTGGTGAACGCTCTCTGGTGTCGATATTCACCATCCCAGAGACTACACTAACTAATCAAAATTAATATGAGATGTGCCCATCCTCCGCCTTTATGACAGACTGAACACATCTGTACACACTTTCGATGAGATGTCTAAATGCCTGTGGAGATATGGCATCCCATTCTTTCTCAAGAGAAATGGAAGTCCCTCCTTTCTCAAGAGCCGAAGCCAGAGAAGGTAGAGATATCGGACGGTGGGGTCGGGAGGGTTCAAATGGTTCAAATGGCTCTGAGCACTATGGGACTTAACATCTATGATCATCAGTCCCCTAGAACTTAGAACTACTTAAACCTAACTAACCTAAGGACATCACACAACACCCAGCCATCACGAGGCAGAGAAAATCCCTGACCCCGCCGGGAATCGAACCCGGGAACCCGGGCGTGGGAAGCGAGAACGCTACCGCACGACCACGGGATGCGGGCGGTCGGGAGGGAAGTCGACGTTTTAACTGATCCAAAAGGTGTTCCATCCGGTTCAGGTCGGGGCTCTAGGCACGCCAGTCCATTTCAGGAATGTCGTTATCCACAAACCATTAGCTCACAGATGTTACTTTACGAAAGGAAGCATTGTCATGCTGATACAATCAAACATCGTGTCCGAACTGTTTCTCTACTGTATGCATAACACAACGCTGCAAAATGTAATAATATCCTACCGCGTTTATCGTTTTCTTGAGCTCAATAAGGGAACTACATCCTCACGACGGAAAAAAGACAACCATACCGTAACACCACCTCTTCTGTACTTCACGGTTGCCACTATACGTGACAGCACGTAACTTTCTCCAGTCATTCGCCAGACCCAAACCCCTCCGTCGGACTGGCACATGGTACAGCGTGTTTCACCACTCTAAACGACGCGTTTCCAGCGATCCACTGTCTAACGGCGTAGATCATTAAATCACCTCAAGCATCGCTTAGCATTGACCAATGTACGCTTTTCTTTTTAAATCTTCACGCACATCCATTGTGCTATGCTCCGGCTGATTTCATACGATTTTTGAGAACTGCCTTCGACAACGCTCGGCGGTCCCTATCTGTCAATAGGTGAAGTCTCCATGTTATTGGTTTAGCTGCGGGTGTTCCTTCCCGTTTCCAGTTAGCAAACGCACCATCAACCGTCGACCTGAGTAGCGTTAGAGGGCTTCAAATGTCGTGTTGGATTTGTTACTCAGGTGACGTCCAATGACCAGTCCACGTTCGAAGTCAACGAATGCTCTTGACCAACCCACTCTGCTGTTGCTGCTTCCCTTCTGACAACACGACACTACTCGCCTCCTTTTACGCTGGCGGGTTCGCCTCTCTTGACATCTACCTGTCCATTCCGCATTACACAGGGCTGTCCGGATACTTTTGATCTTTTGACAGATGGTGTATTTCTCCGTGTGTAAACCGCCGCACAGCACGACCACAAGTATTTGGCGAACGTAAGTCATGCCGCATCCGTAGAACCTCATGGAGCGATCGACGGTTTATTATGAGTCAGAACGCTACCACGGTGAGTATGGGGCGTCAGGAATCCATTTCTGCATGGACTGTACGGACACAAATACACCTCATAGGCTGCTGAAGCCGGCGACCAGTTTGTACCATAATGCCTCTCTATCATCTCACTTGTTGTATATGTGCATACGAGTATATCTTCAAAAAAATACCAAATATTAATTGCAACTTTGTTTTTATAGCGTGTCTCTGGCTACAACGTTCTAACGCTTTATAAAAAAATTGTTCTCACATCTTCTCCCTCATAATTAATCTTGTGCCAATGACCCATTAACAATTTTTGCATTTATCATGTATTATAGGCCACCACTTGAACTGGTTGGTCCAGCATGTTCACTGGTACAATATGGACCATGTTTCGGAACATAGGAAACTTCCTGCAATGAAAAATTCAAAACGTTACGAAACGAGTGCCTTCAGCGAGATATCAGCTTTATGGTTCAGGGTCCTCAGCACTGCGCCACCACGTTCAATAAAGCACGCACGCAACGAAATGCTTACCGAGAAAGCAGTACTCTGCAAGCATTCCTCACCCACTAGCATTCGTTTAAATTGCACTGTAATCTCTTTTTTATTTCTTTGCCTCTTCACTTACGGAGTAACACGTGACAATTGTAACCTACTCGTTCTCTCCTAAACATAAAATTTAACAGTTCTAAGTACGTCGTATTCCAATAAGACAAATATTTGGGAGAATCTAAAAAAATAATCGTTAACAAGCTATACAGTTAATTTTTTTCTTCTCTCATTGATCTCACTGCTATCGTCAGCCAGTGCTCAAATGGCTTCCTCATGTTTTCGGAATCTGCGGATCCGCATGCATCATGCTAGTTACATATTTCAGATGAAACAAAGAGCTAAGTCCAAGGTTAAGTTTTTAACAAACACTAATTTTGATCTGGTGAACACGTTTATTCCAGCCACAACGCATTTCAATCCAGAGCGTTTCACAACTATGTCTAGTAACTGAATACTTCTTATAAAACCAAAATTTGTACAAAGCTGTTCGATAGCCAAGATATTACAGATCAAAGCCATAAAAAATTAAATATTTATTTTTAGTACTGCTGATTTACGAAATCATTTTGAATGTGAAATGGTTATTTAAAAATGTTACAACGTTACAAAAAATTAACATAATCTGTCATTCAATTTTTGAATAAAATTGTAAAATAGAAAAATGTCTTGGATACTGCAGAACCACACACATTTCTGTAAACATAAAGAAAACTTCGTCTAGAATATATAAATGACTAAGCTGATAGCTACAACAAGCAAATTTCGAAATGAGCACACCGAAAATAAGTGAACAGTCGAATACTGGCGTCACAAAACCTTAAATTGAACACATCGGCATCCCCCCCCCCCTCTTCCCTTCCGCAATAACCTTATACTGTACAATATCTAGCAGACTTCATGTACCGTAATTGAGCTAGTGTTACATTTAGTATTAGAGGTTATCTAATAGATGTTATTTTATGTCAGTGGTGTACAAGTTATTTACGTCCTCGGGTAGATTTAACTTATGCGCCGCCACCATCACAATCACTGTTTCAGTATTACTGCTAGTACTACAGATACTACTGCAAACCCGTAATGCTGTAAAGTATTTCGAAGAATTATAATTAAAGCTGCTTGGATTTATGACTAACATAATTAATGTGAGGTCTGGCACTGCGTGTTCGCTATAATATCAGAAAAATCTGTTGTGTACCTTAAACTAGCTGTTCTTAATGCGTCATCTAGATGTGAGTCTGTCAGGCTGGATCGCTGTTTATACTTGATGATGTTCATAGATGAAAATGAGACGTCGCAAAGATAGCACGAGCTGAAATAAGAATAAGCTCTCAAGGCAACACAATCGATCATGTGATATTTATTCTTTTCTGTTGTGTCTAGACAAGACAGCCTAGACACAATGAGAGGAAGCCGAAAGGCACGCGCTTAAACTCACGCAGGCTGGCGTGAGGTCTGAAACAGGATACGTAATGAATGCTATAAAGAAAAGTACGTAGCTTCTGGAATACTTAACTTTAATCCATAATTGTAGAACATCTCTCGTTACGGTACATGCTTCATAATATTAATTATCAATTGAATACGGCGCCTTGCTAGGTCGTAGCAAATGTAGCTGAAGGCTAGGCTAACTATCGTCTCGGCAAATGAGAGCGTAGTTGTCAATGAACCATTGCTATGAACGTCGGCTGTACAACTGGGGGCGAGTGCCAGTACGTCTCTCTAGACCTGCCGTGTGGTGGCGCTCGGTCTGCTATCACTGACAGTGGCGACACGCGGGTCCGACGTATACTAGCGGACCGCGGCCGATTTAAAGGCTACCACCTAGCAAGTGTGGTGTCTGGCGGCGACACCACACTTTCCATCATAGTTCAGAAGCTGCCTGAAGTTGCAAAACATGACTTCAAAGATATACCTTCTTAAAGATTTAAAATTTCCATTTCTAGCTCTTCAAGATAACAGGTTCCGAAGATCTCACTTATCCTACTGACAAATTCAGTGAATAAAATAAAAGTGAAATAATGGTATGGCGCTATGTCACTTATTGCGTGGCCCCTCCCGCCGAAGGTTAGAGTCCTCCCTCGGGCATGAGTATGTGTGTTGTTCTTAGCGTAAGTTAGATTAAGTTAGTTTAAGTAGTGTGTAAGTCTAGGGAGCGATGACCTCAGTAGTTTGGTCCCTTAGGAATTCACACACATTTGAACATTTTTGAATGGTATGGCATTAAGGGTGTCGATGATGATAAAATGATGTTGAGGACAACGCAACACTCAGTCCCCGAGCGGATAAAATCTCCCATCCCGCCGGGAATAGAACCTGGGCCCACTGCCTGCCACTCATATGCACTGATCATCCGGCTAAGGGGGCGGATGCTGGTTCAGTAATGTTAACTGAAACGAATGGATTATCAATAAACACAATCAATGATTCAAGTGTAGAAAACTGGCTAAACCTGTTATTAAATTGTGTGAATAGATTTCAAGATGCTTTTTCAAAAGATAGATAATCACATTTGCCGACATTTATGCTTGCCACAATTTAATTCAAAGCTAGAAAGTTGATAGGGAATTTCTTTTTAAATAGGTAATCTATAATTTTAGTTTCCTCTGACAAGAACTGTTGAGGTTAAAGCGATTCTGTCTCCAGTTCACAACAAATGAAGTCAAATATTTGTTCAGGGAAATAATCAGTACAGCTCTGAGTGTATCAAACATTTTCGTTCTAAAATTTAATTTTCAAAATTGTCGGAATAGAAATGAAATTTTCTGATGAACGAAACCAGAAGAACATACCATAGGCACTATGGTCATCGGGGAGGTGCGGGGGGGGGGGGGGGGGGGGGGGGGACACGCTTTGTGTTATCTTACTTTCTGACTCACCCAGCTTCGTGAGAGGAGTGCCGTGTGGCATGAAGGCAGGTGAGGGGGAGTGATGCGCTACAGTAAATGCGAACAGGAACTGGTTGATTACTTGGGTGCCAGATACCTGGATAGCGGCGCAACCGGCAGACAACTTTCAAAATTCTCTACCTCTCCAATTCGGTCACTGCACAGACGACCGACAGCTGAAGAACGGAGAACATGCCACTGTGTTTCCGTTGTGGATTCCCTGAACCACTGTAGATAAAGAAGAGTCTCCGATGTCTACTTTCCCTGGAAAAGAAATTTACATGCCAGTGATGATCGTATCATCATAAGCGAACAAGAAGAGGTCGGGGTTGCTAGACGTCGTGAATAGCCGCAAGTCGCCCCTAATGGTATATGCTTAGGGACAGCCGAACCAGTCCAGGAAAGTCAGATAAGTGCTATCGATGGAGAATCGTGCTACACTGCCATTAGCGACTGCCCATCGGAGGAATCTAAGGAATCTACTGTCTAGCTGGCAATAGGCTCAGCTCGACCGTGAAACGTCAGTGACTGTTGGCCATTCTGCATCAATTTTCGGGCACCTCATAAAATCCGGAGAGCAGACGACCCAATGTGAAAAACTATGTCAACACCTGTGGTCATAGCTTCATCAGTCGGCTGAACGACGGATAAATCAAATCGAAATGGAGATGGCGCCGAAATAAAACAACATTTAGTCATCAGGAAGTTCTTGGTCCTCCTCTGCGGTTCACGTGAAGAAGAAAGAAGGCATTTGGTGTTTCTGCGTCGACTACTAGCGTCTGAAGAAATGAAATGGATATATACCCAGAGCTACGGACTGATGGCACTTTGGAGTGTTTAAAGAGAGCGAAATATTTGTCCGCTATGTATACGTGGATTGCTACAGGGACATCGAGTTTGACGAGGATTACTGAGAAGAAACTGCTTTCGTAGCACCTGTTTCCTTTATATGGCTTCAAATTTATGTCTTTGGTCTGCTTCAACACCTTAAATGGACTCCATGTCTTTGCTATATGGACGACAGTGATTTTTTTTTCTAAGACATTTGAAGAAATTGTAAGCCGCTTGACATCTGCGCTGAACTAAGATGAACTGTATCTTCCATCACGCTGGTCTTCACCTAAATGCCTCACACAAATAAAAATCTTAGGGCACCCAGACACTAGTTAGAAACAAAAATAAATAAATTTTACGAGAATTAATGTCTCGATTGATTTATCTTTTCACTGTATCATTATCAAGCATTATTGTGTCGTTACTACTTCAATTTTCTTGTCATTTATATTAAATGTGAACATTTTGAAAAGTTATTGGGTTTTGCCTTCCCACTATCTGTTTTGTGTAGTTGGATATTTGCATGTTACTTGGGTCATAATTGCGGCCTCTCGCTGTAATGTGGAATGTCTTCGACAGTTATAATACCATACCAACATGTACACGTACATCGCTATTCTGCAAAATCACGCCTATGTGCCTGGCAGTGGGTTCACTGAACTACCTTCAAACTAATTCTCTATTATTCCACTCTCGAACAGCGCTCGGAAAAAGTAACAGCTATGTTTTTCCGTGCGAGCTCTAATTGCCCTTATTTTATTGTGATGGTAGTTTCTACCTACGTAGGTCGGCGTCAACAAAATATTTTCGTATTCGGAGGAGAAAGTTGATGATCGAAACACCATGTCAACAGCGAAAAAATATGGCAATATACTGGCCTTATACACGATTACGTAATTACATGCCGTGCCAGGCGCCGCGCCATTCGAAACTATCTGGGCTTGGAGATGATGATTGTTGTTAATAGTAACTGCGCGACGTCTGGGAGCGAGTAGCACGACCATGCAAATGGAAGTCTAAAGAGGAGCGAATTAGGTACGGCACGTGCACCTACGTTTTGCGACGCAGGATCGGAGACATGGAGCTTGTGCCTTTGCGGTAACAGTACTGTAACCGAGCGCACGTACCAACGTTGTTTTCCACGGTGCTGAATACGGGGGCACAGTTCCAAGAACAAAATCTGTCTGGACAACATCACTAAATGAAAGATATGTGACTCAAGGTACTCAGTGGCTGTGAGAACAAGGCAGGAGAGATGGATATATTACATATGCCAGGAAGTTATTCTTAAACCTACATACATGAGTACCACATGCGTCCTTTGAACGTGGTAGGAAACTCGATGGATGCTGTGGATACACTTTACCTAGAACAGAGCATGCAGTATTTTACAGTACAGTTGTTTTATGTTCTACCGTCAAATAATGTTTGTATTCTCCGAACTACTTTTTCCCTTGTGGGACTAGGTTTGTGACTTGAGCCAGGAGCTTGTAAGTGATAGGACGCGGAGAGAGAGAGGGGAGGGAGAGAGAGAGAGAGAGAGAGAGAGCGAGAGAGCAAGTAATAGCTTGGTTAGTAAGATAGAATATCTGGAGGAGCAACAGCGCACACGCTTGTAGGATTTGTGGGGGTTTGCGGCTCCATGACCAGCCCTAAGTTAATACAGTTGCTTCCTAAGTAAACAAAGATGAAGAATTGCTTTTGATTGAAATAGTCTCATATCTGTGCTGTACCTGTCGCTGCAACTTGGAAATGGGGATACACAAGCTATAGCCTGAACTTGGAGGAGGAAGGGCAGATTTGGTGAGCATCTTGCAGAGAGTGAAACGGGGGCTAAAAGCACACAAGGCAAAATTACCGGAGCCAGAGGGCACATTTTTTAGGCTAGTGTCAGGTTATAGACAGTCTTAAATTAGAACAGAACCTGACCATAAGGTATGTGACAGCTGCCAGAAAAGTAAAATTAGTTTGATACGTAAGAACATTAAGAGGCAGAAAAACAAGGTAGATGAGTCTCTTGTAAATCTAGAAGACGTCGAAAATTCTGAAACGATAGATGTTCTATATGTGTCTGAACACCAGTGCAACTGCAGTGATAGAGAAGTTACAGATAAGGGACTAGAGACTAGAATAATTTTCATGTAGAGTGAAGATGAAAGAAGAAAGAGTTAAAAAACATGTAAAAGCTAGACACACAGTCAAAATATTGAAATAAGCAGTTTTTGTCTAGATCAGAACCTAGACGCCTGTTTTTGTGAGTTGTTACTGGAATTGTATCTCTCAGGAAGTTCAATTTCTGAGTATTTTAATGATTTTCCTTAAAATTCAACTATTCATGAGAAATTTTGATCCATTATTGAGCTACCTATCAGACAAGAATAAACAGTAGTTTGTGGAGATTTCAATGTAGATTTCGTAAAATTTTTTGATAGGAAAAACGAACTTGATCCAAAATTGATCTGATTTCAGAAATAGTAAATTTTCCAACTCGCATACAGCAAGATAACAGGACCTGACTGATAGTATTTTTATAGTCAGTGAGTGATCTGGCGAAGACAATTAATGTGCACCCATCAGTTAATGGACGATCTGCTCTTGATGCACAATCAATGGAAATATATACTATAGCACCTTACAACTCCGAGTCATGTTCATACAAAACAGTAAGGTTTCTTGATTAGAAAGGGTTACAGTGTTTTAAGAAAGTTAAAAGAGTTATTATGTGATGAGGTATATACAGGAAAAGATGCTAATGTGAAATTCACTACATTTCTTAGTAAACTTGTGTCAATAGCTGAATGTAGCGTAAGCTATGGATAACTAAGGATATTAAAATATCGCGTAAGACGAAAAGGAAAAATCTACGTACATACAGGACAGAATAAGGGAGGTTTAGACATTACTTGTACCCTACCTACTCTACAAAAAATACTGCTAGATTTTAAGGAAAATCATTAAAGTACTCTGAAATTGCACATCCTGACTGAAATTAGCAATGCAGAAATTTGGAAATTTGTGGTAAGGTCTTATGGGACCAAACTGCTGAAGTCATAGGTCCCTAAGCTTACACACTACTTAATCTAACTTAAACTAACTTACGCCATGGACGACACACACGCCCATGCCTGAGGGAGGACTCGAACCTCCGACGGGGGGAGACGCGCGGACCGTGACAAGACGCCGAAGACTGCGCGGGGTGTCATAGTGTGGAATGGAACACAGTACAGCCAGCCCGTGTAAAAAATTAAACGACGATTATACTAAATGACAATCTTCTCGGTGATAGCTCACAAGTTGCAAGTATTTTTAATAATCAGTTTCTAAATGTATCAGCAAAACTAGGGGTAAGCTGTTGAGTTGAAGAATCAAGAGAATATATTAAACTGTCACTACACAAAACTTTAAGTAACTGGAAGTAGCACCAGCAAATGTTAATAAAACTATATAAATTTAAAAAAAGCTCATATGGAATTGTACTGTAGCAGTTCTTTCTATGTCTGTTCCAAGTCTCATCGAACTAGTTACTTGTTAGTGACACATCATGCAGAAGTTACTTTCGTCCTTAAACTTTCACACCAGTGTATATTCAGCAATTTTCCAGACAATATAAAATGTCATGTAGATAATGTAGTGGAGTTTAAGACTGAGTGAAAGAACTTTTCATTGGGCAACTCCTTTTACTCCACAGAAGAGTTGAAAGCTTCCTACTTTCAATTGCTATCATGACGTTAATAAAAATGGCAAAGGTAATGTTAATCAGAACACTGGGATGAGTTGTTGTCTAAATAACAATAGATTTTTTCATTCATAACATCACAAGACAAAACAACGGCTAAAGAAACGTCAAACAAACATTTTTATTTGACAAACGCTTTCACTAATATGGGTTTATGGTGCATAAAATGATCAGCTGGGCATCAACACACGACACTAACCATAACCAATCGCTTTACCTGACTTCATACAAGTGAATCCGTGGTATGGCCCAAAAACTACGCTGCTATCAAGCATCTATACTTTACTATTCCATAAAAAAAAATATGGTTCCAAAGAAAAGGGTGCTGAGAAGCATATATTGGCGCCATACGCCGTCGCAGCGAATACTTTACCCTTCTGCAGGTCAGGGCGGCACACCACGATACGCTCGGGGACTGCAGTCACGGGCGGCAGTCATCTGTTATTAATGGCGCGCGCCCGAAAAAAATTCAAGTACGCGGTCTCGCGTTTGGCTAATTCGGAACGCAGGTACTTCTCTATGAGCCTCTGAAACCCCGGTAGATTGCAGTGTGTAGGTGGACCCCTTTGCTGATCTGCCAAACCAACTTCACTCCGTGCCATGACTATGCACGATGGAATAAGTCAAATGTTTAGACGGCCGACTCAAAACAAATTAGTACACCCACGCATCACTCGTTGTGTGCATGATGCAGGAAGCAGTACCTCCGACGGTTCAGATGGTGATTGGCACAGGCTCTAAGTGGCACAGTAGCAAAGGGCACAGGTCTCACTGTTTAGGTAAAGACCTGCCTTTCTTTACTAGCAAAGTGTCAGTACAAGAGTGTTTTCTTCTCTTTCTCCTCACTTTCCCTGCCAGCTCGGTAGCCTAGCACATTTACATCTTCGACTACTCCCACTTTAGCACAAGCCTATCACGAGCTGGAGCGTGGTATTCCAAGCTGGGAGGCCGCCCCTTGCTCTGCATACACAGATTTGATCAACCAGCGACTTTAAAAATTAATTGGGATAAAAGGAAAAAACAATCAGCTTCGCGGCCTCTTTCCCACATGTTCACGCTGTGTGTTTGCTAAAAACATGAAGCCACAGCCTTCCATAAAAAGATCGTCATCTTCCCTGTTGCATCCATTTAGAACTTTCCAAAGAACGGCCATAAACTCGCTAAAAGTCTCGTGGCTTCACGAATATGTTTTGTAGCAGAATCTGGCCGCCTGGGCGCCACTGACCTGTCCCACGGAAATTCGCAGAAACAGTCATCTGACCGGCTTCCTGCCTAACAATGGCCCATCCTCTGTTTTGTTGCCTGTCTACAATGCTCTGCCCATAGCAGCAACGACTCCACGGTGCCACTCAGCCTACCTGGAAGCGGCTGCCGACCGACCGGCTCCATCCAACGTTTCTGCACAATGAGTCCGAGGAACTGGGCAGTCCGCAAACGTTTTCACCCAGGTTTGGCAGAGAAAACGCTCTCCTTAGCCCTCAGCCGCCGTATGCTCTTACTGCAGTCGTTTAAATTGGCACCCTCTTCCTTTTAAAGCAGGTAAAGCTTACTGCTATTCCTTCACTAGAGCACAGAAGAAAGGGCGTTAACTACTGCCAACCATTTCATCATATGAATGAAGTCAGATCGTGTCCAGGTATAGCAACCAAGTAATGAAGGTCAACTTCCCTAAGAACATTTTGCAGCATAACACCGTATCAGAAGTGAGAGTGACCTGCAATCTCTCATAGTATCTCTACAGGAATTCTTGTATTTAATATTTTAGGTAAATGCATAATTAGCATTAGAACTGTAATACATTAATATAACATCGTTTCACTGTTTTGCACTTAAATTAAATGTACATCTTCGACCTGTCTCCATATCCCAGGAGATGTGTGATCCATGGTAGACGACCAACAAAATGTGATGTAAACGTAATAGCTACTAATACAAATTATTTCAAAAGCAAAAATCTAGAAAATTAAGAGTAATACGCAATTCTAGGAGTAAAATTAAACAACCTATCAGGTTGTAAAAAGAAAAATGGTGAGTGATCATTTAACAATAGCAGAATAGAACTAACTGAAAAACACACAAAAACTAGCCAACCTCACAATAACTGCCTGTGCCTTCAGCTGTTAGTTCTTAAGCTTAGCATAGTGGTTGACAAACACGGATCTGATAAGCAATCAGACTGTAAAAGAGTAAAGTCGGATGCAGATTCTCGTGCAATGACATTATTCATGTATCCAGAAACACCTGAGGAGGTGTTTACCATTATAAAGGAATTACCAAATAAATATTCAGTGGATAAAGATGACATACCAATGTTATCATCATATCAAGTACATCGTTTATTGTGGAATCCAAAGCAGGATGGTGTGTTTTCAAATATGCAAAGATAGTGCTACTACACAGGAAGGTTATCAAATATGAGATCGCTAATTATAGGTCAGTATCCATTTTACTGAGGCTTGAGAACAATTATGGGCAAAATGTTCCCTAAGTGTTGCCTTGTTAAGTAAAGAGAAGCTAATAAATGATTCAGAGCGTAGGTTCAAAGCTGGAAAGTCAACCCAGTGAGCAATTTTTGTCTCTTTAAATGGAATATTGTCAGCAACGGATGATAAGCAGCATTTATTTGCTACATTTGCTGGCTTTAGTATAGCCTTTGGCGTTAGAGATCATGACATGGTCTTCCATAAGTTAAAGAACTATGGAATTAGAAGCTGGGCTAATGGATGCAGCCAGTTACAATTCGATGATCGTCAGCACTTACATATATAACGTACAGAGACAGAGAAACAAACAGAATTTGTAATTCAATTTGTGATTTATTTGAATGAATGGATTTGTGAGGAGGTCCTTTAAGGGTCAGCTCTGGAACTGTTTCTGCTGTATGTAAAGGACTCTGCAGAAAAGATAACTGATGGGACCACACTTCTTCTTTCAGACAACACAAATATTCTAATTAGATCACACAGTGAGGAAAATCCACAGGAAACTGTAAAACTGGTAATGTGGAGGTTAACACCGCAGTTCAGAACGTACAGGCTCATCAAAATTCCGAAAAATATGACAGTTAATTTCCACATCACACAAAAACTCCATCCAGCAAAACCTGGTGAATGATGAAATTTTCAGGCATACGTACACAAAACTTGACGTGGGAGATGCACCTTAACAATCTAAATAAAAAACTGAATATATTTACATATTCTGCAGGAATTCTCATCCAAAATAGAAAGTGCTCTTCATTAATGACAATGTAACATGGCCATATACTATCACTACTGATATGTGGAATTATTTTTTGGACAGATTCAGCAGTCAGAGATATAACTATTTATAATATACAAAGAAACTGTCAGAGTGGTAAAATAAGCTAAATGGAGGGGGCTCTGTTGATCGCTAATTAAAAATTGCCTCTATGTTGTTTGTACATATAATATATAAAATGCTAATCTACACAAAAGGAGTGTGTTAAAAGAATAAAATATCTTTAAAGAAATATAATCTACACATATATATAGTGGTTACAAATATATGCATAAGAGGAGTGTATCATACTGGAGTTACATTATTCAACAATATAAATTATTATTAAATAACATATCGACATTAAATGCACTGAACGTGAAACTGAGACAGTTCTTGCTTGACCACTGCTTCTACTCTGTGTTTGGATTCTGTCACATCGTAATAAGAACATCTAATTTAGCAGACATTATTAATCATATTAGCACACTGTGTTATGTTCCCTTTTATTATTATTTACTTTGATTGCATTCAACTTGTAGTCTGTGTTATTAACAACTAAACGGCAATTAATAGATTACTATGGAGTTGTCCTATGTCATACATACATGCAATGTACTTAAAATTATGCATTGGACTACAAGAAATTTCGCTCATTCAGTTTACAGGTTTCAAAGAGGTATTTACATGAGTTGATCGATTCTAACTGTTCCTCAATGATATTTTAGTCACAGTACATTACGTTTCTTTCATGTTTTGAAGTGCAAAATTTTGTTCTTAATATTTGAAGCTAGTTGCCAATCTTTCTACCAGTTTGAAACCTTATCAAGACCAGGTTCAATACTTGTGAAGCCTTTTTTTCAGACAGTTGTTCAGTACAGATAATTTCATCATCTGCGACATCTCTGAGGTTCTTACTGATGTTGTCTGCATGGCCATTAATGAACAATGAACAGCAATGGTCGCAACATATTCTCCTGGGGCACACCTGTTGTTACCTCTGCATCTGTCGATGACTCTACATTTGATACAATATTTGTATCCTACCCTCCAAGAAATCCTCATTCTAGTCATAAATTTCGCTTGATACTCCATATTACGGTACTTTCTATAATAAGCATATCTGTGGTACTGATCAGATGCCTTTCGAAGTCTAGGAACCCTGCATCTACCTGACGGCCTTGATCCATGGCTTTCAAGATATGTGGCAAAAGAGTGAATTTACCGCACTCCGTATTATTTCGACTAAGCACCTGCCACTCATTCTGAGGTGAGTCATCGATGACTGACGAGGACTTGCCCCGTTCAGCAATTTATCAGCGATCCGTATGTATTCTGCGCGTGCGTTAAGAGCGTGGTAACACGTTAGGTCGGTATTACACCACCATATTTCTTCGACAAGAAATATGATCAAATATTCGTCAAATTTCTTTGACAAAAATCTTTCACGTGGAGCTAAAATAGAGCTATTAGACTGTCGTCTTAGTTTTCGTCAAATTTCAAGATGCCGAACAACAATAGCTTATTATGTGATGCAGTTTGCTTGCTTGCTTTGACGTATCAACTTTGACAAAGAAACATGATAGTGTAATTTTGGCCTTATCCACACTACCCGGCGTGCAGCGTCGTCGCTGGTGGAATTGTGGAACTCAGCTGTCCTTGGGGTGTTCCTAGCCGCGGCTGTCGATGCACTCCGTCATCTTCGATTAGAGCAAATGGAGGAGATAATAGAGTTGCACGTATTATCCAATGGATACCGGCTGTCACGGGTCATCAGATTTTCCACCATGCGTAGCTTCACGGATCTTTTATAATAGATTAAAAATATTTTCCTGTGACCAAAATTATTGTTTTATCGTAGTCCACTGAATGTCATGCGGAGATAAATGTTCACCACCACCTGACATCTTGGATCCATCATCGACTCGGGACAGCGGCTGATCAAACAGTATGTTGAACCAAAGCCAATCAACAGCCGTATTTCAACCAGTTCTTATTTATTTTCCATTAAGCTACCAGTTTTGGCCCTTCACAGGTAAGATCCTCAGGCCACTGTACATTAGGACATCAACAAGTACACAATGTAGTTTAGGTCAGGTGTATAACACAAGATAAATGATACAAATACAAAGCAAGACCGGTAAAGGACGCTATACTTTACAAAACGTAACGTTAAAGGATAAAAGAGCTAAATGTGCACACAAACCACACTATAACAGAACATGTTCATTCACTGGTTGGCATCAATAAACTAACATATTACACATAAAAGACATCTATTAGAAGCAACAGAATTATGAGATGTGGCATGACAAATCAAATGCAAGGAAAAAATCATAAATAAAACACATACTAATACTGGGGGCATATATATGTGAAATATCAGTCATGGTGTCATAAATCCGAGTTCCTCCACGTTAATTCATTGTATACCGTCCCTCACATAATACTGTGAGGACTGTTGGACTTGCCACTGAATATGTTTTCTTTGACGGTATGACTGCTTTCAGTTATTTTCATAAATTGTAACTTACATGAATGAAGGTGATTCCAATGTGCCTCATATATATATATATATATATATATATATATATATATATATATATGAGTACGTAGAACAAAAGCCCCCCCCCCCTCCGCACACACACACAGTACTAATATGCGTTCAATTTATGATCATTTGAGGCATTTGATTGGTTATTCACATCTCATATTTTTGTACTTTCTAGCAGATGCCAACCAGTATGTGATGATGTTTGGTTTGTTGGGCGCTCAACTGCGCCATCATCAGCGCCCGTACAAAGTCCCAACTTTTTTACACAGTCCAATTTTTTTCACAGCCCAATCTGGCCACTGTCATGAATGATGATGATGATGATGAAATGATGATCGACAACACAAACATCCAGTCCCCAGGCAGTGAAAACTCCAACCCGGCCGGGAATCGAACCTGGAACCCTGTGATCCAGATGCAGCAACGCTAGTCATTAGACCACGAGCTGCAGACCCAACCAGTATGTGAAAATGTTCTGTTTTAGTGTGGCTTGCATGCACATTTGACTTTTTACATCCCTTTACATTACATTTGTGTAGTGTAGAGACCTTTGCCGGTCTTCTTTTGTATTTGTGTTATTATCTTATGTTAAACAGCAGACATTCACTAAGTTGTATACTAGTTGATGTTCTCGTGTACAGGAGCCTGAGAATGGCACCAGGGAAGCGCCGAAACTCGTAGCTTGAAGGGAAATAAATAAGAACTGATTGAAATACGGCTGTTGTTTGGTTTTTGTTATAGGTACAATAGCTGATGTGATTGGTTGCAAAAGGCGAGTGCAGCCTTAACGTTCGGTGCTGCGCTCTTGCACAGGCCGCATGATCTGTCCTATGGAAGTCAAACTACATTGTTTAGGTATCTTGTAAATTCCAGCCTTCCGCAGTAACAGATCGTCCTTCACTGATCCGAGAAGGGATGCAGTTTAGTTGGTGCGTACAATCGTTTCCGCTTGAAATTTCCGGAGAATTCCAATTGAACGAAATACTGCCAATAAGGGGCAAGGAGTTTTCTGGCGTGCACTATTCTTTATCAACTTCCAGGCTATTGGCTTTAATTTATAGAGACCTATTAATCTAAGGGGTAGAATGTCTGTTTTCCCTGAAGACTATCTTCCAGTGGGCCTGCTCTTTCAGCAAACTTTCTGGATCTGAAACCGTGTGAGATATGTGTGCAAGTGTTTCAAACACTTTCATAATTTGTGACGGGTGATAACAACTCGACGACTGTAAGTGCAAATCGGTTTGAAAGCGCTTACGACAAAATTAAGGCCCAACCACCTTTCTTTGTTTCCATAGTGAAGTGGATGTTCTTACGAAAAGAGCTAAGGCGATATAAAAACTCCATTAACTTGCGTTCTGCATGAGGTCACACTATGGAAGTATGGTCCACATACTTCCAAAATGCAGTTGCTTCAAAAATCGCTGATTCAAGCGCTCGCTCCTCAAAGGTCTCCATAAAAAATATTGGCAACTCGGGAAAAGAGAAGGCCACCCATGGCGACGACGTCTGTCTGCTCGAAACATTTTACAGCTGGACACAAAATAGATGGGTGTAAGCGTCTCGACACAAAGCAGTGATATCCATGTGAGACTTATTACCAATTATTGTAAAAGAATCCAGGAGCTGGACTTTTGCAAAAAATGATTCAACATTAAAACTAATTAAACAGGCCGAATTGCTTGGACGGAGGACTCCTCCGAATTACGTATGTGATGCGAGCTCAGATAGAAAGCCAGGTGTATGGTCAATTCATATGTAGGAATACAGGCGTTGCTTAGTCATGACCGTTAAGATGTACCTTGTATATAAACGAGGAAGGTTCAATAAGTAATGCAACACATTTATTTCTGAAAGCAGGTTGGTTTTATTCAGAATTCTACTACACCATGTTACTCTCACTCTTTTGGCTGCAAAATACTATTTTTCAACGTAATCTCCGTTCAATGCGAGAGCGTTACACCATCTTACTGGGAGGGCCTGTATGACCGCATGGTGCTAATCTATTGGTCGACATGGGAGCAAACGTCTTGTTACATCAATAAACTCCCCACCATCAAACGCTCTGCTACCTGTGGCGTGTATCTTTCATTGGGGCAAGCAAATGGAGATCGGAAGATATGAGACCCAGGCAATAGGGTGGATGAGAAGGAACAGTCCACTGAAGTTTTGTGAGCTCCTTTCTGGTGGGCAGACTTGTGTGAGCCCTTGCGTTGTCATGGAGAAAGTGAAGTTAGTTTGCATACTGCGGCGACGAACGCACTGAAGTCTTATCTTCATTTTCCGGGCGGTAGCACAGTACACTTTAGAAGCGATCTTTTCACCATGAGGGAGGTCATCGAACAGAATAACCCCTCAGAGTTCCAGAAGACGGTCGCTACGACTTTACCAGCTGAGATTGCGGCTGTACCAGCTGAGAGTGCGGCTTTGAACTATTTCTTCGGAGGACAGGTGGGTTTGGCATCACTCCATTGATTGTCGTTTTGTTTTGGAATGCCGACTTCGTGCCAAGCCTCACCGACCGACATCGATACCTCTCCTCAGTGCAGCACTCCGTGAAGGATGGGCCGCCATTCCCTAAGAAACGTTCCAGTACCTGATTAAACGTATGCCTGCAAGAGTGGAAGCTGTCATCAAGGCTAAGGGTGGGCCAACACCGTATTGAATTCCAGCATTACTGTTGGAGGGCACCACGAACTGGTAAGTCATTTTCAGCCAGGTGTCCGGATGCTTTTGATCACATAGTGTATCTTGAAATAGTCGCCAGAAGCATGAAATGAAATTTTGTGCCAATTATAAACTGCTGCTGATAAAGTATTGTACTTCTGAGCTGCTTTAAGCGTCAAAGAATTCTGTAGTTTAAAATAGGGTCGAAGTGTGTTGTTTATCGTAATGCTCTGTAAGCTTGTAAATTTCGTTGCTCCGCCTGAAACAAAACCACAGACACCATTAAGACGCTACGCATTTAAAGCAATCTTCGAGTCACGTGTCTGGTCGAAGAAGCAGTTTTTCATTCCTATACACATACATCCCACTTAAGGTTTGTGGGTAAATATTTATGTCCAGGCAGCGTTGAACATCTTTGCTCTTTCTGTTATCCTCTTTCTGCATAAAAGCACTTGCTATTTTCCAGCTTGCTCTGCCTGTGCGAACGAAGGAGCATAAATGAGGGTAAAGAACACATTGAACACTTTCGATTATGATGTTATTTTGTTTTTGTTTCACGCATCTTTGGGATATGGTTCATTTTTATCATCAGGTAGGCGGAAGGGTGACTGCCAAATCTAGATGATCTAATTTATACTGAGCAAGCTATTTGACGGCGTATGGCAGAGGTTACATCTCGTACCACTGTATAAGTCTCCCATCTCGTGAATGACTCTGGAAACTGTGTCAAACGCGTTCATGAAGTCAAAGGGCACGGCATGAACCTGGACGCTTTTTTCTACTTACGGCTTTGTATTCCAGTCATCGCTTGCTGTGAAAAACAGCTACTACCGATCTCTCCTGATGAAATAAATATCTGCATAATATGAGTTACTGGAATTTGAATTTGCACATGAAGCACTTCTGAGAATCATTACTACACGCTGGGGTAAATGCTTTTTTTTATTTCTTTTGTTTTTTTGAAACTGTATCAATCGAACTTTATTTCCTAGCCTGCTCAGCCTCTCCGAACGAAGGAGCACAAACGATTATACAATAAAAGACTTATTAAGAGTAATATGGGCCTAAAGAAGCCTAAGGACCATTTCGAATTTTGAAGTGCGAAACTAAAATGGATAAAGCTGCAGGAAGGTGACGAAAAAGTATATATAAAAAAAGTTTTCAAACACACAACAATTTTATCTTTTAACTTATAGAAAAATTTTGTGCAATGAAACATGCATGGAGTAGACCGATTTGAAGTGAATCCAGTTCTCTACGTGTTAGCGAGGGTTCCAGTTCTCTTTTAGAGGATATCCCACATACCGTACGAAGAACAAGACTGCAAAGATTTTGTCATCAAATACCGCGCCTCTTAACAGAAAAAAGTTGGCGCCATGTCAACAAACTGCTCTCTTAGCATGTTGGAAGCGAAGGACGCAACAGTGATGACCTCATTGTGTAATCGTCCATTCTGGCTTGAGTTACACTGGCGTTGTCAAGGACATCCGAATAAAAAGAAACGGAGCTGGTAAATAATGTAATAAGACTTTGATCCAAAACCGTCGAATACTTAATTACATGTATAAAATTTTCGAACAAGGTGAAATACATTCCTATTACAAAAATTATTATAACGATTTTTTATAGCATGTGCACTCAGTTCTTACGCCTGGTAAGGTTTCAGCGGTTCGCGTGTACTCAATAACTTACATTAACATAAAAAAGTAGTAGTCTGACTGCTATGATGATCGCTGAATTAGTTTCATCTAGACAAGTTTATATCTCCACTTGAACTCTGCAACCCTGCAAGCGGTGTGGAGAAGGAGACACCGTTATTTTGCTGGTGCATATTCATGGTTTCCTCGAGGAACATCTGTTGTCCATAAGGAAAGCTACGATGCCTTCGAAACTGGATGGCGTGCAAACTGATCACACCTCACCCTTCTTAATTATAAAATAACTAGCACGCGAAACAGAGCTTCGATCTAAATTATCTGATCAATCCAAACAAAATTCAAATAATGGGTGTATAAACATTTTAACGAACAAAAATGTAATAACAGAACACTACATACAAAACACATCCAGCCACAAATGAATTCTGTAAATTACTGATTGAATGGGGACATGTTTCCACTGAGACTCGCTTTAAGTAATACTTTTATTTTCTGTTGGCCAATTTCAACCTCGCCCTTATTACCAAATATTTGCACGTAATGGTCATATGTCTATTCTTCATAGACCATACATTCCACCTATTCGCTCTCTCCTTTGCGCATAAAAGTGAAATTCCCACTGAATTTTTAAAGTTGATCCTAGTTTCACCAAAGATTATTTTGACTTTTCTATATGCTGAATCAGTCCTTCCAACGACCATTTCTTTTTAGATTGCTTCACATTTCCCCGCAGCCGTTTCGCCTTAATTATCCTGTACTTCCTTTTTGCACTATACATAAGTGACTTCTACTGCTGCATTCCTGTCTTTCAATGAACATCTTTGTAAATCGTCCTTTATTCATCAAGTGATGTATTTCTCCTGTTACCTATGATTTCTCCGAAGTTACCTTCCTTGTAGAGGAAAGTGGCGTAAGACCGGTTAGTGGGATGAAACCGGGTACCGTGTTTCTGTGTATTAATGCCCTCTGGTAGAGAGATACAAAATTACATTGCTCTAGTCAAGAAGTTAGAGCGACCATATTGGCGTGTTTTTGCTGTTCTGTTCAACGCGTCTGTGAAGGTAAGTTTGCTTACAGTATCAACTACCTAAAGTTCTTTCGTTTATAAACTGCAATTGTTTCTCAGTCATTACACTTACAGAAACTCTTTGTAGCCATATATACAGGGTTATTACAAATGATTGAAGCGATTTCACAGCTCTACAATAGCTTTATTATTTGAGATATTTTCACAATGCTTTGCACACACATACAAAAACTCAAAAAGTTTTTTTAGGCATTCACAAATGTTCGATATGTGCCCCTATAGTAATTCGGCAGACATCAAGCCGATAATAAAGTTCCTCCCACACTCGGCCCAGCATGTCCCCATCAATGAGTTCGAAAGCATCGTTGATGCGAGCTCGCAGTTCTGGTACGTTTCTTGGTAGAGGAGGTTTAGACACTGAATCTTTCACATAACCGCACAGAGAGAAATCGCATGGGGTTAAGTCGGCAGAGCGTGGAGGCCATGACATGAATTTCTGATCATGATCTCCACCATAACCGATCCATCAGTTTTCCAATCTCCTGTTTAAGAAATGCTGAACATCATGATGGAAGTGCGGTGGAGCACCATCCTGTTGAAAGATGAAGTCGGCGCTGTCGGTCTCCAGTTGTGGCATGAGCCAATTTTCCAGCATGTCCAGATACACGTGTCCTGTAACGTTTTTTTCGCAGAAGAAAAAGGGGCCATAAACTTTAAACCGTGAGATTGCACAAAACACGTTAACTTTTGGTGAATTGCGAATTTGCTGCACGAATGCGTGAGGATTCTCTACCGCCCAGATTCGCACATTGTGTCTGTTCACTTCACCATTAAGAAAAAATGTTGCTTCATCACTGAAAACAAGTTTCGCACTGAACGCATCTTCTTCCATGAGCTGTTGCAACCGCGCCGAAAATTCAAAGCGTTTGACTTTGTCATCGGGTGTCAGGGCTTGTAGCAATTGTAAACGGTAAGGATTCTGCTTTAGCCTTTTCCATAAGATTTTCCAAACCGACGGCTGTGGTACGTTTAGCTCCCTGCTTGCTTTATTCGTCGACTTCCGCGGGCTACGCGTGAAACTTGCCCGCACGCGTTCAACCGTTTCTTCGCTCACTGCAGGCCGACCCGTTAATTTCCCCTTACAGAGACATCCAGAAGCTTTAAACTGCGCATACCATCGCCGAATGGAGTTAGCAGTTGGTGGATCTTTGTTGAACTTCGTCCTGAAGTGTCGTTGCACTGTTATGACTGACTGATGTGAGTGCATTTCAAGCACGACATACGCTTTCTCGGCTCCTGTCGCCATTTTGCCTCACTGCGCTCTCGAGCGCTCTGGCGGCAGAAACCTGAAGTGCGGCTTCAGATGAACAAAACTTTATGAGTTTTTCTACGTATCTGTAGTGTGTCGTGACCATAAGTCAATGAATGGAGCTACAGTGAATTTATGAAATCGCTTCAATCATTTGTAATAGTCCTGCATTAGATGATTAGTATTATACATTAGCAAATAATAGGGCTCTGATTCAACAATAGCGTGCTTTGCTTCTTTTTTTATAATCTGTTAACCGGTCAGCCGGACAGAGTGGCCGAGCGGTTCTAGGCGCTACAGTCTGGAACCGCGCGACCGCTACGGTCGGAGGTTCGAATCCTCCCTCGAGCATGGATGTGTGTGATGTCCTTAGGTTAGTTAGGTTTAATTAGTTCTAAGTTCTAGGGGACTGATGACCTCAGAAGTTAAGCCTCATAGTGCTCAGAGCCATTTGAACCATTTGTTAACCGGTCAGTACCCGGTGTTGCCCTATCTTATAGTACCGCACTGCATTTTTTTTTCTGCAGTTCAGATATGCCGAGAATTTAGCAGAGGAAGGGAAATAGACAATCAAGGAGCCAAGAGAGCATGGAAGGGGCAATAGACGAAGTGCTGTCGGATAGTGGTTAGTGTTTAACGACCCGTCGACAACGATGTCATTAGAGACCGAGCGCAAGCTCGGGTTAGGGAAGGATTGGGAAGGTAATCGGCAGTGCCCTTTCAAAGGAACCATCCCGGCATTTGCCTGAAACGATTTAGGGAAATCACGGAAAACCTAAATCAGGATGGCTGGAGACGGGATTGAATCGTCGTCCTCCCGAATGCGAGTCCAGTGTGCTAACCACTGCGCCACCTCGCTCGGTTGCTGTCGGATAGGATGGGTTATTTGAAAGCAGCAGGAGTCTTCATTTTTCCACAAAGTACCCTAGATGACAGATTAAAAAAGATTAGGACAAATCAGTTAGCTTCTAAGGAAGCGACAATTAAAGGATGATTGTGGCAATGCATGCTTCTGTTTAGTTACTTCTGAATTTTTTCATGAGCGCAGCCGGCAACTTTATGGCAACAATGTTTATTTTCCCTCGAAAGAGGGATGAAGAACCACCAGGTACCTTTCCTCAGTATCATCCTTCTGGATGTATGCGAACTGAAATTTTTGTGTACTGGTTTCGAAAATTTATTGAGTTTTCTAAGCCATCCGCAAATAAACCAATTCTTTAGATTTTGGGTGGACATGACACACATTTGAAGAGCTTGATCTGATCAACTTGATCCGAGAAAACACTGTTACTCTGTTGTGCTTGCCATCACATTGTTGCTACCGAATGCAGCCGTTGGACGCGGCCTTGTGGCTGCTTTGAGTATCTGTTACCAACAAGAAGTTCGTCAATGGTGTGCAAAACTTCTTGGAAGAGCTGTGACCATTCATCAGGTAGCCAAATTGTGTAGTGTTGGTTTCCTTAAAACAGAAGTAATACAAACCGCAATAAGTGCGTTCAAGAAAATAGGAATTTATCCACGTAACAGCAATATTTTTCCGGAGCACTTTTTTGCCCCTGCAGTAACCACAGGTAGCTCTTGTCCTACAGAAGTAACTACAATTTCAGGAGAATGTCTGTTTCTAGAAGAAAGCCGTACTCTAAAAGAGAACCTACCTCCACAGGAAAATCTCACTTCAGAAGAGGACACTGGTTCAAAAGAAAATCCTGCGCCACAAACAAAGAATAAACCTGAAACGTCGGTGTCCTTTAGATAATCAAGAGTTAAAAGTTCGGAACCGCAAGCTTTTTGGAGTGAAACCCATGCGACACCGTTGGTGTTAGCTGTATCACCCAAAGGTGTAATGCCACCACCTCGAGCTGCAAACAAGAAAACAAAAACAAATGGTGATAGAAGGGGGAAACTGTCAGTTCAACAACCTAACATATAAAACTTAATTTGAACGACAGTTAATAGGAAAGAAGAAAATATATAAGAAAATTGTGTCAAGGAAGAGATTCTTTTTTTTTCAATTGTTTGTATTGTGACGACGTATTTCCAAACTCAGAAGAAAGAGAAAGATTGAATTCAATGCGGAGAATGCCTTTTCTAGGCCCACTAAAGCTGCAGTGGAGCGGATGATGAGCGTTGTTACTTCACATGTGAGTTTTCTGAATAGTATTGTTAACTACATTATATTTCAATAAATATTTCTGCTGCTTTTGCACTGAAAATCTTATTTTTCTATATTCTCATAAGGTTAGGCGTGCACCCGCTTACCCCTCTAGAGGTGTAAGACCGGCTCATTTGATTTTTCGTATAAAAGACCTTCTCACTAAAAAAAAAGTACGGATGCTATGGCTTTTCAGGAATAATATATTGTACCCAGTCAAAGATTGATTATTTTTACTAAATCTGACAACCTCTAGGTTAAATAGTTTAGCTCCGAAGGTCCCTGGAGTATTACCTACCCGATCTTACTCCACTTTCCCACATTTATGTTTGTCTGTCCAACACTGTGACTGCCCTTAAAGATCCATTCCCCTTCTACTCAACTACCTACTCTGGTATTTATTATCAACTATCTACAGGCTAAGAGAACATCAAACGTATCTCATCATTCCTCTTTAGTTCAGTATCCCCCTTCTTCCCAAATTGATTCTTCCGGTCAATTCTCTTAAACTTCAGTCTACTCTTCATCACTATTAATTGTGATCCCGGTCTGTATCATCTCCGGGGCGTGCCTTAAAATCCAATAGCTGATTTCGGAGTCTCTGTCTGTCCATGATGCAATCCAGCTAAAATCATTGCTAATTCTTCCACCTTTAGGAGCAATTTCCCTCTCCAGGGTAAGACGCTATCCTGAAACACCTCCCGTTTATCCACCCTCTTTCATAAGGTTGTTGGCAGAACGAGAGAGACTCCTTATACAGGAAGTCTCTGGCCGCCATTTATGATGATTTTTATTTAAAATTTAAGCATTAGCTGGGTTCGAACCCAGGACATTTCGATTACGAGTCAAACTTGGCAGACCACGGGTGCTCTGCAGTTTGACTCCAGGAAAGGTAAAGATATCAGAGAATCAGTTGCGATATTACACTTGTTAATGGGTGCAAGATTTAAGAAAAATGAAGACACATTCATTGTATTTGTCGACTTAGAAAAAGCATTCGACAGTATAAAGTAGACCAGGATGTTCGAAATTCCGAGAAAAATGGGAGTAAGCTCCAGGGAAAGACGGTTAGTATACAGAGGTTGGCCAAAAGTGTGGAAACGCTGCGAGAAATGCACGCTTCAACATTCATGCATATGTTGGCCAAGCCTGCAAGTTGCGCTGTCGTATTCGACCACTAACGGCACCTGTGCAGTGCCCTCAATACGTTGCCAGTGTCTATCGTGGTCAAACCACTGTTATGTGTAGTTCTGAGTGCGTTATGTCGGACCTAAGTGGATTCGAATGTGGGCAAATTGTTGGTCCTTATCTGGTGGGTGCTTCCGTAACCAAGGGAGCTGAAGTGTTTGCTTTTTCAAGAGGCATGTTATCTAAGAATTGTAACGCATACAAGCGAAATGTAAAAACATTATCTGCTAAGTCACAACGTGAACGAAAGATTGTGTTGAATAATCGTGACTCATTTATGAGGATTGTAACGAAAAATTGGAGAACGCCAGTCGTCAAAGTCACTGCATAACTACATGTCGCACTCACGAACCCTGTCAGCAACAAACAACACGAAGGGAGCTCCATAAGCACTGAATTGGAGGGCGAGCTGCAATTCAAATGCCGGTACTCGAAAAACGTGGTACCGAAGCTATAAAGCCTAGACTATGGAGCAATGGGAAAAAGTCATCTGGTCGGATGAATCTTCTATCACACT